>NC_051089.1:4878475-5478475 GCF_901709675.1 Syngnathus acus | reverse complement strand
GGAAGCAAATGGGCAGGAAAGAGTGGCGTGTTTTTTGTGTATCTGTCATCCACTCTTGAGAAAAGCTGCCCGACGCTTGATTCGCACCCTGGCACACTTTCACAGGCGCTCTTCCATGATGGAGTTACAATGATGTGATTTGAAGGTAGAGCGTCGGCGGCGGCGGCGGCTCCTCTCGCATCGTCCCGACAGAAGCACATCGGCCGCCTTGTTCATAACGCGCAAGCAAATAAACACGCACAGGAATAGAATCAACAAGCAGGGAAGTCAACAACAGACACTTTATTCTATTAGATGGTTGATTTCCCCCTCTGAAGTTCCAATGAACATCATTTAAATCCATTACAGGTGATCAAATAAGCATGAGAAACATAAGTATAATTTCAAGCAAATCAATTCCACAACAACTTATTACTGCAGCGAAACAACAATTGTTCCCTGCAGGAATAAAATGCAATAATCTTTTTATTAACTGAACAGGCAATTTTAATTTCATGTTGTCCTTTGTGATCATCATAAAATATTTTAATCACATTTGCTGTTGAACTCAGTCTTAGTTTTAAAGTTTTAAAAGTAATTTTTTTACGTCGTCCTTTTAATGCATACTGAAAATCAACAACAAATCATGACAATGTCACTACAATATTAGTCGATCCTCACAAATGTAATATGCCATACAAGTGAAAAAAACATGTGAACCACAGTTATTCAGAGTATATATTTTTTGTAGTGTCTGACATCGAATTGATTTAAGACCTTAAACCAAACAAATAAAAACAGCACCAAACTACACTAACCACTGTATTTATCCATTTAATGGACAAAAATGACCAGATGAAAGGGTTGATGTCATCATTTCTTGCTCACAACCAAGATGAACTACGCAGTCTGAGTCGCAAGCCCTTAAAAGGCCCTGAGTGGATTTTAATCAGGTGTAGAGCAGTTAGCCGTGCTCTTCTGTGGGATTAAGAGGCTTTCCAATGGCCACGGCCATTAAAATCTACACCGGCCCACAAGTCCTGCAGCGCCTTGCGAGTATATTTATCATTAGGATTAACAAACCCTGCCCGTGAAACAATCTCGGCCCAGGAGCGCCGTTACCTCCGCCCTGGCTTGCCATTATTGTATTTGGCTGAGTGGCCGATGATAGGAGTGATTCAGCAAAGTCACCGTTGGGAAAACAGGGGAGCGTCTCCCTGAGGAGGCTTGTCAGAACATCTGCATGTACCTGCTCATCTGTGTGTCGAAAGCTTTGGCTTTGCGAGGCACTTTAGCAAAATGTAATTAACCTTTCACTACTCCACGTCCCTACAACTGAAACGTCCATCCGTCCATTTTCTACCGCTTAGCCGGAATCGGGTTGCAGGGTCAGTAGCTTCAGCAGACTTCCCTCTCCCCAGGCACTTCATCCAGCTCATCCCGGGGGATCCTAAACCAGCTGAGAGACATAGTTCTCCGTTGTGTCCTTGGTCACCCCCAGGGTCTCCTTCCAATAGGACATCCAAAGAATTTAGCATCCACTGACAACGCCACCACACGATCAATCCCTTCAGCGTACGGGAATACACTCCTTGACAATCCACAGAGATTCTGGGAATTTAATGACCTGCTTTTCTCCTTGCAGATCTTCCACATGACCTACGACCTGGCCAGCGCCATGGTAAGGATCGTCAACCTTATCGGCATGATGCTGCTTCTTTGCCACTGGGACGGCTGCCTGCAGTTCCTGGTGCCCATGCTGCAGGACTTCCCCCCTGACTGTTGGGTGTCCAAAAATAAGATGGTGGTAAGTGTTTTTCCTGCGTTGGTATCCCATCCCCTCTGTGTGTTCCTGCCTGATCCAATCAGACGATACGCTGACTTATCTCCTTCATCCACCTCTGTAATTACTCCACTAAAGCCCTTTAGCATCCTGTGAGACCTTGTCTTGCGTATCTGTCATCTTAAAGCCGAAATTAAATCAACTGTATTCGTCAGCCAAATGTGCCCACATGCAATCAATTTAGTGAAATGTGCATTGATCTTATATTTAATTCTTAAATGATACTTTTAACGTTTTATCGTCCTTCCAATTTCTGGAACTACATTCCCTAAAGACGGCGAAGGTGTCGCGACCAAATCGGCCGTGTTTCCGATGGCCTCACGTTACCTTAGCACGCGACAGGTTACCCACCGTAATTTATAGCCTATTTTTGTGAGGCCAAGAAATTGATCAGTGAGCTGCCCCTCCTCCCTTTCAGTGTACATCCCAATGAATCAAACGTACATTTAACCTCTACGGAATGCCACTGAGGAGACTGCTTCCCTAAGTGATGGCTCATCAATATATGCGCGAAGGTCAGCGTCTCTCGGGAACCGCCGGTGCCATTGTGTGCCGTGTGTTAGTCATCACTAGGAAATTTATAAAAAATAAAAGTGATGGTGCGTGTTGGAATACAGGCGGCGCAGATTGAATAGGCTTATTGGTTTTGACCCAACAGGCACCTCTTAAAAGTGATTACATTCGGTGTTAAAAGCAGCCTTTGTGCAAAGGGAAGGTCTCAGCCAAGAGAATGTCTGCAGAATTTGATGCATCAACAGATATTTGTGTGAAGCATTTTTGTGTACGATCCACAGATGCCTTTTAGCATTTCCTTGCTAATCTGGCATGTTGTTTCCAAGAACATCACATTTCTTGTGATAATTATCGTTATTTTGAGAATGAAAGGCATATTTTTCTTGAAAATGTTTGTTCCCCCCCCGAAAGTCCTTCATCTTCAAATTAATTATTACCGTGTTCGGGTAGCTAACGGATAACAGTCAGCCTGCCTCTGCTTCTTATCGGACCTATTGATGGTGCTTTCATCAAAATGTGAGCGCAATTAATCTATGGCTAACCCTAACCCTTGTTTAGTTTCAGCTAGTTTTTGCTGTCTGTATAGACGTTCTATTTGTAGCTCTATCACAAGGTTTATACGCATGGCCTGATCTGTGTGTAAATTGCACGTCTTGACACACAAGTCCAAATTGATAAATCCCATACTTGACTTGGGAATGTTGAAACGCACGCTTTACGCACACTTCTGCGCGTACGCACGCATGATAAAAGAGCCCCCTGGATAAGCTTAAAGACGATTTAATATTCTTACAAGAAGCAACAACAAACGTGCAGCGAAAGCAGCTTGTGGCGCATAGAAAAAGTTCAGGAATAGCCAAAGAGTAATTGATTTGGCCTGTGTCAAATAGTGAGCTGTCCTTGAGGTCCGCGCTCTTGTTAGCATTTGACGTTAACCAAAGTGGCTGAATAATTGATGTAATCGAAGGGAACGGTGTTGTGCAAATACTACGGCGAGAGCCCACTCTGAGGAGAATATACGGCTCGCGGTCAGCTGTGCGTGCCAGAACAGATGTCACATGAGTAGTTACATCGCTCAAGGTATGATGTATTTGGTTCATCATGCCTCGGTGCCTCGCTGACATGCCGAGCGCTCGCTTGCTCCGTACGCCTCGCCTTCCATCATGAGAAACGACAGATGTTGCACACCCATTTCCCTTGAGATGTTGCACAGTTTAGCTAATTTTAGCCTACAATACGTGCCTGTCGGCGTCGGAATTTTTTTTCCTGTATCAGACTTCCGACCTTTTGCCTGGATTGACACTGCAGGTGTGAATTAAACAAAATTTAAGCACGGATACACACAATGTTGTAGAACAACCCCGTCAGCTTATTGTCATTCAAGATGATTTTTTAACACGGAGAAGGGGACTTTAACTTTAAGTCATCTGAATGACTGTAAATGTGCTTCAGTAGGTACTGCTGAGTTGGTTAGCAACAATACTGAAATGGGCTTCACAGTTTACTGATGTGAAGGTGTGAGCCTGAATGTTGGTTAGGCGGATGCATCTCACTAATAAAAGACGATTCGATACATATCGCGATACATGTAGTTTGATACGATTCAAGGACTGTTCGATTTTCAATCAAAACCGATTTTCCAATTCAAATCGTTTTGTTTTTTTGTTACACCCCTATAGCAAGGACTTTGCATTCAGTATTCTGTAACCTCGTTTAGCAACACGAGAGAACCAAAATGTTCAACATCCTCTTTCATTCGGATGTCCCCGAGCTGAGCGACAAAAAATATGCACTCTAAATCCTGCGAGATGGAAACATGAAGCTTCTCATCCGGCAGCTCTTTGTTTTCTTTCACACACTAAATGCTGTCTAATTAATTGCATTAACTAGAAGAATAGTTCTCAGTGTGACGGAATAACAAATAAATCTTCTGCTTTTTCCATTCCAGGCTATAGCAGCCTACCCTCTTATTACCTGGGGTTCTGCATTACTTCAATTCTGCCAGAGTCATTGAAGTCGACATCATTTCTTTTCAAATTAAAAACATTTCTCAGGTGTTTTAATGAAATGTCTAACATGGTCAAAATACCCTGAGTTTTAAGGATAACAGCGCATGAAACAGTCCTGAGAGCTCTTGTCAAGTAAACGGTGGCTTCCTCCATGGCATCCATTCTTGTTTACTCTTTTACTTATCATCGAATTGTCAAGATGGCAGCGCGTGCCAGAGATTTCTCTAAGTCTTTAGCCAGATTTTCCTTTATCTCATCGAGCATTCCACGGCATGCTCTTGCAGTCATCTTTACATGACAACCGCTCTTAGGAAAAGTATCAACAGCGTAACATTTTCTCCATCTGTTATGATGGACAGATTTAGAGATATTCTTGTGACCCTTTTCAGGTTGGGTTCAGGTTCTGTTCACGTCAGGCAATGCTTCTTGAGAACAGAATAGTGGTGTGGAGTTTTCATTAGGTCAGGTAGATTTTTGATTGGATCCCAGGTTGGCAGGACTATTGACTCTGGAAAAAAAACATAAAATATATACTATGTCATATCAACAGATTCTTGATTCTCTTGATTTGATGCTCACTGAGCTGGATTTGCTGATGTCGTTTTGAGTTAATAATTTAACAATATGGTGGATACTGCTTTTCTAGTTTCTGCCAAATGTGTGCTGGTCTGCTTAGCTTTAGACATGATAATGGTTCCATGTAATTTGGCAGTCTTAAGGCAGAGCTTTGCAAAAAAAAAAGTACCAAAGAGACCCAACTATGTGAATTCAAGCAATTAAAAAAACAACTCTGCCATGGTATGTGCACTCTGCGATACAAATTTTTAGACCTCTAGCCTCTGGCATTATTTCCCCGGGTCATCGCTTCCTACCTTTCCAAGAGTGGCGCTAATAAAATGGCTATCTCTGCTTTTTTTCGACTGTGGAAATTAGTTTGAAAGCAATTTAGACATGTCAACTCCCAGGAGAAATTTCTATTGATTGACCATGAACTACCACAAAGATCTAAAGAGGGTAAAAGAAAAAAAAATATTTATCTACAAATAAGAAAACCCGGCGAGAAATCGCATCTTTTCTAAATGGCTGACCTAGTTTCCTGCCACACACGCCAGCGTCTCCCGTGTGTGTCACGCCTTATTCGCCTGTGCTCGGGCTTCCGTTTTGCGCGTTTGGGCCCAAAATGTCGGATCGGTGCGTTTGCATATTGAGACGGCGCACTCTGGCAGCTGCCTCAAGTGGACAGCTGCCATTGCTTTGCGTCTTTTAAGAAGGCGTGCGGGCGAGCATCCGAAGAGCCCCGCTGACATTTGAACGTGCCTTCGACTGGATTAGCAAGATGGCGCATGCATCTTCTGTTTGTTTGTTTTTCCCCCCCCTGCAGAACGACACGTGGGGACAGCAGTATTCCTACGCCCTGTTTAAAGCCATGAGCCACATGCTGTGCATCGGCTACGGCATGTATCCCCCGGTGGGCATGACCGACGTATGGCTGACCATCCTTAGCATGATCGTGGGCGCTACGTGCTACGCCATGTTTGTGGGCCACGCCACCGCCCTCATCCAGTCGTTGGACTCGTCGCGACGGCAGTACCAAGAGAAGGTGAGTCAAAAGAAAGGTTGTATTAGGATGAACTCCCATTTAATGCTTAAGAGATGTTCCAGAACCAAAATCAGCCATTTTAAAAAACATTTTTAAAATAAAAACAATATATAAAAAAATATATATTTTCAAAATAAAAACACGATATAAATATATAACATCAGAAATGTACAATATAAAAATAAAATATAATAGAATGAAATATTTTTAAAATAAAAATATATTAAAAAATTACTATATACATCAAATATATATATTTAAAATAAAAACATGATATAAATATATAACATCAGAAATATACAATATAAAAAGGAAGAAATATATTTTAAAAATAGATTTATCCTTCCCCTTTACCCTTATGCACTGCTAGCCTTGAGTTCCGCAACTCGCTTTCAAAAAATATCTACCTTGTCCATGAAATGGTACAATTTATAAAGTAGCGTAGAAAAGTCCACTTGTGTGCTGAGGCAATCAAGTCAAGCACCATTGAAGCAATCAGGATATAAGAATACGTTTGCACTATGATCCTGGCAGCCACTGCAGACCAATCTCCCCGAAACATAGTGTGCCATGCCGTTTGGAACATTGTCTTCTCCGTACCCGAGTTTTGCTCAATTGGAATTTGGTAGTATATCTTTAGAAGAATGTGTGATGCCATGGAATACTGTACTGTACATAGGAATTCCCATCTCGGTATGAATCGCCTCCAAGATTTGATGTGCCCTTTTGTGGACTGTCAGGTTTAATCGTGCTCACCTTTTTACCATCGTCAAATAGCTTTCTCATCCTACAATGTGTCAAATTTTCTGACACTTTAAAAATCTCACTGAGCATCCGGCAACCTGAAGTTGGACCGTCTGTCTCCAGTAAGATGCTTTGCTAAGCAGACCATGATTTTTCCATTTGGGCAACCTCATGCGGCGAGGAACCCCAGCATTCCCACTTTGTTGGGGGGGGGAAGCCCCGACAGCTGGCTCATTGAAGCCGCCTTCCACAGGCGCCCGGCGTGGGCGATAATGAGCTCAGCTGCCGGGCTGCCACATTTCTCGCCGTCTGTGGCGCGTGGGAGAGAATAGATGGGAGGGTGACCTACGTCGGATGTTGGGCTCGCTTATATTCAGAAGGTGGATGAGAGGGAGTGAAAGAGCTTTGATGATGTAATGGGACTTTCAGGTAGCTCAGAGTGGACGTGTTTAATGTTTCACCTTCACGGCCAGGATGACTCGTGCCATTAATACAGCGGATCTGAACGGCAATGTGCTGACAGTTAAAGCTGAGCTTTTGTTTTGATTGGCGCTATTAATGTATTGCTTCGAGCAGGTGTCCTTATAATTTTGCCGTGAATCCTGATAAAAATGAATTAACAGGCCAAATGGAACCATACCAAATGGTACGGTCGAGTCACCTTATGTCATCCTATGTCAAGACATTAGTAAGAAGAGTAGGCCAAATATAGTTTACTAAATGAACTTACAGTTTATGCTTTTGGGAAAATCTATTATGGAAATATACGTATGTGCTTGGAGAGAAATACTATAAATAAAGAAATAAAGAAAGATCGCAAAAATATGGCATGGTTTGTGAATGAGTTTTTCAGTAATTAGCCGAGTTAGGTTTCACAGGAAAAACAAAATAATCGGTGTAATTTTAGTATCATTCCTAAACAGCTGGTATGTTCCAGCGTCCCTAAACATCCTAGAGCCACATTTTTCATTTTCTGGGTTCACTCTCTACCTGCCTAAAGATCCTCAGGAATCCCCCTCGCTGCTCACTTGAAAACACCCCTGCACTCTCGCAGCCTGCAGACAGGTTATTTCTGCGGCAAGCAATTAAATTTTAAGATGGCGGGTTCTCCCGTTTATCTTTTTCGCACACTTTGGTGATAAGATGCGCTCGACCGTGCGCTGCAAGGGGACTCTTTGCCAGTGCCGTGTTTCTGGATTGAGAAGGGATTTTGTACATGAAATATGCATAAACTAAAATTAAATATGCATATTAACTACAAAACAACATACAAAAAACCCCAATAAAATGTACTATAATATATAATATTATTTATGTAATTAATTGTGGAATATTTATATTAATTCACATACAATACAATACAATAATTGTGTTGTAAAATCAGGCGGAGATATTATTATGAAATTAGCGGCATTTACTTAACTTGAATAAAAAGAGCGTCAAGCAAAGCAAAACAGCCAGTATCAACTAGCAACATGCTAATCATCACACTGGTCATTTGCATATTATGTGGTGGATGCCTTTCTTTAATAGGCCATAAGCCCATAAAAATGTGACCTGTCACAAGCATTTAATGCATGTTAATGAACTTGCAAAGTCAGGCTCAGGGAAGCACCGGCATGCGGTAATTCTAGCTCCCATAAACACATCTTTAACGCCATAAACTGTGAGAGGCATTAGAAGGACGAGCAAGCAAGGTGAGGTACTTAAAAGCGCATATAGGCTGGATAATGGCAAGTCTTTATTGGTGACATGAGACTAAACACATGTTCATGGTGGATACCTCAGCCAAGATCATATTAAAAAAAAAAAAAAGTCTTCTTTGCAATATACTATACTGTATTGAACATTGAAGGCCAGACTTGTGTTTTAAGACAGGTTTTACTGCAATTGTAAAAGCATCATAAAGAACTACAACAATGATTTCACTTTATATGTCTGCTTCAAAAGACATACATTTTCAAATAAGCGATTTTTGTTTTTCGTTTTTTAAAATAAATATTAAGTGGAAACCATCATGCAACCAGATAAAGGGATTTGCCTGAATCAGCGGAATAAATAAATAAATAAATAAATAAATAAATAAAACTAGTTTGTGCCACTAAAAACCTAAAGAAAAAGTTAGTTCTTTGGTTTGTTGCACTGAGGCTGGGTAATGTTTGTTTAAAAGCCGTATCAGCCATATATAATGTCATATTTTTATATTTGTGATAGTGATTGTATGTATTGTTTAGATTCCATTTGATTGGACTCCATTTTACCTTTCGCCTCGTAGCTGTGAAGATTTAAAGTCCGTGTTTACGGAAAGATATTCAAACCATTTCTAAATTGAAAGGCATTTTGCCTGTTTTGTGTGGCACGGTGATTGAGAGGTTTGAGTGGCCGGTAATTGGAAGATCGCTAGGTCGATACCGAAGCCCCCAGTCGGTTCCGATGTTTCGTCATCACAGTGAATTTCCTTACTGTGGGAATGGGAGGGATTATCTTTTCAGTTAGATTACTTGCAAACTCAAAGTTTTCTTCCTTCACACTGCAGACATTTTAGTTTATTTATTCATTTTGCTGTACTGTTGTTTGCATTGATCGTGTCGAGGAGGTGCAAAACTAACGTCCGGGTACATCTCAGTTAGGCTCCAGGATAGCCGTGACCCCAGCTGTGATAAACATAACATCTAATCCCTCCAATTATATTTTCGTATTTTGGAAAAGATCAGGCAAGAACACACACCTGTTCTACTGCCTAGCGGTAAAGTGTGCAGAGCTACATTTTGGATGGAAAAAAAAAGGAGTTTCCATCAAGCTTTTGTCGTAGCTAACAAAAATCATAGTTTCACATTTTTCCGTCTGGGACATTTGAACAAAAAAAAACAAAACTCCAAGCTTTTCACATGGGAAAGAGCAGGAGACGATGGGGAAAAAAACCACTCTGCTCTCAAAGATGGTGAAAATTATCATCAGAAAATGACGGTATAATCTTTCCTGAATAGAATTCTATTACAATATGGCACCAGGAGATAAATGCCCGCGCTGTCAGAAACGAGCAAGCCGGCTTAAATGGGCTCTTAAATAGGAATCAGGCAGCCTGTTAACTGTTCCACAAAGTAAGAGAGCCGGGCAATCACACCAAATACTAAAAAGGATGGGGACTTGAAGTGTGGCCCCCACTGAGATGAAAAATTGCATTATTAGGTTCATTTTCACATGGAGCTTGCCAATCCTGCGCCGTGTGTAAATAGTTTGTGGAAGACACAAAGCGAAGCTGGGAAATGAAGTAAAGCGACTCATCCTTTGACCGACGCGTAATGGAGAGGGAATAAGAAGGTGTGTGAAGAGCGACACTGTCACTTAGTGGCGTTTTATAGGTATTGATGTTTTAATAAGTTCAAATAAATGTATTTTTACATACATTAGAATATCGATATTTCAGCACAGTTGTTGGTTCCTTAGCATTCTTTTCACAATCAAATATAATGTGAGTAGAGCTATCAAAATTAATCGATTAATCGACAACTATTCGAGCAGGTTGTTATTTACAAAATGGTTCCATCTTGTATGCTAAGAAAAGGTTTTATCCGATTATTCGATTAAACGATGGAATAATCGAAAGAATAATCACTTCTAAAAATATTTGTGACCACCTGAAATGTGACCAATTCACATTTCATTTTGGTCTGGTTCTCAAAGGAACAGGTTGTTACTTACAGGATGGCTCCATCTTGTATCGGCGGTGCAGAAGAGAATTCCATCTGTGCAGATTGGGGGCACAAGATGGCTGCACGTGTGCACAGGGCACGCTTGCCATTCCGGCTCGCGTATAAGCCGCCGCCGCCGCTTATCTTCATCTATGAAAATGGAAATGTACGATGGGAAAGGGGAGGGTGGGTTGGATGTGGGGGCGCTGCAGAAAGAGGAGATAATCTCCCTCATTTGTGTCTCGTTACTCACGGACGCTCTGTTATACTTGAACTTTTCACATCAGAGCTTTAACGCTGGTGTCGGATGGCGCTATAGTTAATTCCAAGAGGGATGCCGTCCATTGAGTGGCTTGTTGAGACACGTCGGTCCCAAGCGTCTTCACTTCAAATTGGACCATGCTGCCCCTCCCATTTGAATCTCTAATTAACACTTGGCAATTAAACAAGTCTCCTATGGAGTGGGGTGAGTTAATAAGCGATCTCAAAATGAGCATCTGTGGAGCTCAACGAGCTCTCATACGTGGCCAACCAAGCCACATTTTTTACATCAGCAAATATTCTGTAATATTGGCTGCATTCAAATAAAAATAACCAAATTTCATTTTGAAACAAAAATATTTTTTAAAATAAAAAGCCACGTATTGTACTGTATCATAAAAATTGTTTATAGAAATTGCGCCCCAGAAATTGTTCGTCATCCATTTGGAGATACAATTGGAGATACAATAAATGTTTCTTGTTGGACACCAGCAATATTGGCAAAACAAACATGAGAGTCCAAATTTTAACAACTGAGGGATGAAAAAAAAGACACCCAGTGTAGGAATGATCCTTTTATGAAAACGACGTTTGTCTTTGGCCAAAAAAGCGTGTCTATAATCCGTAGAGGATACAATCAACCCAAGGACACAGCTGTCAACAAGTTGAAGAGCTTAAGTCTCATTCTGCCTTACAGAAAAAGCCACTCGCTTCTCATTAGTCCAGACCTGACTGACGGCGGTAATTTAACACGTTTTCATTCTTCAGTCTGCCATGCAGAGTTACAGCCAAGTCCCAGGACTGTTAATGTACCCACGGGGTCCACACATTCAATCTTAAGTTTTGTAAATCATATATTTACTTATCTCCACTCTTGATCAGTTTTTAGATTACTATAATTCACGTAGTATAAAATACAAAAACAAATTATTATCATTATTACTATTGCAAATGAATCAAATGTATTGACTTATTTTAATTGAGCACATTTTACAAAGTTGTTTCTCAAAATGTAATGTTTGATACAGTACATACAAAGATTAACATTGTGCAGATATAATCGTATAAAATGACACACTGTGGACCAACCAGGCCATCAGTGGCTAAATGCAGGATTTCAAAAGCACGGAACAAAACGGAGCCGACCACCGCATGCGGCACTGTCTGCATGTACACATCAATCGAAAAACAAAGCTATGCGACAGTATTTTAATGAGGCCTTTGTTCCTGCCGCTGACTTTTGACTGAGCCACACAAGGTTAGCAAGAAGGTGACAGAGCAGTGGGGGGGAGGGACGAGCAATAAATGTTTAGAATGTATAATCAAGTGGCTGACATCTGAATGAATTATTCACATCGTAATAACAACAACAAAAACATCAGCGTGTGCATAGAGAGCTGCACGAGACCGAGTGGAATTGGGGGAAAATAGGAACGATGTCGTTTACATATACATTACTAGCGGTATCATGCGTGACTACTTCATTCTATAGACTATGATTTCTGTAAACTACGGTAATTAACACTCAAAAGGATATTAGTGAATCCAGGGACCATATTCTACATGAGTACAGAGAAAAAAAATCTTTTTTATGGGTGATTTTGGGTGGAAATTAGCTCATGAGCGTTAGCTAACATAGCATGTTAGCATTTTTCACCTTCAGCGGTACAACGAGATGAAAACTTGAAATTAAAACATAAAAAATATTGTGATTGTTAATATAAAAGTATGAGATGTATAACGTTCTCATCACATTTGTTGATTTGTCCAAGTGGAGTGTCAAAGCAGGGACGGTCGTGGTGGCTGCGCGGCAATAAGCTAATTTCCTGTCAGGCAGGAAATCATCTCGTCAGCTCATAGGTCGCTTTCTTTACATCTGATTAACATACTTGGCCGGTACCGTGCACTCGAAGGGATTTGAAAAGGAAAAGCACAGGGACATTGTCTTGCCTTGTAAGATGAAAGCCAGGGGTAAATAGATTTATTAGATGCTGACAGTATATTTTCATGAATGTGAATGAAAATATAATAACCCTCCGCCTTTGAAGCTTCACATGCTCGTGAGACCCCGCCGTACTCCGCCAGCCAATCGGAACGCCTGCGTTTTTTTTTCCTCAGCACCTTGCCATTTTCCTTTCATCGTCACATCAGTAAGTAAATTACCCTCGTGACACAAGCCATTCATCCATATATGGATGAAGTATTTCATTTACCTCGGCCGTTTTACATTTGTTTGTCTGTCCAAAACAACTGCGGTACAAACCCCAAATGCATTGTGTAAATAAAAATGGAATATAATGAAATATAATTGATTCACTGCAGAGGCAAGATATTACATTTTCTTTTAATTTGATGGCTGCTGCATGTTTTAAAAAAACAGGCCATGTTTTCCACTGTTACATCACCTTTCCTTTTACCAACACTCAATAAGCATACAGGAATTGATTTTTTTACCCCATTCTTGTAGTTGCTCAACAGTCTGGGGTCTCCAGTCTTGTATTTTGTGTATGCCAATGCAGTTTCAGTCTAGTCTCGTCGTCACAATCAAATAAGCAAGGAGAGGTGTTGATATTTTTTCACGCTTACGTGAGCAAGTTTACAAAAAACTAATATTGCACAGTGTGGTTAGACTGATAGCGTGTGGTTAGAAGCTTTGTTATTGTCTTGTTTCTGCCTGTGATACTCTTTTTGGATGTGTGCTGTCTCTGATAATGTTCCGTGCCCTCTTTGTGGCACGGCTGTCATATGCTGTATGTGGCGTCGTGGTGTGAAGGCTATTCCACAGATGTGTGGTGCAGTTTTAATGTCACGCTGAAGAGCCGTCCCGTCTTTGTACACTTTGGTTTCCATACCAGGCTGTGATGGATTTGGTCAGGATCCTCTCCGCTGTTGTGATAGCCTTTTCAGATTGGCGTTTACGAGGGTGAGTGTTAAGGGTTGCCAGACCCAAAACTTTTGCGATCCCCCACCTTGAACCATCACCTTCTCAGATCCTCGGTGACTGCTATAGTGAAGTTTGTGGGTGGGAGGGCTACCAAAGGTCATCTGAGCAGTTCAATGTAGAGATTGTAGAGATCAAAGCGAAGATCTAGCGTCATCTGATTCATGCTGGATTGTTCTTTTTTCGTTGGAGGGCGTTTTCTTTGGTTGAGGGTCAAGGATGCTATCTGTTATTATTCCCCGAGGGAGCTTTGATGTGCATTTTGGCTTCTCCCGTACACACTGTCATGCTTTTATTCTGAACAAACAGCACCTTTGACAAACTGAAACTCTGTGATATGTCTTTGCTGGTGCGTGTCTTTGATGTCAGCCTCATTACAAGAGTCGGATTAAAAATAGCTGAGTATTATTTCAATGCTTTATTGGGTTGTTGTTTGGGGTTATTATGTCCAATAAAACAAACTTTTAAATGTGATTTTCTTTTTTTCTTTTTTTTTTTTTACAACCAACCTCCATGTATTGATGTCCTTTCCGTGGCCTGATTTTTCTCCCACAGTACAAGCAAGTGGAGCAATACATGTCCTTCCACAAGTTGCCGGCAGACATGAGGCAGAGGATCCACGACTACTACGAGCACCGCTACCAGGGCAAGATGTTTGACGAGGAGAGCATCCTGGGGGAGCTGAACGAGCCACTCCGAGAGGTATGGCAACCGCCGTCTTCCGGGTGCGTGGATAACGGCGTGCGCCCGGCATACGTAAAATAAACCCGCCCAGCCATCGCTTGGCATTCCCCACAGTTCACTTCACATTTGCTGACATTTTACCTCTACACCGGCAATGATGGAGGATCTCAGAAAAGGAATAACAAATGTCATTGTTTCCTCTAATATCCTTTCCTACGTAGAGTTGTGTCAGGTCATTGCATTTTCTTTCTGCGTCTCACAGGAAATCATCAACTTCAACTGTCGCAAACTGGTGGCCTCCATGCCGCTGTTCGCCAATGCCGACCCCAACTTTGTCACCTCCATGCTCACCAAACTCAAATTCGAAGTCTTCCAGCCCGGGGACTACATCATTAGAGAGGGCACCATCGGCAAAAAGATGTACTTCATCCAGCACGGCGTGGTCAGCGTGCTGACCAAAGGCAGCAAGGAGACTAAACTGTCGGACGGCTCCTACTTTGGTGGTAAGCAGCCTGCTTTTTGAATAATGCCCATTATTTCGCCGATATGAACTCCCTTTGAGTTTCTGGTGGTGTGTTTTGTGCGGGCGTTCTGTACCTCGCTTAAAAATTCTCCCTCATGGTTTATGCAAGACTTTTTCCCGTTTAATTCACATCACAAGCTACCAATTCATTGTAGGACAAATGCTGTTGAATAGAATGCAGTTGAAATGAAGGAGTACACATTTGAATGTTTGCTAGAGATTCAAACTATCACTCAGAAATTACCAAACCACTACAGGATTCATTTTAGTTGAATCACTGCTCTGTATCAATTATAAAATCTGAAGTGGAAGAAGCTCAATAGCACCACCTACTGGATTTGTAATGGCGTTATGGTCAATTATGCAAAGCCACTCCTGTCTGAGTCGACGCTGGAAGTTTGCCAAGGTCATTTTGCACTTAAGTCGAGTAGACTTCTTCATCGGGGGTCACATTATGTGTGGCGGGCGCGTGACACGTGCAGGCCGACACGGCCGCCATCTTACCCTCACCAAATACCGATTCATTTGCCCGGCGATGGCGTATCATTTAGACGGCGCCGTTAAGTAATGAGAAATGGCGGCGAGGCGTTTGTAACAGCGCCCGCGACCTGACTTGCAGAAGTTTAATTACGCCTTGGCTGCTCAAGTTTGTCTGTGTGCCCTCTCGCTGGGGGGATTCCAGAGAAATAATGAAAAGATGGCATGCAATCTTTCCTTCATTCTTTCTTTCTCTGCACATGCAGAAAAAAAACCTAATCAACATTCTCAGTAAACATGGCCGTGCCTCTTTGTGAGGCCAAAATATGTTCTCTCCCTTCGCTTCGTCCTCGTCGAAGCTATAGTTCAAAGTCAAGGCAATGTTGCGCCTTCATAGTTTCCGCAAACATCAATCTCGGTAATGCATTCGTCCGTGTTACAGAATGAACACAGCATGAATGCCTAAAGCGGAGTACACGCATAACCATTTTTAAAATCTAAATCCAATTTTCAAATGTGAGAGACCCCATATGTGCTCCTATAGTGTCAGGGAATCCAGACATCCAAAGGAAAAATAAATATTAGTAGAAGAAGAAATACAAGCGGCTAGGCTAGCTGTTAGCTTTTCTGGAAATTACATGGCCATTGCAAACTCTTGTCATTTACCGACACGTTATACAAACGACTCAATGACCTCCATTAGTTTTGCCCAACAATTGAACAAGTGTCAAGTTGCTTCCTTATTGGATATAATTTTGTCACAATAATCCTAACTCAGTGTTGACACACATGAGGATTCGCGATCGTAACTATTGAACGTTACGATTGTTGCTCCCAATTGCTTTCAGTTCATGTTGGAGAAGATTTTTTTTTTTCACATAATCTTTTAAGGACGTCACCAAGACATCACCTTATTAGTAACAGTGTTATTTTCAGAATATGTCGTACATGCTATATATACTTGGTTGTGTAATACACGACATAATACAAAGGTTCTAATACACTGCAGCTCTGAAACATAAAGTCACTCGCTTTGCTCTAATCTAAAGTCTTGGATCTGCAATCGTTTCTCTCCCGCATTTTGATGCTTTTGACTCCCACATTGTGTGTCTATTTCTGGCATTGCCACTCCTGTGGTGAGTGGGGTGGGGTGGGGGGCGGGGAGGCTACTGAGGTAAGCCCTAAGCCACAGGGAGTTTGTTACCAAACACGGGTTAGTCATTCATGAAATTAAGTGGCGGGATCAGCACGGGGAGTACGTGGCACACGTACATTTTGCTGTGATTGTCACTATCCGAACGAGTGGGAGTTGAACGGTAACTAAAATGGCAGTCAGGAGAAAGCAGATCTCCACCAAGGCTAATTAACGTTTGGATTGTCATCAGATTGTACACAGCCACTTTCTTAAAGTTTGTGGGGGGGTTTTTGTCCTAAAATATTTTTTACAGTACTTCAACTGCATTTATCTAGAAATACAGCATTTTAAAAATTTTCACTCTTTTGGGGAAATTTTTGTGTATCAAACATAATAGTGGTATCGGTGCTTGGTATTGGTGACTGCTCTAGAGTTGAGTTCTCATTTTGGTATCGGTTTGGAAAAAGATAGTGTAATATCCCTAATAATTGATTTTTGACCACAAAATCTTGCAGTTTCATTCCTTATTACTGGTGGAAAAAATATTCATTCAAAATGACTAAATAGCCATTTCATCTCTGCAATTTAATTTTACCCGTCTTTCTATTTGAAGTAGTTTGAAAGTAAGTATTTTTTTTTTTCTTACAGCCAAAAAGCATCAGCTTTTCAGGCTGCAGAGAATGTTGTGCGAAACTGCACATCAGCATGTCGACAAAACCATGTTGGCGTAACTCATTCATTCATCGAGACCCTGAATTATTTACGCAATTATGTACTCAGCAGTCGTCTCCACTTTGTCCGCTGCTGGATAAGCTTGAGCCGGAGAAGTCCAAATGTCTAAAGTGGACACGACATGTCCTGGACGGGAGCGTCGGCTTGGGCACCCAGCGATCCCGCCGAAAGGGGGAAATGTAATGTGACTGGAGCGCTAATGCCGAGGGACACATGAAATGCTGCCAAGCCTGCTCTCTGAATGCTGCTCTGGGCTCAGGAAGACAACATCCCCCCCACCCCAACGCACCCTCATCTACCCTCATCCTCTCCTCTGCTCTCAGTATTGAAACACTTATCTGAACAGCATCGCCGCTGCTGCCCGTCTCGGCAGCCAGCCTGAGAATCTTATTGTAGGATGTTGTACTTCATCCTTTGTTGGCTGCGGTAATTGTGGAGAGCGGGGCTCAGTGACCTTGTGTTATGACAGACGGAAATGCTTCTCAAACGGCTGCCTTTGATTGGACCTCAAAGGTGCCCTCTTATTCATTCACAGATTTTGTCGTCTTCTAAGATGCCACAAGATGGCGCTAAAGTCCCGGCTGAAAGGAAAGTAGTAATTGGTGTCAAGGAATTATGTTGACATGATATATCGCAGTAAAGAGACTAAAATACCTTTGTCAGTTATAAGCCTTGGTTGTTAGCGGAGGCTTTGCAGAGTCTTCGTTTCGTAGTGACTGCAAAATAAAAATGTCCTGACTGACACTTGGGCTTTCCTCTGGTGGTCATCAGCTTCCAAGAATGACTCAGTAAAGCTGGGGTCAGCTGCCATGGGAAACCAAACCATCTGCTACTGGCTTCCTTGTCTGCTCCCCTTGCAGCTAGTTCTGTCTAACTCCATCTTCATGTTTGGCCTCCAAAGTGAATCGATCAAACCCTACCCTGCTGCTATTGTTTGATGTGTCTGCAGTGCCCGAGCTCCCCCCCCCTCCCCTTTTTTTTGTAGCAAAGCAGCTTGAGACCTGCCAAGATTGTCCACCATGCTCGGCCATGGCCTCTTATTTGTAGCGCTCCAGCCCTCCGGCGAGCAAAGTGCCTTCTGCTGGAGCCAGATATTTCAAAATTTGACTCATCGGGTTCAGAGTGCCTGCTGTTATTCCTTGGTGCCCGAGGTCGTGTGTTTTCTTGCTTTATTTCCACGACAGAGAGCTAACCTTATACTGTGTTTCTATTTATATAGATTTCACAAGGTCATGCAGGAGATATGTTGTTGTCCTTAAATAAAATAATTTATATGTCCTTTGTTAGTAAATTAAATGTGACAAGCCAATAAATTGGCATATATCATCCTCATTCTAAGCGTAGTCATTGAAAAAATAAAAGCACAAATGTATTTTTTAAAAAAACATGCAAAAGCTTGCATGTCTATTGTTTCCTAGGAGAAACAAGAGAAGTTTGAGTATGAATAAAATGTATTAAAATTATAATAGTTAGCAATGTGCAAATAAAAAGCTATGAATAAAAATACGTTTTGTCATTTTACCCCCCAGAGAAACAAGCAAATCGTTTTAGTTGTGTTTTATTTCTTTAATTCAAAAAAGTTGATAAAGTGGCTCAATAATGTTATAAAACAATAAATGGCCTGTAGATTCATGCTTTTTACTGCCTTGTCAAATATTTGCATAAAATGATTCCACTTTGTACAAATTACTGTCAACAGCCAATGAGAGAACAATATGACAAAGCAAGCAGGCGAGGCTTAAACAAAAGCATCGGCCCCAGTGCAACGAAAGTATCAGAAAAAAAATCTGGAAGACTTATTTTTTTCTGAGGAGGTAGACAGTGTCCAGTGGCCTGGCTCGGGAGGTCGAGGGTGGGGGTGGGGGTTCTGTTACAGTGTGTAGGAGGCAGATGTGAGCTGACAAGCGAGAGCTGGAGCCCAGGTGAGCGTTGCCAGACCAGACCAGAGCAGAGCTGCTGGAAACGGCCACATGATCACAGTCCAAGGGGGCCCACGCGCATGCACCCGCTCATTAATTCACATCCATGCACACTGGTGAGCACGGACGATGGCTGCTGTGCTGTGCTTACCTCAACCGAATGCAGGACCATGTGCACTGCAAAAAATAGGCTAGTGTTTGATTTTCTCCCCAAATGACTGCAGGTTGTAAGCAGGTGCATCAAAACGTATGCGATCAGTTGTTAGTGATTCAGATATTGATTAAAAAATATATATTTCCAAATCCCGTCATTATATCAAAATAAAAGCTTTATTTATTATACCCTGTATTTTATTTGTCATTACAATCATAGACTGTAGGTGTAGCTAATTATTGTTGTGTGGGTGAACCCTCACTTGTTCATTATTCACAAATGCATCTATTTACATTTTTGTTAGCTGTCTTCGGCTGTTAGCTTAAAAAAAAAAATATATATATATATATATATATTTTTTTTTTTATATATAAATATATATATATATATATATATATATATATATATATACACGTCTATATATATATATATATATATATATTAAAAAAATACATCATTTGGAGCTAGTGTTTTTTTGTTGAGAGAAGCGTATACTATTCATGTCTTTTTTTTTTTCCTTGTCTTTGAGTATCGAAAAGGGCAAAAGCAGCATGTAGTGCATGTTGTCTGTCCTGAATCTGTTCATTCTGTGTGGCAAGTGCGTTACCTCATGAAGAGACAGCTTTATTGACCGACTTTAACACTGCTTTTTCTCCCCCCCCCCCGCCTCCGGAGCGGATGCAGTCAAGAGAAAGTCGATAAACAATGACGGAGAGGGCGTTGTTTGTCCGTGGAGCGTGTAGCCCTGTCATGAATGACACAGTAAGCGTTGAATAGGTTGTAAGTTGACTGCATCTCAGGCGAGGGATAAAATGGAGATTTTGTTTATTCTCCGAAACATGCAAACGGGAATTGGGAAAAGCAGTTGGATGGGAACTGAGGGTTTTTTTTCCCCCGTTTGAGCAGATGGTGCAATGTTCTCATCTCTTTTCAGCTGCCATGCGGTCAACTTGGTCATTTGAACTTTGTCGCTTAGAGGGTCGTGTGGTTCATTTGAATTGGAAGCCAAGATTCTTGACCTAATTTCACTGGACTTAGTTTTGCTGTTTTTACTTTTGGTTTAGCGCCTTTAAAATGGGGCTAATTATGCTGCGGCATTGTGAACTACCCATCAAAAAGAAAATATGCCACTATTTGCATATTCTAACTCTATATCGCCCCTGCCTGTCACAAGTGCTGGTGTAGTTTTGACCTTGGTATTTTCTCAACAAGGTCAAAGAACATTTTGTCATCGAGCAAGATCCAATTTTCCTTGGTGTCATTCAATTTTGATGAATGCTTTGTCTCATAAGTGTGGAAGAAAAAGATTGGCCTCTCGCCAAACACGTTGGCGGGCGAATATCTCCGCCAGGCCAGATACACCAGCAGACACGGTGGGAAAATTCATTGCGTGCCCGCATTCATTTTCCCCTCTCATATGAGAAGAATTTCTCTTTTTTTTTTTCTCTAAACGCTTCTTCAAATTGGACGATATCACGTGTAATGAGATGTTTAATCTGCAGCCGGTTATCTTGTATTGCGACTGGTGTGGTGTTCATTGGCGCTGTCGCCGCCCCAAATGACGGTCTGATTACGAATCATCTCATTGTTACTCCAGACCGCACAGAAATGTACGATTGGAGATGGGGATGGAAAAAAGCAGACGACGACCGAGGTTTGATAGCAAGACAGGCAGAACGCAGGCACCGACATTGAACAGGGGATTGTCCCTATTTTGGGAGCCTTGTGATGAGTCACAAGTAAGCGTGAGTAAATATGCTTCATTCATAAATCCAATGATTCAAACTCAAGAAATCTGCAGAAGCGACTGAGAGGTGAACACCGCAGAAATGTTTTGCTTTTTTTTAGTCTTTTGATTTAACTAATCAAACATATTTTACACAATAAGCTTTGTTTGGAAAGCATCAGTGGTACATGCCACTGGCGGTGCTAGGATTTTTTTCTTTGGGGGGGCCATCGGGGGGCCAAGGATGTCTTAGGGAATCTACAAAACAAAACAAAAGAATTCACCAACTCATTTCTTCAAAAAATGTTGATTAACATTACATTACCCGTACAGATAATCATGTTTAATCATGAAAACACTCCAATGCTGAAAAAAGTTTCTACTGTAGCCATTTTGTATTTCTCGCATGTTAAGTTTGAGCCTCTTTTGCAGTCTCTGTTATTTAAGGACATTAGTCCTGCTCTTTTTGTTTCGTCTTGAGCGGGTTTGCTACGGCTCCCGACGCCACCGCGGATAAAATTCTTTCTTTCCGCCCCGCTTTTGTACGGCCCCGCTAAGTATGTGAGCTTGACTTGTGTGCAAAGACCTGTCCACGAGGCCAGAGGGCTGGCTGCCTGCAGCCGTCGCAGCTCATCTTGGCCCTGCCGGCTTCATCCAGAAAGCCACAGGACAAGAGGATTTAATACAGCGCTGTGGTGCTCCTCTCCAGAGGGGATTACCAGTGCGATGCCGCTGCCGGCGCTGCTACAGCCAGGGCTGCCCCCGCGAGCAACCACTTACAGTGCACGCAACGCACAAACACACACACAGGGTATTTTTAAACTCGCCTATTCACAGCTGTCTTCTCCACTTGGCCATGCTCTGCTCAGCCATCTCCTCTTTTCATATGCACTTGATGTTCCTCACTCACATTCTGCCTTCAATGTCCATCTCATATTCTGAGAGCTACTTTGCACTCCATCACATTTTAGGATTCTGTACAGTATGATCAAGACACCAAGCCTTTCTTTTTGTATTTTGTATTCCACACCGTTCATGAGAGGAGCTGGAGCTTTTCTGAGCTGATTTGGGACTGGTTGAAAAAATATATATTAGTGTGTCGCAAGAACAATCCCTAACCCAAATATTGAGTGGAATTATGACAATTTACTTTAGCTATACTGATCTACCGCCCCAAATTTCAAACACTTAGGAAAACTGGTTCAGCACAATAAATAATCTCTCAAATAACTTTGCAAAAGAAACGATGCAGGTGAGAAAGTTAAAACAAGAACCCGATGGCCTTTTTTTAAGCAAACTGGGTCGCCTTGGTGAGGAGCATTGACGTGATGCGCCACGATTGTTACCAGCCTTTAACGCAGCCTCGTCATTGCGCTCAACCTCTCGCCGACATTCTCACGCGCCGCCATCATACCCTCGCAGCCAAACGTAAACAACAGCCGGCGCTACAAATGTTTTTATTGATTAAAGGAGACGTGGCCTCGCGAGCACCGAGGGATCTGCGTATGTGTTTGCCAACATGCGGAATATGAAGGGGATAAACGGCAAATGGCTTTCTGAGAAAGAGACAGCGGGCTAGCGGGAAAAGAGATGAACACAAAACAGATCACGACACCTTCACATCCTAACCCACACATGGAATATAAAAAAAACCTAAAAGTTAGCATTTACGGCATCCTCGTAGGTGCATTCGTATCCGCATATGCATATATATAGAATATATAGCCTCTGTTATCACCGCCACTTACACTGGAAAGCTCTCATGAATAAAACATGCACACAGCGGCACGATCATGCATGCATGCATACGCATTCTGTGCAGACACCAGCGCGAGCACACACACTAACATGCGTCTCCACGCATACATGTAAATGCACACGGTACAGGCGGATGCACAAACCTGTTAAATGGACCATTAGTTTCTTGAACAGCTATGGTAGACGACGGCCAATAGAGCTCACTGTTTGAGGGATGTTGTGTTTTTGTTCCAGTAAATTTGAGACTTTCCGGGAAAGTTTTGGGACACTGGATATGTAGATTAGTCATAATAATTTTAGATTTTAGCGTGCGATAACATTATAGGTGTTTCGAGAACCTGCAGCAGGTCCAGCGGATGGGTAATGCAAATTGCTGTGTGAAAAGTCCTTTTATTTTGGTCATGCACTGGGATAGCATAGTAGCCTAGCGGCTAACATATCACATTCATACTTCTGTGTTTCTGGAAAACAAACAGAAAATTTGCATCTTTTTTTTCATTTGTACGCAAGGTTTGATTGCCTGGTGTGAGTTCCTGAGAGAAAATTTGTTGTCCAGTTCAGTAATTCGGCCACGTCGCTTTGTGTGGGTCAGGCGTCACTGCATTAGCAGCTAACAATGAGACACAATGACTTCACACATGATTTTTTATTTATTTTTTTGTTTCCAGAGATTTGTTTGCTGACTCGCGGCAGACGTACGGCCAGCGTGCGAGCTGACACATACTGTCGTCTTTACTCGCTGTCGGTGGACAACTTCAACGAAGTCCTGGAGGAGTATCCCATGATGCGACGGGCCTTTGAAACAGTTGCCCTGGACAGACTGGACAGGATTGGTAAGGATATTTCAGCGTTATATCTATTTCAAGAAACATACATTCAAACAATCATTAAAACCCGGATGGCTCTGGAAGCCTTTCACGTTTTTTTTTTTCATGCCGTTAGAGTACTCAGCCAAGCCATTGTAAAGTTTGGTCAAAGCTTCTGAATTCCCCGTTTGATCCCCAATGCAGACAATTGATATTCTCAGCATATCCATCAGTCTACTCAAAGCCCCGTTCAAATAAAATATTCACAATGAGAAGCACGTCCGTATCATCACTCAGCCATCGCTCGCCTGCTCAGTTTTATCCTCGGCTATGTTTAGCAAGGAGGATGGAGACGTTCCTTGTGGGGGAGACTCTTTGTAGCAAACGACTGCTTTGAAAATATACGGTGGGCTGATAGTGATCTTAGAGATGGTCTTCTGTGTACGGCCCATTCTCCTGCCCGTACATCCCTCTCTCCCTTAATAACGTCAGCGGCGTACCGTATAGCGCTGATGCACAAATTAATGACTCCGTTGATGGACTTGCACAATCTGATTAGAGCTTTTGCGAGCGATTAGCAAGCAGGTGGATGGAGAGTCATCCTCGGAGGAAGCACCCCAGCCGAGCAGAGCCACCGGTCATGACGACCGATGGCTTGGTCTGTATCTAATTGCATTTGGAATATCTCAGGCTTACCCAGGATGGAATTGAGGATGGCAGGCCTGCGAATTGACCCTGTCACCGCTCCACTATGGTTAATGGACTTAGAGGTCAGAGTTTTGCACTGTTTCGGAGGGAGGTGGAGTCACCGTGTCTCGATGACCTTGTTTACCCTTGACAGACTTGACTTGGAGAACCGAGTCAGCAAGCCAATAACAATCCTGAATAAAGTAAAAGAACCACTGCTATACTTTTTTTTTTTTTGTTTAAGACCCCCCCCCCTTCTCTCCGCCAATGACTCATAGGAAGGTTTGTTTGTATTTTGTCCCTTTGTTACTATGGAATCGCACAGTCAGAGCTCCTGAGACAAAGACCTTGAGGCTGTCATGCTTTTCAAGCTCCTGTCTCTGGGTGGTTGTCTCCCACCTGTCTTTTATTGGTGTTTCCCTTTGTCTCCACTATGGTTTTCTTCCCAATTGCATTTTGCAAAATCATTGTTTCTCTTGCCTGAGCATTTGATGTGATTTCCTCTCTACAAGTTGTGGTAGCGATGCTGTTGAATGAGTTATTCAGATGAGTACATTGAAAATGTCAGCAGAGCATTATCTGCTGACAAGAAACGCTCATTCTTGTTTTTTTCTTCTTTCTTTCTCTCCTATCACTCTGTGTGTGTGTGTGTCTGTTTCTCTGCATGAAAGGCAAGAAAAACTCCATCCTGCAGCATAAGGTGCAGCATGACCTCAGCTCGGGTGTTCTCAACTACCAGGAGAATGAAATTATCCAACAAATTGTGCAACACGACAGGGACATGGCCCACTGTGCCCACCTCCTGCAGAACGCCCCTCCCCAAACACCACCGTCGCCCACACCTGTCATCTGGGCCCCGCTAATCCAGGCGCCTCTCCAGGCAGCGGCCGCCACCACTTCGGTTGCCATCGCTCTCACGCACCATCCCCACCTCCCGCCGACTCTCTTCAGGCCTCCGGTTTCCGTACTGGGGTCCCTGAAGGATCCTCCCAGTGGGCAAAAGAAGTTTCACACTTTTGGACCATCATCACCAGCTCCTGAATCTGCTGGGGAATCTCCCTCTAGCACACCTTCGAAACGACGCACAGGCGTAGACATGTCCTTACTGGCCTCTTTTCAGGCTCAGCATGTAGCATCAGGTTCAGGGACAAATAGCTCTAGCCAACAGGGTTTGGGTAGTGGAAGCCACCGTGGACTGAATGAGACAAAGTCAGGGTTTAATGTAAACGGGTCCTCGGCGCTTCCTGACAGACCGTACTCGTCGTCTGGTTTGCCCTCATCTAGTTTGGCCCAGCTGCACTCGCAACCGCAGCATCAGCAGCCTTTTCGCTCCACCACTCCGCCTTTGTCTAATTTCTTCCACCAAACATCAACAGGTGGAAGCACAGGGTCTGGGATAAGCGGAAGTGCAGTCGGAGCCTGTGGCGGTGCAGCGGATTGGCCCCTGGGCGGAGCAGTCGGAGAGTCTTTGGAAGGGGCGAGCGGAGACGATGGAGGATGGGCCAGCGAGGACTTTACAGCTGCGACGGCTGAAGCGAGTTCACTGAAAATCTTTAAGTTTGGAGCAGCTCCCAGTGGATCAATGGGGGGTAACTCAGGGGAATCACTCGGAGGGGGTTACGAAGGATCAATGAGTGGTACTTGTGGTAGATCAGCGACAGGGGACTCAAGCAGTGTTACCTGTGTGTCAGTAGCAGAGTCAGCCAGGAGATCTTTGGGTGGGGTCTCGCTTGCATCACTAGGAAGGGCTTCCGGAGAATTACTCATAGGGATGAGCACTGGCAGATCATCAGGGAGAGCTTCTGGTGGTTCATTGGAAGGAACTTGTTTAGAATCAATGGTATCAACCACCACTGCAGGATCATTCGGGAGGTCTTCAGTTGGGACAGTGGGAGAGACCTGTATAGACTTCCTGGTCTCTACAACCGTTGCAGGGTCATTAGAAAGGACTTCCCGTGGGTCAATAGGTGGGACTTCTGAAAAACTACTCGTAGACGTGACCAATAGCGGATCGCTTGGGCGCCCCTCTGTTGCAACCAAGGTTTCTGGAGGATCAGCTAAAGGAGTAGCCGTGGGTTCCCTTACCGGTCTTTCGAGTGACTGTCTGATATCAAATCCCGGAGGAGGATCTCTGGGAAGGGCTTCCAGCGGAGCAGCAGCTAGCTTCATAGGGGTAGGGTCAAGTGGGCCAGGAGGAGGGGGTATTGCGACACTTAAGAACAGGACAACAGAGGGCACAGTCGGAGGCCATGCAGCGAGTGGCCCTTCAGGGGGGGCCTCTGGTGGCGCCACAGGACTTAATACTTCTTCACGTTGTCAGAGCCCAATATCTACTGTTTCTTCCAGCCCCATGCCAGGACAGCTTCTCTACAGTCAGCCACCCCCCAAGCATCCTCAAGTGACCCCCTTGCAACAATTTGCTGGAGGAGGCAGGACTACAAGTAGCTTGAACCTCCTCCACTCTCCTCCACATAGCTCCCCATCTTCAAGCAAAGGACAGAATGGCCAACAGCCTACTGAGGGTTCACCATCATCGCTTGGGCAATTTAGCCTGGCAGGTCTCCAATCTGGATTTCTTCCACACCAGTTGTCTTTGGAGAGGTCTGCCTTGGCTTCCCTGGCCCAGTACGGTTCAGCTAACGCCTCACCATGCCTTACTCCGGTAGCACCCAGCCCGACTATTCAAAGTCCTGTGACAAGCAGGACTTTCCACTTCAATGACCCACCCAGTGCCACAGGATCCCACAGTTCTCTGCTCATGCCTCAGTCTTCTCTTCCTTCGCATCCTTCGGTCCAGACACACACCGCAGGAAGAGATCTGCAGCCCGGT
Organism: Syngnathus acus; assembly: GCF_901709675.1. Lineage (NCBI taxonomy): Eukaryota > Metazoa > Chordata > Actinopteri > Syngnathiformes > Syngnathidae > Syngnathus > Syngnathus acus. Next base: position 5,451,462 of record NC_051089.1, on the reverse strand, counting down.
CGTTTTTCCGAGGATCTAAAGCTGCTATCAAGCTCGCACCCATCTCTTCCCCAGGAGGTAGCCCAAGCCTTTGGCCACCAAACTGCTTGCTCATCTGTGGAAACAGGTTATTACCACTCACCCTTCTCCTCACCCACTTTAAAATCCAAACCGTGTAGCTCAGTTCCCGGTCATATGACTCCTCCGGTCCAGCTTTCTCCGGGCCGCCCCCATCAGACTCACTCCCCCGGAGCCTCGCCGTCCTCGTCACTCCGGAGGGGCTCCTCTGCCTGCTCATCGGATCTAGAAACTCCAACTGTCCGCTCAAAGCTTTCTTCCAATTTGTGAGGATTGATCACACCCTCCTGTGCTCCTCCAGACTGAAATGCACACAAACTTTTTCACATTGTGAATTAGTGTCATTTTCATTTATCAGATGTCACTGTGTTCCGCCTTTTATTTGACCTTCAATTTGCTGTGATTTAAGAGACACTTTACCAGGTAACACTGTTTTACGCTTTGTCCAATTCTTATTTATACGTCATGTATATAGATAGAGGTATATTTAAGTGATACATTAATCAAGGAGGGTGTGAAAGTGATCTCTATTTAAAGGACCGTCATTTCTTTACGGGAGAGGGCAGTTCAATAGACAAATACACATTTTGTCTGCAGGCACCTATGCACTAATACCTGCATCCAAGGCTTTTTGTGTGTCTCAACAAAAGCAAATCTACATTTTTTGCTAAGATGACACATCATCTGGGATCTCATATTGTTGATTCTCAAATGTATAGACTGTGCTTATTTATCACGTGTATGTGTGTATACCTTTTGAAACCTTATGACAAAAAGATTTTCGGAAACCAAAAAAGACTTCCAGTAAGGTATATCCACCCTTCGCCCGCTTATTTTATATCACTTATTGTAATAATAATAATGATGATGCTTTTGAAAGCAGGGCGAAGAGGGACACAAGTGAGCTAGCCTCCATTACAATGTGGAGATTACGGTAGCATGCGTGTCCCAACAAACTCACTTTGTCTTCCAAAACCATACCGCTGAACATGTGTCCGACACCCGTGTTGTTTCGTTCTTCCTGAATGTGTGCGACTGTTTGTGAGTGCGCAACTCAGCGGAACGGTCAGATGCAAGGCAACTTCATTTTATTTTTTCTCCACGTTAAAAACTAGAACTTTCATTAAGCACATGTATGTGTTTAGTCTCAGTCATCCTGATAATTGACCCTCCAAATTTGAATTGAAGGCAACCTTAACTCCTTTGAAAATCTGCTTTTGATTTAATTTTAATGGCTAAACTGCAATTAGCATGCCGTGTGTTGTAGCACTCGGACCATTTCATAAAATACAATTCAAATTTTCATCACTGATCAACGTAAATATTAATATGCGTTTTTTTTCTTTCTTTGACGGCTGCTATCTGGTCAACGTGGGCGTGTCTAAGATGTTAAATGTATGTACAAAAAATAATTACTGTAGCACTAAACAAGACTGTTGTGTCACTTAAAAATGGCAATCGGGTTCAATATATTGGACGTGTTTTTATCAGCAGACATTTCTGTGGCTAAAGTGGCCTTTGGCAAGACTTGGTTAACATTCTTGCATGCTTACAATGACCTGGATATAAGACTTGGTAAGTTCAAGTAGCATTTTCCCCAATGCAATACTTTAAGTGTAGCAGAAAGCATATGTAGCATAATGTTAGTGCGATTGTGACCATTTGGGTGCAGGGAAGCATAAATTAATTTTAAAGCTTTTTGTCTCCGCGCACTTTTAATTACCGTAATTTTCGGACTATAAGTCGCACCGGAGTATAAGTCGCACCAGCCATAAAATGCCCAAAAAAGTGAAAAAAAACATATGTATGTATATAAGTCGCTCCTGAGTATAAGTCGCCCCCCCACCCAAACTATGAAAAAAACCGCGACTTATAGTCCGAAAATTACGGTAGTACATTATTTTAATTCCTGTTTTTTCATGCCTACCCAGGGGAATTGTTCCACAGAGTGGTTGTTGCTCAACTTCCCCTAGCTTATTATGTTGGTCTTAAACAGCAAAGTAGTTGACACTGAAAGTCTCAAATGGCTGCACTCTGTTGATGCTTCAAGACATGATTAATCAACAATCAGTTCTTCTCAATCAAATTATTGACCTTCACTGCACTTTATTGGATAGTCTTTAGAATACAAACGTTCATTTTAAAAAATATTCTAGCCCATCTTTAAAAGGTCAGTGACCCGACAAATTACAAGGGGAAAAAAAATAAATCAGCTTGTTTGTTCTTACTGCTCTTCTCGTGCGGTGTACTCAAAAAGACCGACACAGCACACATAACACAAATGATGCAATCGTAAATTTTGAGTAGGTTAAATAAGCAGATCAGTAAGGGTGGGGTGGGGCTCACTAATTCAGGATAATCGCTTAGGATAGTCTTTGCTGACTTTGATTGCAAAGGATGGGAAATTTTCAAATTTGACCAGATTGCCAATTTGGGAAAAAGTATTTTGGTGGACAAACAAGGACAGGGATGTGGCTTCGAGTAGTTGATCTGCAGCTCATCACGATATGCACAGAGCCAGGCAGGTTCCTCTCCCACAGCTGAGCCCCCATCAACTCAGTCACAGCAGCCTTATTTAACAAGACATGTTTGTAGTCCCTTGACCCTCACAGGCTAACATGGAGACACACACACGCACACGGTCACTCTGTGACCACCCCCTCATTAACACTTCCCCACAATTTCAGTAATGAGGTGCAGCAAACAAGCAGGACGTGACACTGCTGTATATTTACAAGCATGCAAATAAAAAAGCAACAAGGATGCGTCTTAAACACCCTTAAGATTTGATTTTTGATGAGCAAGATGTCATTTTGCCCTCGGGAGTTTAATTGCCAATGTTAATACATCCACATTAATAAAATGAGACGAGACACACACAAAAATATTTTAGGTGAAATATTTGGGAGAATAAGGGAACAAAATGTAAAATATAAAATTGATTTTTGTGTATATGGGAATAATGGAACAAAACGCAAAATATAAATAAAAAAATAATTTTATTTTGTGAATATGGGAACACATTTAATTTGTGTATATGGTAACACATTTAATGACACTCAGTAAATTTGTATTTGGAAAGTTCAGATTTTCGTGGGAGCCAATGGGTAACAAATTATAACAGAGCACCCAAACTTGCACAAAGCCTAAATTATAACTCTCACCATGGTTTTCCGCAACTTTGGAGCTGTATTCTACCTTACAAATTTAGCTTGAATTACAACTTGTAAAACCTCAAGGGTGTTGGATATTCTATTAAAAAGTTAGCCCAACACTTGTACATCACTTATATTCATGAGCTTTTTTTGAGTGTGATTGCACCAAGTTGGTATATTCTTACAGAATTACATCATATATCACTACCTTTCCTCTTCTAGTGGCTCAAACTCCAAAAAACGAAAAAAAGAAAAAAAAGATCAGTGCCAGTGTGACTCATAACTGTGCGTGGAAAGTCGTGTCGCGCGTCTACCACCATCCAGAGAACCAAAGGTTGCAGAGACCGAGCCTTGGGGGTGCTATGGCAGAGGACGGAGTGAACGCTAAAAATAATTCCAACTTCGCTCGAATCGATTACGATTGCGGCGAGAGGAGTTGGGGGGGAGGGGGTTACCTCCCTCCTCTCAGTGCGATGTTGGAGAGGTTTGAAGGTGTTGACGTAGAAGCACAAAAGAGTACCATGGGGGTACTCGTGCTGATATAAGACTGGTTTGGGCGTCTGGACTATTTGGTTTTTAAGAAAAGAAGCGCCAGAAGGCATTAGTACGATCTTTTACAGAGATCAACGCAATCCTGGAATTGATTCGTTATAGTCTTCTCCATTGTAACTTCTTACGAGAGATGACATCTTTGTAAAAATCTCGCTTAAAAGCATGGAATTTGTTGATGGAAGATAAGCCGTTATTTTTATTTTATTTTTTCTCATGACCGTGCTTTGCATTTATGTAATGGAAATCAAAAAGAAGTGGGAGGCAGCTGGGGTTTCATAATAATAATCCTCCGGGTCAAGAACATTTCTCAACTGGCGGAAGACTGCGTAATCCGAGTAAAAACCGTAAAAAATCACCAAAACTGGAGTAACAAGATTTTCACCTGACAGCAATGTTTCAACTTGAAGAGGATTTGCTATTTCTATCCTCCAAGACTATTTGCGTAACGTACTAGTACAGCGCTACATCAGCTGGGAATTACATGGGAAGGCAAATGGAAGAAAAACAACAACGAGGCTGACTCACTTTCTCAAGCAGCAAACCGTTTTCATAATGTCTCCTCGTCACCCGTCAAAAGAACATGGCAGTTTGAGGGCAGCGCGGGAACAAAACAAAAAAGCAATGAAGGCCAGTGGAAGGATCACGAAAGCTCACAGTGTTGTGTCCAAACGCTTGCGACCATCTTGTTTATTGATCTCTTTGCTTATTCTTTAGCTGCGTGGGCGAAAAGAAAAAAAAATGACATGTCAACAACCAGGTCCTCTCCGTTGTATTTATTAAAAGTGAAAGTGTGAACTCCAATTCTAAAAGTCTTTGCTTTACTTGGTTGTGAAGTTACATTTTGCTTGCTGCACCTCCAATTTAGCCACCTAATCTTTACCTCCCACTTCCCTTTTGTGCTGCCCAGCTGATGCGTGACTATTGGTTGATGAATCAGCGATGCACAATAATGGAATCGTTTGCTGTGATTGAGGATTAGAGGAGCGAAATCGAACCTGCATTTTGAGCCGGGGGAAATGAGGCATTTCGCTATACGCCAGAAGTCTTGGTACACAGCTTTGAACTGATGGATCAAGATGAGTCAGATCAACTTTTCCGCCCCTGTAGTCTATTTTCTAACTTTTTTCCTATTTCCATCTATCCGGAAAAATAACCAGAAAAGATTAAATAATTTTTCCGAAAAACACAAATGATTAAAGCAGACTTGATATCCACTTGTAACATTCTGTCTGCCACATTTAGTCTGTACTGGGTTATGCTAACACTGTCCTGCTAGATATTAACATCCAACTCCGTCCTGTTTTTTTTTTTTCCTCTATTTTTGGTATGAGTCTCAAGTTAAAATGAAAGAATGAATGTTACATTCGCCATAATTCATGTTGTACATCTGAATAAGTCTGCTCGCCCTATGACACGGCCTTTTATTTAGCTTCCGCGGCTAATGCGAGCATCCTCTTTTGCCGCTCTACTGAGATGGAATGACACGACGGTAATGTCGCGCTGACCGCAAAGTGTGCAACGAATACATTTGTGTATGTGTGTGTGTGATGTCGGGCAGTTTAACCTGCATATGACCCAGTTTAAGAATAGCACGTAGCAATTGATTCAGAGAGCACGGCCGGATCCTTCAGGGTAGTAATGAGATTCCACTGTCAGGATCGTGGCTCACTTGTCAGTGAGAATCTGCGTTACTTCTCACTACTGCCTGTTTGTTTCAAAAACAAATATACATATGTGTGAACAAAAAAGGCAAAAATTCACATTTAACATACAAAGCAGAACCTCATTTTTGTGAGGCCTCTTGAAGCCTCCTTTTGTTGAACCCTAATTCTGTACTATAACCCGTGGTGAGCGGCATTCTTTCAACTGTACTTATATATTTACCAAGCTTAGTATTTCCATAGGACCTACTTATTGTATATTTATGTATTTGTTTTAGATTCTAATAACTGATGTCATCACATGTACAGTTGTTGACATCCATTTTTTGGTCATAACAAGAATATGAGACTTTCTACAGGGAAGGCTCAGCCTCAGCTTGTGTGTATATGATGCGTTCAAGGACACACGAGGGAGAGCGACGTTTTGAACGCTCTTGCTCACGATCAAAGGGATTATTACAATGATTATTCTCTGCTTTTAACACGGGATAAAGCAATAACGGACACGTGAGGCTGGTACAGGACTGTATGCATGTGTGCGTGCGTGTGTGCGTGTGTGTGTTTGTCAGTAAGAGAAGCTGGATCCACAAATGCATTGTCGATAAGCACACATGCTGGATGAAATCATAAGGTATAGAATAAAATGAAAAAGAAACAATTGCTTGGAGTATGTTTTGTCACTTTATCAGGTCCACTTGCACGATCTTACGTAACAAGTGAGAAAACTTTGATTTGGCTGACTTTCACCCCAAAATAAACCATTGATAATATTTATATTTGCAATTATTCCAGATTGCCCACTACCTTCATTGATCAATTATTTATTTATTATTATTATTATTACTATTATTATTATCATTATTATTAAAACATAATATACAAACATAAAAAAAAACAAGAAAATGTTTTTTTACACGTTTTTCCCCTACTGTCAATTAACTTGTGTGTTTTTTTTTAGAGCAAGGCGAACGAAAAATAAACAGCTGATTTAATGTGTTTGCACAAGGGGGCACACAGTCACCGTTTTAAGGGTCTGTAAAATGTTGGGCAAGTAGCCACGTCATCTTTTCAAGGATACTATAATGCTCGGTTTTGTGGTTAGTATGCATACTGTGTAATTTGTAAGCGGATGTACCAATCTCCCAAGGACTCACATAAATGCCCACCAGACATTAAAAATTGGATGGAATTGATGACAGGTTTTCGAATCTATTTCTATTTTTTTAAATAATAAATGAAGAGGTCCGCAGCAAAAAGGCCACTTTTTTTTTCATCAGGAGCAAAAGGGCAGGTGCTTGAGCACCACCTAGGGGCCTTTTCTGCAAGAACCAACATCCAGGCAGACTGGGCAGCTGTAAAACGCCTGCGAAAACATCTTAAATTGATTTAAGGTAAAATAGTGGCTTGCTTAATGATGCGTGAACTCATTCAACATGAATGAATGTGATTGGTTATTCAGAGGTCTAATTTTTATTTATATTTTAACAGGGGTGTGTAGACTTAATATATCCACTGTACATAGGGGAGCAGCTGCACACAACAAGCGGTCAAGAGGCAGGTGAGGCTCCTCAGACTGCCACTAATGTTGCCAGACTGTTAGGAAGAAAGAAAAAAAAAAAACAGGACAGTGCTGTTGTATGTGCCCCTGTGAGCACTCAACCATCTGCTTCATTAGAATTCCCCTTTGAGGTAACCTTCCTATCTCCAAGAGCAACTCATTGAAAGTGAAGTGCTTTGTTTTAGACTGTCTATTGTAATTACACATTATTCTCGTCCTCTAATGCCCGCCTGCCATGAGCCGCTCGGCTTTTGAGACTCCAGGTGACCATTTGCCATGTGACCGGCACAGTAGAAGCACACGTACATGCGTCCGTGTACGCTTCCTCCGGAACATACCGTATTTTCCGCCCTAAAAGGCGCACCTAAAAACCTAAAATTTTCTCAAAAGCCGACAGTGCGCCTTATAGGCCAGTGCGCCTTATATATGGATCAACTGATGAATTTGTTGATCCATACTGGTTGTACACAGTGCTCTGCCAAAATGTTTCAGTACGTTTTAGTACGACTAGTAAATTACAAGGTCGCATCGCTTCCCAACATTACGGCAACTGTAGTCAGGGGGCGTCACCGAATAGCTGTTGTACCCGCGAGGCTATTTCATGTCAAAATAGGCTGCTCTGTTAATGTTTCGAGTAAATCTACGGATCGATATGGAAGGGAAACATAGGTAAGTAGTACCAATGCGTTAGATCGAACTTTAGTCAGTTCCGATCATTTTATAGGAGATCGTTTGAGAAACGCGATTGTTTACACTTTGCTGAGGCTCATGGGAGATTGCGAGCTGAGGCTCGTGAGACTTTGCGGATGGCTAATGCTATTGCGATAGCTGCTATACGTACCAGGCTATTTCATGTCAAAATAGGCTGCTCTGTTAATGTTTTCGAGTAAATCTACGGATCGATATGGAAGGGAAACATAGGTAAGTAGTACCAATGCGTTAGATCGAACTTTAGTCAGTTCTGATCATTTTATAGGAGATCGTTTGAGAAACGCGATTGTTTACAGAGGGCTCGTTGGTTATTGGCTAGTGGATGCATACCGCAACCCTAGTCAACCTCAGTTTGATGCAGTATAGCTTCTATTTTATGCGCCTTATAATCCGGTGCGCCTTATATATGGACAAAGTTTTAAAATGGGCCGTTCATTGAAGGTGCGCCTTATAACCCGGTGCGCCTTTTAGGGCGGAAAATACGGTAGTTAAAGGCCGACAAATTTCTCGGCTCTCCTGAGGCTTTAATTAAGGCTGGATAAGGTTATTGTTTGTCCCGGTTGACTTATGTGTCTTTTTACGTGCACACGTAATTTAAAGATCTGTTCTTTTACATTTTATTTCACTATTCTACCTGGGTTAAAATAGATGTGTTGTTTGATTTCACTTAATCAGTTTTTTTTTTTAATGCTTTGTTTCAGTTTAGTCTTTTTTAGTTTTAGTATTATTTTTATTTTTTTAATGTATTGAGTATTTGTCAAGTGCTACTATGACGGTGGACGTAAAAATGGCTATCGAGAAGGAGCTCAAAGTCAATTGGGCCTTGCACTTCCTTCATGCCATCCTGCACCATGGAGGTGTCCATCAAGCTCTAATTCCCTCTTTTTCAGCTTGGGGGGGATAATCTGCTCTAGTTCTCCTTGGGTCAAACTCAACAGTAATTAATCCTCACATTACCCTGCAGGCTTCAGGGGTAAAGCACTGTAAATGCTTGTGCCCAATTTCTTTTTTGGCTCCTAGTAGTCTATTTCATCTCTAGTCATTGAGCAAACACTGCATGCAGCCACTTAAATATTGTTGTACTTGAATTTAATTGCTTTAAATTAGAGGAGTCTATTTATTCGTGCTAAAAATAGTATGAGACCTGCAACTGTGAAAAGACAACATGCTTTTGGGCAGGTCTATTTGTTTTTACAATTTGCCTTCATTCTATGACCTGTTTTCTTTGCGTTTTCTTTCTTTTTTATGCCCGTGGCAAGCGAGCATCATGTTATTTGGCAGCACTCAGTGCAGAGCACTCAGCAAACTGACACACAGTAACTACAGCATATCCGTATTAGTACTGGGGTTTTTTTTTGCCCCCATAAAATCCTGTCGTCAAAGCCTTTTGACATATGCCAGCATGTTCGCAAATATTGTCCAAAAGCCAACATTGCAATACCAGGGCCTCTGATGGGCATGGTGTAAAGTTTGTGTGTCTGTGTGTGCGTGCGTGTGTGCGCCTCCTGGGATTCAGTTGATGAAAGCATAGATGAGATCAGAAAGATGACCACAGGTTGCCAACCTGATGTGCCCTTTCTTGCTCCTGTTGTGCCAAATCCCTCCAAAAAGTGTGTGTCCTCACCACCATCCTCCCATGCTCAGAGATTGACCATATGTGCCCTACTCACAGGTAAAATGCTGACAACGTATTCAAAATATTCTCGAGTGAGAATTGGGCAAAGGCTTTTTAAGGTGAAATTCTAAGCAGACTTAATGGTAGTTTTAGTATATCACGATCATCTAATAATCACCAAAATTCCAATTTACCTCACAACTCTGAAGATGGTTCCTACTATTTTGCATCTCAAACCTCAGGAGGAAAAAAAAATGCCCTCAAAGAAAAGTCTGTGTTCCTAAGTTTGCACTTCTAATCCTCCTTGACGGGTGACTCCGCCCAGCCAGAGAACACGGATGGGGAAGAACTTGCCGGTCGCTTCCATCACTCTACACCATCACTCACATGGTAAACTATGTAGAGCAGAAAAGCCCCTCCCCTCTCTTATCCCCCACCCCCCACCTTCTCTGCTCTAACCCTTCTCCCCTCCCTATTTATCATATTAGTCTGCGCCCTTGAGCATTTTGCAGCCGCGTGCATCCTTTGAACTGCACAGGCTGAAAACAGGCAGTCCAATGTGACCATGTCTTGTTAATTACGTATGTGGGTTGACGCTAAATGGTTATAAATGACTTACAGGCCGGGTTGTGGTCGGTCAAGATTGGCCATGAAGGACAATGCCGTTCCCTGTGTAGCGACAAGTAAGAAAAAAAAAATTATACTAGTTTCACCCATCAGAAGAAAATAAAGTGAATATTTGTACCGCAAGATAAGATACAAAAAAATCTCAAGGAACAACCCTTGGCCAAAACTGAATAAGAAGTTGGCCATTTTGAGTTGAAGCGGCCATTTTCTTATTCTACCGAACTCACCCAAATGACGCTTTTTTTGTCTACCTTATTTAACGTGAAAAGATAGTCAACAAAGTTTGAAGGTCATTTTGGATTCTTGGAAAAAAAATCGGAAAACAGTATAATTTTGGGGTCCATATTACCTAATGATGGCCAAGTACAGCATCAATAATAATTTTTTATTGTTTTTAATTTTCCCTCCACTCATCACTTCTTTACATTGGCGGGAAAACCACAATTGTTCACTCCATGTGACATCCAGCGGATTCGACACACACGACTCGTAAAGCTTGGAATGACATGGAGAGGCAAGTCTCCTTCTGCTTAATTAAGATAACAACCAAGTGTCACGGCAGACTCATATGGCCGCTCTAAGTGCGCAGAAGGACTCTTGGAAGAAGCAACTTGGAATGGAGGAGCAATTTTGTCAGGCAGCCAATGTCATGCTGGTTCTGCTGACCTCCACGCTTCGTCTCACCTGCAAATGAACGTTGTGGCAACAGGTGGAAAGGCAGTGGAGATGGATTTTAGTTTATTCTATTTGGGGGGCATCATGCAGTAATGTGATGTAAAGTTCCCTAATTCCTCAGAACGTTAATGTTTAGAGTAGGGATGCTCGATACCACTTTTCTTCACACCTATATGTGACCTCAGCTCTTGCGTAGTTACCAATACCAAGTACCGATACTACTGGTGCATTTGATACTTAAACCCCCGCCCCCCAAAAAAATTAAAAGACCCCTATATACCGATATAACAATTTTCCTTAAATTTGCATGTAATAAATGGCAATTTTCTGTGCAGGGAAATAAGGCTGATACATGCACTGACACCGATACTGATGCTGATACCATCAGCGATACATGGTATCGGCACTCACCTATTCCCTAACCAGTTTTGATAAAAATGTTACATTGGGTGCTAGTCTCAAATCTTTAAGCACAAAAAATACAACAGTATATAATATACAATAACATTCCTGATGTGATAGAGTAAAATTCAATCTTGACATCAAACAAGGATGACATGCTAATTTCCGAGATGAGATAATTCACTTTTATTATGGGAAGCGGAGCCTTTTGATCGTCTTCCTTAGGGATTTTTTTTTTTTCAAGCCAAGTGATTGTCTGTGTGTGAACGTGTGTGTAAGCACATAGCTCACAGCGGTGGATTCAATTGACAGTTACAACGCGGCAGCCCAACTCCCCTGAAGCGATAACAGCGGTTGTGTGCAAGCGCCCGTGTGTGTTTGTCAATCTGCATATTTTTCACGTTCAGTGAAAAATGATGTAAAACATCGGATAAATAACAAATATCCGCGCCAGGGGTTTCTAAGCGTGTGTGTGTGTGTGTGTGTGTGTGTGTGTGTGTGTGTGTGTGAGTGTGTGTGTCAATCTGCATATTTTTTTACAATTGATGAAAAATTTGGCAAACTATGGGATAATAAACATTAGGCAATTTGAAATTTCCAAAGAATTATTTTTTTTAAAGTAGTATTTAGATACATTTTTGAGTGTTGGACTTTTTTTTGCATGTTCTTGAAGAGTGTTACAGGCAGTAAATGTGTTTGCGAACGTCTCGTTCAATTTCCATTTCTAATCTTGGCGTAGCCGCTGGGATTAAAAGAGGGCCGTTGTTGTATGAATATTTCATGAATGCACGTGACGCAAATTGGAGGTTTGGATTAGCGTGCCTTTTTCTCCCGTTAATTAGAAGAGTCGGCAAACTTTGTTACATTTATTATTTGCTCTACCCGATACTCCCTGTTCCCAAACAGTCAAGATAATTCCCAAAATAAACATGGCCATTTTTTTTTTTTTATTATTGCTATTATATATGATTAGTATTTTTATTATTTATATACTTTATTAATTTAAATTATTAATAAATATGACATTTTATTTTTATTTTATGAATAATTAGTAATAATTATTAATAATCATTTGATTTAACATGAACCCATCCAATGGAAATTAGGACTGACCATAAGCATAGAGTCGTTTCAATATTTTTCCAAAGTTCAATGACTTACACCAACCTACTATTTTGGCAACGCTTCTGGTTGCTTTATGAGATGCTGTGACTAACCGGCCATGTCCAATCAGCGGGCGGTGTGCCTGCAATGCAACGTCTTCTTAGTCTGTGTGGAAGGAGTTGCCGAACGGATTTGATAATCCCCCGCCGCCCCCTCCGACAGCATAAAACATGATTCCATTTGCAGAGAGATCCTGGCGAGGTGAACTTTCCTAATCCCAATAGCCAAAAAAGAAAACTGGAAAAATGAGAGAACTGATCCTGGGTGGTTTAACTTCAGCAGTTCCATCAAGGATACTTGTTGTTTCTCTGGTTTTGATACTGATATTTCCATTGCTAGATTGTCCACCTTGCTAGGTGTCAAAGGTTGGATTGAAACCACAACATATAATCTCGATTGAGTGTGTATGAGTGTGTGCGAGTTTTCTCGTTCCTGAAAAAAAACACCAACATATCACTTCCTGGTTTTCTACCAATTACCAGGCACAATGATCTATCATTGACAATGAAATCTAACAAAGTGCTTGAGTTCTGTTTTGTTACTGATTGCATAGAGGTGATGTTGATGATGTTGATGATGATGATGAAGGCTCCAGTTGACTGTGAATGTTCTGACGGCTGAGAGGCCTGGTCACGCGGTTGGATATGCAGGTGCACAGAAGTGGCGGCTTTCCTGCAGCGAACAGGCAGCTCTCTCGTCAACAGTGTACTGAGGCGTGACACACACACACACACTCACACACACAAAATCCACTAACAACCACATCTCCGCTCTGAGACACTCGCTGCCTCACGGATGGCTAATAAAAATATTACAAACCCTATCAGGCAATTAAGGGGGGGGGTCTGTAAACATGAGTGTCGTCTTAATAGTGGTAATTTGTGTGAGTAAACAAGGTATGCATCCTTAAATGTAACCCAAACTACTAATGCCGGCTAATCATGTTCATGTTACTGATACAAAAATGCTGATTAACCATTCAAGCTTAATTTTCTTGATGCGGCAAAATGACATCCTAATTATTACGGACTTTCATTGAGTCGTAACCATAAAATAGTGCAATTAAATCGTTTTGGTTTTAATCACTGCCTAATAACAAAATAGACACCTGATAGAATATATGGAAACTACAATATTCAAGAAATAAAATAAAAGATCAGCTATTAATTTTTACATCCTTTTATTAATGATCCAGCTGGTTCAAGCCTATTTTATATGACATTGTTGAACAGCAAAAACGATGCACCTGTGGGTCAACAGTTTTACTGCCGAAGCCCAAATTCGAAACCCCAACCTCAGAATGCACACAGAACCCAACAGTTATCTTTCCTTTCACGTCAACCAGGATTCCAAGATGAAATAATGACAAGGTGGCGCCATCTCCAAAGTGAGCGCTCAGATTCATGCTGCAGCTAATGGGGTCTCACTAAGACTGCACTGACAGATGAAATAAGTTCACTTTAGCACTCAAAAGGCAATAAACCCTCGTACGAGACTTTATTTGTTGTTCATTAAAAGCCCCGTTTCATGCTCCGTCAGATCGAGGCATCGCGGAAACGCATCTCGGTGCATTTGTAACCATAAAAACACTCATTAATAAAAAAAGAAAAAAACAACATCTTTTTGTATTTCGCCCGTTGGTGAGCACAACAAATCATTAGCTTTTATGAATACAAATTACGGGTCGCCCCAGCGAGACGTTGCAAGTGTTGCGTCAAGCTTTTTCATCACAGATGTAAAAGATGAGGTCGTCCGAGGGCTGCTTAGGGATGAAATTGCGAAATGTTTGCTTTTGTCTTTGTGCCTTTCAGTGACTCTTCCAGTTTTTCTGTAACTCGCAACCTGCTGGCAACACTGTAACACGCCATGAAAATAATAATGAAAAATTTAAAAATAAAAATAATGAATTTGAAGTCAAAACTCAAAATGCTAAAAATAATCAGCAGCCACTCTCAATTATTCAAAATTGGGACAAATTCAGCATCTAAGCATCCAGATCTGAGAGCCCGCTGTGACATCACCGTTCGGTCTCATCATTCTCTGGCCAACGTGGATTCGGAGGAACACAGAAATAGGGAATAAAGAGTGATAAATGGGCTATGTGCCGCCCCCCCCCCTTTATTCCCCCTACCCATCATCAGCGCAGGCGGGCCCAGATGAAGGGCTTCAACTAAGTAAGCTCCGGTCCAGCCTGCTCTTGCTGCACAAATCAGCCTCCCAGTGTGTGCGTGCTGCAGACAGAGATAGTGCTTCTCAAAGGAGTCGTGCGTTGCCACAATGGTGGGGCGGCTCAAAAGGCTCACTCTACTCACAATCACACTTACTAATAGAAAAAAATAATAACGGCAGAAATAAATGACCGACTCCCCGGACTCATCCCCGTCGAGGCCTGTCACCTTTCTCCTGAAGTGACCTTGAGATGAAGGAGTTGTTCCCACTGCTCCTCCGGAAAAAAGAAAAAACACACTCACACGCGTGTCTCTCGTGACAGAAGGAGAGGGGAAGAACCTTCCACATGTCGGCATCAATCAAAGCAGGATTAGACCGCCTCTCTCCGGTCCTTTTTATTTCCCATTAACATCAAGCACACTGATGAAATACAGTGCTGTTAAATGCTAACTAGTTTAGCCACAGTGCATCTGCTACTATCATTCAAAGGAAGTGTGCCAAAAACATCAATAAAGCTCATTGCTGATGGTGACCTTGCAGGTCCCGTCCATACATATTGGATTTTCATATAACATAGCAAGGACGGGGAGGACAAAGTCTCAATAGTAAAGACGTTTTAATATGTATTCAGTGTTATCTCCTCGTGACTAGTATTTTTTTAATTAATGAGATTCCCTACTGCAGATGGATCCGTTAAATGTCAGGGTCTGATCGGGTTATACGCCTGTTCATCAGATGAGCATCTGGGATAAAGTTGCAAGTTGGGGGTCTCCGAGGGGGTCTCCCGCCACCTGAGCCTCTTGGCTGGCGGCACACAACTGATTGGTTACTTCACACCAATTTAAAATCGGGTTGCCGTGTCAGGTTACACCTTCTAGCACATTCGGCACTTCTTTTTCCCCCCCCGACACTTGTGGTGATGTCACCGCATGGCCCTCCACTGACCACTAGAACATCCTTTAAGTTTAATTTGTACAGTAGAGTTTAATAATGTACTTTCCTTTGAGGTTGCCCCAGAAAAAAGTTCTGGGGCATTCCTACGGTAATGAGATCTCAGGTAATGGTTGGAATATGAGGCCAACCCCACAGAAATTTGCATACAAATAGCCCAGCTGACACCTTGTTGGTATGACAACGCTAGCACACAGCTGCTAAGGCTCATTTTGGGTGTCAATCACAAAATACACTACAAGTGAGGAATGTAAATTTTTAAATGTTTTATTTTAAATTTAAAAGTGACCCTGAAAATACCCAATGTGTTTAAGAGGTTATGGATGGATGGATGGATGGATGGATGGATATAAATATAAAATTTAAACCTGCTTTTCCCCCATTCTTTTTAACTCCCTCATACCCTGCCGCAACTCCGGAGTAGACAGTGAAGATAGCTGACAACAGCGCCCCCTTTTGACGGCATATGGTAGCACGTTAGGGCTAGGGTTTAGGGTTAGGTTTAACGTTAGGGCTAGGTTTTAGGGTTAGGTTATTGGTTAAGAGTCGTAGTCTGGTTTCAAACTAAAGTCAGCTTTTTAACCTCGGGTTAGAGTTTTGAAATAGGGGTTTGAACTCAGGTTTCTGTTTCATACAAGGGTTTGAAATTCAAGTTAAGGTTTCAAAATAGGTTTAGGTTTTTAAAGTAGGGGTTCAAATTAAAGTTAGATTATCAAACTAGGATTAGGGGTAAGGAGATTCAAGATTTTTAGATTAAAAAAAAAAGTGAAAAGCAAGATAAAGTAATATTTAAAAAAAAAAAAAAAAAGAGTTTTCTGTATGCACAAAAGGGTGCACAGAAACCAGTGGCGCAAAACCAAGGTACGGGCTGGAGCGAAGGTTAACTGCATCGTTGCACCCCTACTGTCTATCTTTCTTTTCTTTTTTTTATGCCTCAGTTTGATAGGCAGTGAGTGATATAACAGTGTAATCATTTACTTCTTTTACCAAACAGAACCTTTGATTGACCTTTGCTCGCTATGTGCATTTGCTTCCCTTCCTCACCCTCACAAGTTGTTACAGATTGTTAAGTACAAAACAATCTGATGAACACTTTATACGGCCATAAAACCATAATCAGACTGTGTTTTGACAAGTAGACACAAGCACGACCTCCCTGACGTATAAATGCAGGAAGCTCCGAGGCGTGACAGCTCTTCTCGCCAAGGTCACAAATCAAGAGTAGCAAGCGGCTTCCAGCATGGCGACCCGATGGGGACTCTGCGGTGCCGGAAAGATCAGTCACGACTTCAGCGTGGCTTTGAGGACACTTCCACCTCAAGACCACCAGGTTTGCAAAACAAGAAGCTCGCTGTGTCTTTGCTCACCTTGTAAGGACTATCATTTGTCTAGATAAGAGCCGTCGCATCGAGGAGTTTGGAGCGGGCCCAAGACTTCGCCAAGAGGCACGGCATCCTTGAGGCGTACGGCAGCTACGAAGAGCTGGCCAACGACCCAAATATTGGTGAGCGTCAGAAGCAAACGGTTTTTCATTTAGCAGTCAAGAATGTTAAAAAGTGACTTTGTCAACTCTTATTTAAAACCCTAACCCTAGTTTGAAACCCTAGTTTGAAACCCTAACCCTCGTTTGAAACCCTTGTTTGAATCCCTAACCCTAGTTTGAAACCCTAGTTTGAAATCCCTAACCCTAGTTTTAATGTAAATTTACTTTACGCACAACACTTGACTGTACAACTGAAATTCATCAAATGCTTTTTTGGGTGTGTTTTCTTGTTTCTTCTTACATTGAGATCAAAAGGAATCAATAGGAATCAATTGATTTTTGGATAAAATACTAATTTAATAAATACAAAATAAAATATATAAAAAATAAAATATATATATATAAAATATATAACTAATACCAAAACTAAATTCCCATAATGTATTTATTTTATACAGACGTTGTCTACGTGGGAGTGCTGCACACAGAACACTGGCGAGCGGGCCTCCTCTTCCTCAATGCTGGCAAGAATGTTCTGTGTGAGAAACCCTTCGCCATGAACTCTGGTCAGGTGAAAGACCTCGTCAACGCCGCCAGAACAAACAAGGTCTTCTTGATGGAGGTACACTAAGGTCAGCCTTGGGAACAACATTATCGATTGTGCACATTGTTTACACACGTTGGGCCATTTCATTGGCCTTGCACAGCATGTTTCGCGTTGCCATTTGTCTAGCTAGTCACTGAACCGCCTAGCCTGATTTGGGTCGCGGAGGTGCCGGAGTTGACCCCAGCAGCCATTATCTGGGGGGGTTTTACAAACCCATAAAATTTCCCTGAAAATCCTGATAAAAATTCACCACATGCTCCTAGCGGGCTTACAGTGGAAATGCAGAAAAATATTCCGGCAAAAATCTAAAAATACCCAAAAGTCAACTATTAGTATGTATATAGTTCCTGTAAACGTGTCAAGACAATTTCAGCTATGATGGAACGGACAGTATGTCTTCATGTCACTCCTCACAATTATAAAAAGAAAACATGTTGTGTCCAAAGTGTCAGAAAGGAAGTGACGAGCAGCTACCCTGTCCCTCTCAGGCAGTCTGGTCTCGCTGCTTCCCCACTTACGTCGAGGTGGGCCGACGGCTGCGTGAGGGGGCCTTGGGGGAGGTCAAACTGGTTAAGGCCTACTTCGGCTCTCCCCAGCTCGATATCCCGCGCTCTGTGGAGAGGGAGCTCGGGGGAGGCGCTCTGCTGGACATCGGCGTATACTGCCTGCAGTTTATCCTGATGGTGTTCGACGGCGAGCGGCCGGAGTCTGTCCACGCCACGGGGGTGTTGCTTGACTCGGGTATGAGTCAGCAATTTTAGTTTAGGATTAGTCTCATTCACCACCCACTGTAGATCAGTGATCACAAGCTGCTTAGCCTCGGCGTTTAATGCTAAGCAAATTTCCTCCTGAGTTGCAGAGGTGGGGAAAGTACTAACTCACTGTTCCGAAATACAAGAAAGACTTTGGTGAAAGTAAAAGTATGATTCAACAAATTCATAAGAACTAATCATAACTAAAAAAATAATACATTACTTTAATGTGTTTTCTCTGATTGTACAGATACATTTTTTTGACTGGTTGACTTCTATTTGAGTTTTTTTATGTCATCTGCGAAAAAACAATAACAAACCTATTTAGACAATAGAATACAAAGTACAGCTATAATTTTAAATTATTTAAAAAATAGGTAACAAAAATTAAGTCTTGATAAAAAAAAACTTAAATACTTAAGTGAAGTACAGATACCTGAAAACAAAATATTTGTCTTTTCACTGCTGAATTGAAAGCCAGTCCCTCGCCTAAAAAAAATAAAGTTAAAGAAACCAGGGGAGGAATTCTTCACATGGAAAAGCCCAGTTATCTTTGAAAATGTCAGACTAATCCAAATCCCTCCCCCGGGAAGCACGGTAATACTGCAGACTGACAGGCAATGTGGACCTGCTCGTCTCGCAGCCAGATAACCTTCCATGAAAAACTGTCACATTATAACGGTGATTTCCTTATCTTTCACCAAACGCCGTGTTGCACCCTTTAATCGTCTCCTAATGATGAAGGTGTGAAATCAAATCCCCCCCGTCATCTTTTCTCCAACTCTAGAGCTTCATTCAATTAATTGAAACAGGTTTGCTCAGTGTTCCACAAACCAAATGCTAACCAGTCTGATCTATGATTTTTATTCCTCACAAGGAGTGGACGAGTCTGTGGTTGTGGTGATGAAATTCTCCAGAAAGAGGATGGCCACGTGCACCTTCTCAATCGCTGTTCGTCTTCCAAACGATGCTGTCATCACCGGCACCAAGGGCTCAATCCAAGTAAGAAATCACAAAGAAATTGGATGATGGAATACCCAAATGATTTGGGAGACTACAAAACAGGATGTTAGCATGCATGCTATACGGTCCAGCAGTTAGATAACAGGTTTGGCACATTTTACATTTTCTTCTATTATTTCTTTTGGGTCATTTCCTGAAGTTGTGTCGGCCCATGCATTGCCCCACCAGACTAGTGGTTAACGACAAAGTAAGTGAGTATCCTTTGCCAGAGCCTGACCTCCCGCTCAACTTCACCAACAGCACCGGACTTCGCTACGAGGCCGAGGAAGTGCGACAATGCCTTCTTCAGGGTAAAAAATATTCATAAATTATAATGAATTTGGTTTGAGCAAGTTTCAGTGACGTTATAGAGTATAATACTCCTCCTCTTCATCAGGTCTTAAGGAGAGCCCACGGATGCCTCTGGCTGACTCCATTTTACTGACAGAAATCATGGATGAAATCAGGAAGCAAGTGGGCGTTGTTTTTAGCCAGGACAGCCAAAAATGTTCCTCGGAAACATAGCCACCTTCACCTGACTTGAACCCAGAGACTGTCCCCATCAAAAAGCAAACAGCTTGAAACTCTACTTCAAAGCCCTAACCGTAGTTTTAAAAGCATGCGTCGAAACCCTAACCTTTTACGCCTAAACCTTAAACCTAACCCTAACCTTAACTAACCCTAATCCTAAACTTTAACATCAACACCAAAACCCTAAACCTAACCTTAACACTAACCCTAACCCTCAGCAGCTGCAGCACAATACGCAGGGGGACAGAACGTGGTGCAAATGAAATTGCGGTCGACGTGTCACCCCATTCCCAGTGCCTAAGGCTACATTAAAGATACAATTATGAAATGATTTTATCGTGTTGTTCTTCCACGTGTGGGCTCAATTCTTACTTTTGGGTCGCATTGTGACATTGCTGTTACATTATAGGTGAAAATAATCTTGCTCCTGCAGCATGTGTAAATTGACTGTGGTTCCTTGAAAAAAAAATGTTATTTAAAAAATTCCATTGCAAGAGTGACTATTCTTAAAGTAAATTACAATGAATGTGGTTAATTTAAAAATGTCAACACGTGTATGCATATATTTTTCTATGGTTAAAACTAAAATAAATGTTTTAAAAATGGATTTGAAAAATAGAAAATATACTTCCTTGGTATTATTCTAACAATGATATATCTTATTATAATCAGACATACAAAACTAAAAAAAAAGGTATATCCCCAATAATTGCACGTAGACGTTGATCTTGTCTACATACAATCAGGCAAATTGACTGTACAGTAAATGTCCCCAGAAATAATGTAATAAGTGAGACTTTGTCGCCATCTAGCAGAATCCTGCGGGTATTACATCCAGATTATGATCCGTGACCACTTCCTTCCAAACATGGCAACCAAATGGGGGATTTGCAGCGCAGGCAAAATCAGCCACGACTTTACGGCTGCCTTGAAAACTCTTCCGCTCGAAGACCACCAGGTATCAGCACAGCGAGTGATTCCTTTACTATCATCAAACCGTGTTTACCCCACATTGGTATTGCTTAATCCAATGTTTGCGATTAGCGTTTGCTCAGTAGTGATGTGCATTCCAATTCTTGTAAGTGAACTGAATCTTTACAATCAGTTCACTCAAAAGATTCGTTCAAAAGAATCGTTCACCGAATCTTGGGAGCTTAAGATCAGGGGATGCTTTGAGAATAATTGTCAATTTGTTTTGTGTATGTGAAGCCCTTTGAGACTGCTTGTGATTTAGGGCTATATAAATAAACGTGACTTGACTTGAATCGTCGCTACACTTTATTTATTTTATTTTTTTATTTTATTTTATTTATTTATTTTTAATTTAACCTCGTGTGGTGTACCTATTGAAGTGTCCATGAACTGTGATTCGTTCTTTTTTCAGTTCATATGACTTCAACCAGTAGATGTCGGTAATGCGCATTGAAGCTGGTGCCACCTCCCCGTTAAACAAAACGAAGAAGAAAATGACATAATGACCAGCTCAGTGGCCTAGTGGTAGAGTGTCCGCCCTGAGACTGGAAGGTTGTGGGTTCAAACCCCGGCCGGGTCATACCAAAGACTATAAAAATGGGACCCATTGCCTCCCTGCTTGGCACTCAGCATTAAGGGTTGGAATTGGGGGGTTAGATCACCAACTGATTCCCGAGCGCGGCACCGCTGCTGCTCACTGCTCCCCTCTCCCCCAGGGGATGGATTAAAATCACACGGGGATGGGTTAAATGCAGAGGACAAATTTCACCACACCCAGGTGTGTGTGTGACGATCATTGGGACTTTAATCTTTAACTTTAATCTTTAATCTTAATAACTTCCCGTTCACGACCGAGTCGTCAATTGCATTTCCCGTTCACCAACTGAACGGAGCTGTGAGTGAACAAGTCAGTGCTTTGCATTTCCAGTTCATCGCGAGAACAGATCAGTGAGGGAACGAATCCTGACTTTCTCGTTCGCGTAAGAGTGAATGGGTGAACTGCCTTCCTTCCCGTGCATCAACGTATCAGTCAGTGAACGTGTTGCATCTCCCTCCAGGCGTGAACTGTGTAAGCCAGAATGTCGATTTACGATTTGCCAAGGAAAGAAAGAACCACTCACTGAAACACCACTTCTTTTATGCACGTTTTCTCCAAGCTAACGGCTAACTTTATTGCATGAAGGGAATGCGCCGTCATACAACAATAGGGAGATTATGCTTCTCTTTGGGTAATCTTGATTTTATAACACTTAAAATAACATGTATGCATATATACGCCTAAATATTGTTATCCAATATATCTACTGCAATTTCACATTAAATTGCTGGTTCGAAATTTGCTTTTATTATTATATTACAATAATAATATTTATATATTATTATTACCTTTTCGAACAGTGATATATATTGTTTGTTTTTGTTTGTTTTTTATTGATTTTATTCTTAAATCATGTTCGAAATAAAGATTCATTCATTATTATTATTTTAATAAACATTTATGTCAAAACTTGTTTGGTGTTTTATTCCTTGTTTTTATATTGGCCAATTAAAACATAAAAATCAGAAATTTGATTAACTGCTTTATATGACAATATGTATGTGTTTTACGTTGTTATATGAGTTGATGTCCCCAGAAATAGCAAATGTTGACATAACAGGGTTTTTTCAACCTTTTATTCAAACACATTCGGTATAATAACACCATCAACTACAAGTCAACAAAAATACAAAATTAAAACATCAATGTCGGCAGGCATAACGTGTGTCGGCTGGCAATGGCATAGCAGCAATGCTGTCTGTCACTCACTCGTGAATCTTCGCGAACGAACCTGAAAATGACGGTGTACCTAATAGAGTGTCCGAATTACGTCACAGACCAAACAGCCAATCAGAAAGTGGGGATGAGGGCGGGTGTGGCACTTTTCACTTTCATTTAAACTTTGGCCGTGATTTTTCCCTAATGAAGTGGCCTGTGATTAGGTACACCCAAAAATGGCGGTGTACCTAATGGAGTGTCCGAGTGACGTCACAGATCAACCAGCCAATCAGAAAGTGGGGGTGAGGGCGGGTGTGGCACTTTTCACTTTCATTTAAACTTTGACCGTGATTTTTCCCTAATGAAGTGGCCTGTGATTAGGTACACCCAAAAATGGCGGTGTACCTAATGGAGTGTCCGAGTGACGTCACAGATCAAACAGCCAATCAGAAAGTGGGGGTGAGGGCGGGTGTGGCACTTTTCACTTAAACCAGGGGTGCCAACCTCCAGTCCTCGAAGGGCCGCGTTCCAACATGTTTTCCAAGTGACCCTCGTTAAGCACACCTGCGTGAAAAGTTTTAGCTCCTTTCACGTTCTGCAGGAGCTAAAACTTTTCACGCAGGTGCACTTAACGAGGGAATCTTGGAAAACATGTTGGAACGCGGCCCCGAGGACTAGAGCTTGACACCTGTGACCTTTGACCATGATATTTCCCTAATAAAGTGGCCTGTATTAGGTACACTTGAAAATGGCGGTGTACCTAATGGAGTGTCTGTGTGAAGTCACAGATCAAACAGCCAATCAGAAAGTGGGGGTGAGGGCGGGTGTGGCACTTTTCACTTAAACCAGGGGGGCCAACCTCCAGTCCTCGAAGGGCCGCGTTCCAACATGTTTTCCAAGTGACCCTCGTTAAGCGCACCTGCGTGAAAAGTTTTAGCTCCTTTCACGTTCTGCAGGAGCTAAAACTTTTCACGCAGGTGCACTTAACGAGGGAATCTTGGCAAACATGTTGGAACGCGGCCCCGAGGACTAGAGCTTGACACCTGTGACCTTTGACCATGATATTTCCCTAATAAAGTGGCCTGTTATTAGGTACACTTGAAAATGGCGGTGTACCTAATGGAGTGTCTGTGTGATTCCCTCGTTAAGTGCACCTGCGTGAAAAGTTTTAGCTCCTGCAGAACGTGAAATGAGCTAAAACTTTTCACGCAGGTGCATTTAACGAGGGAATCTTGGAAAACATGTTGGAACGCGGCCCCGAGGACTAGAGCTTGACACCTGTGACCTTTGACCATGATATTTCCCTAATAAAGTGGCCTGTTATTAGGTACACTTGAAAATGGCGGTGTACCTAATGGAGTGTCTGTGTGATTCCCTCGTTAAGTGCACCTGCGTGAAAAGTTTTAGCTCCTGCAGAACGTGAAAGGAGCTAAAACTTTTCACGCAGGTGCGCTTAACGAGGGTCACTTGGAAAACATGTTGGAACGCGGCCCTTCGTGGACTGGAGGTTGGCCCCCCTGGTTTAAGTGAAAAGTGCCACACCCGCCCTCACCCCCACTTTCTGATTGGCTGTTTGATCTGTGACATCACACGGACACTCCTTTAGGTACGCCGCCATTTTCAGGTGTACCTAATAACAGGCCACTTCATTAGGGAAAAATCATGGCCAAAGCTGAAATGAAAGTTAAAAGTGCCACACCCGCCCTCACCCCCACCTCCTGATTGGCTGGTTGATCTGTGACGTCACACGGACACTCCATTAGGTACACCACCATTTTCAAGTGTACCTAATAACTTTATGCATTTTTTGTACGTGTCAAGAATGTGTATTTGACTACTTGCTCTTTATTTGGGGGGGACACCAACACATATTACACAACGTAAAACACATACATATTTCATATAAAGCAGTTAACCAAATGTCAGATTTTTGTTTTCATGCCCAAAAAAATAAAAAACAAGGAATAAAACACCAGACAAGTTTTAACAGGTTTTAATGTTTAATAATAATAATAATAAAAGTACATTTCAAACCAGCAATCTAATGTGAAATTGCAGTAGATATATTGGATGACAATATTTAGGCGTATATATGCATACACGTTATTTTAAAACTACTATAAGTGTTATAAAATCAAGATTACCCAAAGAGACTTTAGGAAGTGATTCGTTCACTCTCGTTCACTGAAAAAAAGAAATCGTTCTTTTGAACGAATCGTTCACTCACGAGCCAAAACTATTGCGCAGGGACAGACGTACGAGTCCGACCAGTACAAAGTGCAAAGCACATTTATGTATATTTGCAGTTTTCTCTTCCTTCCAATTAGTTATTTACGCTCCAAAGTGCACATCAACGACTCTGGTGCTTTAATAATGCGGCAGTACTGATATAACATTCCTATTGGGGTCATGCAACATACGCACTTTACAAGCCAGGAATGACATGTCCAACTATTTATCTTGATACATTTGAAATATTTTAGCAGTGACTTGTGTGGTGGCATAAAATCTCCAACTAACCTAAGAAAGCCAACACAGAACATTTATTTCCTCATCAAATTGTGTTTTAACAGGTTGTGGCGGTGGCTGCCCGCAACTTGGAGCGTGCACAGGAGTTCAGCAAAAAGCACAGCATCCCATCAGCATACGGCAGCTATGAAGAATTGGCCCGAGATCCGAACATCGGTCGGTTTGTATCAAGGGCCCTGTGGACTTACCGTCAACTAAAATAAATCATTGTCGGCTCTCCGTCTGTGTTTGTAGACGTGGTGTATGTCGGCGTGATCCACCCGTACCACCTGAAGAGCTGTTTGCTCTTCATGGATGCCCAAAAAAATGTTTTATGTGAGAAGCCTCTGGCCATGAATGCAAAAGAGGTGAAGGAGATTCTGGACTCGGCCAAGAGGAACAATGTTTTCCTCATGGAGGTGATTGCGCTTTCAGAAGAAATAGAGCTTTGATTTTCATGGATAGCGCATTAAAAACAGAAACAAACTCAAGGAAATGTAAGATCATAGCTAAAAATCACACATTTATCTCATCCATGGTGAGAAATCCACTCAACTTGGCTGTGATATTTCCCAGAACCTTTTAAATGGTAAATAAAGCAAAGCATTTGTCTACAGCTTTATATCACGTCGTTCACAACCGTGCTCAGAGTGAAAATCACTTCTGAACTTCTGTTCCAGGCCGTGTGGAGTCGATTTTTCCCAGCCTCAGTGGAGATGCGCCGGCTGCTGACTCATGGGGAGCTGGGTGAGGTGAAGATGGTGAAGGCCGAATTTGGCCAGTCACTCATGCATTTGCCCCGATCCATGGACAAGGAGTTGGGCGCGGGAACATTGCTGGACCTCGGCATTTACCCGCTGCAGTTCTCCATCATGGTGTACGGCGGAGAAAAGCCCCAGAGCATCAAGGCCATGGGAGTCTGTACGGAGAATGGTGCATAACATGTTAAATGTTGCATGAAAAAAGCAAAAGTCTACTGAGGTGTTTCCCAATCATACAACTTGTACCGTATGTTTCCAGGAGTGGACGAGACCGTGGTGGTCACTCTCAAGTTCTCCAAAGGCCGCATGGCCGTGATCACGTGCTCCTCAGGAATGGAGCTAAACAACGACGCCGTCATTGTGGGCACCAATGGCAACATCAGGGTAGGAATGCAGACTTTTTAGTTATCTGTCCAAACTGGATGAACTAGAATTAGCTTTACTTATTGCTGCACACTTAACAAATCAAATTCATCATCGTATAGATCCCTGCTCACATGTGGTGCCCCACCTCTTTGGTGGTCAACGGGAAGAAGACACAGTATCCTGTTCCAGAGTCTGACGTAGCCCTCAACTTCTTCAACAGCACGGGAATGCGCTACGAGGCCGAAGCGGTCCGACAGTGTTTGCTCAAAGGTATTGTGATGAAGCTGTTGATGAAATACCCTAAAATGAATCAAATTAGTCACATTTGTTATGGACAAACATTTGTTTTGTTGTCTTCACTGCAGGACTGAAGGAGAGTCCCGTGATGTCGCACGCCGACTCACTTCTGCTGGCCGAAGTGGAGGATGAAGTACGAAGGCAGGTGGGCGTGGTCTACAGCCAAGATTCGAGCTAAGCGTCCAACTCATTCGATTTTTGACACCATCCTTCTCTGTGCTTATTGCCTAAATTGTTAGTCAAAAAGATAAATAAAGAAAAAAAAAAAGTGGTTATTGTTTCTTTTAAACCGGGTTACTATTTCAACAATATTTCTATTATTGTGATTAGCAAGAGTAGTTAGCACATCTGGCTCACTGCCAGGTAATGCAGGTTTAGAATATCTGTGCAGTTTTTATGATCTTCAGCTAAGCAGGTTTCCTCAGGGGGAAACAAGATCAGCGATGCCCTAAGCAAAGCAGTACGTTAACAATTTCAAACATGCTGCACCGCTTCAGGAAGTCAAACTATTGTTACACCACAAAATATTGTTGCCACATTGAAAACAAGCATGAGCATTGTTATCGCTTTGAATGCAGAATTGTCTGCTACAGTGCTTGTGGGGGGATCACATGAGAATGTTGTGGCTGGGTATTTTTCCACTTAGCTGCTTTTTTGCTTTCTTGGATGTTACATAAGTTATGTGCGTGTTTGTTTCATTTGACTGTGCAAGCAAAGCCTCCCTTTTAGGCACACTGCTAACTTTTTTTTTTTTTTTTTAACGGTCGAAACCCGTTCACCTTTTATTCGTACGTATAGTGTGCTTGACTGACCTGTCAATCACCCACCCAAAATGTACAAACTGTATGAGGAGTGCAAGTGGAAAAAACCCAAACAACACAAGCTGAGGAAATTTGACACTTCCTGACGTTTGCAAACAAGTGAGCCAATTGAATCGTATGAAAGAACACTGAGCAAGAATTTCCTGTTGCGCCCGACTCAACGATCCTCACTCACTCACTCACTCACTCGTCTGACTTTCGAGCTGTGATCCCCTGCTCTCGGATCCACTCACACATCTGCAAACATGGCAACCAGATGGGGAATCTGCAGCGCCGGCAAGATCAGTCATGACTTCATGGTGGCCATGAAAACGCTTCCAGCTGAAGACCACCAGGTACCACCATGAGCTGCTCGGACACACCTAGAGCACATATTGAGACTCGTTTTTAGTTTGGCACATTTGCTCAATACTGCTGCTGCCTAGGAGGAAGTTAACACTATTGTCTGTGAGCAAAATTTATTTCAGCTTAAGTGACTGAAAATATTTGACCTACTTTTTGGGAAGGATGAATACAATGCTTTATCATTGAAGTGAAATTTTCTTTTTGACCTTTTTGGGAAGGATTAATAAAATGCTTTATCAATGAAGTGAGAAGAAATTGATACAATGTAAAAAAAATCTGACTTGCTTGATGGCATATTATGATTTCTTTCAATTATTTGTGAAAAATAAATGTAAAAAATAGCGATGACAATAACAAAAAGTTACCACTAAAAACATGAGTTTGTATATATTTGTGTGTTTTCACCAATGCTCTTTTTCTTTGCCTGTAGCTTAACATTGAGTGATAGTCAAATAGAATAATATGTACAGTATATTGAATGTTACAGAAATCAAAATCAATTATTTAAATTAACCTAATATAATTTAATGATAACGGGTTTCCTTTTCCTCCACATGCCTTGTAGTTTGAAGCGGTTATAGTTGAAAGAGGAGACATCCTCTCAGCAGTAGATCAGAGGTGTCATGTTAACAGTGTGCATGACAGCACATGTCTGAAAGAGTTAGGTTTGAAATGTAAACTATCAGCTCGTGGCCTAATAAAGTTCAGGCGCAGCATGACTGCTACACAGTCATATGACACTGCTCCCAACAGAAGGCGCTGAAGCTAAATTTGCTTATCTTAGTAATTTTGTCAAAATGTCTTTTTTGCATATTTTATTTTATTAATAGCGTTTTACGATTTATGAAAAATAACCCCCACCTCTTGCTTGCGTAGTAAATGGACGTATGGATTTGAAGAATATTTTGATTTTGATTGACAGGCTGTGGCGGTGGCTGCCCGCAGTTTAGAGGATGCAAAAAAGTTTGGCAAAACGCACAACATCCCTCGAACGTACGGCAGCTACGAGGAGCTGGCCAAAGATCCCAACATCGGTCAGTGATCACGTCAGGCTCGTTGGGTCTATTTTGTGCTTTGTCAGCATAATCTTCTCTCCCTCTGCGCAGATGTGGTGTATATCGGCACTATCCAGACCAACCACCTGAGCTCCTGCTTGCTTTTCCTTAATGCCAAGAAGCCTGTCCTGTGTGAGAAATCCCTGGGCATGACCACCAAGGAGGTCAAGGAGATCCTGGCCTGTGCCAAGAAAAACAACGTCTTTTTCATGGAGGTAACTGAAGAGCAGGTTGTCACAGCGCAAACAACACTCACATGGTGACCTCATATTTTTGGAGGGCGCTTCAGGGGCATACATTTCTTCTCTATTTATAATCATTAAAAAGAGTTTCTTACCTCACTTGAATGAATCTGGTGTTTGGGTCTTTTTCAGGCCATTTGGGCCCGTTTTTTCCCGGCCTACCGAGAGCTCCGGAGGCTGATCGCCCAGGGAGAGATCGGTGACGTGAGGATGGTCCGGTCCGAGTTTGGCCTGTCCGTGCTGCCTTTGCCGAGATTGGAGCTCAAGGAACTTGGTGGGGGAGCGCTGCTGGATATCGGCATCTACCCGCTGCAGTTCTCCATCATGGTGTACGGCGGAGAGAGGCCAGAGAGCATCAAAACCGAGGGAGTCATCCTGGATACTGGTAAGGGAAGAAAAGAACGATATTAAATTCAGGAGACATCCTATACGTGTGAATATATTTTTGCAGGTGTGGACGAGACCTTGGTGGTGACGCTCAAGTTCTCCAAAAACAGGATGGCCGTGTTCACCAGCTCCTCGGGCTTGCAGCTCTCCAATGATGCCATTGTGGTTGGCACCAAGGGGCTAATCCGGGTACATTACTGACGATTATACTTGTGCTAACTTGCACGTTATTGCCGCTTATATTAAACAAAGCAACACTAGAGAATGATGTTAAACAGGTTTCTCCACCCCTCCTCCCTACCAAATTTGTTTTCTTAATGTTTGCTCAGTACCCATCACACATGTGGTGTCCTGAAGTCATGGTGGTGAATGGGAAGGAGAAGAAGTACCCTCTCCCGGAGCCTCACTTGCCCCTCAACTTTGTCCATAGCACGGGGTTGCGCTACGAGGCGGAGGAGGTCCGACAGTGTTTGCTCAAAGGTACAAAGGCAGATGAACAAAACTGTTGCGATGAGGTTCGCGAGGGAACATGTAATTTATAGGACTAGGCATCTATTAATTTAGAGATGTATTTCTGAGAATAATCATGTGCTTTTTCTCCACTGCAGGAATGAAGGAGTGCCCAATCATGTCTCACGCAGATTCGCTGCTGCTGGCTGAAGTCAAAGAAGAAATTCTTAAACAAGTTGGAGTGGTGTATGACTGAATTTTCTTTTTTGTTGTTGTTGACAGCCTTATTTCGGAGTGTAAGTGTCTAACTTACAATCAAATTCACCCTTTTAAAGATTTTTTTTGGGGGGGGGGCAAGTTGAGAAAAGTCTTCCGAAAATAAAGCAAATGCAAAAATAGAGTTTAGGTACTTGCCTTTTTATTGATGAAATCCAATGAAGTGACAACAACTAGTCCAAAATGTGCAAACTGCAAGTGTGCAAGTGGAAAAACTCTAAACAACACAAGATGATGAAATATCTTTGAATTTGACACTTTGAGACGTTTGCAACGAGCGAGCCAATCGAATCGTGGGGAAGAACATAAGAGAGCAGGAATTTCCTGTTGCGCCCGATCAGACGATACACTCACTCAACACTCAAACATGGCAACCAGTTGGGGAATCTGATGCGCCGGCAAGATAAGTCACGACTTCCTGGTGGCCCTCAAAACGCTTCCAGCCAAAGATCACCAGATACCCGCCGTGAGATGCTTGGACACACCTAGAGCACATGATGACTCGTTTTTAGTTTGACGCATTTGCTCAATACTGCTGCTGCCTAGGAGGAAGTTAACACTATTGTCTGTGAGCAAAATTTATTATTCGCTACTGCTGCCGCCAAAGTGGAAGTTCACACTACTGCTTGTGGGCCGTATTGACTTAAGAGATTGAAAATGTTTGATCTCGTTTTTGGAAGGGGATAATATAATATATAATTATTAAAATAAACAAAAAAAATATATGCAATGTGGACAATCATATGGCTTGCCCTTTTCATTTGTTTGAGAAAAATAAATGTCAAAAAATAGTCCCCAGTAATGGTCATCACCAATACTGCTTTTTGGTCTGTAACTTCGATTGTGTAATGGTCAAACACATTGGTTAAGCACAATAATATATAGCGTAGTATATTAAATCAAAATAAATTATATAAACAGTAATTAAATCTAAGTTGCAAGTGTTTCAATGTTACTATGAATGAAAAACAAAAAATCCCCCCAAGTTGCGTCTCTGGCTCTAGCCCCAGTAAGAAATGGACGGATGGATTTGAAAAGTATTTAGACTTTGATTGACAGGCTGTGGCGGTGGCTGCCCGCAGTTTAGAGGATGCAAAGAAATTTGGCAAAATGCACAACATCACTCGAGCGTATGGCAGCTATTACGAACTGGCCAAAGATCCCAACATCGGTCAGTATTCACATCAGGCCCGCTGGATATATTTTGTGCTTTGTCAGCATGAGCTCCAATCTATGTGCACAGATGTGGTGCACATCGGCACTATCTATACCAACCACCTGAGCTCCAGTTTGCTTTTCCTTGACGCCAAAAAGCCTGTCCTGTGTGTGAAATCCCTGGGGATGAGATCCAAGGAGGTCAAGGAGATCCTGGCCTGTGCCAAGAAGAACAATGTCTTCTTCATGGAGGTAACTGAAGAGCAGAGCGACACGGTGGGACCAACAAACTTTTTCACCGAGAACTCACATGATATGACCTCATATTTTTGGAGGGCGCTTCAGGGGCATACAATTCTTGTGTCTATGTTTATAATAATTAAAAAGAGTTTCTTACCTCACTTGAATAAATCTGGCCGTTGGGTCTTTTCCAGGGCATTTGCCTACCGAGAGCTCCAGAGGCTGCTCGCCCAGGTAGAGATCGGTGACGTGAGGATGGTCCGGTCCGAGTATGGCCTGTCCCTGCTGCCTCTGCTGAGAATGGAGCTAAAGGAACTTGGCGGAGGAGCGCTGCTGGAGGTTGGCATTTATCCGCTGCAGTTCTCCATCATGGTGTACGGTGGAGAAACGCCAGAGAGCATCAAAACTGAGTGAGTCATCCTGGATACTGCTAAGGGAAGAAAAAAAAAAAAAGACATTAAATTCAGGAGACATCCTATATGTGTGAATATATTTTTGCAGGTGTGGACGAGACCTTGGTGGTGACGCTCAAGTTCTCCAAAAACAGGATGGCCGTGTTCACCAGCTCCTCGGGCGTGCAGCTCTACAATGATGCCATTGTGGTGGGCACCAAAGGGTTAATCCGGGTATGTTAAGAATGACTATAGTTATGCTAACTTGCATGTAGGCCAGACTAGTTATTGCACACAAGGAATGATGTTCAACAGATTTCTGCAACCCTCCCTAATTTGTTTTCCTCATGTCTGCTGTTTGTTCAGTTCCCATCACACATGTGGTGTCCTGAAGTCATGGTGGTGAATGGGAAGGAGAAGTACCCTCTCCCAGAGCCTCACTTGCCCCTCAACTTTGTCCATAGCACGGGGTTGCGCTACGAGGCGGAGGAGGTCAGACAGTGTTTGCTCAAAGGAACAAAGGCAGATTAACAAAACTGTTTCGGCGAGGGTCGCGAGGGAATTCAGTAGCTTAGGCCCACATGTAATTTATGGGTCATTGGTTTGTTGTCACTTGGTTGATGCTAAAATGTCATTTGTTAGCACAAACCACGTCACATTTAGAGATATATTCTGAGAATAATCATGCCTTTTCTATACTGCAGGAATGAAGGAGTGTCCAATCGTGTCTCACGCTGATTCGCTGCTGCTGGCTGAAGTCAAAGAGGAAATTCTTAAACAAGTTGGAGTGGTGTATAACTGAATCTTTTTTTTTTTGTGTTTTGGGGGCGAGGGGGAGTTGAAAAAAAGAATAGTCTTCCGAAAATAAAACACATGCAAAAATAGAGTTTAGGTACTTGCCTATTTATTGATGAAATCCAGTCAGGTGACAACAACTAGCGACACATGACCACTTGGCGCTCATAGCTTGAGTGTAACAATCAAAAGCTTGTCAGACAATAGCAACAAAGACAAAAAAAATAAAACATAATCTTGACTTTTGTTACCAATCATCAGCTGCAACCAACATCGCAAGTTCGCTACCCCCTCAAAGTGCCATTTTAATTTTTTTGAGACTTCTAAGTGCCAATTTAAACATGATCAACTACACGTGAAAGGCTCTATCAGACATCTAACTTAAATACAGTAACCAGCTCCGACAAGGGACACCCCTACTCTTTAGAGTCAGACAAAATAAGACTGGAATGTCCCCAAAAAAACACCATTTATAATAGTCAAGTATAATAGACTGTAACAAGATTAGGAGTGCTACACACAGTGAAAGCAAAGACACTTGAGCCACACACACAGCACTAACACAACAATCTGGATTGGGTGGCGTGGCAGAACGTGAGGACGCCATTTTGTTTGTTCGCTTATTCGGTCTCGGAGCGGTTTGTTGGAACCGCTCGTGTTCATGCGGCGCCACCCAAACGATAGTGGCGACGCGCATGCCCAAGGATCTGCCGATTTGACTGGGAGGATGTTGTTTAATAGAAGCATCTCGAGTGAATAAATAAGAGCAGCTTTTGATTGAGGCATGTCGAACTGGTCGGGTGCCTGACGATTTGATTTTTATACAAGGGACATTTAACGTGAAAGGAATGGACTTAGGAAGTGGAAATTCCACCCCACCCATTGGTTGTCCTGACATTTTGGTCTATGATTATTGTTGCTTTTGATTGCTTTGTAATTTTTGTAGCAGGTGTTTGGATAGAATGGTGGAGTGGGTAGAATGGTGGAGTGTGAAACAGAGAACAGGCAGCGATGGAGTGGGCTCTTTGTTTTGGCTTCTCAGGGGACCAAAACCACACGCATGGTGTTGGTGAAGCCGGAGCCTGGACGCCAGCCGGTCAGTACAATGACAACGTCGCCCTTCTTGAAGAAGCCTCTCACTTTGCCTGTAGGTTACACACAACAGTGTCAAAAGTGCCTTTCCTTAGCGCAAAGGCGCCACATGCTGTTACACTTGATTACTGCATGTGATCACAGCTCTAATTTTGAGTCGGGTTGCCAAATTTAGGGAATTTTCTAATGGGGGGGGGAAAAAACCCTGAAAGGTGGCTGGTAGTAGGGAAATTGAATATGTAAGGGCAAATACATTCCACCATAATCCTGACTAAACCAACCAGATTTCATGCAAGTAGTACTGTGCATATATTTACAAATCAATGCTATTCCTCAAACAACTGCGCAGAGAACACCGCAGGGCTATTGAGAACACTAATGCAAAGCTTTACCCATATCCATGGCGAAGTTGACACGCATGTCGACATCCTCGGCCCACACATCGTGGGCAGGAGCAGTGTAGAGGACTGGAAAGATCCCGCGGTACAGGTGAGCCTGGCGAGCAGTCTGGGCGTTACGGGTCACGGACAAGATGGGGGCACGGGGCCTGTATCTGGATATAAGGTGGGCGGACCTGCAAAAAAAAAAAAAAAAAAAAACTGTAAGAGTGTAATTCTTAAATGAGTTATACTGTTATGTTCGAAGTATTAAAAGATGCCACTGTTCCATTGCACAACACTGGCACAGTTCTGCATGCCTTAGCTTTCCGCTTCAAAATACAAGAATAATGCAGAAAAAAAATCCATGTTTCACTGAGGGTCAAAAGACTGTGCAGTGGAAAAGCGGCACTTGGGTTTTTAAACACAACAGATGCGTTAGGTCACAAATATCCAAAGGTAAACTTGTGAATTTCTGTCCTCTCACCTACTTCCCAATGCAATTAAACAAACCCTCATTCATTCACACACTATATGGGCAAAAGGTCCATTAGTGTACTTACCCAAGCTGACTTGTGCGTCCCCGTATCTTACCTCCCGGTCTTGGTGAGAACAATAATGGCACTAGCGCAGCATTTGAAAGAAGACTCCACGGCTCCGACAGCCACCGCCTCAGATGGGTCTCTGGTCAGGTGGGAGTGGCGCCGCAGCTCCTCAAACAGCTGCCTGTGGAAAGTGGCCGCCTCTGCCTCACGGGCAATCTAAGCCAGATCCGAGGGGAACCAATTGGGGAAGGAGTGGCGGTTACTTACCATCACACACACACCTCATCATTCATACATCTGGGAAGGGCTTGAAATCACCCCACTACGTCTTCTGGTTGACAATCACCTTTAGTGTCTTTAAATAGACCTTTGTAATGTTTGTAAAACTAAGTAAACATGCAAGGTACTTCCAGGTGGGAGAACCTTCATTGGACAAGGTTAAAAAAAAACAAAAAAAAACTGAAATGGTCAGCAAAAAAGGGAAAAACAACCAGCAGCTTTATGAACATGATTGCAAGCCTCTCATTCCCAGGATTCTATCAGTCCCTGTTCTGGCCCTACTCTTCCTCTGAAAGCCAGCCCGACACGAGTGCCACGATGAATGTGGACAGTCGCCCTACCTTCCGGAACCCGTGAGCACAATGATGGCAGAGGCCAAACTCTTAAAGGAGGCCTCGACGGCGCCAATGGCGATGGCCTCGGCGGGGTCTTTGCAGTGCGGCGTGGATCGACGCAGGTCCTCAAACACCTGACGGTGAAACATGGCCGCCTCGGCTTCGCGAGCAATCTGGCAAGCGAGCGGGGGGGGGTAGGATGCGACGAGCAAAAGGCAAAACCACAAGCACCAAACACAAACGGAATGATGAAGATGGATGAATTACAAAGAACATAAGGGAATGAGTGGGGAGTTAGCGGGGAGAGAGACGGTCGACAATTATTAACACCATATAATTGACTACAACCTCAGAACGTATGGAGTTAAGCAACCGCACAAAAGCAGAAAGTCGTGTGAAACAGATGATTAGAAAGGCAGCAAAAGTCAACAGCTGAAAAGGTGGGGCGGGTTTAAGAGCTGCAAGTTGCTTCAGAAGTTTGAAAATCAGTGACACGCAAACAATTAAAAAGTAGAAAGTGTGTCAGTAATGGGGATGGAAAAATAAGAGTTTCTTTTTGCTTTGTCATTCAAGTGGAATAGAAAATGCTGCATCACCCCATCTGAATCGAAGTGATGGATGGTGACATTAAAAATTTACATTTGCTAATTTGAATCAATATTTCACAGCAGTGAACTGCAGAGGGTGCCCGGTAAATAAGCCCTACGCAGTTTTTTTTTTTTTTGCTGTCCACAGAAGAAAAGCTTGACCATGCATTCATTTTCTGTAGTGCTTGTCCATCCCCAAGAGGGTCACAGGTGAACTAAAGCCTATACTACGTGATTTTTTGGTACATCCACCCACATTCACAAGTCGTCAGACTGTTGGGTACAACCCACGCAAGTACAGGAAGAACGTGCTAATCATGAATACTCAGTGATTGAACTTCATGCATGATGCTGCATTCACTAACATCTTTTTGCTGTCCCTATTGCTGACCGATTTCAATTAGTAAAAGAGGTTAGTTGTGAAAGCGGCGTTAGTATCATTGTTTCTTTTCTGTGAACTGACCATGTGTTGTGTGCGCACAGCTTCCAGGGGGTAGTCTCCCTTTGCGGTCTCACCGCTCAGCATGATGCAGTCGGCTCCATCCAGCACGGCGTTGGCCACGTCGCTGCCCTCGGCGCGGGTGGGCCGCGGCTTCTTGATCATGCTCTCCAGCATCTGAAGACAAACCATTCAAAATAAGATATACAAAAAAAAAAAAAAAGAAATGAAAGGTAACATGTTACAGCGAGAATGAAAAGAAATTCAACCGTCTGACCTGAGTGGCACAGGTGATGGGCTTGCCGGCTCTGTTGCATCGGCCAATCATCATCTTTTGGGCGACAAAGACTTTCTCGGTGGGGATCTCAATCCCAAGGTCACCGCGGGCAACCATGATGCCATCGCTGGCCTCCATGATCTCATCGAACCTGAAGACACAAATCAGGCGTTACACAAGAATGTCAGGTGGTGGCGTAGTTTGCTTTTTGGGTGTAGTGTCACTATGAGACCACCAGGGTGGAGCAAGTACACATCACTGGATGCTAAGGATGACAGCTAGCTCATCAGGTTCATATCTCAACTCAAGGTCAGATACCTGCGCACTCCCTCGTGGTTCTCCAGCTTGCTGATGATCTTGATGTTCTTGCCTTTCTCGCCCAGCACGGCCCTGACCGCCTGGACGTCGGCGGCCTTGCGGATGAAGGAGGCGAACACCATGTCGACGCCCTGCTCCACGCCGAACGTCAGATCCTGGACGTCCTTTTCGGAGACGGCGGGCAGATCCACGGCGGCGCCAGGCAGGTTGACGCCCTTCTTGCTGCCCAGGGTGCCGCCGTTCTCAATCTCGCACATGAGGAAGTCAGGGCCTGGCGCACGACAGTGATCATTTAAATAAAAAAACAACTTTGCGTTGTGATACAAGATATGGTGCTGCAATGGATTTTTTTTTTTTCATTTTTGACATGTACACATTTGCAGTTCTAATATTATACAGCAAACAAATCATTTAAATAATCATCATCTTACCAATCTCCTTGACCTGCAGTGATATGAGTCCATCGTCAATGTAGATATTGCTGTCATGTTCCACCACTTTGGTGATGTTCTTGTAGTCCAGCCACAGCATCTCTTCGCTGCATTTGTCCTGGTAGCTGTCATCTAAGGTGATCTTGATCATGTTGCCCTTCTTCAGCTCGACCTCAGCCGTGCCGCTCTGTCAAATTGCACAGACACACATCCTTATGGCGCCGTTGCTTTCTAAGCAGTGTTTTGTTTTTTTTAGTAGGAGAACGCAGTCCTCAACTCACCCCGTCGATGAGGCCTGTTCTGATCTCTGGGCCCTTTGTGTCCAAGGCGATTCCGATTGGTCGGTATTGGATGCTGCCGGGCTCAAAGCTCTCGCATGCCTCACGGACATTCTTGATGGTCTCAGCATGGTACTGTGGGTGGGACAAAAAAGTTTGATTGTGAAGTCTTGGTTTCTTAAGCAGACAAAATAGCATTCAAAATGAATGGTGGATGAGTAATAACTGGGTTTCTATATTTTGCGCTTCTCGAGTTGCGCCTCCCATTGTGTGGTGACACAACTCTTGGCCATTTTTTTATTCCTTAGCATCACATGTTCAAATCCCGCTCCACTATAGTACATATATTTGTTTTTACTCTGTTTACAATTTCTTGCAGCCAGTCAGAAGTTGTAAACAAGTTGTATTTAATATATGAAACATTTAATTCATAAGACATGTATTCAATTATTTAATGGTGAATTCATTTATTTGAGTCCATATTTAATTAAACCCGTAACATTAATTATTGACATTTTTATTAAACTATGAAACATTAAATGGTGTGTTTATTCATTTATTTAACTTGGGCACTGTCTGCCCTCCATAGACTACACAGTTAACAGTTTTTATGCAATTATTATTTATCATGCATATTTATAACTGTTAAGAATGTTCAAAAAATGTAAAATGTTGTAAACGGTTTAACGGAAAAAAAAAAAAATCTGATTTAGGATTTGAGACTGTGATAAAATGTTTGCCCTTGGTTTCACCTGTGTCCGACTGTACCAAACCCACCTGAGCGTTCTTATCACCTTCCATAAAGTTGGTCATCTGGTTTGCCAGATTGTGTTTCAAATTACCATATTGCCACATCGCTCATAAATAAGATGCCCGTTTCTGAACAACCATTGTATTCTAAGATGTGCAATGTTTGCCAAGCTGCAAAAAGCAAATATTGTAAAAAGGAAAGTCACACACGCATACGATAAGGACTGAAATGAATTGCGCAGGTTTTCTCTAGCAGTTGGGCTTCTCGGCACCCCTCTCTAGTTTCATACGCGCCAAAGAGGAAGTTATGAAACAGCTCACCTCGTGTGTGCCGTGGGAGAAGTTCAAGCGTGCAATGTTCATGCCGGACTTGATCATCTCCTTAAGCATGTCCACAGAGCGAGAAGCTGGCCCTGAAGATAAAATGAAAGACAAAGTAACAAATGAATGGTTGTCTATGAGCAGTGTGTCGAATTGCACATTGAAATCATTTTGTTTTCCTCTTTGGCGCACACACACACACACACACACACACACACAATAAATAGACACACCAATAGTGCAGATGATGCCAGTGTTGCGAGCGGTGGTGGGCTTGGAGTCGATGTCCAGCAGACACATGTGCTCCAGGAAGGTGTCGGCCATGGCGGCGTTGAGCTGCTGCGTCTGGATGAAGGCAGAGCCCATGTCGACAACCTTTGGCTGAGGCATGGCGATTACCTTGGACTCTGGAGAGCTGCTGAAGGACAAAAAATACAAACAAAGCTTTTAGATTTTTTTTTATGGCGTGTCAGTCCGATAAAGGGTGCGATGCTAGTCACATTATTTTGAAAAAATAAATGATTTTGCATCAGGGAAAAAAAAAATGACGGATGCAATTTCAACATTCACCATAGAGCAGACGGCACATGTATAGTACACTTTGTTCTCAAACAGCCACCCCAACTGGGTTGCCAATGGCAACAATTCATTATGCACAAATGAGATCACCGCACCTTTTCCCAGGCTGATTATTCGAGCTTTTAATTTTAACTGCAACATACACAACACATTCAAAACAACCGTAGGGGAAAAAAAGCCAGAAATACGAGCTGGGTGCATCCTTGTTTCTTTAACAAAAAACTCTGGTTACATAACTATATAGTTTGTCTAAGTCTATATGAATGGGACGTTTCTTGTCAACATCTAATTAAAATGGTAATGGTGGTAGGGCTTTCGAGGCCTTTACTGTCTGTCTCCTTCTGACTGATGATGTAACAGCGGAGTGAATGGAGAAGTGGCTGGCGAGGGGCTGTACGTGCTCACAGTCACATCCTGCCCTACTGCAGCAATGCGCAGGCAAGGCAGCAGAGAAGGCTGAGTCACAGGGCGCCCACGCAATGACCATTGTTTTGTTCGCTTCATAAACACTGGCAACCTCTCCCTCAACAGGTATGCGTTATTCTCACCAAAAAGACTCCTCTAGGCAAATACTCGTCATTCACACTATTATAATCACATTCACCGCCCTGACTAACACGTGACATTCCTTTTGTTTTCGAGGAAGTCGTTACATTTTACTGAAGTTCATGGTGGAGATTATTCATTTTGTGTGGTATCATTTTTTTTTTTTTTTTTTGCCTTAAAACAAAAAGGTTACATGAACGACAAGAATGGCAGCGATCTAATGTCAGTTACAAACAAAGTCAGCTGAGTATCCTTGATGGGCAGTTAGCAGTCACCCTGACACAGATGCAAGGCTAATTTAAGAGCCGGCTGCTAATAATCCCCTCCAATCCCTTCCGAAACCGGCTCCAGGCTAGTGACAGTCTCACTCTTTCAAATGCTCCTGGTCACATGACCTCGTATCTTGCTGATAACTGCACAAGTACAATCATGGGCAAGGGCACTGCAATCGGGGTGTCGTGACTTTCGGGATGGTGACTCAACACATCCAATACGACCTTTATCATCCACTCCACCAACCTGTCCCATGCACGACATACCCCCGGTAGATCTTTTTGGTCCTCTTGGGGAGGAAGAGGCACGCCACCGCCGCTGACCTCCAAAGGAACCCCAGTGTGTTAGAGCGACCAACACACTGAAATAGCTGACAACATCCTGCATGAGCTGGCCTGGCGCAACAGCCAGCCAAGGCGCTCGTGCTCGTTGACACCACTTCCAGGAGCTCAAGACTAAATCCGTTCGGTGCTGATGAGAATGAAGGGCAAGGAAAGCGCCAATGTCGACCGGGCGATCGCCATAACGTGACGCTACGGCCGTACATGAGACACCCACCGCAAGAGCGCAGTCGCTACAATGTCACCGCCAGCTTTGGACACACAACACCTCAGGCCTAAAAACAGGCTAGTCTAATAATAACATACAGCACGCAGCGAGAGTTTAAAAATTCAATACTCGAGATGCATGAGCGGCTGGGCTATGTTTGTAGGGACGACATTACCGTTTTGAACATGTACATGGGAAAGGCATCACTTCCACGATAATCATTTGCAAAGGTTTTGTATTTTCAGAATCTGCAATGCTGTTGTCAAAAACGAAGCCATATCACACCCGCCAGGTACCAAATGCGGTCTCATGTGGTTCCATTTGGGCAAATCCGGTTAGTCTACACCGGTAAACAGGTACATTTGGAATTTTTCCCAGACCTGAGCTCGTCAGCAGAGCTTTCATGAGAAGGACCGCAAATGAGCAGATGTGAAGTGTACACACCACAACACAGGTCAAGGGCAGGCAAGCCCAGAAC
This sequence comes from Syngnathus acus, assembly GCF_901709675.1. Classification (NCBI taxonomy): domain Eukaryota; kingdom Metazoa; phylum Chordata; class Actinopteri; order Syngnathiformes; family Syngnathidae; genus Syngnathus; species Syngnathus acus. Next base: position 5,410,518 of record NC_051089.1, on the reverse strand, counting down.
CAGAAAATGCAGTTTTGTAACATTACCTTAGGGAAACGGAGGAATAATCTTTGAACATTTCCAGAATGATTACACGTTCCGAAATAAAACAATGTGAACAAATCTATGTGAAGGAGGAAAGCGTCAGAGATAAACTTTGGTCCCATTGTCATGCCAATTCAGATAAAAGGCAAAAAAAATCCAGAACTTACACAAGTCTTGGATGAGGTTTAGGGACCTCATAGTGATTTTCTTGTGTAATTATTACATACTCAGACTAAATAGATACTATGCATATTACACTTGTTTCAAAACAGGTTTGTTTGAAAGCAACATTTCCTACTACGCAATTAGCCACTCAGCAGAACATAATACCAAAGGTTCTAAGAGCAAAAATAAGACATTTCTGACTTTCAGTGGCACCTAATGCACTAAAAAAGTCATGGGAAATTCAACACTTCTTTGAGGATTGTATAAAAACCTGCAAAAGCCCATAACCAGCATTATGGAGATGAAAGCAGGCTATCAAGGTTTTAAGATAAAGAACTAGCAGGGATAAATCCGCAAAGGTTCTGTCTGAGTTTGTAACATTGCCACTTTTACATCTTGCATTATTTACTTGTCTTTATGGTCATTATAAAACAAAGTCCCTCAGGTGTATATATATTCCGTGTCAACAAAAAGGCTTCTTTCATTATGAGGTTTGCTGACAGCTTTGAATAGTGAATTAACGTTCTGCTGTTACAACATAAAAACTATAGTTATTTTCTTTTTATAAACTCACATGTTCTCGTCAGTGGATTGACATTCCCCAACACACGGACACTCCTCAATACACTGACCATCCTCGCAAGACATTTTTGAGCAAACGACAAATAGTGTAAGAGAACAACTTTAGTTAGCAATTATTTGGATAATATTGGACTAACAAAAAAGCGTTCGTACGGCGTAGTCGATGCGTCAAAATTCACGTTTGCATCACTGCGTCATCTAGCTTCAGAACGCTTGAGATCACATTGACCAATCGGAAGCCGAGGAGACGCCGAAACCACGCCCACAACAGGAAGCAACTGGAAGAGAGTCGACCTCAGGACTACTGCATACATCGCGGTCGACTACTATTCCTTCAAGTGCAACAACATCCAGCATACAGAACCGTGGCTATGATTAAAAGTACAAAATGAGTTTTAGTTATCCAATACCTGACTGCATACCCGCCCACCAACACAATTCTACGTTGACGGGAGACTAGTACGGCACGTACCAATGTCAGCCTCTCAAGATGGCTGCAAAGTTCATCACGTACGCCCACTTCGACACAAATTGCAATATGTGTCATTTGTCACGATGGCATTAAGAGGACAGCCGAGCAGTATATTTCACAAGCATTTAAACACGCCATGAAACGTGTCACGAGGAGAGAAAAAGGGGACCGCATTTTAGGGAGACAGAATGTGAGAAAAAAGTAACAGTAACGACAATACACATTTGAATGGAGCTAAAATGAAGAAACAAACGACCGAAAGGTTAGTTGAACCCACCTTCTCTTGCAATAGGATGTGGGCAATGATGTGACGGGCACAGCAAACGGCTCAAGGTGAAGTGTAGACGACTACACTCCTTACTCCGCGGAACTACTTCGTTGTGATGCTGTTATATATCCCTCCGAGGCAAATCCTACAGTCGCACTTTGAGGCAAAACCCACAATCGTACTCCAATTCCGACTCTATTCCAGCATATTGTCATTTATTACACTTTTGCAAACAATTCCCCTCTGACACGTTTCTTTTTTTTTTTTTCGTTAAACGCCGGAAAATTGAAAGCTAAATTGGATGGCACACGCTCGCGGAAGCATACACTGAATAGAAGATGAGCTAGGGACCCGTTGTGCATTTAGCCAATCAGAACGCGACAAATCCTCGGCAGCAAGTTGGCCTCAACAATGTTGAGTCAACATGTGACGCATGATGGCGAGTTGCAGCAAGTTTCCTCAAAATCCGCTGTGTTGGTTCCTTTTTGTTGAATACCTTATGATAGTGTGCCCTTTTATATTTCAGGACAATGCATTCGCCTTTAGCATCGCAGTTTGCCAATACATACACACCGGCTGAAGAGGTAAATACTCCAGTAGACAAGACCCCCCCCCCCCCCTTCATAAATAAATACATGAATAAATAAATAACTAAACAAATAGATAAATAAATAAATAAATAAATAAATGCGATTTCGATAAAACATCTATTAAAAAGTAGCATGCTCGGAGATTACACAAGGCGACAGTGTGGTTTGATATAAATGAGGCATATGTCGCCATCTAGCGTTCGAAAAATAGGCTTGCACTATGGCGCCCATACAACATAAAGTAGTAAAAGATTTATTTCCATTTCAGACCATAATGCGTACTACGTTGTTGTTAGATGACTGATGACAAGAGAAGTTTACATTTTTACAAATTTTTATATGATCTGATTTTCAAGGAGATATGTAAAGTTGTAAATCACTTCCTTCAATATTTATTTTGACTTCATTACCATATTTGATATTAGAGTAAACCAGGAATTAAAAGCAATCACGTTACATTACTTTAATATTATCTATAGATATGGTATTTATTAATTAATTTATTTGTACATTTTCTCCTTATATACAGGTATATTGTATGCAATACAATCTGTCTTTGTATGCAAAACGTCACAACACTAAACTTCACTACATAATTTGGAAAGTTTTACTTTCACCTTAAACCAGAGCAGACAGCTGACAAACTTAATCCCTTTCAGTCTTTGGGTTAGTCTGCAATAGACACTATCAAACAACCAGGGTAAAGACAGATTATCCCAAAAGCCTTATCACCATTGTCTCCAACATACAGTATACATGCTGTGGCACTGCATGATAATGCTTGATAATCATGATCATTATTTCAATGGCGTCAGTGGCATTTTGTATGAAAAAAACAGAGGACTTCAGAATTTACTCAACGACAAAGAAAATAATGAATCAATTCCAATTGCAGCATATGGTATGATACATAGTTGGGAAAAAATAGTTGTTTTTTTTAAATTGCTCTGCATAATATTATGTATTACATTGGCAAATTTAACAGCTTTGTATTAAATATAACAATTTCAATGATGTCTGGTGAAATCCTTGCATGCCCCAAATCATCACTTTTCAGGAAAGAACAAAAAAGGCATTTGTAAATGTAACAGATCCACTTAACTATTGAGATTTGTGGAAAAAACATTAAAATGACCAAATTGAAATTTGAGTTGTCAACCTGACACTAGTAATATGTAAAACAAAGATCGAGGTCCATTTATCCATTTGGTATACGGCTTGCTCTGTCTTAAATATAAAATATTAGGGGAAACGGGTAATCATCATCTTTACGGGCTTTCTCGTGCAGACTTGCCATTTTAAAATATTAAGCATGTGCTAATCCGGTAATATTGTTTGTAGATTACATGAATACACTCAAAAGCATCAACATGATTACTCATCAGCAGACAAAGACATGCGCACAAGCCTCTCCTCTCTATCTTTCCTTTTTTTTTTATCATCCTCCCAGCCCAGCAGCAGCAGTGCAGTCAGCTGCGGGTCACATGACCTGACTGTCTGCTCTCACTGAGCATGCTCCAAACCCTTTAGTGTTGTCAGGCAAAATACACTAGACGGCGGTCGGCGCGGTGAGAGCTGCAGTTGACAAACACACCGGCTCATATCACGGAGTTATTTTTGATGAGCTTTTTGTCTTTGCTTGCAGGCGCCAGGCGGGAAGAGGCTGAGGCGAGGACAGCATCCCGCGTCTCCATCCTCTCTGAAGGTAAATATGGATGGAGGAGGTTTGGGGAGGGTGTGCAGAGGGGGGAGGGGGAAAACGCGCTTGACTGCATTTTGTGCTAAATAATCATCATGGGGAGAAATGAGGACGATGGTGGAATGTGGCACCACAAAGCCACGGGGATGGTGATGGGGGGGGGCACATCAGGATGCTGTGTGCAAGTGAAAGGGATATTCTCATATTCAGTACGTGACAAGGTAGAATTTAGTTATGAGGAAGACGGTCTCTGAAGCGACACGGCGCACAAAGAACGCATGAGGTGTCGGGACTTGATGTCCTTGTTTGGAATTCGTATCAGCATTATCTATCGTAATGTGTCTAACACTAAAGTGCTTTGTGTTTTGGTTTATTAATGATGTAAATGGTCTTTTGCGTGACAGCCGTGCACCGGCATTTGATAAGACAACATTGTTGAACTCACTGAACCAAAATAGGAAGGACCGCTGTTTTCTTTGTCATACATGACAGCTTTGTGGTTCGAGCGGAACCTATTGCAACGGTGCTTGACGGATGATTTGTTGAGATTTCAGAAACAATAGAAGTCAGTCATGATATATGTTTTGAGGTAATACGATCAGCCAACAAAAGGAGAAGTCATGTAAAATTAGCCAACAAAAGGAGAAGTCACACAAAAACATATCTCGACAATCCCACACGACTAAACGCAGTATTCTCATTAGTATTTGTGGAAGGTAGAAAAATCCATCACGGGGGTCAGCTTGCAAATGTCACGTGACCAAACCCTGCAAACAGGTGAGGCCCTTCGACACTGTGATGTCATATTTAGTCGACAGCAATTGGCAGTACAAGACAAAATGGCTGCACCCTGAGATGGATAAAAATGGGTGGATTTTTCTGCTCAATTCAAATTCCACAAAGGCAATATATATTAAACAGAATGAAAAACTAGAAAAAAAGAAAACAAATAATGACTGCATGAATGAAAGATTATTGATCGTCTTAACTCCTGTTCATAGCATCGTCAGTAAATAAACATTGACGACTGCTGGTTGCAGCCAAGAAGTGAATGCTGTTTCAACATGATTAATCAATTCCATTTCAAATCCTTAGAAACCAATGGATTGGTGATTATGCACACTCCAAACAGTGACTTTAAAAAAAATCCAATTCACCATGCCAGCAAATCAGAAAATGTTCATTTTTAACAATAGGCTAGCTGACATGGGCAAAAATAAAACATTTTACAAGTCCATTAAAAGGTCAGCCAAACTGAATAGATCTTTCTTTTTTTCCCGAGGAAAAAAACACAATGTAACACAGACAACCCGAGTTCTGAACATCCAGCACCGTTCTCCCACACACACACTCCACAGTGATTAATGCCACTCAGAAAAAGAGGCAGAGACGGTTGTTGCTAGGAGACAGCAGGAAGGTGAAGTGCAGGCGGTTTAAAGGAGAATTTGCTGACAAAAGTGTGTAATGTTAAGCTAAGGCCTCTTTTGTTTCCGCGTGGATCTGACCTATGTCTGTTGTACCAAGGTGCGCAAGACGTACTGGCTTCCTTCCTTCCCAGCTGCAATGGTTGGCACGAGGCCTAAAGCTGACTGATTGAATCCTGAGAACAGCTGAACTGATGGTAAGCTGGCTCACCGGTACCTACATCAAATAAAGTCTATTTATTCCATTGGACCTCTGAGGAATTTGCTTTAAATCTCCCAACAAAAGGATGGTTATTTTTAATCACTTTGTAAAGTGCATTATAAATATAGTGATGAAAGGCGCTCAAGGAAATGATGGCTGCTGCTTTGCTTGCCCACAGGACATCAAAAGCCAGTGCTGGACCGACGAGGAATCCGACGGTGAGAACGAGCCGGAGCAGTTCCTGTACGGCATCCAGGTACGGGTTTAGTCATTTCCTGTTGCTGGCGTTGGGACACAATTAACCTTGACACGCCAGATGGAGTTTTGTGAAGGAGTTCATTCCACAAATCCATGTGGAATAGAGTCATTATGAGAAGAAGTTTGTGAAGGTGGAAGGTGATTCGACAAGCATTATATGGGCTAGTCGGATCATAAAGTACAGTTCTCGCAAGAGACTTGTTCGCGCTTTTGTTCAAGGCAGTTAGAAGAAATTGTCCTTTTCATTCAGGTGAATGACACTTTTTGCTCCAGTTCTGATAAAACTGCTGCTTTGTTAGCCACAACCATGCTAACCACTTTAGCGCAGGGGTCACCAACGTGTTGACCTCGGGCCCATTCTAAAAACACCTCATTGTAATTTCTAAGGAAGGAAAAACTGACCATTTGAAAGTATGAACACTGGCAGAGAACTCACTGTTTTCTTTTTATGATATATTTTTTAAAATATCCTTTGTTCAGCATGAGCTGTTGAGAAGGTAAAATATGGTACTGTCTTCTTTTGCAGCACTGTCACCATTAGACACCCTGTAAAGTATTGTCCCATTCCGTCTTTCACGCTAACTTTATGATCCCAATTTGCGTTATCGTCCAAGACCTGTAATTGAAATGTAAATCCTGTCAGGGGGCTCGGAGCTTGTCTCTATGCCGCTGTGGAACATAAAAGCAGAGAGGGAAAGATAAGGATGAAGGTCTGTGAAAAGTCTCAGCAAGCTGAGGTGATCAAGAGTCTCACTTCCTGTCTGGATGGCGAGAGATTGGGCTCCCTGGGACATTTTTCAGCCAACATGCAGAAATGAGTTGCTGCGGGAGATTATAAAGATCCTAAAATATAGCATTTGAGAATATTTTCAGTATATTAAACTTCCTTGGAAGTGGACTGTTGAGAGTCTGATAATGTCATTTCACAATTTGGCCCCTCTTCAAGAAAATAATGATATAGTGATTCACTTGCCTGACTGGTGCAGACAGTATGGGCTCAGTTCCCACTGGGTGACAAAGTGAATAGGCAATCAGTTTGAGGAGATTGCGCTGGCGGCCATGTGGCTTGGACTGAAATGAAAAATAGCATGTTTGTAAAACAATGGTGGCTGTAATGGCAGTTTTATTAGAACAGGACAACATCTGAACATTTCTATTCCTTTTTAAGATTAAAGATTAAAGATTAAAGTCCCAATGATCGTCACACACACCTGGGTGTGGTGAAATTTGTCCTCTGCATTTAACCCATCCCCGTGTGATTTTAATCCATCCCCTGGGGGAGAGGGGAGCAGTGAGCAGCAGCGGTGCCGCGCTCGGGAATCAGTTGGTGATCTAACCCCCCAATTCCAACCCTTAATGCTGAGTGCCAAGCAGGGAGGCAATGGGTCTCATTTTTATAGTCTTTGGTATGACCCGGCCGGGGTTTGAACCCACAACCTTCCAGTCTCAGGGCGGACACTCTACCACTAGGCCACTGAGCTATATGCTAATACTCTACAATAATGTGCTGTGTAATTAGCTTTTGTGTGATCATTATCACAAGTTTACTGTTGCTATTTCAAATGTTGTCATAAAAAAATTAAGTATTGATATAACGAGTCCTCCCATGAGCTGAATGATTGATGGCAAAAATTGTTTGTGACAGGGAAGTTGCGCTGCTGACCTATACCGCCATCCTCAACTTGATGCAGACATTGAGGCAGTAAAAGACATCTATACCGACAGTGCTGTCTCCGTTAGGTACACACACACGCACACACACGTGTACACACCCCTGAACCACTATCAACCGACAACAGACTACACCCTGGACCTCAAATTTAGTGTTGAAGTGATACAAATGCATGTGGTGGCCGGGGATATCTCAGTAGGTCCTGAAGAAAAACAAGTGTTATGCTCTGAAGTAAATGAGGGAAAAAAAATACCCAGAAAAAAGCAGAAACTACCCAAAGTCAGTTATCAGGCATATTTAAGGGGGGCAGTGCCCTGAGCACCCCCCCTCATAGCGCCGCCAGTGATTGAATGGGAATCATCCATAAAAATTAGTTGTGCACATTTTCTATGTAACAATACCTCATCTTCACCAAATGTTTCGGAGCTAGGGATAGATAAAATCAATCTTTGAATAAATGCCTATCACTTGTGTCTTTAATCAGGGAGTATGGCATCATCGACGACGTCGACATTGAGCTTCACATTAACATCGGCTTCCTCGATGTGAGTCAGCGTTCTAATTTTTTATTTTTCCATTGTTATTCTTATCCACATCTCGCCAACATAATGCAGCTCATAGTCCCAGTTTATTCACGAGAAGAGAAACTGTCCTAATTAGCAGGCTAACCTTGTGTATATATGCATGTGTATATGTGTCTGATTCAGGAGGAGGTTGCGACAGCTTGGAAAGTTATCAGAACAGAGCCCATTATTCTGAGACTCCGCTTTTCTCTTTCTCAGTACCTCGATGGGCCCGGTGAGTAGAGATCATGTTGATGCCGCTTTTTAGCAATTTGTGCCACGCGCGGAGCGTGGGAGGTGAGCAGCACGCGTGCAACACGAGGAGGCAGCGGAGGCTCAGGAGAACGCTTTACGTGACTGCCTGTATAATGTCAGTCATCTTCTTGCAGAGCCATCAGTCGATGTGTTCCAGCCTTCCAATAAAGAAGGATTCAGCCTTGGCTTACAACTCAAAAAGTGAGACAAAATCTCTTGTAATTGTGTTTAATATTTGTCATTCCTTTCAATTTGCTGCTCGACACCCTCTTCATATAATTGACAGGATCCTGAGCACATTTACGTCCCAGCAGTGGAAGCATCTCAGTAATGAGTTCCTCAAGGCCCAGCAGGAGAAGAGACACAGCTGGTTCAAAGCCGGCGGAACCATCAAAAAGTTCCGTGCCGGGCTCAGTATCTTCTCTCCAATACCCAAGTAAATTTCTCTCGCTAAGATATTTTGTGTGCTAGGCTGTTGATCAATATTACGTTGTACTCAGGTCGTGTGTGCAGTATTTAGTTTTAAAACAATAATATGATCTGTCATACTGAATGTGGCTGTTTGTTATTATGAATGAGGGATTTGTTTGTATGGAACAATTAAACATGTTAACAGACACCCCCACTGACCTTGCAATGACAAACACTACATTGTCTCATCGCAAGTAAACAGGAATTGCTGCAAATAATTGCTTTGCTCTTGTTATCAAGGTCTCCAAGCTTCCCCTTGATCCAAGACACGGTCCTGAAAGGGAAGCTGAGCGTGCCTGAACTCCGCGTGACCCGCCTCATGAATCGATCCATCTCGTGTACCATGAAGAACCCCAAAGGGGAGCTCTTCAGCTATCCGCCAAATAGCCAGGTTAGTGTGTTTCACACACAAAATCAAAATACAGTCCCGTTATCTTTGTATATTTAATTGAAACCGTCTTCTCTATATATTGTGACTGTCGTACCGTTACCCGTAATGCTCTGTTTCCTGACTCATCAGACCGTGGCGGTCCCGGCGGCCAGGGCTCCTGCACAGATCACCACGAGGCAGCTGATCGAATTGTTTTTCTCATCCCAGGCGGGCGGACACTGCAAGAACATTCCCACACTGGAGTACGGATTCTTAGTGCAGGTGCAATAATAACTCCTACTGTTTATAATGTATTTTACTCCATGTTAGAGACTAATAATTGCTATTCGTCCATTTATTGCCATTCATGTAGACTACTCAGTAGCTCTCAGTGATCTTTATATCTCAACATTGGATTCATTTTAAGCAGAAGACTTTTTTTTGGCTGTGTGTGCATGTGTGTTTTCTCTAACCAGATAATGAAGTACTCCGAGCAGAGGATCCCCACGCTTAACGAGTACTGCGTGGTCTGTGATGAGCAGCACGTCTTTCAGAACGGATCCATGCTGAAGGTATCAAAACAGAGAGAATTAGCCACAAAGGGTAAAACATACAAATAAAACTCTTACTCCAACTCTTGATCACAACTGAGAAGTATTCTGTCTAGAGGTTTTACTTAGAAATAGCCAATGGATGAAATGTGTAAACAAATATACTCAGTTATTTCCCGTCTTTGTGTGTGTGTGTATGTGTGACTAGCCGGCTGTGTGCACGAGGGAGTTGTGTGTGTTCTCCTTCTACACTCTGGGAGTGATGTCAGGTGCTGCAGAGGAAGTGGCCACTGGTGCAGAGGTGATAAACACACACATGCATATACACACACACACACACACACACACAATGCAATGTGGCATGTTTGTATTACAGGGATCTACTATTTGTTCTTTGTTTTGTACCAGTTCAGTGGGCTAGTGGTAGAGTGTCAGCCCTGAGACTGGACGGTTGTGGGTTCAAACCCCGGGTCATACCAAAGACTATAAAAATGGGACCCATTTCCTCCCTGCTTGGCACTCAGCATAAGGGTTGGAGTTGGGGGGTTAGATCACCAAATGATTCCCGAGCGCGGCACCGCTGCTGCTCACTGCTCCCCTCTCCCACAGGGGATGGATCAAAATCACACGGGGATGGGTTAAATGCAGAGGACAAATTTCACCACACCCAGATGCGTGTGTGACGATCATTGGGACTTTAACTTAACTTTGTTTGTAATATACTGGTAACATTGTTCAATATTGCAACTGATTAAAGGTCTCTTACGCCGCCGCCACCTCCATATGCAGTTGGGTAAATAAGCACTCCCTGAGCCACTATTTGTGAAAAGATGACAATCTCCAAGAAAATAACAGTTATCATGTTTCCCTTTCCTTTCGCCAGGTGGTAGATCTCCTCGTGGCGATGTGCCGAGCTGCACTAGAGTCTCCTCGCAAGAGCATCATCTTTGAGCCCTACCCTTCTGTTGTTGACCCAAATGACCCTAAGACTTTGGCCTTCAACCCAAAGGTCAGCATGCCATGAAGTGCTGACTATGATTGCTGATTTATGATCTTATTTTGAATTTGATAGATACAAGCAAGCCACGGCACTTTTTCTTTTTTTAGAGTGGATCACTATAATCTTGAATAATACCAATGGTTATGAAGGATTTATATATTTTTTTCCATTCAGAGCCTATTTCTTTCTTCAATATGACCCCTCTCAAAAAAACTATCATTTTTTAATATTGATGACATTTTTTTTTCAGTGGTTTGATGAAATGGTAATTTAGCTGACACTACCAAATAATAAAGAGGTCTTGAGAGCAGCTTCTCTATAAAATGTAATGATAAATGAGAAATGTAATTTTTGAGGTATGCATGTTCTTTCCTCTCTTTCATCACATGCAAATGCTGCTGGGTTCCACCGATGAACACAGAAGAAGAATTATGAGAGGCTGCAAAAAGCGCTGGACAGCGTCATGTCTATACGGGAAATGACCCAGGTACGCTAAGCGGATCCCGGCACAGTGTCAAATAGAACTTTTATGACAACGCTGTGCACTCACTCTCTCCCGATGCGACCTTTGCCTTTATCTCCACTTTGGCACTTTATATTCAATTTGCTGAACAGAGCACATGCGTGTGTGCTTTTGCCAGGGCTCGTATTTGGAGATCAAGAAGCAGATGGACAAACTGGACCCTTTGGCACATCCCTTGCTACAGTGGTGGGTGGAGAGAACCTGTTATTAAAAAAATAAAAAATAAATAAAAAAGCTGTGTTTGCTCGTTAACAGCTTTTGCAGAATTAGCAACAGGAACTGTAAAATAGGGAACTGAGTGGAATCTTGCGAAGTTACAGACAATCTGTTTCAGGATCACTTCTATATTACTGTAACCGTGCGAGTAGTGTTAAACGTAACAAGTGTGGAAAAATATTGAGTGATAATCAGTAAATTACAATTATGGTATCAGAAAATGCCTTTTTTTTTTTACTTCCCTAGACTCACATTGATTTTTTTTAATCCACATTTTCTGTCTTTTTGCAGGATTATTTCCAGTAATAGATCTCACATTGTCAAGTTGCCTCTAAGCAGGGTAGGAAATCAAAAGCACCTCACATCTTCTTTTTGCCTCTTGTAATGGAAGGTTTCAATTCTCCTTTCTGTCTCATTTTGTTCACCATGACAGCAACTGAAATTCATGCACACCTCCCACCAGTTCCTGCTGCTCAGCAGCCCTCCGGCCAAGGAGGCTCGTTTCCGGACTGCCAAAAAGCTCTACGGCAGCACCTTCGCCTTCCAGTGAGTCTGCTTTAGTCCCTCCCATCAGTGACATACTTTGCATTCAGGCAATGCTTTTGTATTGCATCACATGGGAGCGTATGAGGTTAGACTGTCAATAGTCAAAGTAATATTTGTATACATCGTAGCAAGATATTGAGGTAAGGCTTTATTTAAAGCGCTGGCTGTTATATAGAGAAATCTTTTTTTTTTTATCAATGACTAGTTATTGGCTCCCTGTTGAAACTTATGCAACTTAGGTCATTCATATTTTGATCCACCCAAAAATCATTCATATGGCCAGGGAGGTGAGTGACTTCACATCAACACTCAACAAAATTTGCACTTTGCAGTGTATATTTTTTGTTCTTGTGCCTCATTTTGAGGAGCCAGGATATTATTCACAGACCTATTTTTTCTCCCCCTCCCCCTACACTTGCTCTAGTGGTTCCCATATAGAGAACTGGCATTCTGTTCTGAGAAATGGACTAGTCAATGCCTCTTATACCAAACTGCAGGTACGTAAAATCCGGCAGTTTGCCATCTCGGACCATCAGCCTGCTTTGCAACAGAAGCAGGCTGGCTGTCCGGCTGATTCATTTTTGCAGTTAATAGATGCCAGGTTCCCTTTTGGGCTGCTTTGCCGTTTGCACTTCAGCCGGCAGGGTGTATTGGCAGAATTTCTCCCCCAGCCAGTGTGTGCCACACCAATGGTGGCATACGCAGTGATGCTAGCTAGGAGGCTGCCTGTGCACCCTCTTGGGGTCAACCACTTAGAGCACAGTGTAGGCTATAGGTACGACGTTGCGGAATGCAAAGGATAACGGGATCCAGAGTGAGTAAAGCCTTCTCAGAGAGCTTTCGTTGGATGAGGTCAGTAACTAAAACCCGTGCTCGGCGAAGACAACCATCGCGGAACTATGCAATTGATGGATTGATGAGAAATGTTGATATTAAAATGCTGATAAACATTATATCAGATCCAACTGTGAAATAAATAAATAAATAAATAAATAAATACAATTAAATAAAAAAAAAAATTATTACCATTAAAGATATCATTTGGGTCAATGTACTTCTTATGACATTCTAACAAATTTAACCATCACAGAAACATGAAAACATATTTTGGGTAATTATCAATGCTGTTAATTAAATTCTCTGACAAAATCTTCCACACGCCTCGCTACATCCGTCCGTGAATATTTCTGTTTACTTTTACGAGACAGTCTTTTTCAAAGACATAAGTGATCAAATTAAAGCAGAAATGAATTCCGCAGTCTGCAGAAACGTCTCATTTGCTCGAGACGAGTGCGTGAAGACACGCTGAAAATAGATTAAATGCGCTTCAGAATCAAATCACAAGATTTATTTACACACTTTGATGGTCCTTCATGTCGTTCTGATGACTTTAATTTGTGCCTTCTTTGTTCTCATACATTTAAGGTGTCAAAACGCCTTCTCAAGTGGCAAAATTGAACTGCATCCAATAGATAAATATGGAAATACTCACCTGGATGCTCATTATGTCATTATTTTAAATATGTGTTTGTGTCAGTTTGGACGAGTGGCGGAATGTGTCGATTTCAATCCATGTCAAGCACTTTGAGTAGCATTTCTGTTTGTTTGTTTGAAACGCACTTTAAAAACAAAGTTGGATTTGACTGATTGATAGTCGTAGTTTTGTTCTGTGCTACACTGATCCTTCGTTTTTTCCGCTCTTTCTCAACCAAGCTGCACGGGGCAGCATATGGAAAGGGAATCTATCTCAGCCCCATCTCCAGCATCTCTTTTGGTTACTCAGGTAAAGAACGAATCGCTTCTCAGCCTCCCTCGTCCCGTGTAGTTTAAATTATTTTTGTGATTGGGATGCAGGAATGGGGAAGGGACAACACCGCATGCCCACGAAAGACGAATTGGTGCAACGTTATAACCGCATGAACACCATACCACAGGTAAGAGAGGGAACAATATTCGGGATAATCACAGGCAAGGCGTTCATCTTGCTCTTGATTTCCATTTCAAGCAGAGTCGTCCGATCCAATCGAGATTTCTACAAAGTCGAAATCTGAACTGCATTGCGCTTTGTGAAGGTAAAATAAATTTAAAAAAAGAATGACACCAGATTGGAATGACACACCCACAGTTCTTTTTTTTGTTTGTTATTTAACAGTGATAACATCCAAGGATCTACAGAAGCACGGCAACATTTGGGTGTGTCCTGTATCGGACCACGTTTGTACTCGCTTCTTTTTTGTGTGAGTAATCGCTTGAAATCTGTGGTGCTTGTCCTTATTCAAAACTCGGGCGAGCTGGAACATATCACAACATAGTTTGAGCGAGTTTTTTTTTGTCTGCGTGTTTTTGCAGGTACGAGGACGGTCAAGTGGGAGACGCTAACATCAACACACAGGAGCCCAAAGTGCAGAAGGAGATCATGCGGGTGATCGGGACCTAGAGCCGCATCGCCGAAGTGATGGAGGTTTTTTTTTGCAAACTGGACCTCCATGCATCGACGTGGGCGGAAACAAGTGGACAAAAAAAAAAAAAAATTGCAAGTGAATGTTTTTGAGGAAGGCGAGCTGACCTGCGAGGTATTGGGAGGACAATTATTGTGTTTTTTTCGTCGGACTTGCTTTTTAACCGTAAAGTCACTGGCATGGCTTTTCCACAGTTACAGCCTGCTTCATCTCCTTTCTTGCTGCATATGTACTGTATCGCCACTTATATTTTTCCACTTTCTATATACAATTCTATAATCCAATGATCGCTAAATCCATTTGTGGGTCATCTGTAAAGGATGTAAACGCACACTGGAATTAATCCCCTTTTTACCGGGAACCGTTTTCTTCATCGTCCATGGGGCATTAAAATACGATGCAAAACAAATTAATATTATCACATATTATTTTGGGCTTTTTTGTTTTTTTAAATTACAGTGTTTTTAGAGTTGCAAAGGAAGTCACGTCAGGCACTTTGGCAGGCCATGCATAGCTCATAGTTGGTTCCCCAAATACTGCGAGCGATGATGGCAGATTATTTTTCTGTCGAATAATGTTTGAGTAATGGCATCGGTTTTGTCTGTACAATTGTTATCTAAAGGGCAAGCATAGCTCTGTCATTTCGTCCTTGGCCAATGGAATTCATTTGCCAGAATTCAATAAGGGCGGCTTTGAACTATCCTCTAAAGGCACTTTGTTATGATGAGATTTATTGATAGTGTTATTATTTTGTCATGATGAATTCTTACAGCGAGGTAAATGTCCTTTATACAAAGTTAAAACAAATATTGTCAGCTAATTTTGACATTGTTTTTACTCATCAAAGATAAAAGATTGATTTCCTAATAGAGTGAATGAATGACAACAGCACCTGACGATCCAGAATTCATTTCCCCTGATGTGCATAATGTTGTGTTTTGGAGCATTACTTTTTCCTGTCAAAATCAATTTACGGAAAAGTACTCAATATGTTGCCCCGGTCCACCCCCCCTGTAAAGTGGATGTATTAAATATACACATTAGCAAAATTCAACCTTGTGTATATAACCTGGGTTATGAATTATAATTTATTGTATGTGGACAATGGCAGGCATTTTCTTGACATTGTATGAGACATTGCACTTAATCTACGCTTGCCTAAAATGATGTGTCCTAAAACTAAAATACATTGGGGGACTGTATTCTTAACTATGTATGTCTGTACAAAGAAGAGCTGTAAATATGGATGGAATTTACCCAGCAAAGTACGGATGCCTGTTTTTCGGGGGGCTTTTTTGCTGCCAATTTGAACGTCTATTCTCTCGCCGCTTGTCTCTGGTGTAGAAAGTCAATGATGTAAAGTGGGATTAAAGACAATAAAATCCTGATTTTGCACAGTTTTATATAAACTCTCCTATTCTGTGAGAACTTGACTTACAAAAGTTTGACAAAAGGTGACATCAACCATCTGCCACAAGATGGCGCCAAAGCCCGAGCTAAGAAGACGTCAAGGCATTATGTTGAAGTGATACATCTTAACTCTAGAATATATCTGTGTACAGTATTATCACGGAGGACCCAAGTTTAGCTGCAACCATTTGCGTTTAAGGGTAACGTAAAATGATGTGCCCCATCTCGTAGTTATTTTTTGTTTGGGTGTTGTCAATGTCACAAACACAATGTTGCGCTGCTGATATTTTAGAATGAGCAGATGATGTGTCACTCTGACCTCTGAAGGCCACTGTTGCCCACCTCCCCCCTTTTTAAACAATAGCCAGCTGTTTGTCTCCCAAGCTTTTATGGAAGTGTAATTTCATAATCAGCCACAAGGAGGAGCTCTGGTTTTATAGTTGTCTTCTTTCTTTGCATCTTTTAAAGCGACTATAGATCCATAAACACACTCGGCTGTGGTTGTTTGGTAGAATAAAAAGAAGCGATAGAAAGGTCAGCGAGGTGTCTGGCAACCTTGTGGGCGCGACCTGTGAACCGTCGAAGGAAGTGCGGCAGTTCGATTCCCGCACAAAAGAAGCAATTACCGGGGGAGGTGTGTTAATCAAGCGCTCTTTTATCAAACTCGGGGACGTGACCCCGGAGGAGGTTGTCCGGTTGGGGCCGAGCCGCTCTGGAGACTCACCCCTGCAGTGCAATAAATGGAAAGTGTATGTTGTGCATGGCAATTAATGCAGATACACGAACTGAGCACGTTGGGCGTCGTAAGGCTTGTTGGGCCGACCCCGGCACCGGAGAGCGTGGGAAACAAGTATTTTGATGAGGTAACAAGTAGATGCTTGACATGAGCAGGAGAACCAAAAACAACAGTTACGGGTGATTACCGAGCACGGTAGCTTGCGGGTCGGGTTGAGCATACAAAATATGTGTCGGCGCGTACCGAGCAAAAACAACGGGATTCGATTTTCCTGCTTTACAATCCCGCCCTGAGCTCCCATTCAAAACACAGCTCACGGCTCTATTTTCACTCCCTATTTGTGTGGATGCACACTTTGTCATTATAGCCAATGGATGCTATTTTTCCATTTCAATATGGGTTGAATATTTTTTCAGTATTAGGATCTTCCCAGCCGCGGGACTGTGGTCACTCCATGGGGCAGTCATGCCGGAGCCCTTTGAATTCACCCCGGCAACAATTAACCTGTGTGAGTGTATATGCTAATAAAGCACAGACACTCCGTAACTACCACAAACAACGTAACACTTCAATCGTACTTTCTGGATGCAAGTCCTATTTAGAAATTTGGCGACACCTTGTGGCAATGTGGGATATTTTGGTGAATAGCTGGGGATACTATACAATACCCTATTACTCATTAAGTATTTTTTACTATTTGTTTCTTTTTGATCAGTTTTGCTACAAAACCTTTTTATTGTTATGTGTTTCAAACTTTATAACTTTTTTTCTCAAACTTATTTATTAATTTAGTCAGCTGTTCAACTGGACGCAATATTTAAAAATATCTGAATATTTTTTTGTAAAATTGTTTACACTTTTTTATATCGACATTACAATTACAAGTCTAAACTTTTTATTTTTTATCGCAAAGTAAAAAAAAATAATTATGTGATATTAACACAATGATTACTTTTATCATGTCGCAAATTTCTTGTAAGATTAAACATTCATTTTTACAATAACAATTATTGTTGAATCATAATTTCTTTTTTGTCATTGTGACCCTCGCATTCCTTCATACTTCACTAACATCTTTCAGTCATTTTTTCCCCCTAGACACGGCTGCTAGCTTCTCTCATCGTGGTGTTAGGCGGCCAAAGCGAATCAGGTGGTGGGGGCATCATAAGACGCTTGCGCCAACACCATTGACATCACGCCAACAGCTGTGTGGCTAATGTTTTGTGACACGAAGCCCTTCTGTTTCGCAGATATTGGAGATGCCGTGTTCCATCTTCAACAAATGGCTTTGCGACTTTGTCATTCACCCCCTAAGTCCCTAATTATCACTCCCCTTCTTTTTTGCCCCCACCCCCCACTACACATAGGATCCATATGGACGCTGTATTATTCCGCTGTGCAATTTGCAAGTGGCATTTATGACAATGGCCTCAGCCAGCCTTTCTCCAAAAGAAAAGAGAGGAGGGGCGGGGGAGCAAAAGTGTGGTGCAATCTGGCAGCAACAGTCACCTCCATTTCTCTCTCTCTCTCTCTCTCTCTCTCTCTCTCTCTCTCTCTCTCTCTCTCTCTCTCTCTCTCTCTCTCTCTTTCCCCGCCTCCGTACACCACTTCTATTTCTGTGTGCGCCTTTTCCCTTTTGTTATTAATTTAATTTTTATAGCTTTCACACCATTGGCATAAACAGCCCGCGATCTGCCTTCAAGCGGAGGAAAAGGAAATAGCTGATGTTGATTTTTTTGCCTCCCCCCCTCTTCTCCCTCTCTGTCTTTTTCTCCCTACACCCCTTCATAATTCATTTTGGGATTAATTCCTCCCGTCTTTGGAGACAATCCTCATTCTTTATTATTTCCACTTCACAGGCTTGATGACATCCACCTATCCACATATCATATTCGGGGGGAACTTGATACCCGGCAGACCTTCTACTTTAATTTCTCACAATAATTTTTACAGCTATGAGGCAGAAGTGCCAGGTCAGAGCTAATGTTGCTATGGTATCGTATCGCTGGGTCAAGATAACCTCTTTTACGCAAAGATGGCACAAAATAGTTGCTTAAGAGCCATATAAACAGATTTGCCACTTATTAAATCTTACAGGTTTCAAACCTGGGGTAGGGTTTTAAATTAGGACTTTTAAATAAGGTTTGGGGTTTTAAGACAAATTTTAAGACAAATTAGGGTTTCAAACAAGATTTGTGCTTTATGTTAGCGGTAGGGTTTCAAGTCAATACGGTTTAAATTAGGGTGTCAAATTGAGGACAGGGTAAGGATTTCAAGATGGGGTTTTACATTAGATTTTCAAGCTTTAAAATGAGGACTCAAGCAAGGTTTAACTTCTCAAGTTAGGTTTTGGAGCCAGAATTAGGGTTTTAACCCATGGTGACTCAAGTCGGGGTTTCAAATCAGTTTTAGCATTTCAAGATAGTGCTTGAAGTTGGGAAATCACTGCAAGGTCAAGGTTTAAACTTAGGGATTTTTACAAAGGACTAGGTTTCAAGTTGAGGTTTCAAATAAGGTTTCTTGTTCTTATTAAACAACTGTGAATGTTAACGACTTCTTTTCATCTTCCTGCTTTATCCGTCCTGCTCATCATCATCATCCTCTTCTTTCTTTTTCCCATCGTGCATCTCCATCACGCTTCCCTATCTACCTTGTTCCATTTCTCTGCCTCTCGTTCTGCCTGCGTACATGCCCTCCCTCACTCCATCTGTGTTTTTCTGCCAATCTTTTATTCCTATCATTCCTTTGTGACATGTCTCTTTTTCTGCTTTTTCTGTCAGCCACTTGCTCAAATGGCCACATTTTTAAGGACCATTTTCACTTGCCAAGGGCGCTCTCCCTTTTTTTCCAGGCATCTGGCAAACACACAGGCGCCTGCACCTGCGTGGGCGCGCACACACACACACACAATATGTTGCATCTTCAATTCACTATTAAGTGGGACCCTGAATTTCCCCTGAGCTCTGTTATGGCGGCGGCCACTTGGAGAGTCCGGCTGTGCGAGATGTGTTGTCTGCTCCCTTACCATTCAATTACACGGCTGTAATCTGACAGGCTCCTCATGGCTTGTGTGCTTGTGCGCGTGTGTCCTGTCTCTGTGCATTTTACCTCATATCATCTCTTGCCTCTGTATTTGTATTCTTGTAACGCCACAAAAAATGCATCAAGATGACACATAATTGACTAATTCATCAATCAGGGTTTAGGTCAATGACTTAGATGAGTTTGATGTGGAAAAACTTCAGTGTTGAATTTTTAACCTTATCACTCATATTTGGGGTGAACTCCAAATGTCTGGAATAGACGGAAATAATTCACAGAGGCAAAAAAAATGTCGTAAGCTATTTATGGTAACCGCCATCTTGAGTTCCTAGTTTACTTAGTCATGTGCATCATATGATTATATCATGGCGTATGCAATCGTTCACTTGCTAATTCCTGCCAACCACTATTTTGTGCAAACCTGAAAATTAGCCACAAAGTCAGAAAAGTTCCAGTACAGGGCCACTTCCTGTCGTTGTCCAAAAACTTTTGCCAACATATTTCTCATTTGTTCATCATGCATGGTCTTTGTAGTCTTTTTATTTTCCCCTTAGTTATTCGACACTGTACTAGCTATTCATGTCCTATCAGTCCATCAAGTTCTTCCTTCATCAGTGTCGTCGTGTTCTCTCTTTTATCTTCATCTACTCCCACTGTCTTCCCCTCCCTTCCTCCTTCTCTCTCTCTCTCTCTCTCTCTGTGTCAGACTGTCTATGCAAGGCAGCCTAGTCGCTGGCGGTGTTGACCTGAGAAGGGCTGACATTCAGGGACCGGTCCCCTGCCTGCAGCACTGACATTTCTGCCAGACTTTGATGGCGCCTTTGAAAAGAGATGTGTGGAAGGGAAGAGCTGCCATGTCTCCCTTCCACCCGAGCAAGAGAACTCCAGCTACTCTAGCAGCCGACTATACGAGTACTTGTTCTAAGAATAAAACCCCTCGGACAAATTGTCATTACTCTGACAAGATATAACAACTTTTACAGTTATAGAGGCTTTGCAGTCACGTGGTTTTATCACGTGATTTTGTGTTATGCCGCCATCTTGGCGGTCAACTAGTCAGCTCGTTCCTACGTGTTTGTATGGATTGTCTGATTTCTGCGCTACGTTTTCACCGATTTCTTCCGAATTATGGCTGATTTGCTATCCAACGAAGTTAGGCATTTGGATGAAGACTCCAAGAAACGTCACAGAGAGAAGTTGAACCTTGTTGGCACAACGGATCCGTACCTTTTACCGAGAAGCATGCTAAAATCGCCCGAGCATTTTGCAACAGCCGACCTGCCTGAACGCTCATATCCAGATATTTATAATTACCTCGTCGATTTGTTTTGTAATGGCATTTCATAACTTGACATATTAAAAAACTGAATAGAGTGAAATCATTCAGATACTGTACCTGTCTGTTCAAGTTGCTACCATTTTTATTATTTGTTTATTTTTGCATGATGCCACATCTGATTGGCTTGAAAACTTAACCAATAAATATAATTCAATATTTACATTGATAACGTTTTCAAGCATCATGAAAAAATAAACACAAAATAAAAACGGGGGGGTGAACTGAAGAAATCATCCCATTCCCTGCCTTGCTGCTCTTGCTGCCTTTCTAAAAATGCACCCAGCATTTTCAACAATCATATTTGTATCATCCCATATTGTATTATTTCACATTTTGTGAAACAAATCAGGGGTGAATAGTTTGTTTACATACCTGATATGAAGTCCTCATTGCATATCCTTGTGTAAATCGTAGGTTTCCATCGTTCACGACGAATATCCGCGATCCATTTATCACGTTTTTTCATGTTCGCCGGAAATCTATAGAAGCTAAGATTTGGTTTATCGCCTCGTCTATTGCTACATCCAACAGCACAGCAGGTATCCGGCATTTTTAAGCTCAAATAGCAGCAGATATAACAAGAAAGCGTGTGTGAGTCGTTGACCGGCACTGAAAAGTTGACCGCCATGATGGCCGCCAAGCTAATGTGGGTAGCTTGATGACGTCAGCTGCAAAGCCTCTATATGAAGCCTTTCTACTACATTTTAAAAGGTGATGGGAATTTTTGCTCTAGTGATCCAAAAAGTGCTTGATGGGGTTGAGGTCAGGGTTTTGTGCAAGTTCCCATACAATTTGAAGTTGAAGCAGGTTTCTTGCATGCAAACAAATAAAACATTTTTTTAGAGTCAGTATTGTACATAGTGTGGCATTAAATTTAGATTTTTGGCCAACGCTTGGTTTACTGTTTTAGCTATGTGGGACAAACAGTATGTGAACAAATTACACAACAGCATACAAAAATCAAAGACTCCCCCACCGGGAGGCCTTCAAAGACACATTTTACTCTTCGAACCGACAAAACCTGCGCGTGACGCGGAAGGGGACCTAGTTATCCATTCACCCAACCTCCTCCACCTGGCCACGCCCCCCTGCTGTGCTGCCTTCAAAGAGCGCCATGTTACCCCATCCGCCCTCACAGACCTCTTTTTTTTTGCACTCATCTCGTGTGTGCACCATTCACAAGAAAGACTACAGAAGATAAAATAATGACCAAAAGAACGGCTTGATGTGTTATTCCTCTGACAATCATTGTAGAGTGATTTTTGGGAAAAAAAAATGTTCTGTTGTACAGTGACGGCAAGCTGCCTGCTTTGGCAGAGAGTCGCTGCTCTGTGTTGTTATTGAAGATTTTTTTTTGGAGTTGGAGGATGGGAGCAAAGCACAATTAAAAACGACTTGACGGGGTAGACGAGGATCGAAACGCCTCATTTTGTTTCCCTCCGAGGAGTTGCGGTGATGTTGATGGCAGATTCTACTTCCACACAAACGTCAATTTAAAGAGCCAGTTGATTGCACTTCTCAAGTAAAGCATTAAATAATTCCACACTTTCACATTCAAACAGACCCTTTTCTTTGTGTGTAGACACATCAGATGAATTTAAGTTGACTCGTGATGGGTTTTAATGATGAGGGGCTGACAAAAATGGTGTTTCCATTTCATCCAATTATCTTTATATCTGTCATGTTAGAGCCTTCTTTGTAATGCAGCTCACTTTAAAGTTCCTCTTAGATCAATTGGTATTTTCTTTAAAAAACAAAACAAAAAAAAAACACTGCATGCTTATCAAATCTGTAAATTCAACACCGGCGGCTTTCGTTTCTACTTTCTGCCAGGTTAACTTTTAAATGTAAGAAAAAAAGACAATGTTGAATTGTATGCACAATATATGTAAAGCACATTTTGGTTGCTTCTCATTATCAAAAGCACAAAGAAAGCTTTTAATGAATGTTTCTTCCACCCAAACAAATTGCAACCTATTTGGAATAATGAGCCACATTGACATTTACCCATCAAGCGTCCGATTAAAAACAACATTTTTTTGTCATGGAAACCCAGAATAGGTGCTTATTAGGAGGAACCATTCCATATTTTCAGATTAAATTAGTTCTAGCTTTTGTTTTTTGACGAAAACCACAATTGATATGTGATTTAATAGCTTCTTATCCATGTTTTAACTCATTCAGTGCCAACCCAGTTAAAATGGTTTGATGTCTATAGTCGTCAATGGCAGTGAATGAGTTTATAAGAGATTGTGTTTGATCATATGCTTGGCAGCTCAGTAACAGAGAACATAATCGATTGGCGTCCTTCCACGAGTTGCTAGTTAGATTTCATATTGTGGGACTCAATACCAACTGCCCCATCGCCTAAATGAAATATGGTCCTATAACAATTAATTTAAAATGATAGTGGCCTCGTGGTCAGCACATCACACAATTCTGAGCTTCAGGTTTCAAATCTTGGCAAATGTAGCTTTTGTTATGTAGACCCCTTGAAATATCCTTGCCCCCACGCCCCCCCAGGACAAAAAAATCCGAGCTCCGCCCATGACGCTTGTCTATACAAAATGGATGTAGAGATGGTAAAGAATCAAACCCTTCCAACATTACACAACAACCCCAAACTCCCCCTCCCTCCGAGCTGCTGGTGGGCCCCGCCAAGTGCGGGGATTCTGCCTGTACTGGGCTATTGATTGGGAACCGGGCTCCAGCTCACCTGCTAATTGAAAGCCGATCGGGGGGGCCCTGGGGCAGAGCTGTAAAACAGGCCCCACGTGGCATTAAAAGCTGAAGGCTGACGGGCGACTGTAAATCCAGTGGCGCTAATAGCGCCGCTGTACATCCATCTGTGTGTACATGCACGCAGTGCACATATTGGTGTTTGTTCTGCTTAATGTGCACATATTAACCACAAATGTAAAGTACGTGCGAGTATCTGAAACGTGTGTACGGGTTTGTCCCCCGTGACTGTAAAGTGTGTTTTTAGTCGATAGTTTTATTTCAAGAATAATCTGCGTGGATGTAACTCAAGGCTTCTTTAGACAGCAAACTAGACCGAATCAATAGCGCGTCTGATAGTTGCAGCCAAGTGGTGCACTCCATTTTGCCTCAATTGCTGCAAGATATGATTAATCAACAAGTAATTCCACACATTTGACACAAGTATTAACATTCATTAAATGAGCAATTGCTCATTAAGCTCATTCCGAACTCTTTTCATAGCCCTGATCTTAGAAGTTTATTGTTTTACATTAAAATTAGGGTTTCAAACTAGAGTTTAAAACTAGGGTCAGGAATTCAAACAAGGGTTAGTGTTTCAAACTAGGGTTACTGTTTTAAGTAACATTTATTTTCCAAAGGTGCGATATGCCACATAATGCATGTTTAATAAGCCCAAACCAGAAAATCGGAATAAATGAATCACAGTTGCAATATAGTGACAATAATGACTCATTTACTAATTTTCGTAAACGTTCTAATTTTAAGCTTTCGAGGATGCAAAAAATGTTGACATTGCGATCACGTTAAATGCCCAAAAGGCTTCTAACTCCGCCATTATATCAGACTCTAATTTCATTGTGTGGAGGAGGGAATGGAGGATGGTGGGGGGCCCGACTCAGGGGGGTTGGGTCGCCGGCTGTCCTGCAGGACGTCGTGTGGAAACAGAGGTTAATTGGATCGTAATTAGCAGCGGGGTGATTAATTGATAGCGTCAGTACATTTGGATGTTTCCATTGTGGGCTTGGCAAATGAGAGCATGCAAGGCCAGGGGAAGACAGGCAGAGGGAGGAAGATACACCAAGAGTGACATTATATTGATGACATTAACTTCCTGCACCACAGCTCTATCCTTAAAAAGCAACAAATGTTGCCCAGTTTACCTTCAATATGTTATTATTAATAACAATATTCATCTAATGGAAGACATTGATCTTGTTCATGATTTTGACATGAATTAAAATCCTTATCAAGCGACTGCAGCATTTTCCCTGAATAGGTTGAATGCCAATGTTCGTCATCTTACTGTTTTAGTTCTCATTTAATATTGTACCTGAAGAATGGTTTAAAAAAAAAAGTCCTGGAACACAAACTGTTAGCCTGTTAGCGGTTATCAATTGAAATAGTGCTTGACTACAGGATAAAGTATAACATCCATATTATTCTGTCTTTAAAGTTTTATTGTCAGGTTGCCATCTTACTATATGTTCATGTACCAACTGTTAGCTATTAGCTTTAGACTATTAGTAGTAATTCATCCTTTTTTTTACATTCATACATTCTATGTGTTTTTTTCAGTTAATGATGCAAAAATTGCTCATCATCTCTCATGTGATGCAAATTGTTCATTAAGTACAGGGTCTCTTACGCTCACGAATGTTGCAGCGGTGGTCCATATGAGGATAGAATTAAAATTAATCAAATGTGCCTCCAGTCGGGTCCTATCACACAGCGCCAGACTCCCGCCAATGAGCCCACGTCGCTAAATTTACATTTCATCTTCATCAGGGGAAAGGTAGTGCAGGGGATGTGGTACACAATTTTTCGGACCTGCCACTCGCTAAAAAGGTCCTGGAAGGATGCTAACGTTCTCCGGGCCGCACACGGTGAATCGCAGTGAAAACCCACCCGCCCCTTCCCAGGCACACTTTTGATAAATAAGTGGGAGAAAATAGAGGAGATGACAGCAGGGGAAATATTTGCTGTTGTATTTGGAACACTCCTCAGATGCAAAGAATGTGGGTCGGAGTATTTGCGCAGCTGCCTCCCAAGCAGAGTGTTTGAGCGTGTGCCCGCTAGAGTCTATTTGTTAGTCAAAGTCACTGCGCCTGTGTTCTTCAAGATATTCGGGCCTTTGGTTGTGTATTAATCCTACCCGTTCCCTCTCTCTCTCTCTCTCTTTATATACGTGTATATTTATATAAATATAGGAGTACAAAGGCATTGCAGTGTGTGTGGAGTGCGAGCGATGGGATATATATCTAGGGAAAAGCAAATCCATCTGTCTTTCTTGGATACAGGCACCAGAGACCAGGAAGACAGAGAGGTTCTGGCGCTCGTAGCTTCCTTATCACCGCTCGCTCACCACATGTTCACCAGCTTTCCAGCTTCCATCTTTCAAAGAAAAGTCGAGTCTCCGGAGAAAGCATTTGCATCGTATGCAAATCTGCTATTACCTTTGCCAAGCGTTAAAGTGCGAACGCTAAAGGTATTGTTTGGTCGGCGTTTATATGGAAACAGGGCAGGATTATGCTCAAAAAATAATCTGCAAGGTTGGCAATTCAGATGACCTCTCCCAAGGAGTCTATCCCAGCTAACTTCGACAATTTATTTACTGTTTTAAGGTTTTATATATTTCTGTTAACTAAATATAAACTCAGAAAAAAAAAACATACTTAGCAAGAGTTCATAACCTCCGGATTTATGCATGGCGCACGCAAGGTTATCAAAACAAAACAGGCAATTACAGCACACTGTAGCATTATTAAAATGCTCCTCTTGGACACAGTGGTACTGTTGATTGTATGTGATGTTTCCCAGTTCATTATACTTGAGGAGAGCATGGCATCTCATGCGGAACTATTATGCGGAGAGTGGTAAATAATGGGTCTAAAAAAAAAAAGGTCCTATTAAACTCGGCTGAACTTGGAGGGCGACGGATGAATGAACATAACTGTGTGTTTTTACATTTGTGTACCTTGCGTGGATGCTAATGGCAATCGGAAAGCTTACAGATGAATAGCGCCATGTTTTTGTGTGTGTATTAAAATGCAACATTATTGGGGAATAAATTGGACTCAGAATTACAAATCACCTCAACCTTGCAAATGCGTACGCTGGACAGCTTTAAAAGTGATAGTAGAAGAAGCTTATAAAAGCATCAATCACGTCAAACGCCATCATTCATATTTCTATTCGGTATTTGTTAAGTTGTTGCCTCTGCTATTATGGCAGCTGTTGTTTCATACGTTCCCCAGGCATGTCGTGTTTCTATTAGTCGGCATTTATAATGTAGAAATATAATTATTGTAACAGGGTGTCGAACAACGAGGCTGAGTTGACAAATAGTGACACAAAAACGACTTTACTGTCATAGTGTGCCATCCTGAGTGTTTGTATTTTTGTTTATAGTACCGTATTTTCCGCACTATAAGGCGCACGGGATTATAAGGCGCACCTTCAATGAATGGCCCATTTTAAAACTTTGTCCATATATAAGGCGCACCGGATTATAAGGCGCACCTTCAATGAATGGCCCATTTTAAAACTTTGTCCATATATAAGATACATACATTTGGCCCGCGGGCCGGACTTTGGACACGCCTGCTGTAGTGGCTCAATATTGGTCCATATATAAGGCGCACTGTCGGCTTTTGAGAAAATTGGAAGTTTTAGGTGCGCCTTATAGTGCGGAAAATACGGTATTTCTAAAATGATTTAAAATCTAAACAGAACTGATTTTTAAAAGACATTATATCGACTGCTAAAACCCCCCCAAAACCTGTCTTGCAATGTACTCCAATAAGCGTGCAGGCTTTAAATGAATTAAATTTACAGGGATTCTACTGAGTGCCTTGTAAAGGATTCAATTGGTGATTACAGCCTTCTGCTTTGAATGCAACGGCTGATAATGGACCCATATACTGTATTTGGGACAGATGTTTGATGAGAATGCCTGTTTAGTAACAAGCGCCAACCCTGGGGGAACTTTATGTCCTCTCCTTATAAAAATAGAGGTCCAAAGAAGAAAACAGAAGCTTTTTCTTCAGCTTCCTGGTAAACAAAGTCTTAGCTGAGTGCAGTTTAAATTCACACATCATTAGGATGCAAATAGTGAGCTCAGACTGTGTTTAGACAGCGCCAGTGGACCGTGTTTCATTTGATTACATGATGTCCCTCAACGTTGCTCACCAGGCCCAGCGGCTTTTTTTTTCATCCGTCCCGTCGTTGACCCTCCGTTTCTGTCAAATGACCCGGCCGTGACACAGTTGCGCCGGCTTGTTCGGTACCCACATTCCCAACGTCCTTCCTTTGATCTCATACTGCATTTGTCAGGTTTCTTCTCCTGCTACTTAGCCCTGAGCTCCCTTTTTTTCACTTCAGATAATTCTGAAAAAAAGACAGGATTAAACACAATAAAATAATTTAGCATTCAGCTAAACCTTCCCAGAAACCTTGCATGACTTCACCATACAAAAACGTGGAGGAAAAAGTCAAAGAACGAGTTCTAGCTAGCTAGCTACTTAGCTAACTACGAATATGCTTTATGCCAGACAAACGGAGCAGGAAACAGTCAAGTGAACACGCCATTTGGGAATTCATCCATCTTTTTTCTATTCCGCCTATCCATTGCAGGGTTATAGCCCATCACATTAAACTTGGGAGGCCGAGAAGTAAGATACCCCCTGGACACATTGCCAGGAGATTCGTAGAATCTTTGGTGGCTGAAAAACCAGCAATTCAATTAAAGGTTCGAAAAAAATACGCTCTGCAAGTCATACAGAGTCCAATAGCCTAATAAAATTGTAGCAAGATGAGAAAAATCAAAGCACTTAGACTTCAGGCTATGTTGTTCTATGAAAAAGGACCAGAGTTTGGTTGCAAATTGGAGAGGTCGTATGTAGCATGAGAAAAGTTCCCGAATCGTCCTGTAGGTGGTGATAATGTGCATTACAAAGGATAACCGTCAAATGTGTGCTGCCCCCAACCAGAAAAATTCCAGAAATGCCACCAAAATCTAAACCACAATTGCATGGCTTCATTCTTTCTTCAAACCATCCACAGAGTTTGTTAAAAAACTAAAAACATTCATAATTCACCTCACAAGGAAGTATCACTACAGTGTAAGGTTTTAGAGTTGCCAGATCTTACCAAAAAAAAACAGAGGCAGCTGAATAATTTAAAGAAGAAATACGTGTTTTTGTCACGTTTTAAAATGTTTATAGTGTCATGTGACATACTTTTGTCATAACCCCCAATGATCACGAATAACAGTTAGCTTTTTCACCCCAATTTTTAGTTTAACTAAAACTTAAATTATTATAAATAAATATGTAAATGATATTATATATATATATATATATATAGATATATATATAAATTAAACTTCCCACTCCTTATAAATAAACCCTGTTGCCCTCTATTGTGGGGCTGTGCAACACAAATTTGAGTTTGCCTTACCACAACGACTGGGGGAGGCGCTCGGGAGTTGAATGACGCCAGCCAATTCAGAACCTGAATAGCTTTATTGTCATTGTACCGCAGGGTGCAACGAAATGGAACCGACACCGCCCATCCAAGAGACGTGGAAAAAAAACAATGACCACCAGGGGGATACCGAAAGGTAGTCCGCCTTTTACGCTGCCCCATTTTCGCAGATGAAAAGAAAAAACATAAGGGAGCTGTAAGGGGAGCACAGTATGGATGAGTATTATATGTAATCTGGAAGAAAAGGCCAAATTGTGGAAAAAAGAAAGCGCCCATAAAAACAGTAAAAGCATCGATTGTGATTTCTCTGGAGGCCGCGCTTCATCACTGCTGAGTTATAATAAATTACATGTCAATTAGTGCTGTGGATCCGTGTGTCATCAAATATACACATTAAAAATTAAAATTAATTAAAATAAAAAATAAAAATTAAATACAAAAAATATGTAATATATAATATACTACATATTATATTAAAAAATAACTTTTTATAATGTACACCATCTAAGTTGCCTGTCCTTCAATCACACTTTGAGCTTGGCAGAGGTAATGACGGAGACATCCCCTTGCGGATGAGCGGCGTAAACTCTCCTTTGCGTTCATCCGTCTTTCCCTCACATGACGACTGTGCTGTCGCCGAATCAATTTGCGGGAGGCAAGCGAAACATTAATTTGGGGAGGGGATTCTCGGCACGGGCTTTGGTTGACTTCCTTGGCGACACAGAGCTGAAAATCGGAAGGACACAAAATGCCCGCTGGGGCTCAAGATAATGGTCCTATGCACATAAATTATGGCAGGAGCAGGATGGCATTTGACAAGCAGCGGTAACTTACTATTATTGCCTGCAACCCATGATGACAATTCCCGCACTAGCCAACAGGTCGGAGCGATGTAATATGCATGGGATTCATGCAAATGCTTCCAACGCACGTCAAAAATATTGCCGCCACTGGCTAGAAGCCTTGTATCTTGGAAAGGCAGCCTCACTGTCAACCATGCATCATATTGTACTTTATGAATAGATTTGGAGCCCCCCCTCTTTTCCCCAGGGGTGGGGCGGGGTCGCACAGCTGGCAACCCCCCTATAAAGAGCCACATAAACTTTGCCGCCCAGGTAGACGACTGGAAATTACAAGCGGGGCTTACGAGGGTGCCCTAGAACAGCAGGGATCTAATCTCCCAAAGCCAGCATCACCGCTTCCGTGAATAGTCAACGGCGTCACAATAAAAAAGTGGCATCATCGCCACCAAGCGCATTACGGTTTAGTGGAGACACATCACTTACATTCCCACCACAATGGGGACTCCTAACCTTGTGAAGAGTGTTGTTCTCTTCTGGCTATTTATGCCCTACTTTTTTGCACGGCTCGCCGTCGATGCCGAAGAGCCGTCATGGCACGCCGCCGCCGATATATTCGAGGCTAATGGAGAAACGGCGGGGGCACCCTGACACCCTAATGGTGTTGATGGTTAATGTTTTCATTTAGATTGAATGGGAAAAGTAGTAGCCACATGCAAAGGGCATTTGGTCCGAAGACCGTTTCAACAATAGCATTCATGCAGAGCAAAGATACGTAGACGAGTAGACGAACTGATGTTGACCATTGTGTATGTAATTTTACACGCTAATATTTGCATTACGCGTGTATGCAAATTAACCGACTGTTTAAAGTGTGTGTGTGAAAGGACAGTTGGATGTTTACGCTGTGTGAATGAATGTGGTGGACCGTTGTTGGTATAAATATTCAACATATAAACAATGAACCGAAAATAACGTCACGGAAAGTAAAAAACGATTTAAAAGAAGTGAATGCACATAAATGGTCAGTTTACTTGTTCAAAAGAGAGGTAGGAAGTAGGAAGAAGTTATAAAATTTTCATTTGGCTACATTTGACTCAGATCTGATTGTCTGGAAAGGATCGGCAAAATCTGGCATCTGGAATGATGTCATAACTTGCTGATCGATAATGACAATTAATGATGTCATTGGGCAGATCCGCAAAATAAGACAACGCAATCTCGTTCACTTCAGGGACATTTTGTGCTGCTATTTTCAGTGTTTCTCAGATTTATTTTACAATCCCCCAATATTTGTGAATAATTTGTTTTGTTTTCTTAGTGGGTGTTGCATTCCCAAAAGCATATATACAAATTATTTTTACACACATCAACATGCGTGTGTGTGTGTGCGCATGTGAACGAACAGACCGATATATCCGGAGATGTTTCCTATATTCCCATCTTTACCTTGCCCTCCAGTCTTTGTGCTGCCTCATTATTTGTCTGCAGGGTTTTCATTAGATTCCCCAACTAGCAATTAGCGCTCCTCTCCGAAGCAGAGGTGAAACAGTGGCACTCGATGCCCCTTGCCTTTTATTGCATGGTTAAGTAGACTTCATGCAGCTATTAATAACACCGCCGCTATAGCTTAGAAAAATATGCACTTTGGCTAACTAGGTTATTGCATTGTTTACTTTGCCTCAAAACATCACAACGAACAAATGTACCTCCTGTCCTTTCAGTCTTATTTCCTTCCTTCTCCAAAGCTCCATTTCTTCCCCCAGTTTGGGTACAAAGAGATGCAGAGAGAGGAAAGTTAATTAGAAAGACGTCCACAGAGGGGAGAAAGGAAGTGGGGGTGTGTTTTTGGTAATGGAAAAGGAGCTCTGCATGGAAACAGATGGGCCTGAATTTATTAACTTGCAGGAACGCTTGAAGGAAGCTGCCGCGACCAGAAGAGACCAGACCAGACGCCAGGCCGGTCAGTGTCTGGACCCAAACGCTCGTAGGAGGCTCAGTACAGGTTGGGGCTGTCTGGCACCCAAAAATAGAACGCAGATTTATCTCCGGAGTGTTGCAAATGACCCGTCAGTGCGGAACAATGGATGCAATCCGCCTCACTGGTTGACATCTTTTAGTACACGATTTGACAGCCGAGACGAGTAATGGAGTCTTTATTCGCGTTAAAAGTTAGTTTTTGGATGTGATGGGACTCCATTTTTTACACTCTGGATGCGATAAACACTCAAAGACAAAAAATATAGCAGGCGATGGGTAGAGTGGAATTGAGTGAGTGGGCTGTAAACAAAAGAATATCTTCAAGAATGGAACCTTTGCAGTACAAGCAGAAGCTAAACCCACACTGCCTGCATCAAAGTTAGCTACACAGCTACACAATCATATTGACTTTTAGGCTAATAGACTCTAAATCAGGGATGAGCAACTTAAATGCTGGAGGGAAGCCATAGCAATTTCCTAATCAGATGTATGACAGAAATGCTATTTCAAATATTGACAAAATGGATGCAAAACGCATTTCAATTTTGACATGAATAAAGAATGCACCATCTTCCTAATTTGACAACAGAGGGTTTGAAGAAATAAACAAAATAACCAATAATTGAATTAATGTTTTTTTTTTCAAGTGCAAAGGGCTCTCTTCCATAAAAAGTACCATTCCGGGATGGCACAAAACTGATGAGAAAAAAAAATAATTATTGATTTTCTTTTCTCCAAAATCAACCAGTGGTGATTGGTGGTATTACAAATTAAAATGACAGTCAAAAATCTTAAAGCTAAATGTGACATATTGTTGGCATATTTGCTTCATATTCTTAGTCAAGCATGCTAATAAGTTTGCCTTCTGGTAGAAGTACCATGTATCTACCATGTATATACGTATTTATCCATCAGTATACAGTCAGTAGTTGTAAAGTTTGGCAGGGCTCCCGTGCGCTCTCCCTCGACACTCTTACTGTTTACATTTGGCAGAGTGCTGTAAGCATTTAGCAGCCTCAACTCTAAAGTGTGCACTTCTACTTCCCATTTGAACTCTCCTCACTTCCTGTAAATTAGACGGCTACACTTGGTTCCGGTCCAAACCTTTTGCTTGTAACTGCACACGGCTACCCATTGCATGTGAATATGCCAAACAATAAAAACAGAAAAAAAGAAATGTGGTCCTAGAGGGATTAAAAATGCAGTGAAAAGCATGTTATCTTGCAGGAAACTGGCTGCTGCCGCGCTTAGAAGAAATCCACAACAGCCCGCAGCCTGCTCCGCATAACAACAACAACACTCTTAATTGTAGCATCTCCAAAACATCATTTTAAGTCAATCTTATTGGCAATTCTACTTTCGCCTTGGGTTACACATTAGCTCATCATTTCACAAAACACCCAGCGGAGCAATTGGTGTGTAATTTGCTGCCATAGCAAGGTGTGAGGTGCTGAATTATAACCGTAATTTAGCAACACTCCAGCGACAAATGGAGTTCAATGATCTATTATAAAACTATATGTTTTGGCTTGGCACCTTTCATCAGGCGTGGAGGAGGAAAAAGAAGTCAAATAAAATTTTCATAAAGAGTGAAATATGGAAAAGGAACGCTTTTTATGGCCAGGCGCGTGTGCGTCGGTGCGGTTTAACGGGACTTCGTGCGGAAGCGTGACAAACCACGTGTGTGTGTGTAAAATACATCCATTCGACAGCGAAAACAAACAATTGTTATCTTTCAAGCTCAATAAAGAACATGCCGGATGCAAGAACACGGCTGCGAAAGGAAACTTGTTTGACAAGAAGGAGAAAATGGGCAGATTACAGTTTACAAGCTTCTGTTTAAATGCGATAGAAAAACCATTTTTGTGATAGAAAAACAATGAGATGTGTGATCTGCGATCTTTAACCTTTAGTCTATTTATTCGCCACACAAAAGGGATTGTTTACTGAGCACGGTTTTGATTCTGTCATCCCTTTCAAAAAAATGTTGAAATTTTGTCATGTTCAACTTGAGATGTTCAAACTTATCTTAAATGCAAACTTGAGCCACGTTTGCGTTCAAGTACGATTCAAGGATTTGAAATTTCTTACAAAATTTCAGCTGAATTTTGACCCAATGCAAAACCAAACATTTTGTGTCATGGAATTTTGCTGATTCTAAGACCTTGGAATTTGTAACAAATCCAGATTTTAACACAAAAAAATAATAAAAAAAATAACTAGAAAACGGAAAAACTGACTCAAATTTTTTTCCACACAATTTCAGTGCTTTATAAAGAAGCTTCTTGGTCTATTGAAGTCTTCTTTTTCATCTCCATGATATAAACCACATAGCAGTCAGACCTGTTCAGTCGCTTCAGCCCATTTTTAGTCTCACTTTGTCACATTATGGTTGTTCGCATTAAATTTGAGGAAACATTCCTTTTTCTTTTGTCTAAAAGTGTCGCAAGTGTAAAGTGGAGACACCCCCCGGAAACATTCCGTTAATGGTGGGTCTGTAAGGCACCACAGAGTTGTCACCAGCGTCTATTTTTACTTTGGCGGGACGAACGCGGCGGAATCCGAAGCTCACGGCGTCGACACACAAACGTTGACGCTTCCCGTTGCCTTAGCAAGCGGCTCACAAGCTGCTCTTGCCTTCCTCTCACGCCGCATGGGCGAGCCTTAAATAAAGCAGCGGGCTCCACACTAAATCTATTTTTCATTAGCTTTTAGCACTGCGCTGTGCGCGTTCTTTGATTCCATGCTGCAGCTTTTGACTCTGCTCATCGTTTGGACTCTGATGAAATCTTTTTTTAAACTATACAGGCAATGTTTTAAGTAAGCTGAGAAGCAGTCTTAACGCTCATGCAAGCAGAAAATGATAGCTAAGTCCTAGTTGACGTTGAGTAATTAAAATGTATTACATTTCTATTTTGTGTTTGCTTTTTTAAATAATGTGTTCATTGATTTCTTATAAATACTGTCATTTAAAATATAGTAAATAAACAAATAAATGAATAGATAGATAGATAGAGATAGATAGATAGATAGATAGATAGATAGATAGATAGATAGATAGATAGATAGATAGATAGATAGATAGATAGATAGATAGATAGATAGATAAAATAAAAAATAAATAATAAATAATAAATAAATAAATAAATAAATAAAATTGTGTTTGGCCGGGTAATGAGCGTTAAATTGTGGAGTAATCAGTACAGAATCTGGATGAAGGGACGTCTCTGTCAAAAAAAGTTTTTAAAAAGTATCTTTTTGTGTCTCCGTTTTTCAAGCAATGGTGTCGCCGTTGGTGCCGTTGACCCTGCACTCCCTCATCTCCGTGTAAAACTTTTCAAGTTGTCAACGTCTCTGCACCAATGTCACCAAGACAAACCCGCTCCATTTCAATTCGCAGCCTGTAGCTCTGAAAACCTTTGTACTCATAAAACTGCGCAGCCGGCAAATGCGTCGCTTTGTGACTGTAAAGGCATCGCATGGGTCCTCCAGAGGTCCTTTTTACATGCTGTATTTTCATTATTGTATAATGATTATTATGAAGATAAAAAGCCACGCTGCTAAAAGAAATAATGGTCGATTTGAAATCCAAGGACACTGCGGCGTCTCTCCATATCGCTTGACTCTAATTTCATAAGAAAAAAAAAACATCTGTTAAATGATGCCTCGGCAAATTGAAAGAGCCATTTTATTGGAATGCTCTCCGAATGTCGGTGACATTGCGCTGATGTTATTGTTGGTAATGGCGAGCTCAGCAGGGTGTTTATTTGAGGAGCGCTTGGCCTGACAGCTCTTGGCAAGTGTTTTTTTTCCAAGCTGTTGTTTCCCAGACTTTGGCCCGCGACCAAAAGAATTAAAGTCCTAAGCGTCTGTATATTCAAATAAAGGCCTTGATTACAAGTGCGATTTGTCACCGTGATTAATTTTTGTGTGGACTGACTGGAGAAAAAGGTTGTGTTTATTAAATATGGTGCGGGGTTTATCTTCTTGAAGCCAGTTTGTCCTGGATTGATTCAAATTAATAAAGTACAGAAACAGATAAAATAGAAAATAAAAAGTTCATTTGTTACTTTTTTTTTTTTTTTCTTTAACCCTTGTTTGAAACATTTGGAGGTTCAACTAAATCAGATCAAAGCAAGGCTCGATACGAGCGACTTTGACAAACAGAGAGGCAACAACAATTTAATGCATCCCTGATATATTACACACATTCCTCCAAGATGTTCCCCGTGCGAGTTTTATTTTTAATGCTATTATAAAACACGCCGTGCGCATAAGAAACAAAAAGAAAAAAAAGAAATACTTGTGTGAAGTGAAGTTACAGACGCTGCTCGTAACGCAGCCGTGGGTACTTTTCAAATCTATATCAGGGGAATTGAGGTTGACAAAAAAAAAATGCCATCAGGTTTGCAACAACAGCCTCAGGGAAGGGGACTGGGAGGAGCTTGTAAAAGCTAAATACAACACAAGCAGACACAAAACAAAGGTGGGCCTGCTTGCGTTTGTTTGTTATGTTTTAAATATTTGAGACGTTATCTTGAAAATAAGGAAAGGGAATAAGATGACCTCAGAAAAAACACATAAGCACGAAAAGAGTATGCAAAGTGAACGCCTGACTTGGGATTCGAACCCAGAAGCCGCCATGGGGCGGACCCGCCAACCACTAGTGAATTCTTCCTCGACCAAACTCAAAAATCTTAATGAGGAAAGTCTACAAATAATCAATGCATACGGTGAAACATGGGAGTAGATGAGCGACGTTAACATTCCGCATAAAACATGAGTCTGAGTGGATGTCTGTGCATATCGAAATTCAAGTGCAAACAGTGAGTGAGTAGTCAGAGGGAGCATTTGTATTTTGGGGATTCATTAGCAGCCAGGAAAAGGACGTCTCACTACGATCCACTGACCTCTCATTTGTTTTGTTTTTTCCATTTCATTTATTCCCTACCTTGTAATCAAGAGCTCATCATTATTCACCGAAACGTGAACAACACACCGCCACACAGAGCGCATTCATATGAGGGAGGGGGGGATAGAATAAAAAGTCCAAATAACAATGAAACTAAAGATAATTTACAAAAACATTCTTCAGCATTCCCCCACGGTTCCCTTTTCCCATTTGGCTAAGTATAACTGGCAAGTCTAATTACCTCAGATGCTAAATTCACTCATGGACAAAACTGCTGAGTGCATTTCAACACTGTTGCTAACCAAAACAGCAGCACTTACCGATGTGTAAAAAGGTCTGTCTCTCTGATGAATTTCAGTGCCAAATAATTTTATGTTAATTTGTTCTTTTTTACAGTTGACTGGTGTGTGCTCGTTCCACAATTTGGCATGTGTGTTTGTTATTGGACTTATTAGCCATGTTAAGCCACACTGTTGTGGCCCTAAAAAAAACATTCTACGAAATTGTTTTAGTCGCAAATGATGACATCTGAGTGATAATTTATACATCCAGCCTAGCATTCGGAATAAAAAGCCCCCCCCCCTCAGGCTATGAGGTTTCTGGCCCCTTCTGTTACTCCACACACAAAAACTACTGTCACACCTCATAGTGCATGCGGCATGAATATCAATTATTGCTCCCCTTTCGAACCTAGGGCCAGTGGAAAAATGTTCATGCATGACGACGCACCACCTGGCACCATATTCCCCCTTTAACGCCGTAATGAAAACACAGTATCAAGGAATTGTGCGTGACACATATATTGTGACGTTACAATAAGTCACCTTGACGGCCGCGCTATGAGTCATTCTAATATTCTGAACAGCCGAGCATTGAATGTTACCAAAATGATTTTTGCCTATGAGGCTCGGAGCTGATGGCTGAAATGGACGTTTTCCATCCAGAGTTAATTTGAGTGAAACGCGGCTCTCGGTGAGCGGGCACCTCATGGGATTTTTCTTTCTTTCCATGTCAAATTCATACAAGCATTCCGAGTTTTCTTTTTGAGGCTGAAAGGGGAACAATTGGCATGTAAAGAAGCCAAGGAGAAGAAGAAGACGAGCTTGCTCGTCTTCCAACAAAGATGATACGAACACGCCAGCCGCAATTGACGAACAAACCTGCGGCTTCAAAGTCTTCGCAGATGCGAGGGCAAACCAAACCGCAGGAGGAAGAGGAGGAAGGAACACAAAGTAAGTTAAATACAAAAGAAGAAAAATTTGAGCGCAGAAGCCATTTTCGGAGATGCTCGACGAAGACATAATTGCATAGAAAATGAATACATTTACAGAACAAAGCCATAGCCAGATGTTACTTTCACTCTGGGAGGACTGTCGTCCCAAATGAATGCGCACATTGACAGTTGACACGCACACACACACATTTGCAGTTTTTCTAGTTATGGTCAATTTTTGGCTTTGTGTTACACAGTCACCATTGCACTTTAAGCCATTTGTTGAATGGGACAAATTACTTAAACGGGAACACGTTAAACTCGCGAGTCAAGATGAAAAAAATAAAATAAAATAAAAAATAAATAAATGCTGTCTTTTCATACAAATTACGAGCAAGGAGGCCTAAATGCATTATGCTTGCCTTAATGTAAGCTGTCTGATGGTGATTTATTATCTTCAATGGGCCATTTAGCAAATGATAGCAAATGAATTTTCATCTGTCACCATATAAAAAATATATACGTTTAATGACACAAATGGGCAAACAAATTCAAGGATATTCAAACAGAGCACACGTGTCACTGCTTTGTAAGCTAGCATGCGTCCCTCATTAGTAGCGCTTTTAATTGACTTGCGACATGCAATCAATTATTGATACATGATCCGACGCCATCGCATCTAACTTAATTACCCGTATCAGCGTGGGGGCCTCACTGCCCTCGTATTGACGCCATATCCCCGACTGCGCTAATTATTAAGATTCTCCACGTGTGGCTCGCGCGTTCATGCCGACAGGCCACGTGCAGGTTTCTATCGCCTGCTAACGATTTTGCATGGCATCGTTGAAAATAAGGGCTTGAATTGACTTGAATCAAATACAAGGAAAGTAAGGGTGAGAAACATACGGCTTGTTGCCCATACCAGCAGGTGGCCCGGCCCGCTGTGCAACGTGGAGAATTCAAGTTAACATCAAGTTATTGTGTGCTACCATTCTGGAGCTCTACTCTAAATATGTGATGCTCTTTACCTGCAGACCTTGTTGGGAAGAGTTCCAAACATGTCTGTCTGTGTATAAATTGGTGTGCCATATGACATTTGTCTTTATTTTCATTCCTTCTTTGGAGGAGTCCATGCCTGCTTGGTTGTGACTCAATTAGTTATAAAATAATAATGAATAATTAATTATAAAATAAACACATGAATTTTATTTGATGGTAATGTAAACAGTGTCTAAATAAATAAATAGATAAATAAATAAATAAATATTCAGTGTTTATGATAAGGTTTTATCCATTTGCTTATATTATATCAAATAAAAAAATACAAAGGTAAATTATATTGATATGTACATTATTTAACACAATACACAAAAAAAATTATATTAACACAAATATTATATTGATATGTAAATTATTTAACACAATAAAACATAACGGGTAAACTTTTATTTAAATATCTAAATCTATCTGTATACTGTATTTAAAAACACACTGACAGAAAAGCGGTGGAGTTTACAGTACTGTTTGCCTTCTGTGTTAGACCCTGCCCCTTGTCACTCCCCGCTCTCCTATTGGCTAAGAGGGCGTGCGCTTGTTATATGCAAATGAGACGGTGGGGGGCCGCGTCCGTTTGTAAAAGTGACGTCACGACAAACGACGGCGAAGGGGAGTAGAAAGGGAGGGGAGGGGAGAAGGGGGATTTGAACGGAATAAAAAAAGAAAAGCAAAAGGGAGGTGGGGGGAGAGCGAAAGAGCGAGAGAGAGAGCGAGAGAGAGAGAGAGAGAGAGAGAGAGAGAGAGCGAGAGGGAGAGAGAGAGAGAGCGAGAGAGCCGAGCCCCGCCGGCGGCCCATTGAGGAAAGATGGCCACAGTCAGTGCAAACGGAGTGCTGCGGGAGAATGGATTCAGCACCACGGACAGCGGCGGCAGGATGAACGGGCTCGGCCTCGGTAGTCAGAACACCATCCCCATGAAGGACCACGACGCCATCAAGCTCTTCATCGGCCAGATCCCTCGCAACCTGGAGGAGAAGGACCTCAAACCGCTCTTTGAGGAATTCGGCAAGATTTACGAACTCACGGTACTGAAAGACAGGTTTACCGGGATGCATAAAGGTTGGTTCTGGATGATTTTACTTCTTTGGTGTAACTGAGCAAACTGTGACCTCATTTTGTTTTTTTGTTTTATTTATTTTTTTGTTGGGGAAGCGCTGAGGAGCGGAGTGAACTATTTAACACGTGCATGTGGTTTGAAGTGTGTTAATTGCATGAGCACGTGAAGGCAGCTACTACACGCCTTTTGTGCGCGCATGTGTGTGAGCGGGTGCGCGTGTGTGCGTGTGTGTTTACATTGACAATCATGAGCGTGTAAGGGGGCGGGACCCCGCTGAGATACTCGTGCGGCTTTGCAACGCGGCACCCAAAATACATAAAAGAAATGGATGGTGGTAAACTTTTAGGGCAGGGTTCTCACTGTACAACCATTTTTCAATCATACTAAGACGCGCGCACGCATGCACGCACGCGCACAATAAGTCAACAATAGATGGTGCGTGAACTTTTAGTAGGGGTCTAAATCTTTTTTTTTTCCAGCACCCCCTCACACGCAAATCCGCATTTTTATGTCAGTTGGTGTTTATTTAGTCAACTGCAGATGATAGAGGAATCTATTTATCTAGGACAAATAATTTAATTTTCATGAATTTATTTATATGCGGACAAAAAACAAGCCAAAAAATGAAGGCAGACTGGGTGGAGCAAATATGTTATAAAACTCCTCGGGACATAAACCTGTAGCGATACACACAACAGTGTGGCGTTACCACATATCATAGCGGCTGTCTCTACATAAGATCACTTTTATTACTGTAGAGAGAAGAAGGCAAAGGAATGCCATGAACTAAGGCAGACTGGGCATGTCTAATAAGTCACGTAACTCCCCGTAACATAAACACACACACAACATTGAGTACACGTCAGTCAACTGGGAATCAGAGCATATGTAAAGATGCCTTCTCAACATAACATATGATCGGGAAACTCATTCCGCACTGAAATTCATCAGAGGCAGAGCTTTTTACACATTGGTAGTCCTGCTGTTTTGGTTAGCAATCGTGTTCAAATGGGCTCCGCAGTTTTGTCCATGAGTGAATTTAGCATCTGAGATAATTAGACTCGCCAGTGTTATTTACCCTCATGGGAAAATGCAGTCGTCTTTTGGGGTGTGGCATTAACTAGTCCCATATTAGCATGGTGGCCATATATTTTGCACCGTACCTTGACTGTTCAGCAGCGTAGTGGTGCTGCAAAACACCGGCGACACGTTCTCCTCGTCGTCCCCGCCGACCGAGAGATCAGTAATCACCTCGTAATTGGGACGACAAGCCGCTGATTACGCGGAGATCGATCACTTCTTAATGATAACCAAAAAGCGAGGGTGCGGGACTTTTTCTAGGCACAGGGAGCCATTAAGTCCAAAGTCCATTAGGCGGAACTTTAATTGCTTTCTGCACTTTTCCTATATGTTCAACGCACGTCTTGTGCCACAATAAATGAAACCCGTGTGGGTTTTTTTTTCCCACCAAGAAAACACTTGGTCGATTGTTTCTTTTTCTAATAATTTCAATTATATTTGTATTAATTATATATGATTGTATTACATTTGTATTTGATTTAATAATAAGGCGTCCATTTCGGTTACCAAATGTGGCCTTAAAATGGCTCCTTGTCAGTCATTTACAATTTAGTATTGCCATTAACATTCACAATCATTCCCCTCAGCACAAACTGTCAAATTATGTATGATATGTAAGTCGCTGGCTACAGTTCATGATCTTATTGATCGCATTGAGATGAGTTCAGCTCAAGCAGCCTTGAAAAGTCTCCCCGTCCCCTCCTGCACTACCTGTTCCTCCCGCGCCCCACCTCTTTCCCCGCTGTGATCGATTAAAACAATATCTCCCGTTGCCGTTGTTTACGCACCGTCCTCGGCCATCCCTGAATGTCAACACCAAGGATGAGAGAGGTCCGAGTCGGAAAGAGAGTGATAATCCTGTTCCGAAGACGGACCTACGCGGGAGCCCCCCATCACACCCCCACCTCGAGGTTGCTCTGCGGCGGGCATTCATTCCTGTCAATCCGTCCCATGTGAGATTCAAAGTCACTTTGTGTGCACTTTTAATGAGATTTCACCAATGCATTACAGGGATGAGTTTTTGCTCATGTAACACATGTTCATGTGATAGTACGAACCAGAACAGGATGCAAGAAAATGGGATTAGTGCCTTTAAGGAAAACCAAAGTAGGTGAAGTGAATCGGCGCCCTTTAAGGGACAAATAAAAGCTGTCATTGGATAAACGCAATGGCACTTGTGGAATATGTACGAAGATTATTAAGTATGTATATGTTGTATTAATTATACATTCATAGTCTTGCTAGTGCTGTTCGGTATTTTATTTTGAAGGGGACAAGCAGTATGGGGGGGCTGAAGAAACCGTAATAGATTACATTTTTTTAAAAAAGATGTTTTTAACCATTTAGCTTACATTTTATCAATACGTTTGAACGTACTTCACAAATCCGTTCAAACTCATTTCAATGAGTTTGCAAAAAGGCCGCAATGACATTGTCCCATATTGAGCAAGTGTGGTAAAAATAATGATGATGGAGTGACCGATCAATGAAAACGGACTGGTTTGGCCTAAAGTAATGACGGACTGAGGATGGCCTGGCCACTGGTGAATAACGGACCGGCAAAATGTATTGACTCATGTATTGAATCACTTTAAATAACATTGAGTCTTCCAAATGGCAAGACTGGATAGATAAAATCAAGATAAAAACATTTTTAGATTCCCTCAATCAATCAATAACTCCACTTTTATATCTAATTGTCATTACTTGAAGTGTTCTATCCAGACAATATTTCACGTCACTGCGAGTGTGTGTTTGTTGTCAGGTAGTTTCAACAATCTCCTAGTTGTGGGGGGTTGACTTCACAGAACCGGAGGAGGGCATGACGCTCGTCAGCCCAGGTTGCACCGTTTAACATCCATCATTCTGGCCCGGCACTACATTATCATAACGCTTAGTGTCAGCGTCGGAGCCCGTGTGCGCCGCTCAGACATGCTGAATGATGGCGGGGGGCAAATCCCGTGCTTGAATAGCGTTATTTATCAATCCGTCTGCGATGCTGAGAGGAGACGCACCGCACAGCCCGTACAAAGACAGCCTAAATGTTCTCATCCATTGCCTGCTCATCGGAGGCTCCATGCATGCAATGAATACAGCGAGAAACCCTCGCAGGCATTCCGCCGCCCGCCATTAATAAAACATCACCGTTCCAAAATACATGACACGGGATGTTTTGTTCATATTACTTTTTGATTTTGTGATTGACGAGCTAAAGCTGGAAGCGTGATGAGTGATGGGTCATGTATGTTGCAGTCAAGTGAACTAGACAGCTTGTGTTATAATGTCCGGAACAGCTCGTTCCGGACCAGAGGAGGTAAAAACACTCAACGGGCGAGGATCTTAGCGGCCATGAGTCATTCAGGGCCATTTAGAAAAATTACATTTAACACAGTATAGACAGAAACCAGCAACCCAGTACTGAGCTGTTACTGGTCCCAAATTTAACAAAAAAAAAAAAAAGTGGGTTGCATCAGGAAGGGCATTCGGCGCTAAAGTGTGCCAAACAAATCATGCGAGTGACTCACTGTCACGACCCCAGATGGGACAAAGTGAAAGTCACAACAATAACAATCAGTAAAATACATTTGCACTAGACTGGAAAACTCAAGTGTTGATTTCTGCTTACTAATGTTGTCATCTGAAGCTGCTACCCCCCCAAAAACAGAAACAACTGGGCTGACTTTGCTGTTTCTGAAAGGAATGAAAATAATGAAAACTGAGTCTAACAAAAAAAAATAGATAATACATTCAGTCTTAATTTTAATTCTTTTGTTGCCAAGGGTTCTTCCAAGAATACCCGGTCCTTCAAAATTTGCCTGATTGTGATTCAATTTGAATCACATTTATTAGCTAGAAAGAGGGGTGATGCTACTGTGTGGTCTGAGGGAGCTGCTGTTCTAGCTAGTTTCAACGAGACAAGAAATAAGGTGTGTAAAGTGTGGCCTAATTCTCAAATCCATGGGGCAATTTGACGAAACTTGTCATTTAAACACCAGGGAATCGTTTTTAATTGTGAAAGGGAAAAAAATCAAGTATATTTTTTCCACATTTTCAGAATCTTCAATTATGAACATCTGCTGTCTTTAAAAAAATACGTATATACCATCTAATTACTATGTCTGCCTGCATGTAATTGTCAGTTCATAGTTAGTTTTAAAAAAGCAAGGTACTCAGAAAGTAAGTTTTGAAAGTAATCAAACAAATCATGTGGGACCGACTCCACTTTTTGCATTTAAATAGAATTTGTGGGACTTTTGTTGTAATGATGGAAAAGTAAATTGTCGCCACCCCACTTAACCTGCTCATCACAGGACGCTGCCACTTCCTCTGTTCAACAACCGCCACACTTTCTAGCCCTCATTTCCCAGCC
Source organism: Syngnathus acus (assembly GCF_901709675.1). Classification (NCBI taxonomy): domain Eukaryota; kingdom Metazoa; phylum Chordata; class Actinopteri; order Syngnathiformes; family Syngnathidae; genus Syngnathus; species Syngnathus acus. The sequence goes on along the minus strand of NC_051089.1, from coordinate 5,366,009 downwards.
TTTGTCCATTTAACTCGACCAACTTGCACGTTTAATTGCTTCAGAAACTTGAAATATTGACGTGAAAGATTGCTTTTTATTGCATCTGCTAGCTGAGAGAGCTTTCCCGCCATATGCTACGCTTTTATAATGAACAGATAGTTTGAGTTTACTTAGTTTGTGATCCAATCTGCTTCAAGAGGGAACAGATTTTGTGACCTTTCCATAACTAATATACTGTCATGATAGGATACACATTTGCCCGGTAGAATTCATCCCCACGTGCCATGTTGTTGCCGAGGCATCATCATTAGTCAATTCACACGTTTTACGCTGACAGCGACAACCTGCCACCAGCTGCTGTACTCGGCTTAAATGTCTCTTCTAAGCCCCATCAATTCTCAAAACAAGCTCTCTCAATCATAGTCCTTTGCGATTAAAATACCAGAACCAAAACTACAATACATAATTGACATGAATCTCACTGGAAGCCTTACAGATGGTCTGAAAATGTAAGTACAAGCAATATTCAAAATGATAATAAACATGGTTTGTGGGAGAGTGGATGGAATGTTCAGGAAATGCTGTTCGGAATTAAATCAAGGATGCTTTGCATTTTTAATGAAGATGGCCAAGATTTAGAGAAGAGCTCAAATTGATTTACATTTAGTTCTTGAAGGAACTGGAGCTAAAGGGTATGTGAAGAATCCCCTGAGTTTTTCATTTTTCTCACAACCTGTCATTGCATTTTAGTCAGCGATCAACATGTGAATCGCCTCGTAAGCAAGACATGCTAATATTTACGGGGATGTTTATTATTCCCAGGGTGAATTCCCTCCCCTGAAGTGAGGCGCGTCCTCTGATGCGTTTCCAATCATCTTATCATTGCGAGTGTTTGTCAAAGCAAAGCACATGTGACATTAAGACAGCCAGGAATCGCCTCCCCTTGCGCCAACCTGCAGTTTTGTAACGCAGAGGAGGATGAAGAGTGTTCCCTCCGCCCCTCCCCGGTGGCCCCCAAAACTTTTTCCGCTTTGCTCGTATGGCATGCCGTTTCATCAGTGTCTCCTGGGGTGATTTTTCCTTCTGACTAAGTGCCTGGTAGCGGGTGAAGGTTGTCGTGAAAGGGAGCGTTCTTGGCCGAATGCCAGTCGCTCGGCTTCGGGGGCGACTATATGCTGGGAGCAAGTTATCATTACCGTGCGTGCGTGTGTGTTGTGCTCCTTCTTCTCTCGTGGGAATGCTTGGCAGCCGCTGTGACATGTAGTAATGGGAAATTATGCTGCACGGTGCAAAACCTGGAGCTGAATGGGGTCACCCACTGTCAGCCGTGCAGCCAACACACACGACACGCTCCCTCACGGAAGCTGTCGCACATTTGTTAGCGCCTTGTTTATCCGTGCATGTTTACCTCCTGTGACTTTTTTGCTGAGATGTCTCAAGAGATGATGCAACTTTCATGTCATAGCTGTTGATTTTTTTTCTTTAGAATGACTCATGTGTTTGAAACTACAAAGGGGAAAAAAGGGCCAGCTCTGGCTTGACCCAGTATGGAGTTCTAAATAAAGCTCTTGTTATATGGGGGGGTCCAAATGAGCCTTGTGACTCATCAGTAGTGATCTAAGAGAGTTCTAGCAAAGACATAATACGGTTATATAAAATAAATAAAAAATGACGTGAACCCATAATCGGATTTGTTCTGACGGAATCGAAATATTACATTTTAAAATGTATCGTTCATGAATTGTAAAGCACCTCATGTATCCAGAAACATATCGAATCGTTTTTTTATGAACAAGTATAAATTGATCTGATGGTGCTGATGATTTTTTTGTTTCTTTTCATTTTATTCTTAATTAGTTTGTGCTTTGGAGAGCTTTTATTTATACGAAACATGACAAAAGCTACAGCTGTGCTGTACCATACGAAATCGAATCCCGCTGAATCTTACTGAATCAAATTGTTCCATGACTCTGATTCAAAAGCAATATCGGACTCTCACTATTTTTATTATATTAGCTTTGCATTATTATGCTACTATGCTGCAATGTACAGTATGCCCTGTATTAAAAAAAATATTTGACAATTTCACAGAATTCAGAAGGAATTTCTGCAGCAAGTCCATTCTTTATTATTTTCAATACTTAGAATGGTGGAATGACATTAGTTCTCTCTCTGCAGGATGTGCCTTTCTTACATACTGTGCCAGAGAGTCAGCACTGAAAGCCCAGAGCGCCCTCCATGAACAGAAGACTCTGCCAGGGGTAAGTTTATCCTTATTGTCCGTGACCCTCAGCTTTTCGAGATGCTGGTTGGCCGGTTTGGCATGGCGGCCTAAACAAACATCATCCCCGTCTGTCTCATGCACATAAGTAGATGCGGCCTATCCCGTCTGAGTGAAGATATTTGATCAGCGCTGCTTCATAACATCCGTCCTTCCCCGCGTCCTCTCACAATATGGCGGTCGCAAACACTAATTGCCTTGAGGAATCCCTTTCTCATTATCACGTATAATCAAACAGTAAGTATAAACAATTATTTTAACCATGAATATCGCCATCTGCTTCTGTTGTTCCAATTCTCATTTATTTTCTCCCTTCGTCCTCCTTCTGACGTCCCGCCTTCAGCGAATGCGTAACTTTTACCGAATCAAGTTGTGGTTGACAGATAAAAAAGTTGAAAATAACAAAAAAGGGCGCGTCTTAAAGCCAACTCGGGAGGAGGCCCTCAATGTGAGTTGTGTATCTGCACTCGGTGTGCGACGACATCACATCTAGGGAATTATCGAGGTGTGATTGAATTATGCCCGCGGGTCCTAAACGAGGACACGCCCCCCCCCCTTCCTCACCACCGAATTTTCCCTCCCTGCCAGGTTAGGGCTTTAATCAGAGCTGCAGGATCTTAAACCACCAGGGGGCTGGAGGAGGTTGGGGACCAAAAAGAATTGTGTGCAAAGAAAGGGGCCAGAGGTGTCTGATGGACTTGAGGAGGGGAGGGGGGGGGCTTTGTCTCCCTCCTGCTTTTGGGTTAATCACATGTTTGCACTCGGTGGCGTATCGCAGGTACTTCAACCCGCTGCAGAAGAGCCCCCCTGTGTGTGTGTGGGGAGGGGGGGGGGAGCTAGCTCCTGCACCATCTCCCCATCCCATGTGGCTTAATAATGAGATGATTGTCATGATGGTTTCTGTCTTTATTGGCCTTAAGACGGGACGCACTTGTTTGTCTTCTATCTCCAAAGAGGTTAATGGCCTGCTCTGCCGGCTTTCGGTAAACATTGGCCCTGTACAGAGCTCAGTGTGGGGTCAGTCCTGCAATCTCATGCAGAGCCCAGGCTGCACACTGAGGGCTAATAAAGATGTCCTGGTCTTCTCTATGTGTGTGTGTTTATGTGTGTGTGTGTGTGTGATGTTAAAGTAAGGCCATAAACATGGGGAGAAAAGACAAGAAGACTTCTAGACAAGCCTGATTGCTATTGTCACGGCCTCTGCTTTGAGTTAGTCGGCGCCTCAGTGGCTTCTCCTTACACCTCATGATAGAGTCCACATATGTGTGTGTGTGTGTGGTTGTCAGGCAACACAAAAGATGTTTGTTTTTTCCACACTCCCACCTGTCATTGAATGCCTTTTGAGATGAAAATAACCAGCAGTGATTTTAGTTTCATCGTCAACTTTACTGTAAAGAAGTTGGTTGTATCACTGCTAGGTGTTAGCATCTTTACGCTAGGCTGTTACTTGACTCATTTCTGGAGGGCAGAAGTATAATGAAATGTGCACAATTAGATTTTGCCCCTTCCCAATCAATGACACCAAACACCTCATGGAATAGAGGTGAACCTTACAAAAAGTGTCCAGGAGGTCACAAAGGAATCCAGGACAACGTCTAAAGAAATGCAGGCCTCCCTCGCCTCAGTTAAGGTCAGTCAGTGTTCTTAACAGTAAGAAAGAGACTGGGCAAAAATCACATCCATGACAGAGTTCCAAGGTGAAATCTACTACTGATCAAAAAGAGTCATGGAGATGGGGGTGGCCAAGGATATCTCAGGGGGTCAGATACAAAAAATCTTCAACACTGATGAAGATTAAGTATGGAAGATTGAGGGAAATGTAGAAAAAAATCCCATCTTCCAATAATATAATTTATTAAAAAAATATATATTTCTTTATCTTTATTTTTTTTATTTATAAAAGAGCCACTAATGTAACCTGAAAATGGCCTCAGAATCTCAAAATACGTTTACCTCATCTGACTTCTCTTTTTATACACTGCCCTCCTATACGAAGTCTGATTTGTTTCATATTTTTCACACTTTTCTCACACCGTGCTATTTTCTCATTAGCACTTTGCACGCCTCTCACAACATTTGAGGCAATTTTGCGCCAAACAGTGAGATGGAAAAGAAGCAGAAATAAACTATGTGTGTGTGTGTGTGTGCGCTCAGGAAGTCACGATTATTACATCATCACTAGCTGAGAATCTTCAAATTTTCCTTAATTTGCAATATCTTATTGACTGAATCTCGCACTGTTGTGGGAATCGCCCACGGGGGAATGATGCTGGTTCTCAGCAAACTTCATTAGCGTTATTTGATCAATTGTATATAAAGACCATCATGAGCAGTGTTGAATAAATAATGCATCCAAGAGAGTGTAGTATAGTGTGATTCTTAATTGGCAAATGCATCTTAAAATGTGGCAAGGTCATTAATGAAGATGGCGTTCCCCCCTGAGTCTTTCCTAGGGCCCAAATATTTTCTTTAATTGCTCCGATTGATTTTGTTTTTTTGATTTAGGAAATCACAAGGACATTTGTTCATCTTGGTGATCTACATGTACAACATAGAATTTTTTACATGTTTTGGGGGGCTACAGGTGTATTTGATTGATAAACCCAATACTTTGAAGAAAACCCATTTGACAAGTTTGAAGTCGATCCCCCCTCCAAAATAAGCCCCGATGCCTTTTTGACTGCCCAAACATTCTACAACAATCATATCCTCTCATTCGCAACACCATCTGGCTATAAAGGCGGCGTGCGAGTGTAACTAATATTTGCAGTTGCGGCTGAACTGAAATGTTCCTTACAAGTGTTTGCCAAACACCCTCCTGACATTGGAGGATCTAATCTTCAAATGAATGCTGCGCTCTCATCTCGGGGGCCACGCCACTTTCTCCTCTCGGGCCAATTAGCTGCCAGTGTTTGCGTGTAACAAGCATGCTAATTGGGTGAGAGTGAAGCCCAAAAGCCAATTATAATGTTGGAGGATAAAAAAAAACACGCATACATTGGCTTCTCCTTGTCTATCTTCCTCCTCTCGTTTGTGCATAATATCGCTTCGGCTTTTTACTTCCACCCCCACGACTGAGTTGTCATATATTGCAATGTTTTTGTTGGGTAAAAGCAGCACCTGTCTGCAGTGTTAATGATGAAACAGCCAAATGAGAAATGTGTCCCCAAAATATTGCTGTGCTTTTTTTCTGCACCATGGAAAATTCCAAAAATTGACTCATGAATGCATCAGACAGAAACGGGGTCAGGAGGAGCTTGGCTGTTGTCCCACATCTCCTGTAATCATGTGCGCTTGCTAAACAGTTGTCGGCATTGCATGCTAGACACAAATGATATTTATGTATTTGTCTTAAAAAATTTAGTAGATTTATTTGATAGTCTAGAAGCAACATATGCGATTCATGTTGCCTTATATGAGCAGTTCTATCAGAATTGGAAGAAAAATATTCTCAGATATTCTTGATGTTGAGTGCTAAATCCTGTTATCACATATCTGACTCAGCAAAATGAAACACATCTTGTCGGCATGCTTCCAGGTGTATGTTTTACACGGATCTCCAGCAGATCCGTTTTTCTTCCTTACTTGGACACTGCAGTTTCTTTATGCATCCTTTTATGGGACTAATTGTGTCTACTGCTGATCAATTTGTCCTTAGTGTGAGATTATTCCACCCCCGGAGCCCCTTGAGCGGTGGCAATTATGCTACAAAAGGTCCAGTTTAAAAAAAAAAAAGAAAAAAAATGTTGAGAAACTAGATGCGAGAACTCTCCAAATGATCCCCGTGCTCTCCTAATCATCAATTAAGTCGGTATCATTTTCCTTCTAATGTCCGCTTTAGAAACGAAATTAAAATGGCCTATTGTCTTTCTTATCCCAGTGGGATGAAGTCATTTACTCCAGCGCTGCGCTGCGCAGAGCCGTCCCGCCTATTTCGCGAGCGAATGGTCTCACAATTGCAATACTAACTCGGCATTGTCCCCTGTTATGTGGCTGGTGGCCTCTCCTTATTGTGCAGAAATTCATTTTGGTCCATCTGATGGGATTTTACCAAATGGTAATGCTGACAAATAGTCCAGTGGGCGGACATGGGAGAGTCTGTTTTCTTTTTTATGACAAAACTGTTGATTTTTAGCAGCAGCCACTAAATGTGGCAGATCCATACTATGGGATGGATAGTGGGTTTAAAGGCCTTGAACCTCAAGACTTCTGGGGCTGGAAATCATATAGAGCCCTTTAGCCCCTTGGGGTAAACAAATGCGAAAACAATGCTCTCTGGTTTTACACCATGGAACAAGATAATAAAATGGATATGCTAAGTCTGTATGAAACTTTGTAGCGGTACAAAACAGCTATCAGGGGTCCCTAAACATGACTTTGTCTTATAAGTGCCTTCAAATGCAACCTTGAGTGAGGCGTGATACAACAAACAATCACATTTTTATTAAATGAACTATCAGGCTAATGAATAATAAATAAATAAATAAATGGATAATAAACAGGAGCTTCGTGGGGAGCCTTAGACAAGGGTTGAAATTGTGGTAGAACTGCATTCGATTGATGCAACTGGTCCAGTGTGCAAAAATTATAAAGGCTACCAGATTAGTTTATGGGAACCGATGGAGTTACGTTTGTATTTTATGAGCAGATGTTTTTTTTGTATCACTATGCTGCTTCACATGTAGGCATTCATTCTAGTTTGAGTTCATTTACTTTGGCGGTGGGTGAAGAAATTGATCTGTGAGCCTCAGGTTTGAGAAAACTATATTAATTCAGTTCACCTCTCATCTCCCATGCTGCCGTAAAACACATTGTCAAATAAAAATTTTTTTTATACCGCCGATAATTTTCAGTTACTTTCATATCATCCATGAATCATCTAATCATCTATGCTATACATGTATTAAAAAGGATTCCAATTGTGAGATAGAAAAGCCGCGCATGTAATGTCCCTGCATAAAGAAGCGGGGTCGCAGCAGGTTAATTTATGACAACTTCTTACCCTGCGCTTATGAGACCGACCTTCTCTTTCCCCCCGAAATGACCGCGGGACAAATTAAGAAGGGATTATCGACTAAATCTTTCAAGATAATAAAAAAAGAAAAAAAAACGGGCCAGACACTTTTGATCGGTCAGCAAATATTGCCTCTGCTGTAGAAACGTCGCTAATAATGAAGCAGACGCTGGAAGATGAGAAGCCGGCCCAGTTTGGTTAATAAGCGTGTTAAAGTAAGCGCTTCCTTTACCTTCCCTCCCCTTTACCGCCGCCGCCGCCGCCACCCTTCTTTCCCCTCGCTGACAGGTGCACGCTCCCCTGCACTAATTTAGCTGCTTCTTTAGCTGTAATGAGGCAGAACTGGTAAATGTAGGGGGGACAGCATTGTTAACATCTCTGCTTCACAGAGAAAGAGAGAAAGGAAAGCTGAGGGGAAGGATGACCAAATAGCAAGAAAGGGAAATGAGGGTGTGGGTGCTGTCATCATTCCAGGAAGGAACGCTTCGAAGTTTTTTTTTTTTTCTTTTAAACTTTACTTTCACTCAGGCTGGCTGGGCCGCTGCTTCTAAGCCGGGCTGCCAGCTGGGTGAGTCCACTTCCTCAACCAATTAAAAATCAAAGCCGTGCTGGAGCACGATCAGCTAGTTTATAAGATATACTCCAATGGAAAAATAAGGACTTTCCATTCGGTTATTTTCTTATACTTGAAATAAAGTTACTGATTAAGGTGAACCCGCAAAGTCTTGAATCTGAGGCACACAAATCTTGTTTGGACCAGAAAACGGGATGGGTAGGAATTGATTGGTAGCCTGCTGAGTCCCAATGAAATAGAAAAAAAAAAAGAAACATAATTACGAGCACATCATCACTCCTCCATCAGCTTGTCCGAAGGATTAAGCACATGCACATCATCTCCCTCCATTCATAGCAAAAGAAGACAGTGACCTTGGGTTTGTTTACGTACTGATTAAAGACAGGAGGACAGACAAGGAGAAATGGCGGGAAAGTCAAACGGTAATTGGGAAGAAGTTTGTTCAGGAAGTCAGTTTATACGGCGGCACAGTGAGCGGCTGCAACATACAGCATTGGAAAAAAAAATGGATGCCGCGTAGCAGCTAACGAGCAATGAGTGGGGTGGGATGAAGCGTGTGTGTGCGCATTGGTGTGTTGTTCGTGAAGGTTGTTTGTGTGATTTAAAAAAAACAAAAAAACAAAAGTATGCTTTGTGTGTGGGTGGTTCCATTAGTTAGTCTGCTTGTTTTATTGCACTGGGAATAACTGCCGACGGTAGGCTCATATGAGTCACACCGTACGCTACACTACACGCCACTACACGATGTGTGAGTTTGTGTGAAAGTGTGTACGTGTGTTCACGTGGACTTGTTTCCTTAGGCACAGCAAACTTTTGCAGGCAAACATCCCATTATAGATTGTGCATTGAATAAGTATATATGTATACGTATACAAACTCAGCTCAGTTGCCTAGTGGTAGAGTGTCCACCCTGAGACTGGAAGGTTGTGGGTTCAAACCCCGGCCGGGTCATACCAAAGACTATAAAAATGGGACCCATTGCCTCCCTGCTCGGCACTCAGCATTAAGGGTTGGAATTGGGGGGTTAGATCACCAACTGATTCCCGAGCGCGGCACCGCTGCTGCTCACTGCTCCCCTCTCCCCCAGGGGATGGATTAAAATCACACGGGGATGGGTTAAATGCAGAGGACAAATTTCACCACACCCAGGTGTGTGTGTGACGATCATTGGGACTTTAACTTTAACTTTAAACTATATGTATGTGCATATATATACACGCACACACATATATATATATATATATATATATATATATATGTGCATATGTGTGCGTGTGTGTGTGCTGTGCATGAATGAGTCGGAATTTGATCAGTTTGGATTGACTCAAACGTTTGATTTTCACGTTATTCTGGTCAAGTTGGTGTTTTACAGTCTGAGTGCAACTCAAGCATATCCAAGGGAAAACTCTTTGCCTCAAATGAGTCGAAGCTTTTTCGAAATGGAGGTTGCAGGGGTTCGGCACATCCAAGTCCTTGGTGGCGACAGAAGCTCCTGCTTTTCCATTTAAACGGTATCATTAAAAGGGAAGACGGCACCTCCATACCTCATAAAGTGCGAGCGCCACGGCAGCCGAGAAGCCACGCACGGCTGCTTTTACAGCGAGCCAAACACCCCCCCCCCACCCCGAGCCCATCCACCCCCCAACTCTCAAATCGCTTTCATGGCGATTCGTTTAGATGATATTACTCACTCTCCGTTCCCCTACTTTTGTGCCCCTGCTAAGTATTGACCGATATCTCAACTGCCCCCTTTCGAGTCTTGCCTTTTTTCGCTGTCAAATTTCCCCCAACGAGGAGTCAGAGCGTAACATTGAAAGGGTATAATCAAGGTGTGTGTGTGTAGGGGGGGAGCACTCAGGGAGCCCATTTGAAGCATGCTGTAGGGCAGAGTTGATTCAAGGGTGCAGATTGAGTCAAGCCTCATTTCGCATCCCCCCAATTAGTCATCCTGCTCGTGCCCTCCACCGCCCCCTTTCACTAGCCAGACGGCTTCTCGTTTCACAGTAAAATACGGCCGAATTCTATTTGAGTTTTTTTTTTACCTTGCAATGAGACATAGCCATTTAGTTCCCCTCCTCCCATCTCACCTGCTTCTCACCTCCGCCGGGATAAGCTGCAGCAAAACCCTCCTTCTCCACAAACCCTCCTTGACTTCCTCCTCACTCGCTTGTGCCTCTCCAACTTTTGCACCCTGCCACTCGTTCTCCCTCCGTCATAAATCTCCACTCAAATCCTACTTAAACCTGCATCGGCGGCTGTCCTTAAAACTCCATTATCTACAATTACTCCAGCATTAGGGAACCGGAGCACTCCTGCCCCCACATAAAAGCGGCCTTACCTAAAAAAAAAATATATTAAACCTGCCCAAAAGGGATTTTATATAATTTTTTATTATTTGTAGTACCTGGGCTGCGGGCGCCCCCGCGGCAAAGCTCACTAACAGAGAAAATGCCAGCAGTTGGGATTAGCGCAGTGAGGAGCGGGTATGAGCGTGCATACCGAAAATTTTGTACGGAGACCAGCCCAAAACGAGAGACTACGGACAAGAGTTGGATGTATGCCTTTAAATCTGAAAATGGACTCAAGTATGGCCGATTAGCAACTTAAAACTAATTCTACAAAAGAAATCCTTGTCGAGTAGAATCTAGCATTGTGTGAAAGTGCTTCTTTGGTGGTCAGGTGGTCTGATCTGCTGTGACTGACAGCAAAGGCAGATAAGGTGCAAAGCTGCAAGCCAAGATATCAGCCCAAGATTAGCCCCTTGCACCCCCACACGCCTCTAACCCCACACATACATAAAGGGGGGTGTAAATGTCCACAGTGACAGATTGAGACGTCAATGCCCAAAGGTCTTTGCTGGCCAACGCAACATGATGCGAGACTTTTTATTATACACATGTGCTATTGTGCACCAGATCGTTGAGTGGCCGCTATGAGGAGGAGAAGGAGGACGCTCGCTAATGAGCTCATAATCCAAGCGGCTGCCGTTTCCCGGGCAACGCTGCTGCACACTCATGAGTAGCAAACAGATGCGCTCGCTCGTCTAATTCTGTCTACCCCCTTCCAGCATCCCACACAACCACCACCACCACCCTTCTCACCCTGTTGCTTTCTCCTTCCTGTCAGCGCAGGCCCTCCTGTCAGCTCCAATTCTCGGCTTCCTCTGTCATTCCTAATGTCTCTGTTCACTTTTTCCCCTTTCCATTCGCCTCTCCTGTGATCACAGAGGCCCCTGAGCTTGCCCTCGCACTTCTTCCAATTTTCTTCCCCCATCAAAACAGACCTCCGGTTGGCCTAATTCACCTTCTTCTTCCTGTATACACTCTTTGTTTTTGCCTAGGCTCGCTTTATCTGTGCAGGGCTGCTGGAGGCATGGATGAAGGCTCACTGGGAGAGCATTATGTGGTCAGGGCCCTGCAGCCTCCTCCTCCTCCCATGCCCTGCACCACTGGAGCTCAACCGGGATTCTGTTTAGTCCTGGCAGCACTGTACTTTTTTTTTATTTAGGGGGAAGAAAACAAAGCTGATTTTAGTAATTGTATTTGTCATGGTGTCAAGAAGTCAGTTAAAGTGCTCTTGGATGTTGGGGGATAAGTAAAAGACAGAATTTAGGCTGGGTTGTTTATTGAAGTTGCTGCGAATCTTAAGTATATTTTTACTCTATTGAGTTTTCTCGCTGTCTTCAGTCTCATTTCTGATAGAATAGTCTCCAAGAAGTCTGCTAAGAAGCAAATGTAGAAGTCGCTCTGACCTAGATTATTAGAGCTAAACTGCTATCGAACATCGGAACTATGGTGTAAATACAATTGATGTATTGGTCACAGTGTTCCAGTCACCTACTGCCCTTCCGTTTTTCCTCTTGGCCCGATTGCGCTTTGACCGTGGAGCAACAGCAAGCAGAGGTTGGACTGAGCCTTAGGAGCCGCGCAGCCACTCGACCGCCTTCACAGAACAGACTAGTGGACATGAAGGAGTTTGATAAACGACCGGCTATTGGCCTCTAATTGCAGCCCTTTAAAACGTCTCGCCGGTGATTGGAGAGAGCTTTGACTCAAGTTAGCCGGATCAAAGTAAAGAGGGGAAGATTAAAACATGCTGGGGCGTCTGCGCTTCGACTAACGTTGCGTCTTCCACTCGTGACCCCGTGTGGCCTCACCGGCGCCGGGAATGGCCAATATTCCACGCCTCACAGCCAGATAATCAAAGTCTCTGTGGAAAGCTATCTTATCATGAGTTCTGCCAGATCCTGGATCCTGTTGCAGTTTAATCATCATTGCTCAACTTCGTCCCATATTTCTTAGATGATCTGAATAATGTAGAAGTATGGCAGGAGGCGGAGATGGGCAGCGTGAGATCTGTACTACAGAAAAATTTTAAGAACAATCAACATGGATTTAACCCTGGCGAATGAGTGTCATACCCATCTCAATTGACAGAGGTCACCTGTCTCAAGGGTTCTTCAAGTTGGGACATTGCCTCCTTGTCCCAGATTTGTCATAGAACTTTGAACAATCAACCAAGATTTGAATGGCAGGAACAGTACATTGTTTAAAAAAACTGGCACTGACCAATGAATTTCCCAAAATTCATCTGTCCAAGTGGTCCATCAGAATAGCACTCTACCAATTGTCTCATATCAAACAATTCCATTCTCTAATTGAACTCATCTGGATTTGAACCAAGTTCTTGTTGAAAGACCTTCATACTTGCAACAACAGCAACCACAAGACCAAAGAGCCAAAGCGTGTGAGTTAGATTGCCCCACACGGCCATAGCATCCAAGTTAAACTTAATTAGATTTAACTTTGATCATATCATTCCCGAAGCTCTGATATTAGATCAAATGTCAATAAATCCCAATTTGTGCACGTAATTCATACTGTATATACCGTCGTGGTTTGAATGGAATTTACCCGTGAGCATTCCACACAGTTGCTTTGAAAAAATATATAACCGAGAGACAAGGAAAGTATAGGAAGAAACAAAACAATAATAAAGGACAAATGACAGTCAAAACAAAGGCAACATCACTTTTAGAGTGCTGAGTGTGTGCGTGTTGGCTTGTGATAGAGACAAATGGGGTTAGTTCACAAGGAGCCACTTAAGACAACGGAGGGGGAGGGGCGAGCCCAGTCGGGAGGAGGGAGCCGCCGCCGCTCTGCCGGAGTCTCCCCTGAGTCGTCTCGCAGACCATGTTAATCGGGCCCGTGAACCTCTGAGGCTGAGGTCACGGCGTAGCGCTCATTAGACCTAAAGGGAACGCCGCGCCGCGACGGACGGGGCGCAATCTCCACTCTCTTCATCCATCTTGAAAACACACATAATCACCTCCCACACACCCCTGAACTTTCATCCTATTACTTGCATGTGAACCCAAGGCTACGACAAACACACCACAGTATACCTTACACACACACACAATGAAGCTGCTTGTGCTTTGTGACTTTGGCTGATCTACTGTACGCACTCTGGCCAAGGGCCAAGCATCTCCAGGAAAGAGGAGCCTCTCCATTGATAAAGTGGGCAAGAGGAAATTACTCCATTATGGATGGCACAAGGCCTGCAGGAACAAACAAATACAAGGCTACGATAGGAACGGGAAGACACCATGTCCAAAATGCTCGGACGGCTACAGCTCGTCAAAAAAAAAAAAAAAAAACACGATAAATTGGACCGCATTTTAAACGATTATCACTCAGCTTCGAACCCAACAGGTAGGTTGATCAAAGTGAGACTGGCGTGTTTGCAGAGCACACAAACACACTTCCACACGCTTCCTCCTAGTACGGTAAGGAGCGGTGAGATTTATTACCATGCAGATGACAGCCCACAGCGCACGCCAAGGAGTTAATTACATGCCAAGATATCAGAGGAGAGACTCCAAGAAAGTAGATGTGGCATTGGTAGAAAGTATACAGCGGTGGGGATGAGTCAGGATGGCTTAGTACCGTCTTCAAATAGATGGAAGAATTTGAGTTTGAGGTTAGTTTATGTCAACAAAGTTTGCTAACTTGCCTACAAATCACAGAATGCTAATAACGCACCATCACAAGATACTTTGTTTGGGTTCACCACAGAACTTTTATGCTCAGCCGATGAGGTTCAGGAGTGAGAGCCGATTATATTTAGACCTGGTGAAGCAGCATGTGGCTCAATACCCTGAGTTACTTTCAAGAAAACCTTTTATGCTTCATTCCCTGCACACCTGCACAATGCAATTGGGAATTTTAACTAGAACAGGGGTGTCAAACTCATTTTTGTCAATTCTTGACAATTTGCAATTTTAGTATTGACACAAAAATACATGAGCGGGCTAAATTTGGCCCACGGACCAGAGTTTGACACCTCTGTCTTGTTTTCCCCGGGTCTTTTCAGCTACTGAATATTAAACCAAATAGAGAAATGTGCCCAATGTTGAACTAAGTTGAAGTGGCTGGTTTAACCACTCTTATTCTGCTATTACTAGGAGGAATGGTTTATCACTGGCTTTGACAGCAGATATCCCAGAGGTGGTCAAGAGAAATAAGTGCATGTGGACAGCAGCAGTTCTCTTATTACATCAAGTATTGAACAATAAGCTTTTTGGCAGACTTTTTATTGGCCTCCCTCCACTTCACCAGCTGACCAGTTGCAAATAATAAAATCCCTACGCAGCTTATTTGATCCTGTGGTGGTGGGTAGGGGGGTGAGAAGTGTCAACACAATGAGACAATATTTCCACTGGGCATGCAGCGGCAAGACAACAGGCAGAGGTGAGATGCATAGTGCAAAAGGAGAAAGTATCTTATGGGGGAAGAGAAGAACTGCTCCTATAAATCCCGCTCATGACAACTGTGTAAATATTTATGTTCACAAGCCCGGCTGAGACTAACAGCGGAGGACAATGCGACTGGGCAAGCGGGAACGGAGCCCGACGCCGCTCGGCACGTTAACTCAGTATTCATCTTCTTCTTCTTCCCCTTCCACTCTACTTCATGTCGCCTCGTCCCTCCCGTTGCAGACCGCACATGTATATTCATTACTGACCTCCGACTGTCTCGTAAAAGTCATGAGCCCCGAAGGCTGGCTGGGACGCCGCCGCGAAGACCATCACGAGCGCTCGACAGCGCCGGTGGTGGTTTCACTTCAAGCTATTGTGCGCTGTGAGAAAATGTACAAAAGCGTGGTAATGGATTCGAAAAAAGATTTTCTGGAGCAC
Organism: Syngnathus acus; assembly: GCF_901709675.1. Classification (NCBI taxonomy): domain Eukaryota; kingdom Metazoa; phylum Chordata; class Actinopteri; order Syngnathiformes; family Syngnathidae; genus Syngnathus; species Syngnathus acus. The sequence continues at coordinate 5,350,960 of NC_051089.1, read as the reverse complement.
TCGTTTGTCTTCTTACGGTAGCGCGGTTTGCTTTAGGTAGCATCAAGATATGAAAACAGAGGGACAGTGAAGATTCTGGTCTTACTTAGAAAGATTTAAAATGGCATCCAGCAAATTTTCAAATTGATCACAATGGAGATCGGTTTGGACAAATTCCATAGTTGAAGTTTGTCAAACTACGAGCTCTAAAATTCAGACAAAATGTTTTCAATCAAAATTGCTGACTTTGTTTTATTTCAAGCACGACTACTTGAAACATTTTTGTCAGTACTAACATGAAAGACGAATGAATTTTGAATGAATGTGTGACATCCAAATAAATTACTCAGGCATTGTAATCTAGATTTGACAATTTTGTATTGATGCTATATCATAACAAAAAATGATACATTGTGATAATGCTATTTATACTGCATATGCAATCCATCATATGAGAATTTGAAACCAATTTGCACATTTCTATCAGGGCGATGGCATAGCAAATGTGTGTGTGTGTGCGCGCGTGTGTGTGTTTGTGTGTAAGTGTCCAATCGAGTGCAGGGGAGATAAAGGGGACCATTCTGGCCGATGGGAGACAGGAGGTCTAACAAGGATGTATGGCAGCTCCAAGCATCCACCCGAAGACATTGTTTTGTGCTGTCGATCAACTTCAGCACTCTTACTTTTTCTCTCTACACACACACATACACACATGCACACACATACTAACACACGTAATCGTTTTAACATTAACCATTTTCACTCAGGAGTGTACTTAATTTTGTTGTCGGTAGTTTGAACTATAATTACTTTTTTTTTCAGAACTCATCCTCAGTTTTTTTGGTAAGAAAATTGCAATTTGTCCGCGGTTTATAAAGATTTTTTTCATTCCTTTACTACCCTCCCAATGCAATTCAATTGGTGTTAGTCAGATGCATATTTTCCACTATTTTGGTGGTCGACCATATTACAAAAACTGGACTCACTTTTACGAGATGAAGTAGAAGCAACTCACCTTGAGTCCACTTTTACAACAATCAGTTTTGACGTTGCTGGATTGAATGGTCCGAGTCTTGTCTTTTGCCCCTGAAATGAAAATGGGAAAAAAAAGTCAACCCTTCTTGCTGCATTTAACCATGCATACATATGTGCGTGTTTGTGTGTGTGTGTGTGTTAGCTCATCGTTATTTAGATCAATTCAGCACAGGAAGCCCAGCAAAGGTCTTATTATCACCTAATTTCTTCGAGCAGCTGATTAATTAGCTGATAATTTGGTATTCTATTAATAGTGTGCTCGAGTCCAGTCTTATGTTTGATACACCATCTCCGGCTGCAACGTGAGGTACACACAAGTAGATGGCATTCGAGGTACTTAGTTATTTTTCTGACTTCAGAAGTTATTTAAATGCATTTTAAAGCTAAGATGATAAGTGGCTCTTCTTTCTTAAAGTCACAAATATGTCTTGAATGCATCCGTGGCTGGCAGACTATTTATGGCCAAACCATTATAATCCTTGCACAGGGAATCTTTTATTTCATGAGGTCTAAAAAAAAAAAACGAAAAAGAAAAACCCAGTTTAGATTCATTTGAATTATTTTGTGAACACTTGTTGGATTAGTTGTGGAATTGGAGGAGCTGAACAATGCCGCCTCCGCTGCATGCAGCGCATTCTCGCAAGTGCCAACATTATTTGGACAGATGAAATGCCTAAAGATAGACGTGGCAGTTCTCAATTAACTCGGCACAAAAGCGAAAATGGAAAATCTATTTTGACTCAAGCATGCAAAAGTTAGTCATGTCATGATTGAGCAGCTTCCTGCTGTTTTAAGAGCAGTTTTGGCAGACGTGTTAATTTTCACACATTAAACAAACCGTTTAATGGGGCAAACAAAGTGCAGTACTTGACAGCAGCCAGCAGAGGCACTGTTGACTCATTGTCGCTAAAAAGGTAAAAGGTTAAACTGTATCCAAGCACCTGGTAACTGATATAGAAAATCGTTCAGAACATTCTGAAATAAATTGCCCATTGAATATTATAATATATTATATTTATTTTTATTTAATTTCTAACTCCCAACATTGCATATCATTGGACAGCACCAATATTAGTATTTTCTTATATTCTTTTCCTCTTTCTTCCTCTTGCCACTTTTCAGAGGATGATGTCAGCGGAGAAAGCATTAAATGCATCCCCTCTCATTGGAGATTGAATAAATACATAAATAAAGATTAAGTTACCGCGGTTGAGGTTGGATGACGGGCTGTTTGAATAATTTCAAGCTTCACGTATCCCCCTTGCAGACTTCCATACAAATTCAGTGAACAGCAGTAATAAGGTTTCCGAGCGCTTCCAAGCAACAAACACTCCAATACACAACATTGCACACAAACAATTAGTGTTTATTCAAATACATTTCAGCAAGACATATAGCCACATGGAACTAAAGATGATTGTATGTAACGTTTGGAGCTTATTTATACCTTTGTGTTTTAAGAGAGATTTTAAATAATAAGTGACATTTAAAGTCTGTTTGCAGACCGCATCTAATCCAAATATCAAGTGGAGGGGTATATTGTAATAGAAGCAGAGTTGTCACAGCATGAAGTTGAAAAGGCAGAAAGCACTCAGCACTCCACACCAGAGGCCACTAAATCAATAAAGGGGCTGATTTGCATCTGCTGTACAAACATGATCCTTCTTGTTGCTGTTTGGGGAGGCTGGCGTGCAACTTGTGCTGCTGGGAACCACCCCATCGTATGACACAATGATAGTATTGACAAATATCACGGAATTGGAGGATTATTACAATGGGACTGATATCTTCTGCTGCTATTGTCCTCATTCAACTGAAGCGCATTTCTGACATTAGGGATTATATTCATTTCATTTATTTTTTATTTTTTCACTGCCATTGACGGATATAGACGTCAACGTTTTTAACGAGGCTGGCTGTGAGTAAATTAATTGTGTGTTATAAATGGGTGGCTAAAAAAATTCAATTTTTGAATGTTGGCTAGCATTAGCTATTTCCTCAGTGATAACTTTGGATGAGATCACATTTCCAATAATGTGTTAAATGCACAGATTGAACATTTAGTGTTTTGGTCATTTCTGGGATTGGCTCCAGCTCACCTGGCACCATAATGAGGTCTTGGATGGATGGGTAAAATAAGTGAACTGTCAGATGCTTTTATCAATGTGTGGGGACTTACATCGACACCCTGCGGCACTCCGTTTTCATTATCACCAATTGGCATGCATGTTAGAAAGCAACATATTAGCATCTCAGTTGTAGCCTTTTAGTTGACCTTCATAACTTCTTTTCTGCCTCCACCCACATGGCATGCTTTGGATCATTTCCCTCAGATAGTTTCATCAGAACAGGGATGCACGATGCAGAGCTCCAACCAGTGGGTTTTTTCGGCTGCCGTTCTTTGCTTGAAAATCGGAACCCCCTAGCGTGTTTTGTTGTCTATCCACCCACATACCCTCGCACAACCCCCAAAGCCTATCGCACCCCCTGCCGGGAAAGACTCGCCATGAGTCGTGATGAAACATTTCCCGGCCGAGCAGCCCACGCCTCGTCGCCCTGGCCCATGTGTCTCTTCCCATTTCCACAAAGCAAGCAGCCGCCGGGTAAACCGAGACAGCACCCCCCACCCCACCCGAGACGAAGCCTCTGTCCTTCCTGCTGTCAGCGTATGAGTCACAGACAAATTTATAGCCGCTTTTGTTCCTTTCCTTATGTGCATGTTTAAGTCTCCAGTGTGCTTCCTCCAATATGCATACTAACCACCAGTGTCTATTTAAAGTGTAGGTGAAGGGCCGTTTCTACTCTAGAAGGCAATTAAAAGATGAGGGAGTCAAAATAGCACTTTAAGGATGTGGAAGCTCAGCTGGCAAATGGACAAATCCCCTTCCTGTTCAAGTGTTCGCTGATGACTCCCAATTTTCTCCCAAAATTATACTTGCACTCATTTTGGCATTAAGGGGCCCGATTCGCTCCCATTCGACCAATCAGAGAGCTGAGCTGCTCGTGGGTACAGAATATTATTTCAGCTACTCAATATAAAGACAGAGAAGAGATCTGCAGAAGTTACAGCTGAACTTTTTCGTTTGGTTTAAATAGCTGAGAAAGGTTTTTCGTACAAATATTCACCGTCATGATGACTTCAACTGCGGCATTAGTGTAGATTACGACACAGTCTGACTTGGATACAAATTTGTATCATATCTCCGAACCTGGTTGTAAACTGACTGACCAATGTTATGCTCTTGTAGCTCTTGTAGTACCCGAAAGTGCTTTCCGCATAATTGCTAATCGAGATCAATTCGTTAAGAAATTGCTGTTCAAAACGATAAAACATCGAGAGTTCCCTTAAACGGAAACAGTCCGCGTTAAAGCTTTTCCTGATGCTAGATTGTCTCTGAGACAAATCGGCCACGGTGGTCTAATACATTTTGAAATAGCACCCTTACTCAGATTTTCAGCTTCCAAATCATACGCTCCCCTTCAACAGTAATAGACAGTTCATGCATGCAGCGCCCACAATCCGCCAAGAGTTATTTCCACATTATGTCGAGGGCATTTTTTCTATCCCAAGCCCGGGAATTAAAACTTCAGCCAGTGGTGAAGGGAGAACGGTTGTGTGAGTGGCAATAATTGAGGGAATATTGCCTGAGTGGAGAAGCGAGCCACGCTTTTTACATGAGGGCCCTGAAAGTCATTTCAGTTTTCTGCCCATTACTTTTTCCCCTTCACCATATTTTTCTTCGGGGGGGGGGGGTTGGGAAGGGATCAAAATGTTGTCAAGTGCTCACTTTGAGAGCCCGAGTGAAGAGAGTAAAAGGAGGGTGATGTGAGTAGAACCCAAGGAATTACCTGGAAAAAGATGAAGGGATGGGGGAAGGGGGGAGAGGGATGGGCAGGATGTATGTCACAAGTACGAATGTTTGTACTGTGTGCCAAAAGCATCTAATCAGAATATCGCCTTCCTGCTTCACTCCGTTCATCCGTCCAACTCTTTCCCATCTCCTACTTCTTGTCCGCCTCCCCCGCAGTTAACTCTGACAGACGGTGAAGGCGGCAGGATAAGCGATTGTCTGGCCCCGAGGAAGCGGCGGCGAGATCGGTGAAGGGGCCGACCGGACAGGGCAGAGACGAGTGGGTTGAGGCGGGAGAGCTGTCGCTACGGTGACGCGACGTGGCGGGCTGTGGGCGAACTTGACATTGCTGTCGGGGGTTTAGTGCTCCATCTTCTAAACTTGGTCCGGTCCGTATTGTGGCTGAAAATAAGTTACCTGGGAACATTCCTGCCAGTAACCCTACGCGGGTCCAATTATTAAAATCAACAAAAATAAATTACAATACAGAAAAAAAATACTCGGTATACTGTAGAGTATATTCACCATCAGCAGTAGTGCCGTACCTGCGGACACATCAGAGGGGTTTATGGGATCTTTATTTCTGATTGCACCCTTGTGAGCTGACAGCGGCATAAATCTCAGCAGTGCTTTAAGCAGAAGCATATGCAGCTATGAAAAAAAAACTCAGTGAGGTTGTTACAGTAGGGGAGGGGCAGGGTCTCCTTTTAACTTCCACACTGTCGGGAGATTGATTTTGCTCAATCTTTAGCGATACCGTGTATTGATATCAAAAAGATTCAGTCATGATATATTGTTGGAGCTACTAAAAAGATGGAACCCGGTCGACATAAACAGCATGGTAGAAGTCTTTAAACTATACCGGACAATCTGACTGGTCCTTTGCCTGCGAGTGGTTCCCGAGCCCCCCTCGGTTTCCTAATCAACATTGAACAACACTGAGTAAGGCTAACTGGTTCTGGCAGAAGTAATGGCACCACATGGGAGCGGTTCTCCTCACGTTCAATCCAGCAGACTTCCTTCAGCTACTCGCTCTCCTTGGCGGTAGATTGTTGAGAATGTTTGAGGCTAGATTCAATATTCTGTCACGTAGTTGCTCTATCCCAAACGAGAAAGGTGACTACAGCTCACGAGCCATAATCCATTCCTGCTCATCCAGATTGGAGGACAGTCACGCGTCACAGCGGTGTTCCGTTGGTGGAGCCGATACTTAACGAGGACTTAGCCTCCCCGCCCGCCGTGGCATCTGCGCTCTCGCCTTCCTGCATGCGTACATCATGTGGACGTCACCGCTCCCTCGGAACCTGTTAGGCCGTGCTTAATCCAGCCTGCCGAGATGTAGCGCCTTCTCGACCCTCCGGCCATATGTTCAACGAAAGATCAACTCTGCCGGGAGGCCGACAAGATGCGGTTTCGCGCTTTCTGGATATCACGCCTCTTTCTCCATTTTTGTTTTAGTCTTACTCGATTAAGACGGTCAGTCATTAGGAGACGGCGTCGTTCTCCCGTGAGAAATCCGAGCCATCGCTAGTGACTCACGAATCACGGCCCAGTTCACAAACCAGAGTTCATCTGGGCATATGGGCATGCTTGACATTACGGATCCCACATGCTGGGACAGCAGGGCATCCCATAATATGGATTGATCCCATATAGAGGGAAAGTGGAAGGGTGGGGGCTGGATGCGGGGGTCCCACCGGTGAGCTAATCTGGTATACTAGAGAAGGGCTTTGCCCCAGGGGAGGTGGACCGAGCAACTGAGGTGAAAAAGAAATCCGGAAATTTTATGTATGATAAAACATAAACATATTTTCTAAGCCAAATTATGCTGGCACTGTGAAAATCTTTTTTTTTTTTTTTTTTTTGAAAATGATGCCAAACCAGTGTGTAATTGTCTGAATGTGTTCCAGCATGTGACAACATACGGGACTTTGGGAATAAAATGCAAAATGGTCTCATCGAAATAGTAAGAGAATATTAATTCTGTAATCAGACAGCCAGCAATCAAAACCAAGAATTTTAGTGAGTGTCTCATTGTCATTTACCTTTGCAGGACTGTACTGTTACTTGTAGCCCACTCAGGAAAAAATTCTCCTCTCATTGTCACCGTCATCATCATCATGATCATCATCATCATCATCATCATCCAGGTCCCCACTTTGCTTCTCCTTCAAGCTCCATTTTATCTGTTCATCAAGTTACACTGAGAGGAACAAAAGAAGAAGAAAGAAATCTTGACGTGATTACTTGCACTGGAAAAAGAGTCAAAATTGTGTGTGTGTGTGTATGTGTGTGTTACGTGTGCATGTGTGTATGCGTGTGTGTGTTACATGTGTGTGTGTGTGTGCGTGTGTGTGTGGGAAGATGTGAACATTTTAAAGATAGAAAGGTCAGGATGGTAAATTGCCTCTCAGTACATGAGTCTCACTCGTCCTTTGACTATAATGTGGGGGTTTAATCCGTCCTCCTGCCCTTTGTGCTTACACAGAACAAGAGATTGTAATTCCCCACGGGCTGATTTTTTACTTTTATTTATCTATTTATTTTATTTAAACGTTCAGTAAATGTTTGCGCCTCCCCCTTGTTTGACACTTATTGAAAATCATTCTTTGGAAAGCGGACAATGTCTCTTGTGAAAGTCTTTTTTTCTTCCAAGGAAAAAAATGTCCATTTAGGTCAGTGATTTATTTAAAAAGAAAGTTCCATTCACTCAACCTGCTTTGGGCCAGATAATAATAACATTACGACTTTATTCTTGGAAGAATAATTTCATTCCGCTCATGAAGTATTTTTTGATGTTTATTTCAGCCAGTTCCTAATGCTCATTTTTGATTTGGCAGAAAAGTATAAAAATATATATGGATATTTATCATTATTGCCGTAAAGGTAGTCATACTGAGTTCTTTCCAATATTTTATGTTTGCTGCAAGCACTCAGTGACACAGTACAACAACAACAATACATTTTCGAAAAGGCGGGCCCAATATACACACAGAATCAACCATTCACAGTCATACACTAGGATGGACAAGAATTAAACATTTTCCATTCATCGAAAATACATGTTGCTGTAACGTGGACGACTGGACCTGAGATTTAAAATCCAAACCTTGAAGCTGTAAAGCACTGTTAACAAAATATACGTATTGTATGATAGGATATCCCAAACAAATATGCAAGTTCTCTCACCAAAAAAACCCAACATTTTTTCAGATGTCATTGACTTTGACTATCTTCTATAGAATAATCCTGGATGTCTTTGTCTGCGGATGTCTTTTGTTTCCTCGCTCTCATTCTTCTCTGAAACCGATACAAGCGTCGAGCTTCATTTTCATATAATTGAATTGCGCCGCTCCCCACGGCGAGCCGGGATTCAGTTAAGCCGAGAGTCCTCCTCGACTACTGTTACCTCGGCGCCGATTTGGTTACAGCTGTTACCGCGGCAGAGCAGCCTGCCAAAGCCCCGTCTCGGCGGACGCCTCCCCCTAATTGCTGTGTTTATTGGAAATTAAAGATATACCAGTTAATGAAACGCGGCAAACATTAGCGCCGATGGAATGTCATTAATTCGAAGCCGGCTCCCCATCTCTCATGTGACGCGCAGGCGGGGAAGAGGAGGGATGCTGAATATTAGCATGAAAATGATTTGTTTTTGTCTGTGGGAAGGCACTTGAATATTTTTTCATATTTCCAGCATGAATGTAAATAAAGTTGGTGGATGAGCTGCAAGCTCCTCTTTGTTTATGGATAGGGTGGGGGGGTATAAAAGGAAGGCCTGCAGAGTGGCGGCATCTGCGCAGCATACGGCATGGACCCCAGTCGCTGCCCCCGCCCCTCCCCTAAACACGCATACTGTATAGGCTGGAGTGCCTATATCGTCAACAGCCTGAGTCTCAGGAGATAGCACAAGCTGCCAGCGAGCTGCTGATCGATGTTTACTGTCGGTTTGGCACTCAGTGATGCGCTATAGTGGCTCATTCATTCTTGTCAATGAATATGCAAAGGGATGGTTATTTAAGCGCCAACGTTGGTGCACATTTCAGTACAAAATGTCCAGCCTGGCGAACATGAGATTCTTCCCTAATGGAAAAGTGTAGCGGCAAGTTAAGTTTTTTGTGCTGCATCTGGTCGGTAAATAGCTGCTGAGGGACCACTGTTGGAGCTCTGCTTCCATTTTTGCAGCCGTTTGTTTCACCGCCACGGCACATGTTCACGTCTCGGTCGAGTGATTCTGTTTAAATGCCATTCAGCTGAGATGTGTAATTCAAAAAGTTTTTTTTCTTTTTCAAACTTTCATTTCAACATTTTTTCAGCATAAAACATTGCTGCCATCCTTCGGCACTAGAATTTTTTACAATTTAATGTTGCCCATCTTTATAGCATACATGGTTTCTGGAAATGGCGTCTTCAAACCAAAATGGCAAATCTTTAAATTCCATGTTGCCAAACCTTTTTTGATCATCACATACAAGACATTTTGTTGGCGCATCATTGTTAGTTTTGCGTTTTACAGCAAGTCAGGAAATTGGCGAAAACATTTATTTTTTATTTCTAGTGACATCCATCTGTCTAGTATTCATGCCCCAAGTTTCGTAGGAATCTGAAGGATCCTCGAAATGGCCAAATTAACTTCCTTTGTATTCTTGGAAGGAATTTTTGAGTGGTTGTTTTTTTTTGTTTACCCATAGCACATGGCTACCAAATTTAATGGTGTTAAATTAAACTGGCTACAACTGTCAATATAAAAAAACAAATATTTATAATAATGCCTAGGTTATTCAAATTTGATATTTGCTATTAATTGGGCAAATTTTCTCATTACATTTTATCTTTTCTCATTACGATAGTTCACTTCCTGAGTGTCATTGGGTTTGGCAATTTTATTTTATTTTTTTTGTGGGTCCTAAAATATCTCTTAAAAGTGTACTTGAATAACTTGTTAAGCACAAGGTTCTTCTATATTTCTACCACTTCTACTTCTACTACTTTCTTTGCTCCGGAGATGACTGCAGAAGTATCAAAGCTAAGAACATGAAATGAATGCAATGCTTTTTTTTTTTCTTTTTACTTTTTTTGCCGAGTGAATCGTGGCTCCCTTGAGGCCTTGAGCTGAGTGGACACATGAACTCAAGAGACTTCCTCACTGTGCTTCAACAAACGTGTGAAAAGCTACAGGGAGACTCCTTCTCTTCCATTTTCTTTCTTTTCATGTGGAAGACAAGCAGAAGTTTGTGTAAGGAGAACGAGATCACAAGACACGTGTCGTGCTATTGGTCTTGAAAGATTTTCATTTTTTTTTTCTTCACAATTTGATGCTTGGCTGCTAATTACGCTCCCCGTGGAAAGTTATAGTCTCTCTGCGTCTTTAAACTGTAAACACAAGCAAGTCTGCACTTGCATCGCGCTGTTAGTTAGCCTCCCCGTGGTGACGTATGTTTTTTATTCTCATATCACTTTTGTCCTACACGTTTCCTCATGTACGAACAAAACGTTTTTCCTTTCACCTTGAAGCTCAGCTGTTATGAGATTATAAAACGAAAATAAGTCATCCCGCGACCGGCCTTTGGAATCCCTACGATGACGGTGATGACGCCAAACACATTTATCAATACCGTCGGAATTAAACGGCGTCAATTTCATCATCTGACAGCCAGGCGGCCTGAAAATAACAATAATAACAGTGAAATCCAATTTGATAAAGGGATAATTGAATTTGCAAACATCAGAGAAGAGATGTGATCCCATATTATGTTTTTTTCTTTTTTTAAATTTAGTCTAGAGATATTGGCCATATGTAAATTGGGAAACGTCAAAATGGATACCGCTACATGATTAGGGTCCGGCCATGATGAAGTTCTGTCGCTTTAGATGGGAATGATGTGGGCTGCTGGGTGATGTTAAAATCTGATTAAAGGTAATGAAAAAGTATATGAGCTGGGGGAATGAAGGCTGTCATGACATCTTATGGCTTCACATGTCTTCATCTGGATATTGCTAGCTCCCAGTGTGTCTTTATCCTGTTTAAAGGTCGTCTGGAGAAAAAAAAAAAAACCCAGCAGTTCATCTCCCCTTGCTGTTGTAGTCTTTTCACTATCCCGACAGGTGGTCGGTCTACTAGCAGCGTGACCCACTTTTATCATCATGTCCTCATCTGACCTCCAGGCTAGACTGAGAGAGGCACTCGAGGAATATTTGCTTGTTTACCAAAAACGTCCGTAAACCTTCTTTGTCTTTATCAGAGGTCATCGCAACGACGTGCGCGGTATTCTTTACGCGGTGAGCTGACACTTGGAAGATATTAAATCAACTGCATCTTTTATTGTAATTGAGCGTTGTTTTTTTTTATCAATCGGTGCAAGCCATTTCCTGATAATACAGAGAACCACAGCAGAGCTAGCTTATTTTTCCAGCAGAGTGGGCCAACATTATAAAAGCTTTGTGTTCTTTTTCCAGCCTCTAAGCGTACCTTCTACGTCTACTCTCATCTCCTTTAAACACCCATCTCGCATGCCACTTTGTGCTGGACTTTACATAAGGGCTCGAGGTAAAGTATTTTTTTTTAAGAGGCAAAAAGGGAGGATGGGAATCAGTGGGGCTTTGTCACAGCTTTTAGCTGAGTGAGGTTTGTAGATTATTCATGATAAAATTATAGCTTTCAGGTATCCTAGACAAATGAGCTATGTAAAATTACTAAGATTTTTTTTGCCGATGCAAACTAATGTCAAAAGACTATTTTGAGAACTTGCCATGACAAGACACAGTGAGTCCCGTTCTAGCCATCTGCAGTTTTAATTATTAAATTTTGGTTTTAAGAGAATAGCAACCACTCAAAGACTTTCTGGGAAAATTCATTTCTGGTACTTTAGAGATTTTCTTGTTTATTTAAAAAAAAATCTCTAATCTTGACTGAGCGCCTTCATATGATTTGCCTTTCATAAATAATAATAAAAAATGAATATAAACATTTGTTTTCCACTACTGGGAATACTTTGTGTCAGCATGCAGACCATAATCCTCCCACCTTGGTGGAGGTCTGCACTCTGCTGTGTGGCTTTCTATTTGTAACTGTTGAGGCTGTTTGGAATTCACCAAATAGATGCATCTTATCGCGAGCATGTTTCTACCAGGACAAAGAAGCCGCTCCTCGGCAACAGAATCACTTTGTCAACAGTCCGTGCCTACGAGCCTCAGCCCCCCCCCCCCCATCTCCTGCTTTTGGAGGGTGATTTTTCAGCCTCCAGGTGTTTACCTGCAGGATACACATTCCTCTTGAGGAGCACATGAGTGTCACATACGCCAGCTGTGGGCAGACACATCGCTCAGTGATATCGAGGGAGGGAGGCGAGCTGGGCCAAACAAACAAGTGAATGGAGGGCAACGCCGCTTTTATTATGCACCCGCCAAAAGCTTTGACTCATTATGTATGCGGCCGTCCCAGAGCAAGCATCCATATCCGGAAAGCGATCCCCACAGTGGCTCTGATCACATTTTTCCAAGTCCAAGGTCAAAATGAAATTTGGAAGGCAGGAACTTTAAAGCCAAACAACAGGTGGCACTATAATCTGGGACCAAAATTGATGACTCAAGGAAAATTAGGAAGGTTTGCTCGATAGGGTATAAAGGGGCAACGATTAATCGATTAGTTGACGATTAATCACTCATCGAAACAATCTATGATTATTTTTGATTGTCGATTAATCGTGTTGACAGTTTTTTTTATTTAAAATCCTCAGAATTTCAGTTTCAATTTTTGTCGTCCTTGATGAATGCAGGCTGATACATTTTGTGTTGGGCGCCATGTTAGGGAAACCTGACCTGGAGGTTTCTTATCAAACATTTGCATATGCGAAAGGTTATAAGTTATTTTGAACTTTATGAACGTTGCTAAATTAATATCCTGACATCAAAACTCATGACTTTCTTCTTAACCATAAAAGTCAATATTATAAACATGATTTATTTGAGTAAGTTTTGGTTCTGGCGAGATCAGTGAAAAAGTTTGAATGCATTTTCTGCAGACAACAGGCTAGCTAAAACACATGATAAAAAGTTTGAAACAGCCTGTTGGGATGGTCATCGCAACAGGCTGCGGTTGACCTTTTTCAACACAAACAGCCACCCATGATCTATTTGCTATCGTCTGGATGCCATCAAAACGCAGAATGGAAATTCCGGGCTACTTAAGCCTCCTGCAGCTGCTCGCGCAAGACGGAAGATAGCCTTTGGTCAACGCCAGTTTGCCCTCTGTGTGTGTGCCGCAAGTTGCAAATGGAAGAGGGAATAATAAATGAGTATCCGCTCGCGTCTGATGGAAGGTCTAAGTGATACAAATGCGTCCCATTCCGGTGATCCATCCGGGGCTATGTCATGGAGGTGATTTGTGGGAAAGGTCGAGCAAGAAATGACTTTGGCTGAGGAGGCGAAGGCGAAATCCCCTTGTTTGTGTTTTGGCGGCCCCCGCCGAGCGACGGGCTGCGGCGACGGGCGTCTGGCGCAGGTGGTGTTTTCGGAGGATCGGGCTGATATATCATTTTGCCAAGGTCGTACTCAATTAGGCTATTTGTTGAGCACGGCGGCGTGAGGTTGGTTTAATCAAGCGAGGGACGGAGACAACAGCGACAAAAGAGGAAATAAATTAGGCATGGCCAGGCGACACTGTCAGCCTGGCGGCAGCCGGCTGGAGAAATGCTCCATTTAGCTGGTCTTTTTTGAGAAAAAAAAAAAAGAACCATCCGCACACACAAAGCTTAAATAATTGTATACACAGACCGACTTCAACCATCTTAATCAATTACTTAAATATAGCTCTCGGACGATCCCCTCCTCTTTCCACGTGGCGCGACCCGGATATTTTGTCTCCACTCTGAACCTAGCATAATACTGCTAAAGCTAACATACAAACATACGGTACAATTACAAGAAACTATTTAACATACAATGCTTCATGTGGATCGCCTCATGTATGAAAATGTTTTAAAATGAACCCGTTCATTGATATTGTGCCGAATAATATGGGGCGCCCAGTGGTCCAAAAAATATGGTGGTACTTGTAGGGCCAAAAGGTCAAAACAATTTGGTGCTTGTAGATTCACTGTAAATGACAAAATAAAAGAAAAAACATTAATTTTACTCCTCTTGGAGACTATGCATCCCTTTTCATACTGATTCCTGTATATTTTACACAATTAAACACAGTTCTCTGGTTTCTTAACATGTCTGACTTTCTTTGGTCCCAAAGATCAAGAATTACAGTGCACATTACGCACCAGATAGGAAAATCGCTCAGGTTCTTAGTTACATATTTTTAATTTAAATTGCAAAGGAGACCAAAAGCTCAAATTCGGCCCCATTGGATTGTCACTAACACTCACCTTTCCTTTTTGTTTATGACTTTCTAACGCAGTTATAACCTTTTTTTTTCTGAAGCACAACAGGCAACACACAAAAGGTTAATTACACCAGATGGGCATGATTAGCAAATGCGTTTAAATAGACACGTGTGTGTGTGTCTGTGTGTGTGTGTTGGGGGGGGGGGGGGGGGGCATTTAGGTGTGACTGCAAAGACTGGCATGCATCAAGCAAAGTGACAACAGTTGTTTACCCTGATTAAGCCGAGCCCTTGAAGGGCGCTTAAGCACCTATGCAAGCGGGTTGCAGCCCTCAAGGAGAAGAGTCAGGCTGTGTTAATAGCGAAGCAATCAGCGGCCATTCAGGTTAATGGGCTTTCAGCGAGTCGGCTCCAGCTAATGTGTGATTTGCGGGGTGAGCCCGTAAGCTTGGCATTAAAGCTTCGCCGCGCACTCCGCCGACTCTGCCCCGGCTCGACTTTTTCCTCGCCACACCCTCAGGCGCTGCGGCATCTTATGGCGGTAAATATTTGATTGAATAAAAAGAAGTGGCTCGATTTGCTCGGCCTTTGCTTTCATACTAAAGGGAGCGTTTCTTTATTACCTCCTGTCTACACTGTCATCTCTTCGGGCTGTAAATAAGTTAAAGGCGAGTGAGATGGTGGCTGGGGAGGAGTGATGATGATGATGATGATGATGATGAATTGATAGTACAGAAAGTCAATGGTGACAAAAACGAGGAGTACTGCTTGCTTTTCTCGGCACTTACCTGTCTGTTTTCTCTCTCCCTCACTTGCTCGCTTTCCACGAGACCTCTTAAGCTGTGACATTTCCGTTTCCCTGGAGACAGAGCGTGCCAGGCGGTTGCCATGGCAACTCCCTGCACTTTTAGCGTGCACGCACAACCCAGGCGGGGATGGCTGCTGGAGGAAGGAGGGCAATCCAGAGGAAAAGCACACCTGCTGGCTTCTTGCTAATTGGCTATTTCTCTTTCGCACTTTTTTTGTTGTTTTTTTACACCCCATGTCTGCTTTTAACTTTGTACCCTCTCCTTGGATTGCTTCTTCATTCCTGACTTTAGAAGTTCTTTCTTCCCACCTATTGTGTCTATTTTTAAATTGCTCTTCTCTCAAAGTTCTTCACTTATGCAAGCACTCAAGGCCTCTTCTTTGTGTGTGGGTATCGAGTACGAGCGCAACTTCAAAATGTATCTTCATCTGACCTTGTCACTCCCCATCATCACGCTCAGCTACATGCTACATTGTTGAAACCCTTGAATGCACTTTGCTTTTATTAGCTGCTTGTCATACTGGCTTGTTTTGATGGGGTTGCGCTTCCATCCAAACAACTCCTTGGACAAACACACTTTACCATAATAAATCACCTATCAGGTTATACTGTAGAACTCCATATTACAAACATCAGAGCTAACTTTTCCTATCCATGCTTGTGGTGAGACGCTTGAACACACTGTGTATCATCAGACATTTGTCATGTTTGCTTGTCCTCTATGATTCGGGTAAATTATTGATCCTTCCACGCCTTTACACAGGCATAAATCCATAAATTCATCTCACACGCCAATAAATATCTCAACGAGAAGGGTGCACACTAAGAATCTCCTTCTAGTCATGATCCCTGGCTTCCAATTTGATCTCTTGTGGATCTTAAAGGCCCAACTCTATATTGCAAATATCACAGATAATCTTCTCAATCCTGCCGCTAATCACCGTGTCTGAGACGCTCGGACATATCGTGATTATTATTAGGTTCTTGCTATGTTGTGGTGGAAGACGCACTGGTCAAGCATTTTGTGGATTAAACTGGGTTGGTTGTTGTCTTTGGTCAGAGCAGAAGTTGTTTAGGGAGTCTTGACGGGAGGCCGAGATAAGCCTGTCATCGCATCCGTGACATTTGAACGCATGACGCAGGAGGACAGCTAGCTATCCCTTCATTAAGTCCACGAACAAACCTGCTTTGTCATCGTGGGGAGGGGGTACGGGTAACGATTATGAAATCTGTTTGCCGCCACATAGTGAATGTTAAGTAGTTTACCATTTTCCTGGCAGCAGAAAGGCAAATATCGATGTGGTGAGATTGGGGGGTAAGAAAAACAACAAAACAAAATATAACAGTAAAGCTTGCATCACTACTCAAACGCCAAATATGCTACGATGGGCTTTTTTTTGTCCACCAACTTGTCTAGCAATGGTTTACACCATCAACTTTCGTGAGTGAAAAATAGATTTAATACAAAAAAAGACACCGTGGATTCAATAAGTCCTTGACCTTTTATGGACTGATGCGGATTGGGTCCAGTCCCCTGACCATTAAACTTGGCCACATGGAGCTCACAATTACACTATTGATCCGACTGCCGGCCAGGCATCATCCGTCCAATTCATCCACCTTCGAGCACTTCAATTATCAGAGCCATCACGGCCACGCCGCTGCGAGTGGCAGCTTGTCCAACACTGTAATCTGTCAGGGAATGAGATCCTGACCGCCTCGTCATATGCCAGATGCTCCCCTATATGTCACCTTGATCATTAAGGGCCGTCAAGCACTGACAGGGTTGTGAAAGGGCCTCGGGTCCCGTTAGAGCAGCAATTCTCAATCTTTTTTTGCACCGAGGAGCCGTTACATGCACAACAATATTTCTCTTTGGTAAGCTTCAGACGATTGTGTGGTGCAAGTTAATTTATCTTAGTGAAGTCCAGTACCGACTAATACAGTGAATGCGTTTTTTGTTTTTTTTGTTTACAATACGTTATCATAGCCCAAACTTGGCAAATGTATATGCTAATATAACCCGTACGTTGTATCATCGCGGGCCATTTCTTATAACTTCCACTACCTTCAGACTATTTTTGTTAACTAAGTCACAAAATAAATCTTCCACCTTCCAAAGGAGCAGCAACATGTTTAGGACATATTGGAAAAGCTGCCTAGGCGGAACTAGCTAGCAGGTAGGGGACAGAATATTGATCGAATATCCAGTTTGAGCCGAGTGAAACAGCACGGCCTCAGCGCTGCCCACGCCTGACGTGCAAACTCTACAGAAAGATCCAGGCTGTTTGTAAAGCCTGCTTTTCTTTGTGCAAGAACAACCTCCCTAATTCCCTGCCAGGAATGCTCCTGCTGACAGCCTAAGGTCTGGAGGTCTGGGACTCAGAGCTGCACAAATGGACCGACATGAACTGGAAGCAAGGCCGAAGCGGAATCAACAACAGTGAATGCAGGAAATTACTCTTGATCTACTATTTTTCCCCACAGATTGATGAATAAAACACCACAAAAGCGCAGTTTATCCACGTGAATTGTGATTTATTTGAAGAGGTTGTGAAATGGTCGCAAAGAAAATATGAATGAAGATTAAAGCTGTTTGTGATGGGATATTTCACAAACTATTATAATCATCCATCTATTCATTCATGGCGTTTCCTTGGGATGACTTTTTGAAATATTTTGCTTTAATTTGAATTTCTATCCAGCTGTGTTCATTCCACAAAGATTGCTAACTAGGAAATAAAGCATTCAGGATTTTTTTTTTCCAGTTCTTCCCATGCCGATTGCTCACGGAAACTTTCCCATTCAATTGTTTCATCTACATAATTTTACTGAGCCGTAATTACCATAACAAAGATTCGGCGTCCTCCGGTGACATTGCTCAGACAACAAATGCCATCCCAATAGCTCTAAAATAGCATTTAATGTGAATGAGAATTGGAGGGGATGTTGACAGCTTTATGATATGCAGCACACATCGGTGTCATACACCGAATTAGAGCTGTTTTCACAGAAAAGTGCCTCCCAAGTCTCATCTTTGCCATGCCATTCCAGTTAGCTTAAGCTCACTATGAAGAAGGGACGTGATGCATTTGTGTGAAAATTAATTATGATCTTTTTGTTCTGAGAGACTAATCATCGCTTTACGGTTATATTTTTTGTCCAATTTCTTGTCTGTGATGTAAAAATTGCTATGATATGCAAAATAAGTTTCTGTATCCAATTTAGTGAAACACAAACAAATGATTATTGATTAGCAGTTAGGCTGACCAATATTTGATCAAAAAGAAATCATCGTTTTATATACAGTACAACAGTAGCCCCTGAACTTCATAAGGTACCTGCTTTTTAATAGTTGTAAAAGTAAAATAATATAGTGACACCATTGGCAGTGATAATGGGGGGCAGGTGCTTTTTCAATATGGCCACATTTACACCAAGCAAAGATTCATATTTGTGACTTGAACTGCCCACTTATATTAAGATGGCCCAGAAAAGATCATTTTGTATCTCAAATAGAAGAAGCAGCAGTCTTATGTTGTTGAAAAAAACTGTTACAACTGCCCACAGCGCAAACAACATCCTCCGTGTGAGTCATGTTTGGATGGCCCATGGTACAATGCAAAAGAAATATTACAAATTCAGCTGGGAGAAGAAAATAACCAAGTCAATGTCAAGAGATTAGAGAAACGCTTTACATCATAAAACTGGAGTGACGAGGCTCAGAAAGGAATTATCAAGATGAGCAAGGCCCTTTTCTGCCCCCCCGCTTTTCTTAAACAGCCACTTTGCAGTGAAAATTGCTTTAAGCCACTGTATATTCAACCCTATCTCTCGCATATCATAAAACTGTCAACATTCAACCCCATTTTCATTCATATTGGATTTTATTTTAGAGCTACTGAATTTGAAATCCTTCTGTAAGGGTTCAAAGTCTTTGTTATGGGAAATTAATCTCGGTCAAATCACTTGGGAGAGCGCTGCGGCGTAGTTAGCGCTATTCCGTCATGGTTGATTTTACTGCGGCACTGTGGTCATTACCTAGTCGTCCAACTCTTTGTAGTCCCGGAAAGAGCAGTCCTGGCTCAACTCCACTTTGCACCCCATGAAAACTCAACAATAGAATTGAATATAGCTTGCAAATTGGCACAATCTGAGGTCTTTTTAAGGCTATGCCTCCATTTTCTATCCTATTCTAGACCATGTACGTACAATCCGGAGTCAATCCCAGTTTAGCCAGTGTGAAAGGCAAACTCCACTTTTAACTGATCCCAGGTATGGACAGACAATAAAACAACAATTCAAAACCTTTTAATCAAATCTACACTTTTCGGCTACTTTCAAAGTGCACGTTCTGCAACATGACCGCCGTGAAGTCAACACAAAGTGACTCAATTACGCGAGCGCACCGCTACTCCCCGTCCTCCTTTTCCCCGCCGCCATTATTCCCCCACATGAACAGACTCGCTAGTACATTCACGCCTGTGTTTAGTTTACCGTTTATTTTTAGAAGGCCGGCGCCTAATTAGGTGGGAGCTGGTGTAGAACACAAGCATAAACAGCAACATTAGTGCTGATGGCTAATGAGAGAAGCTATTGTGGGTAAAGCTAGGGCAGTTTCATCGCATATTTTTATTATTATTCTTTCATTATCTTCTCAGTGGATGACTGACCCCTCCGCCTCTTAAAATACAAAAGCTAAGCTATTATATTTGTGTTAACTTAGTTCTCACTGGCATGTTCTCAAGTCGTTGAGGACAACTCGGCATGCAATAAAATGTAATAAAGGGGGTGTATTAAATAGCTTTGCTTTCCAAAGATAAATTCCCCATTTTTTTATATTTCTTATGCCTGAAACAATTAAAATGTTTTTTCCAGTAAAAAGATGTATTCTTATTATTTAAGAAATGCTGCAAATAGGGGAAAATAATTGAAATCATTTGTTGCTGTGAGAGGGAGCGGTAGTGCAAGGTCCATGGAGGCGGAGCAGTCGGACGGATTGCTTTGGGCAGTCAGCTGTGTAGCGCTTGATGTGAACCAGTGCTGTCACGGGCTTGTTATCTTTATCATTTTCCCTCATAATGCGCAGGACGTTTGCGAATTGACTGTCTTGCACAGGCCGATATCTGTGATACGCTGTGCTTTTCCCAAGTGGGCAAATAGGTGCATTAAGCCTTGTGTGCTACAATTTTGTCACATATAGATATGCCCATGTACATTAAATAAAGCATGTCTCATTTGCTGTACTGGTTTGTCACCCTTAATGTGCAGTAATGCGCTTTATAACCCGGTGCCCCAACCTATATGTGGAAATTTCTAAAAATAGTCCTCTTCATTGAGACTCGCTCCTTATAATGACGTGTGCCTTTAAGTCTGAGAAATATGGTAACTTAAGTAAATACACCCAACATATTTCCTCAAATATCGATCAGAACTCTAATATATATGTAAGTATGGTGCTCCCCAATTAGTTGACACCTCTCTTCTCATAATTGGAAAAAAATAGCATAACTGGCTCTTTTGTCATTTGAATGACAATTTCACTTTATATGAATTGTAATGCAGTACAGTATATATGCAATATTCCAAAAAATGTTGAACATCTACAAAGAAAATGACACTAATAGATGCCTCTCTCATCTACAGTTGAATATACCTTTTGCAAAATAATGATATAAAATCATCTTTTTAGTGGATGCCAACAATTTTCTGCATGGTCCCGACTTCCGCATCTCACTGAGATGACTTTTTTTCACTCCAACTGTGCGCAAGCAACAACTCAAATTTCCATCGAATTTTTCTTAGTCAGAGTTAGCGTGAGTCCATATCTAAAATTGTTATGGGTTTTATACATGCAGAGACACAGAGTTCATGACTGAGGGTTACCAGTGGTTACCTGAGCAAGAAAGCCCGAGAAGCGCCGTCACGGCTGTCTCCCCGCTGCCCCTCACGGGCCGTAGCCCCTCTGCGCACATCAGCCTAATCAGGCTGCTCAGTATGCAGAACAACCTTCCCAGACGGCCCCGGCGCCGAGCCCTCAGTCGCTGACCTCCCCTACAGCAATGCAGGCCAGTCGGGCTGAGCTGTGCCCAGTCAGCCGGTGCCAGATGTCAGGCGGGATGGATAGCGGCGATAGTTATGCAGAGGAACAGGCAAAGGCTGGATCAAGTGATACTGGCAAGGAATTTTTTTACGCATTGCCTACTGGGGAAAGAAGGAAATGATGTGGCCCACATTAAATTCTCTCTTGGCCAGTTTGTAATAGCAAGGGATTTAACTTTTGCAGGGATAGTTCACATACTGGACCCAATGTGCACCGTTTTACATGTTTAATCAAAATAATAGTTATATAAATATATTCCAGCTTTAAATTTGTTGCAGTTAATATATTTACAGCACAACTGGTAATAGCAAGTCTACAATGAAAACTTACAAGGTCCATTAAACGTGGGGACGAAAATGGATGAAGAAAAAACCCTCCACTAAGGCAAATTATCATTTTAATGTGATGGATTTGATTAATGCTGTCCACTGAGTTTTGTGAAAACCACCTCTGCATTTTGTTTTTAGTTACTTTCCAAAAAGCTTGTTTTTTTTATCATAACTTTGTTTTATACTATCTCACTAATACATACAATGAATACTTTTTTCTTGAAACTAAAGCCATTATTTGATCACAAAAATAAGCAAAACTGTTATATGTTGAAAATACTTTTCAGAATAATTTAATAACTTAATTTGTATTTTTGTAACTTTTTCAGTGATCGACATTGAAGTCGATTAGAGCTCGTAAGAATCATTGTCGGATCTAATCTGCAGGCACATTGTTTCCCAGAACACAAAAATGGACGCACACAACACAGAGCACGGATGCTAATGAAATGCTAATTG
Source organism: Syngnathus acus (assembly GCF_901709675.1). NCBI lineage: Eukaryota > Metazoa > Chordata > Actinopteri > Syngnathiformes > Syngnathidae > Syngnathus > Syngnathus acus. The sequence continues at coordinate 5,329,068 of NC_051089.1, read as the reverse complement.
CTTAACAATGAGTCGCCAAACAATGTGAAATAATGCTCAACACAAAGCAGGAATCTTGTTTACAACGAGCAAGACTTTACGCTTAAATCCATCTAAGCGGCTGTTTACGCACTTTACTTTTAGGTCCTGCTGTTTTGGTTATCAACAAGGTTAGCAATATTCTGCAGGGTGCAGCAGTTAGCTCAGTCAATTACACCCGCAAAAGCTGGGCAACAAACCCGGCAATAATTGGGACATGCCGTCTATTAGCGTGGAGGCCACTATTTGAGCAAATAAGGTTTTGTTTTTGAATCGAAAACACGAATGTTCACCGGAGGTAATCGCGTCCTTTCGTTTAAAATGGCAACACTGCCTTGATTGCAGTCGCAGCAATGACACATTATGTGAGCACATATTGGAACTAAAGCGGCCCCTCCCTCTGCAGGCTGATGTAATCCGAAGCAACACAGAGCACACCCATATATTCTAAAATCCCCTCAGAGACAAGAGAGGGAGGAGGAGCATAGAAGAGAGAAAGAAAAAAATGGCTTCTCCCAGGGAATTTAGGAGTAGAATTCCTCGTCTGCCCCTCAACATGTCACCCTTAAAAAAAAAGCAGGTTATTGATCTCTTGGAAGAGAGTCTGTCAGATTTCAGCGTGTGCCTTCTGCCCCCGGCTCCCAGCTCAGCCGGATCCCAGAGAGGATGATATCCCCCGGGGGCTGATTAAAGACGTTTTCCCGGAAGACTCCTGGGTCAACCTATAAGCTCCTTCCCCCCTTTTTACAGCAAGCCTGCTATATTCAACACGTTGGAGCGATGACTCCATAAGAAGAAAGACTCTTTACAACTATTATCCTCCAGTTACTCTTTATACTTTGCCAGGGAGGGACAGTGGAGCCACTAAAGTGGATCGCGATCCATTTCATAAGAAATAATGAATGAATTTTGACAGCTGAATCTGTGTGGGTAAAATTGTAGGATTTCTAATAGAGCATATAGAGAAGGTAAAGTATTTATTAGTTATTATTAAGTGCAAAAATAACTATCAAGTGATAGTGGCTTGTAATATGACCTTGGCATTGCATGAATATAACCTGAATCATCTTTATGGACAACATGCTGTCCAAATGGCAACACCTCCAATTATGCTTTGCACTGAAATTGTCTAGATGTGGACCTCCAATTGGAGACCCCGAGGTTGCATTACGTGGAGCCTTCTGTCTCTCAGCGGGTCAGAGCTGGAACAGGACCAGTCGACCGCGGGGCCAGGCCGACCTTTACCTTATCGAGTTAACCATGATGAGATTATAGAACAACCTGAACTGCCACAGCCATTACCAGCCTGTTGTCCATTAGTGACCTGTGGCTACCGCTACATGTACACGGTGGGCACACACACACACACTCAGAAAGACAGAGAGAGAGAGGAAAAAGTAATAAACGCAATATAAAGAAGCGCACACACACATGACAAATCTATCCTTTGTATGTTATATATTTTGTGTTGCTGATTGCATGAAACAGCATATAAAGCACATGGTGAGGCAGACACGATTCTGCCTCACCGAGGCAATTTTGTACGCTACAAAAAAATCGATCATACCTGCCATCCTATTGTTGTATCGCTTTATGCCTGTATACAATCTACGCGTGAATCCCAATGATGGTTGCTTCCAGTATTTATTACAGTGTGGGAGTGCGCGTGTAATCGTGTGCACGCGCACGTAGCGAAAGCGTCGTCGCGATGATAAGTGACTTGCCGGGTGATTAAAGAGAAGTCGCTGGCTGTGTCTCTGTGTAATGAACACAGGAGATCCATCAAGCAGGCGCCTTTGAGGAGCGCCGGGCTCATCGGCAGCTCAAGAGCTAGCCTGTGATCTTTTTCCCGTTTCAAGCAACCTTTATTCACGTTATTAAATGGAATGGTATTGAGCGAGGCAGGTGAGATTACATTTTGTTTTGCATTAGGTACGTAAAGAACATGTTTGTGTATATACTGCCGTGTCATCAGGCTTTTCACCCTCTTGGAGAATTTAGAGCCTTCAAGTAATCCAATGTGCACATTTTGGTACGAGACAAGATATGATAAGATTAATACACACCCTGTATCTTAAATATGAGATTCATAGTATCAGGTACGACAGGTCAGGAACTACTGAAAGGTTCTCGAGATGTTGAGGGCAAACAGAGACTCGGTTCAAACGTACAAGGTAAATCAGGCATCATGGGGACCGGTTTTATCATTCATGCTGGGAGTTGTCCCACTTATACACACACTGGCACTCAGGTGAACTCTCTTACGGGATCGTCCGCTCTCGCTTGATCTGATCGCGGGCCTGTGGGAAGGTTTGCAAGAGTGTTCATTCCGATTACTTATCCCGAAGTTGTCACCTGTACATTGAACCCGGGGTCAGTGAATTTGATTTACAAGTGGAAATACCTATATGAGTCTCACTTATTTTCCATCCCCAAAGAGAGCGGGCCTTTGATTTGCCTTTTCCGTACTCAGTCATGGACTGTTGCTCCCACACTGTTGTAATTTGTTCCCGCATGTTTACAACATCAAACATGGCATCAGATGATGTATTTTGTGTTTGAAAACAAACTCCTAATGCAAAATGGAGCATGATTTCAACCACTTCATCATTTGTAAAGTGACCTCTAGACCTTGTTCATGATTGCATCGTGTGACACATCTGATGATCTCCCCATGGATTAAGTGTGTCACTATTCCCTTTCATAGCTGAAATTATCCGAATAGACACTATAGAGAGAGTCTTGCTAATCTCGAATTACTGGGTAGAGATCTTTCAAAAAAAGTAGTGAAGCGTTAACTTGCGAATGTTAACCTCAGCAATTGTGGTTCTGGACTGAAATCAACTCCACCAACTGATAAGTGCTAATAACGTGTTACAATTTTAATGAGAGAAATTGATCATCATTCCAATATATATAAAAATATAATGAAAGAGAGAATGTAAAGAACAACTGGGTTGGTCTGCATGGAAGCATCTGGGCATGAATTGTGGCCTGCAGTGCTTCCTGCAAGTCTTTTCATTTTATATTTGTGTGTTTGACTGCTTGTCACATTCAATAAATGAGCTAATAGTGCACCAACCCAGAAAGGATTCATAACTCAAAGAACTGTGCAAAGGAAAAGTGCCATCAAGTTTGTAAATTCAATACGCTCTTTGGTAAATTTGACATTCGTACTGAATGGGAATGCTTGATGAGATTTTGGAGAAGCTTTTAGTTTGGAGCTTGCAACGCAAACATTCATTGTGATGCCATTTACCGGTGCCGGCCATGCTTTGTGGCAAACATTCGCTTGTCGGCGCTGGCTCGTGGATGTTGTGGGTCACCTTTGTGACAGAGACGACACGCCTGATCAAAGGCTGGCCATTTGCCGCTGGGAGGCCTTGGATTCCCGCATCCAGCTGCGCGTGTACGCTTGTGTGACCTTGGCGTCGCGTTGCGGAGGTTCGTGCGGCAAATAATAGCTAATCTGACCCGGCTAATGCTCCTTCGGTGTCCCCTTCATCCGTCGTTTCATCTCAGCGTTCTGTTTCTTCGGGCTACGTGGGGGAGCCCTGATGAGGCTAGCGAGAATATTATCACAGTTGTGAGCAGATAAAAATAAAATGTGGCTCAGACAGTATCCACGCATCTCTGGTGCACTTTGCTCAAAAGGGTGCACTCTGTAGCGCCGCCATCTGCCTGTGACGGCTGGACATACCGCCAACATTAGCAACAAATCTCACACCAGCTGCCTTCAACTGCAGCGTTTTGTCTCTTTGTTAGTGTAAAAAAACATTTTACTTCCTGAATTGAGTATAAACAACTTGTAGCAGAGAGAAAAGGTTCCACTTGTATGATCCCGCTTTTATGTGCCGAGACAATTGTTCCTATGAAAAGCACCGGTGTTGTTTTTTTAAAAAAAACAAAATCGACAAGTGATTCATTTGTAAAACCTCCTGCTGCAAATGGCAAATGTTTCTTTCCATGTAAACCACTCAGCCGCTTTTATCGGGGATCATTGCACTGGCAGTAACTTTCGGCTAAACATCAGCATTGGCATTCAAATGTTGAAATTGATTCCACTGTCAGAGTAAAGAGGTGAACAGTCATAACACACTGTATTTTCACATTTATTGCCAAGTTCACTTTTTGAATGAGGGGGGAAAAATGCATTTATGCATAAGTCAGGGCAACTTGGTTCATTGAAAAGTGTAAAGCAAAGCACGGCATTCAAAAGAACATTGACTTCTACCAAGGCCAAACTCTGAACAACTGGAGTGGCAAGAAGGTGAAGTGTCGAGGTTGTGCTCGATGCTGAGATGGTGTAAAAGCTGCTTTCCAAATTGGTGCAAGAAAAAAAATCATATCTAAAAGAATTATCTCAGTTTATAGATTCTATTGTCCACATATAGGCTACATTTACTTAGTGAGCTGATTTAAACTCTGTTGCTCACCAAAACAGCAACACCAAGGTACCTAAATGAGCAAATATGACGTGTGCTTCACAGTTATGATGAGTGATGGACATTAGATTTTTTTTTTACAGTGAGCTCAGCAACAGACAGCTTCAAAAGGGATATCGTGAAAAAATCATGAAAGAGTCTGACAAGCCCATGACACATGAGGGATATTTCTCTTTCTAGAGATCAGTGAGGCTGGACAAAAAAAGAAACACGGAGACTCAGTTAGGAAAGTGTAACAAAAGCCCAGATGCAGAAAGAGACATTCAAAGGCAGCCCCGTGATGAAGCTCATGCATTGGGATCGTCGCTCCCGACGACTCGCTCTGATGGAAGGATTTCATCTGTTTTATCTCCTTTGTCTTCTTTTTTTTCCCCTTCATGTTATACAGACCATGTCCCTCCTTTTTTTCACCCCCTCCCTTCCCTTTTCTTTGCTTCAGTGAGGCAAAAGATCTTAATCGCGCCTGACCGTAATCTAGTCGAGTGGAACGCTTTTCTTCAATAGAGTAAGGGTTATTGTCTGACAAAAAAAAAAAAAAGATGTGCGGTTTGTGGTTTTGAATTGTGTCATTTCCAGACTATAAGCCGCCATAAAGATCCGGACGGCCCTCAATGGGCTTTACTGAAGTCTTAAGAGAGTTTTGGAATTGACAAAATGGAAAGTCATGTGATGATTGTGACTTGGAGGCACATTTTTTCATCTATTTCCAAATCTCTCAGGGAGAGTCAAATCTGGAGGTTTCAATGTGTTTTCGAAAGTATTCAGCTGGCACCCGTGATAGATTCAAAGTGACACGACAACAATAAAATGAAATCATCATCTTCGGCTTCAAGTTTGACTTTCTCCTGTGATGGCAGAAGCCTCCTTTTTTCCCCTCCACGTTTCTCCTTTTGTCTCTGTCACCTCATTTTCTTCTTGTTGCCTTTTGTCACTTTGCCTCTCGCTCTTTGGCATCTTTCTTGTTCTCTTGTGTCGTTGTCACTTCCCATCTTGGCTGCCTCATTTGTCATTTCAATCTCGGAGCTTGTCTTTTGTAGACAAACATGGGGAAAATCCTCGTTTTTATTTTTTTTCAGTCTGATGTCAGAAAAGAGTTTGAAAATCCACAAACAAGTGAGTAGCTAAGGAAGTACATGAGTTGTTCATCTTTTCCTACCCTGTCTCATTTTTAGAAAGCCTCACTAAATGTATGAAATAGTTCATTTGACAAGATGAAATTTAATAAGCTATCATGAGTATACCCACAAAAGCATTTCAAGCGTTTTGATACTTAAGCTAATACGGACATGCTAATATGAGCCGACAACGCATCACTCATATGTGTTGACTTACAATGTTTCCTCGTTAAGCGCCGCCGCGGACCGTCCAATTGGAAAAGAGTCTTATCGGGCGTAAATAATGGCATCTATCTATACAGAGGCGCGGAGCAAAGGTTGGAGCAACAGATGCCTTTCTCCCCTTCACTGAGTCTGCTCGCTAAATTCTGCCACTCACATACTTGGCTCCCATTCACACTCATTTGTATTAATTCAGTGCATATAAAAGGAAGAAAGGATGAATGAGGATGTTGATACAGGAAATGAAAATATACCCCGCTGAGCAAAGGTTCAATGTGTTCCTTAGGGCCTATGCAGTTTGTGGCAGATCAGTGAAGCATGATGGGAGTTGACGTTTACGCATTCATCCATTCAGCCCGTCTTTGCAAATCCATCCAAATGATCAGGCAAAGGCAATTGAGAAGAATGAAAATGAAAATTAAAAAAAACAGCCTTGCGTCTCTTGTGTTTTTTCCCCAAAGACGGTAAAACTGCTCTTAGCATTTTTTTATCATCCATAAAAGCATCTGTTAAAAGCTTGCAATTACTTCTCCCTTCAACCACATTTCAACTTGGGTCCACATCGAAGCTCTCACAAAATGTTGACAGCTCCATCCAAGCCTCGTTTCCACTAACTAGTACAAGTTGCTATATATTATAACAATAAAGGAGTGACATCACGAGATGTTAATTGCTTTCATTGCAAAACTACAAGAGAAAGAAATACTTTTTTCTTTTAGTCTTATTATAACAAGAGTAATACTTTTAGGAAAATAGAGTACTATTAGCAGAAGAATTATACAAGAAAAGTTAAAAAAATTACAGTTGCTCACGGGAATGCAAGCATTTTTAAATACCATTTAATGAGAATAAAAATGTTGATTTGCAAGAATATTGCAATCCGAATAAAATTGTGACATAAGGAAAAAAAAACACTAGCACAAACTAATGAGGTCTAATAATCATCTCAAAGGAATTTAAAAAAAAAATCTACAAAAGACATGTACAGAGCTAACCAATGGAACCGATGCAAGCTTTGATTTATGTGCAACAGCCCGGTGTGACATTGTGCACATGTTCCGTCAACAACAAACAGCCCAGTGAGCTACGGCACCTTCCGCCATGCACCTGGCGTATTCGTCAATAGCCTGAATAAAAGCCAACGCTTCCCCTGCGTCCGCCGAGCCTCGTATCCTCGCATTGATTTCTCCCCGGCCGTTTGCTCTCCCCCCACAGCCGAACCCCGGATGCAATTTAAGTGCCGTGCGGGGACGCGTTTGCAGCATAGAGGCCGACACGGTGCGGTCAATAGCCCGGGGCGGCCAACAAACTGGAGTGGCGTACGAGCTGCTCGACAGACTTCCTCTTTCAAGCTCACCTCACGCCTCTTTGTCAAATTAAATGATGGAGGCTGGATGGCTTTCCAAGAGGCCTCCGGCGGGCTTCCGTCTCCGAGTGGACGAGGCGGGACCGTGACAAACGTAGCGCGTTCCACACTTCAATTGTTCCGTTTGATACGGCGTTGGATTTCAACGCGCTGCTTCCGGAAGTTGACTTTTGCAAACAGATGCTGTTTGGATTGACACAACGAGGCACTTGATGCTGATGGTTGGTTTTAATTTACAAGATTTTATACGACTGCTTAAATTTTAACCAGAATTTGTTCAGCCCAAAATCGATCCGGTAGCGGCCACTGGAAAGCTTCAAAAGTTGCACCCCAAAAGTTTGTTTTCAGATCGCAACCAGAAGTTTGGTAGCCACGTCTATCATGAGTTGACTCAAAAAGCTGTGCCTGAAAATTCCAGGTAATCGCCCATTTTGGTTTGAAGACGCCATTTTAAGTCTATTGTTCCCAATTACAGGTTTCCTTAGATATGAGCTTGCACAAAAGCTTTTTCCAAAATCTATCCTGGCCTTAAAGAACAAAGAGTTTCGTCATACATAGCTACCAAGTTTGCTTCCTCCAAAACTCCAGTTACTCAACTCATAAATGATTTAGTGTATAACGACATTCCCACTTTTGAGAAAAGCATACACATCCACCACTGTCATGAACGTATAGATGAAATACTTCTACTTCAAACAAAATTCACTTTTGTCTGGTGTACCTTCAGCCAGAGGAGAGGCTGTTTGTATTCGTGAAGAACAGAACAACCGGCCGTGTGGATAATGTAAACATAAATTCATGAATGCCGGCGTAATAGGGTAGCCGCTCTACATCTTTCTTCTACGTTTATTATATATTTGCAAACCATTGGCAAAGAAAAACAAATTTATCTGGGCGAGGATGAAGCCATTACTTTGTCTATTACTCATTCACGTGAGCCTCCGGGCCGATGGAGGGAAAAGAAAATGGAAATAGTAAAATACGCCGGCTACGAATACTGTTCATTTGATGCTGCCTCTTGGATACATTGTGTGGTGGCGACACTGTTTATTTTATTCCTCGACATGAGCGCGCAACGCCGCTCATGCGTGTGTGCTATAAACATTGCACTCCAATGTGCAACCATGCTTGTCTTGTCCGTGTACTCGCATGCCCCCCCCACACACACACACCGACACCAGAGTTTTTTTTTTTTCTCCACACATGCCGTATCAGAAAGCATCTGCGATTATACACTCCGCAGTAAAATTATTCAGTTGGCATCGACGCCACATCGCAATTCTACACGCAACAACCGCCTCCCCCTCCCTCCCCTGAAATCTCAAAGGGAAATAAAGCAAAACCATTTAGACGGGTTTGGAGCTCAACCTTTTGTTTGTCACACCTGGGGAGCACAAATGGATTCTGCTTGTACAGAAGATTGAAATTGTATGCTTATTTACACCTCTGTGCTTTATTTTAAAAAAACATGACAGCAACCCCCCTCCCCCTGTTAGTCCACATTGTCCTCACTCTTCTAAGACAGTTGAATGTTTTTCAACCTTTCAGGAACTTAGGATGGTCCTCAGAGGACTTTCTAAAACTGAAACTATTCTTCAGAAAAAAAACATGTTAGAAGGTAACAAAAGGACGCAAGTCCTCCGCTTTTAGCCTGTTCAAGTAATTGGCGGTCTTGACCTGGGCCCTCTCTGTTGGCCCATTCGTAATCTTGGAGAAAGAAAGAGCGCTGCACGGTTGCTCATTTTGTTTTGACACTCACAAACACCCGCCAAGAATCAACATAAACAATCCCAGGACGATGCTAACACACCCTCGCACACACATACTGTACAGGCACAGAACCAAGGCAAGAGCGGGATTGATTTTATGATGATGCCCCTGGCTGCTTCCAGCCATGGAGGAATTGGAGGCGGCAGAGCTTTTGTGCACATGTGTGGATTTTTTCTTGTGTTTTGCTTTTTGGGAAATGAGGAGTGCCGCTGTTTGCTTTTTTGGAAGCAGTCTGCCGGACAGGCCAGGCTGTGCTACTGCTGCTGAATGCACAGCTTGTGCAACATGGATGATGTTGGGAAGTGTGTGTGTGTGTGTGGCGGGGGGGACCATGCCACCCACCACAGACAAGCCACCCTCCTCAGCGCACACACACACACGCACGCACGCACACACACACACACACACACACACACACACACACACACACACACACACACACACGCACACACACACACACACACACACAGGCAGACCTGCAACTGCCAATCAAAGGCGCCTCGGGCGCCGCCACTGCCATGTATGCATAAATTAGCATTCATTTGCATGAGCAGCCACTCGGTTAGCAGGCCCACTTGGACCCCCATTCCTCCCTCCCGACACGCAAATGGCATTTTCTCCCCCCCGTTCCCTTCTCCTCAATTGCTCACTTTTGCTCTCCTTATCCCATTACAAGCATCGACAAGAGCTAGAAAATAGTAAGTTAACCCTTTTTCTACCGAACAGCTCTCGACATGAATTACAGTACAGGATTTTGAATTTGCATGCTTGTTTGTTTGTAAACTTACAAATGAGCCAACAAACAAAAAGAAAGCAAACAGAGGGCTAACACAATCTAATGAGCACTGGCAGAGCTAGGATTTTTTTTCTGGTGGGGGTGGCCAAGGATAAAAAAATTACAAAACCAAAAAGTTCTTCAGGAAACTAAATTAAAAAAATCTGAGACAGAGGGGAAAAGAATTGCAGGGAAACTTCCAAAATCCAATTATCTATCCTGGCCTCTTAGGGGAGTTTTGAGGACAACATCTGTGAACTTTGTTTTACAATTCTATCATTTTGGTTACTTTAAATTAGAAGTACAAACTATTGGCTTTCATCGCTAAAGACCAAAATACGGTGTTAACATTGTCATTTCTGACAATGTCAGTGAAAACTGACCATTATTAAAGTTGCTTGTCACAACTCTTGTATGGGATCTCATTAGATAGCCTATGACTTACTTTGCCAATAAAATAAAAAAATCTTTCTAAAGCGCTCACATAAGACTTTAACTTTCCACCGCCGAGCTGCACAAGCACCAAAAACAGGCACGGACCAAGCTTCATTATCCCGCGAACTCTCAAGTCTTGTTTCGCACCGGGAGCAGCAGTGCATGCATGGCTGTCTAAATTACATTTTCTCCCAACAAGAAAATTCAGCATAACGCTCAGCAACAGTTACACAGCCAAGGTGAGCCAGTCAGATCGGGGAATACAGCGGATAAAATGACATGAATTTTTCACCACGAACACTCAAACATGACACTATACAGTGTTGGCCTGCATGGGGATTAATAAGTAAAGAACAGAGAGGGCTTATAGCTGCCCTGAGCACAAGTTTTGGGATGTAGTAATTGGCCGAGATTGTGCATTCCAAGTCGAGTCGGAGCAGCGCGCGTGAGCCTAACGAAAGTTTCCTCTGCTGCTTTGTTGACCTTTTTCTCACCCGTTGCACATATTTTCAAAGTTCACAATGATTAAATTATTGAAAGTGTTCTTTGGTCCATAAAACTGCATTCGATTGCATTTTTCTTAAATGTATTCGTCAAAAAAAAAAAGCCTCAATTAACAACAGCATTTGTAAACATTTTAGGGGGTGGCATCAACTATTCTGGATTTTTTTTTAAACTTTTTGCTGTACAGTTCAGTCCCTAGTGGATAGTGGGGAATTATGGTATTCTGCTCACTGGGTTTAACAGAGGGCATGTAGCTAGCACATATTAGCATAAAGGTGCATATGGAGCATGTATAGTGCTGTGTATACATTGTCAGAAACTAATCTGGGTTGTGTACCACACGGGGTGCTCGCATCTGCAAGCCTTGATGACGCAAAGTAAATTGCAGATAGTCTCAAGTGCCCACTGTTGGCTGTGTTTCCTATCCTCAACCTCTCTGTGACCCTTCAGCTGAATACGAGTCACGAGAACTCAAAGAAGCACTGCCAAGGCAACAGAGCCGCATGCTGTCTCATCCGATTTCCGCATCACCTCGCCTGAAACACATCACGCCCTTTTCGTGTGCACTTTCTATTTATGTTGTTTGTGTCTACTGGGAGTAAAACTGAGCTATAGTTAAGGCATCAGAGTTGTAAAGATAGTAGGTTAAAATATCTTTAAGGGGTCGACAAGTTTCTGTTATGTCGTGCCACATTCAAAGGTTTGATAAAGGTCATTTGTGCATTTTGAAATTTCACCCAAAATTTGAATATCCCATTTTTAGAGTAGCATATGAGAAGACTCGGCATGATCAAGAAAGTGTTAATGCTCACAAACAACTGCTGCCGCCTCTTGTTACGAGTGCTAATGATGTCAGCGTAGGGGCCCCTGCTTGTTGATTAGCCTAAATGAAGGGCTAATAGAAGTTGCCCGAGCGTAATTAATGACTGAAGGGTCGCCTAACGAAGACGAGAGCGTGCAGACATGGCGTGCGGGGTAGTCTCGGGGTTAAGTGCGCCAATAGACAACACGGCAGGGCAAACCTCATCAGCTCGGCCATGCTAGCTAACCCGTGATGCCCTGCCACCGTGAGCTACGCCAATGCCCAAGACAGGCCTGCCATCCTGACCGGGTTCTAATTAGCTGTCACCACAGGTGGACCAATGCCACTGTGTGGTCTTGTATCTCTGACAGTGTGGGACCCCACCGAGCTTCCCCTTGACACCCGGCACCACTGCAGAGAATGTGCGTGTGTGTGTCTGAACATAGAATACATTAATTTTAGAGATGGGCACACAATAGTCCTTTACTGATAGATATGCAGCCAAATATCCACTTTTGGTTCAATCTAAGGCCATTTTTTAATATTCATGTTGTGTTTGCCACTTCATTTATAGGCAGTGTAGAATAGATAATGTAGATTAATAAGCTAAATGAAATATACAATCATCGTGGCAACTTGCACAACAGAAAAACTAAGTAACTTGGGTCCATCACACGGTTACTGCATGTTATATTACAAATGAAAACATTTCTTGTCTAGTTTTTCACTCCGAATCAACAGAATGTCATCAAATAATCCACACAGTCAAAAATTCCCATGGCGGCAACATGTACACACACACACACGTGCATAATTTATATATGTACGTACTTAATAATCACTCAGAGTCTCAGGCACTCAAGTACGCCCTCAATTTACATTTTCTATACTGTAATTAATGCAATTGTCCTTCTCGCCAGTTATTCACGATAACCGGCAAACGTGATCAATACAAATCATCAGATCAAATATAAATATTGCACTGTCAAAAAAGAAGTCCACAGCACTCTGTTACTCTGCCTGTCATATAATCAATGAGATTGTGCATCTTGGCAACTATTCATAAAAGCTGCCACCTTGCACAATATACTGAACCTAAACTAGAACTGCTCAAAATCATCAACAAAGTTAAGAAGGGGCACAATTTGTTTATGATGTGATTTCTGCCCTTGACGGTTTTTCATGAGAACCGATACCATTCCTCCTCTTGCCTTTCACAATAAAAATAAACACAAGGACTAGAAATAATCCATAAAGTGAAAGAATGCCCAGGCACTATAAAGAATGTAAAGTCAGGCACGATGCAATAACAGCCTATTGTATAAAATCAAATGGCCTTGTGTGAGTACATACAGTAAGTAAGTACCGGTACTAAACTAATTCCAAGCGATATATCATTGTTACCATCAATTTCAACACAGCATTCCATCATTACGCCTGCGTGTTGTGTTTGTCTACCCTTCATCATTTCTACCGAACATAACATTCTTAGACACCGTGTCAAGTGTTAAACACACATACACACAACGGCGTGCACGGTGATGTATGGCTCATTTGCGGCGTGATATGTTCTACACGCGGTCACTATACATCAGCCACTGATGTTGCGCAAACGGGTCCATTTGATCCTCTTTGGCAGATGGATCCAATCGGCCGTATTGGCCTGTGACAGAAAGCAATCTAACGGCAGCCTCATTGATGATGATGAGTTCTGTTCCATTGCGCCCGAGATCCAGTCCAATTTCAAAAACAAATTCAGCCATTCATCTTCCAAATAATTGTGGCACTTTATCAATTGCTCCCGGCTCTTTTATCTATCATTTCGATTGATGTGATCATTTTCCAAAATAGCCGTCTGTACCGAGTCTGGTCTTCAGACATACTTGCGTGGCTTTGCCGGTGTGCGAGTTCTTTGGCTTTGAGAGATATTAGTGAATGGAAAATGTGCTTTGATAAAGATTTCAGTTGACTCACAAAATTTTATAAAATGGTGACTCGGGAATATTTTCACAATTTATTACAATCTATCCATTTTGTACATGTTTCAAATTTCATACACTTTTGCTTTTTGAAGGACAATGAATGGTCAAAATGATCCTTAAATGGACTCCAACTTGTGCATTTTTGGGTTTTTGAGACTTTTTCTCTGTGAACTCATGATAAACCTGCCTGCCAAATTTCACGCTGCCAAATGAAACTGGCCTCGGGGGGCTAAATGGACATGGTCTGGATTCATGGCCGTGTGTGTTAAGTCAATTTTACTTTAGTGAGTGACATGTAATGTTGTGAGACCACTATTTTTTTTTTTAGGATCTTTTCATCGGTTCATAACAGAAAAATGCTTGGATGCAGGTGTGTGCGAAGAGTAGTCCAATCAAGTAGCTTAATCTTCAACAATATTTTTGTTAATATTAAATGTTTTCTTATTCTATAACTGGAATTTAGATGAAGCAAAAAAATTAGACTGATGTGTATATTTAAATGTTGAAGATTGGCCTGGCTTTAATTTAAATTCCACCTGGCTTTGACCATCCTCAGCTAATTTGCATGCACATGTACGTTTGTCTTCAGTCAACACTTTCTTTGATTTTGTGCCTTCCTTTATTAAGATATTACATGGGCGCCGCGATCTGACAGATCCAATTTTTGCGTCGTTGTCAGCACCCAAACTACTTAGCATTCTAAGTGAATGCACGCGGGCGAAGATGAAACAGATGCGGTATTATATGACAGCTCTGTCATAAACTCCACTTTGAATAGGTGGAGGCGGAGGGGGGCAGGGTCACAAGAGTTAAGTATTCTGTTTGAGAGAGATGTTAAATGTTATAGTGGGAGTTTTGCTGTAATATCACATATTTGGTATATTAATAACAATTGATGTACATTTGTTTTGCTAATTCCATTGCCAAAGAGGGTGTATTTAGTGTTTGTTCCATCAACATGGCCGCATGCATGGGTGATAAAATCACTCCGTTTTCAGGACTTATACATGTTCACGTGACGGATCCGTGATCCATCATTGCTTTACATTTATTACTCTCGACATTCTCTTTAAACTACTCGGGTCGTTTCACAAAGCCTGGCTTGAAAATATTTGCACTGTGGCCTTGCGGAGTGATTGATGCACCCGGGGAGGTACCGGGTTATTGTTATGGCTTTGCGTTTATGTGCAGGGGCTTGTGTCTGTTAAGCTAACCTTCTGTGATATGGAAGTATTCACTGGAGTGCATGTTTATTGATTTCATCTTCTTGATTAGTATGCATGCTGAATAGTTGTACAGTACATATATGTATGCTAGATCTGCACTCTGCTATTGCTCTTACTATGATAAAACAATTTTAATGTGTTATCTTCATCCTAACTTGCAATGTTATGTTTGTAAAAGAAATCTCAGAATGTTATAAAGTAGAGAAACGGGATTTTCATCAAACAATTTCTGATTTGTTGCCCTTGAGAACAGATTTACAAAGCAATGTTGGAAAGATAATAATAACTTCCAAAAATAAGATTCCAAAGATGATTCGATAAACATTTCCCATATGTAGCAGTAGTCCGGCTTGTCTCTTAAGAAACAAACTCGTCAAGATGGCAAAAAATATTGTGCCTTCGCACATTCAGATAAATGCCAGCAGTTTGAGACAAGTAAACAAAGTCTCTTTTCTGAAGTAATGAGTAATAAGAATTAAAAAAATACCTATTTCCATTCCTGCAAAGACAATGTTGTCACAGATACAATACCATCTGCGTGGTCCAGTTCTGATCAAACTGCAGTCAAGGCAAAGTCCAAGCTAATACCCCTTGTGGTCCTTCCTTGCCCAAGAAATATTATCACATCCGACAATTTGGAATTTGGCAAGACAGAGTGCACATCATACCGCAATAAATTGGCTACCTTACACAGCTGTGGAAACGTATTACAAGAAGAGAAAAAAGTATGCACTTGGTCCCACACCTATTATGCAAACTAATTTACTCATCTCACTTCAGTATGCTAATGCTAAACAGAAGCGAGAACTTGCTTCCAAAGTTAAACTTTTCCATTGTTGCCTGATCCCCAAGCTTCTCGTATCCGTGATTTCTTCCTCTAATCTCGCATCTTTAATCTTACTTCCTTGCATTTGGTTCTCTCTCTCTCTCTATCCCCCTTTACCCCGCCGCCACTTTTACTTCCTTTTCCGAATACTTTCTCCACACGCCCTGGCGAGGCGAACATCCCTCGAGAATGAGCCAGAGACGGCGAAGGGAGAACGGTCGCCTCAAAGGAGCAGACCTCATAAAACTCTCTGTCACTATGACTAATTTGTTAGTGTTATCGCTCTGTGTCCGATCGTCACCCCTCCGCTAGAGGGAGGGGGAGGTAAAAATGGGGCAGTAAAGGTAATATAGCAGCCTGGCCATTGGGTGCATGGACCTCCATGGCAATCTATCTCCAGTCCAAGAAAGAAAAGAGGCTTTATGGAGCACAGGATAACATGATGGCTCAATTTCTCATTCGTTTTCTGTCTCAGGGCCCCCCCCTCGACTCCTCCCGCTTCAAGTCCAACCAAAATTAAGCGAAGATAGGAGCATTATGAGCACGGGTCCACAGTGCCGGAATTGGATGGCATGACACTGCCAAAAGCAGGCGGAGCCTCTCGGAGGGGCCAGCACAGATAGAGAGAGATAAATAAATGTCAACGCTCCTGCCTGGTGGGCAATTACGGGGAATGAGGAGGGATTACGGAGACATAACCAAAAGGAAAACAAAACGTATAAGGAGATGCAGTGAGGGAATAGTGTGAGTCTGATGTGACATTTTTCGACATGCGTGACCTTAAAGCAAAAGTGTCATATAGATACCACGCTGGCTGGTATGAAATAGGCATCGAGGTTCTTGCCATGACATTCTCGAATCCCCCAAAACGTTCTCAGTGTCTAACTAACCCAGTTACTTCTTGGATTGTGATTCTTGTGGGTCTCGCAGTTCTTGGTTAGCATAGTTGTTGACTTCCATGTACTCGGTGTCAAATGGATTCCCACTCTCTGTGTCAGACCAATCCAGGGTTGACTACAACCTGGCTAACAAGGCTAAGTACAAAATTGGATAGATGAACTGTCACATTTCCTTTCTGTGAGTTTTGAGTGCAGATGACTTCACTCGATAGAACCCGTCCCAAACAGCATTAAATAGCAGAAGGGATTCAGAGCTAAGAATAGGCCAAATCTTCCCGCTGTCCACGCATGTAGCAAGCTGTCAGAGCCTATTCCCTCTCAGTGCGACTCCACACTGAGCTCCGCTCGTGGGTTTCCCATCACTCGGATTCTAACCCCGTCTGCTCCAACAAACTCCGCCGACTGAAACTCTCCTGACTTCCTGGCCTGGTGGGGAGGCGACGGTAAACACACGCTCCAATTTGAGAGAGAGCGCCGTTCCCGCTGCGCTGGCCCTGTTTCTTCTTTCACGTCGGAATAAGGGGCAGGGTGTCCTGATGTGTGAGTGATGGGTGATGGAAGGTGTAATTTGGGACGGTACAGCAAGGCTTCTGCTCAATCTAGGAGCTTACCTGTCAGGGAAATAGGTCCTGAGGGAGA
Source organism: Syngnathus acus (assembly GCF_901709675.1). NCBI lineage: Eukaryota > Metazoa > Chordata > Actinopteri > Syngnathiformes > Syngnathidae > Syngnathus > Syngnathus acus. Next base: position 5,312,044 of record NC_051089.1, on the reverse strand, counting down.
TACTTGTATTTTAAACCGGGTGGGTTTTTACGACATATCTGAATGGATCCTGAAAGCCTTTTTTTGTGGAGTAGCATACATTTACTCAAGGTTTTTTATGCTAATTTAAAAATGTTCCTCATTGTCATCAAGAAGAGAAGGGACTTGACCTGGATTTGCATACAAGCTGTACTTTTTAATATTTCGCCAAAACCTTTACGAAAAGCAAATAAAGTTAAGCCCTGCGGCTTGCTCATACCCTGGCCACATTTTGAGTGAAATTTTGTAATGGATATCTTTTAGCCGATAATGACAAAGGAAATCTGTAAAAGATTAAGTAGCCCCTTTTGTTTACATTTGGACCGAAATGATTCATCGTCTTATTACTTGCAAAACGTTTTCGTTTTAAGACCTATATTACAAAACTTTATCATGCACTGCCAAAACATGGACAGCATATACAATAGAAAAATAATGCTAAACATGTTATTGAATCAAAAGCCATTTATCAAGAAAACATATGCCTACTATCATAAGCTTGGAAAATGCTGCTGTAGATTATTGTAAAAGTCACCAAGGTTATTAAAAATGGTGCAAAAGATCGGAGCATGTCTCCAAACATTTGCAAGACATCAATCATTTTCTAAATGGAAAAATGATGTAAATGGAGAATATTAATTTCATGAATATCTCATTTTTACTATTTTCATGTGCCATAATCATAATGTTATGAAATCAAGTAAAGAATAATATTGTGCTTGCAAAAAATATGTTTTCCTTTTTTTCCTCAAAAATGTTCAAATATGAATTATACAACTGTGTTATTAGACTAACAAAAGATTTATTCCCTTTAATACTTCATTTGGACAGAATATATTCACATTTTTATGAACAATCACCATAATTATCAACTATCAATAAACAGAAAAAGATTGAGCGATAGTCTCATGCAGTATTTTGCCTTGACAAAGAAGGATTCTCCATCTTATCAAGTGCCATCAGCTCTTTGTTAGCTTTCTAAGAAAAGTCAGTCAGCATTAAACACCTTTAATGAGTGTCGAAGGCTATAAATGGAACCAGCAGCTAAAATGAAACCACGGCCGAGCAGCAGGAATCATAATAAGACGGATCAAACAGATGTTGGCTTATCAAGGTGGAAATCTGTGATGGCCCTAAAAAGACAAAGAAATTAAATTCCTATGTGATCAAATGAGAAAAGTCAGTTTTCTCCATCGAGTAGGTTTTGTTTCCACTCCAGTTTGTTTGCCTGTCTGGCGGTTGAATTGCACTGAAACGACCACCGTGGTTTTCAATTTTCCATGGACATTGACACAAAATAGAGTTTTATTGGAAATTTCAGTGCTCAGCGGTAGTGCGCCGCGGCGGTATTTGTTTTGCTCGCCGCTGTTGAGCAAGTTCAACCGGACAGGAAAACCAAGTAAATCTTTTTCAAGCCGTTTTCTGTGTAAGAACATCCTTTTGTATTGTTTCGACTGTGACTTGGGGACTTGGCGGGAAAGATGACGGGCCGCCATTTTCAAGCAATACTCCTCACAGCTACAATACATTTTGTTGGCTACACAGATTAGCAGCATTAGCGTCTGAAAATGGGCATATCCTTGATTGCTTGGTGCTCAATGGAAAGTCTTAAAGTATTTCTTTGTAATTATTTTTCCCCGTTTATATTTTCAAACTGCTGCCGGGAAGTGACACACTTTGAAAGCTGCTGTTTGGGAATGATTAATTATACTTTTCAGTCTCGTGCATTTGCATATGGTTAATCAATTGATCAGTCGGGCTTTGTATTATTGATGACTTTAACAATCTGAATTGATGAATGCATCTCAGAGAGGCTCATTATCTGATATCGGCACTGCATCAACATGTACTTTTTCTTCACTTTGTATGCCAGGTGACATTTTTCCTTATGGAGAACTTTTATATTTGTCATGCAGCGCCATGATTGGTGCAGCTGTTTAAGACTAAAGTGACTAATGTGACTGGCTGAGAAGATTTATCACGGTTCCTTTAGATAAATACAACAGTTCACAAAAAAGACAGTTTAGGGTATGCATGAAGAAGAATCACCGGTGTGCCGATAACCTAAGAATACATTTGCGTATTAATAAAAGACGAGCTATTTCCCAGCAACCAATCAGAGAGCGTCTCCAGCTCAAGGTTTTCTGGGGCAGTTCAATTGTGATTCACTTTCTTGGGAGAATACATTTGCATCCACTCTTTTGGAACATTTTGTTTTGAAAACATTTATTTTGATAAGTTTATATTTAACTTATATGCACATACATGTTTGTTGAATCATTAAGGGGAGGGTTTATTTTAATTGTGCTATATTCAAGCACAGTTTCTATATTGAAAATATCAATTGTTAGAGTGGCGTAGAATAAATAATATTAAATCCATAAATAAATCAAATTCAGATTTCAGGAGTAAAATCTCTGCCTTGTTTTAATTAACACTTGGGCCTACTACGCTACTGTATTTTACTATTGGCTATTGGTGATTCTTCAGCTGAACGAATTTTGAGACTGTCCTGCCCACAGTGCTTGGTTAACATTTTTCATGTTTTCAGACTGTCGTGCAACATGGAAAATATATATATATATTTTGTCTCCCTTTGGTCATGGTCAAGCATGGTCAAAGGCCAGCACTGACCTTGTCTCACTTTCTCTCTGTTGCACTTGTTATCAATCAGACACGCTAAGACTGAAGCATCTGCATGCAAACACACACACACACACACACACACACACACACACACACACACACACACACACACACACACACACACACACACACAGGCAGTAAAGTCCTTCAGTGGAACAATGCAAGCGAGCTCCACTCTTCCGCACTATAGTTTTTCCAACCCTCCATGTCTTAAACACACTTTTATTCATCATAAAATAATGAAAAATATAGATTCAATGCCGCAGAGTGGAGAGGAAAAAAAGACAAAAAGTGAACGTATAGACATAAAGCAAATAGAGCATGAAGGAGGGGAAATGTAGAGGGAGGAAGGGAGGGTTGAATGTTAAAAAAAAAAGTGGAAAAATGGCAGGGATGAGGAGATCGAGAGATGGCCTCTCTAAGTGCGCCTGCGTAGGCGCAGAACTGCGCGTTCCCAGGCAGGACAGCATGAGCTGCCTATTTGTCAGCATTGATCAAGCCATTAAGGGGCTGTGGAGGGAAGCATATTGGTTTTGGAGGCCAAAAGGGCACTGAGAGACAAATATAAAGCAAGACATGGACAGGGGGGGCGGCGGTTAGGTGGGGGAGCTTCTATCCCCCGCAGCAAGACGTCTGCCAGATGAATGAGCTGGATGTCTTTCTTCCGAATGTTGATGCAGCTTATTTTGTATAGGCCCGGCGGGAAAATGCTAGAAATCATTTCACTGAGACTGGTTTTCACTGGTAAGTCTGATTTCATGTCTATATCTGATAACCGGTCTGTCTCCTGTGTGGGATGTGTGAAAGGGACTGACATGGAACATGGGTAAAAGCCACACACACATTACTTTAGAGCAGTGGTGTCAAACTCATTTTTGTCGCGGGCTGCATCATAGTCATAGTATCCTTCGGAGGGCCATTACGACCGTCAACAAACTGATGAATAACTAAGTTTGAAACCGGACACTAGTAAAAACTGTTCAAATATTTTGAAAACATCAATGGTAACAAAAATTGCTATCAATATATTTTTTATAGTGAAGCCAATTTGTAACTTTAGTTTTGACAGATGAAGTTGAAACACAATTTGTCTTCGGGGGCCACATATAATGATGTGGCGGGCCGTATCTGGCCCCTGGCCTTGACTTGGACACCTATGCTTTAACGAGACAACGGTGACTGTGTAAAAGGCAACGGGGCAAAGGCGGGACCAGGGATAGAAATGTTTGCTTGGTCGGATAAGGCCACTTTATTTTCATCTCCATTCACAATAGTCATCAAAGATGGCCGCATTGGAAAGTACCAATGCAGGATGGCGACAAGAGCAAAAATCGGTATCACTTGGACTATGTAGTGTAAATCCATCTTTAGGCAGCACTGCGTCACTGCGACACTAAAATCCTTATTAGCCAGCTACCCCGGATAGACCAAATGTGACTCGTCTGGATTTTGTGTGAGCAAGGGTTAGTGGTTGGTGGATGCTTGGCCCAGGGGGAAGACAGGCTGCCTCTTCGCCCATTCTCTGATGAATTCATATAATTAACTCAGCCTTGATCTGTTGGCTAATCCTGCACTCTGTAATAAGGGATTAAAATGTCACCTAAGACACCTGCTGTTATTGAGCCCAAAGACTTTTTGTGATACTGTCAGGGAGGGTTTGTAACATTCGCAAGGGGACAGTACTAGGAGATGGAGCTACTGCTATAAGCATGTGCATGCTAGCAGTGACTCAATAGTTGGCCCAGAAATTGCAGCAGCAGACTTGCTCTGAAAAGTCCCGGTCAGAGTCAGTGAAAAGGGACAAGAAAGTAGGACATGCTGGAAGGTGTGGGAGTTTACAGACTCTTTCTTGCGCACACTCGCTATGACCTCCTTGGACCTAGCCAAGGAAAAAAAAAAGGAAAAAAAGAACCAAGTGCCAATTGGTTGGCAAACTGCCCGAGGACCGACAGGCTCGCTCGCTTTGTCTGCCTGCCGGGCACCTCCACTCTGTTGCCTAGCAACCCCAAATGTACTTTTGGTACGACTAATGACTCTTGTTGTAGAGCGGTGGGGCTCAAGGCCACTAATGAAGCTTCTTGGCCAATCGTTGGCTCTTAAAAGTCCCAGAAGCTGACTGATCACAAAAAGAAGCGATCTTCCAAGCTTCAGGCTGTCCTTAACTTCTCATGCCAGACAAACTGTGACACTTTTATATTTAAAGCAAGTACCGTACTCTTAACACTTTGAGTGCTACAGTTGACCTACATTAGTCCTGATGCTTGATGGTTGCATACAACAAAGACCTTTATCCAAGAAAGTTTAGACTGTGGACTTTTAGCAACCAGCCATAGCTGTTTTTGTGAATAAAAATGTATCAGTAGCAAGTGGAGACGATCTGATGAGGTTTCATATCAACTTTTATTGAAATTTGTCTTAGGAAACATTTATAGCCTTCATTAATATCGCTGGGCGAGTAAATTGTGTTCCCTGGGTGTCGCCATGTACTTTGGATCTGAGTCGATACATGCCAACCAGACTCAAGTCTATATTTAGCTCTACGGTCCCGGCTCATGTCAACCACTGTCAAGTGCTGCACTGCCTCGAGGCTCGACACCCACCGTGTTGCCCGAGTGATCTGAGCGGGCAGCGCCTTGTGCCGTTCATATGTCGTCGGCGAGACGGACCCACAAGTGACAAAAGAAAAAGTAAGAAATATGACGCAGGTGACCTGGATAAGCAAGGAGCTGCAAGAAAAACTCCAGCTCAGGAAGAACAAGTAGACCTTAAGTGCTATTGTGTTTCTGAGTTTAGAGCCATGAGAGGAACAGGAAGTGTGAGCACCAGGCCAGAAAGGACCTCTGCCTGGAGGTGCGGGAGTGGCTGATGTAATAGCATTAATCTCCGAGTGCCATCTGACACCCGGTGTGGTGCCGTCATTGAAAAGTGCGAACTCTGCTGAACTGTGAGGGGAATTTGGGCATCTCTCGAGGCGGCGCCCTGCATTAATTAAACCCACTGGCTGGGATTTTTGTGTTTAGCTAACAAAGTACTCATTACACACCAGGGACTACCTTTCGCATCTTCAGGCTCCTGATGAAATAAGTTGGCCTCATTGTTACACGCTAACAATTCCTTCTTTTTTTTCTCTCTCCAGATGAATCGGCCCATCCAGGTGAAGCCAGCAGACAGCGAAGGACGGGGAGGTAAATAACCTCAAAAAAAAAAAAACACTGACACACACACAGTGGTAAAAGCACAATCCTTAATATTCTCCTCTCACTTGAGACGCACTGGGAGTTAGCAGCACGGTCCGTAATATAGGTCACTTGCTTCTATTGACTTCCCATCTGTGCCAGCAAAAAGGGGGCTGTCGCGGTTCACAGTCACCGCGAGCGGGTCAAAGACAAGCGAGAGGAACACGGCGGAAAGACGAAAGAGGATGGAGAGCAATAAGTAGACACACTGAACCGTCTGCTTGAGGCTTCGGGGGAAAAGGGGAGACAAAAAAAACGAGAAGACAAACAAAATTGAAGGGAGAAAGAAACACTGAGCTAGACAATTTCAAGACGCTATCTTGAGTTTTGTGATTGAATTGAAAAAACAAAAGAATAATAAAATAGCAGATTCCATTGTACACAAGAGAGGAACGTCTGGAGGGAATGTTCAGGTGTTGCTAACCTTAAATTCGTCATCACAAATCTATTTTCCTCTCGATATCTGGCACCGACCCTCACAATAAGGCCCGATGACTGACTGCATCATTTCCGTGACGACCATCACAGGAGGTTAATGCAGATGAAGCCAGTTAAACACGCGCACACTGGGTGGCATTGGCTCTAATTGAACCAGTCAGCGTCTGCTTAAATTTCAGACCGAGCCACGTCGGTGATTTATCCGCCCCGAGTGTGAATCAAATGGCTCATTCCCATCGGCGGGGTAGACCCCCAAAGCGAGTCTTATTTTTGTCATGGCGGCACTTTAATTAACGGACATCTAAAAAAAACGGGCAAAGTCTGACCGACAAGGCTTGTGTGAGAGCCAATTGGCATTCTCACCGAGATAAATTAGATCTCTAGCCTTAAGAGGGGAGGATGGATGGATCCCTATATCAATTACTACTCCTCTTTCACCGAACGGAGACGTACAGGCGTGAATGATACGGAATACAGACGGCTTTTTGGCCGGCACATCTGTCGCTCGTCTGTTAGATGAAGTTTCTATATGGGAGGACAGGCTCGCTAACAGAACGGATTGAAATAAGACCAAGCCGACAGGCCCCAACAGAGATATTGAGCTTTAATGGCAACAGGAAGTCGGCTGGCCAGCAAGGGAAGTAAACCACAGTCACGGCTGACAATGAAATGAGATTTACTATGAAGCTGTGCGGTTAAAGGGAAATAGACAGCCCGGGCTGACAAAGAGAAAGAGGAGCAAGGATTCATTTGTGGAAGGACCAGTCAGGTATAATTAACAGTGAGAGACACTAGATTGTCATTTGGAACATTTGCACCTTCAGTATGAAGTCACAGTTTTTTGGAATACGTCACACGGCAAAGAATAAAAATGGGTCTTCAAATGAGTTCTAAAACTGTGGGTTTACCTAACATTTAAGCAAGGGGGGGGTCATCCCCCTCTTTTATCAATCTTCTCTCTCTTTGCTCGAACCTGTCTGATCTGAACAAGTGAAGAATGGAACCCGTACTTACTCGCACTACTGACAGCCCATGGGCGAACAAGCTATACATCTCTATTCAAAAGCTTTATTCCAAAATGGGGCAAGAATCAGAAAATGTCAACTCCTCTATCTATACTCTGCCCCTTTCTCTTGCTATTGGTTTTCTTCTTACGCCATCTTATTGGTATGCCGATGCGAGGAGAAAGATGAAGCAAGCGATAGTGAGGCCTGCTGGGTCCGTGGAGGAATTTGAGAGATAGAAGGCGGGATGAGCAAAAGGGGCCACGACAACAGGATGAAAAAGTTAACGGAGAGTGATAGAGGCAGCTGAGTGAATCTCAGTAGTAAATCATGCGAGAGCCGCCCCCCATTCCCTATCGCCCTTCTTGCCTCGCCCGGGAATCTTCTCCCCCTGACCTTGTCTGTGAAGAAAAAGATGGGAGCCAGATTATCTATGATTGGAGATGGCTATTATCTAAACACAATCTCTGAGCCAGGGTCCCACTACTGTCAGTTAGGAGAAAGCTTCATGATGAGGAGACTCGAGATGGCTCAGCATCTACTCGTCTGTCAATATGGACATTTTCTTAGTGTGCCATTTTGGCTACAGATACTAAAGTCATTAAACGTGTGTCAGTACAGTTGATACTTGCCCTCCCATCTTTCTGTGTTCCAACTGATGCATTCAATCTGGAATGTTTTCTATCGCACAAAGTGGAAAACCAATCGTCGGCAATGAAAACGCAGCATAAGTCAGCTGGGAAAGCTTCAGGCTAACCCCAAACAGGATAAGCGCTATAGAAAATGGATGGATGGATGTCCTCGTTGTTTATTAGCTCCCCCATCCGTTGGCTTTATTGGATGCTTATACAGTGCCGAGAGCACGGCGGCGCCTGGATTCTATTCCCAGCGGTCCGAGTGTGAGTCTTTTTAATATCTCCACGCCTTTTGTCTATCTCGCTGAAGGGGAAGTGTCTGCAAAGGGCTCACGTTTGTCCTTGCAAAGCCGTTCTTCACAAGAGTGACCCCAGTCGGGGCAGTCGGCAGATTGACGGGACCTTAAGATGTCGCGCCGTGTGCTGTCATAGCCGAGCCCAGCGGGCATGGGATAAGTGAGGGTCCGCTGGCTGGCACAGTCTGGCAGGCAACACGGGAGCGGCTGTCTGGAGGCACCTCATGCCGTCAGAGGACCATGTTCCACTTTACATGCAAATGAAGCCAAAGTATCCCTCTGTGCCCCGAAACTACCGCCCAGCAAAATGCAACCGCGGCGGGCAGTTTTGAGTACGAGCAGAACAAAGCAGAGATTGCACTACATCAATTAAAGCTTTGTTAACCGTTAATTTATCGGGTTTTGGGCGAGGGCCTATGCACAAAAACAACGACAGGCAATCGGTTTCTGTCAACTCTTTTGCATGCAGACCAGAAGGTTGCAAGCCGTTGTCGGTATACAAGTGTGTCAGGTCTGCTTGTGAGAGTAATGCATTTGCATGTAAACAACGTGTTGTTGCATCACAACACTGACAACTGAAATGTTTGTTTTTGTGCGATTATTTCCAGTCTGTATCCACGTAGAAAAAACATTAAGCAGGATGTTACTTTCATTACACTCATAATTAACCAATTAATTACTATACTTGAATCAGACACCGACTCAATGCAAGTTGTGACGAAGAGAAAAAAAATTAAAAACTCCATCAAGCGTTAATAATTATGGAAATGAAAAATAATGATTCCGTCCAACGGAAAAGTTCCTTTTGGTTATCTGTGATTCAACACTGCTTTTCCCAGCGAACAACCTTATCGACTAGAACACCTCTAGAGAAATTTCTCTGGAAGATTGCTCATTCAAGAAAGCAGCCGTGGCAACCTTGGAGAACTGATTGTCCCTCACTCACATTGGCATAAGCTGATTTTTTTTTTTAAATTGTTTGTGACCTGGATGCTGGTTGACATCCAATTTGTTTTAATTTACAAGCAGTTATTCCCAAAGGAAATAATAGAAACTGTTGTAAACAACATTTTAACCTTCATGACTGTGATGAAAGTATAAAAATGTAGGGAGTTGATGGATAAAAAATCAAATAAACCAAAAGCTGACATTTTGTTGACGCACAACAAGCATTTGACTTTAATGAAAGTGCAGGTTGCTGAATTTAACTTTTGTGGTAGCAGCTTTGAATGTATGGGGGGTAGGTCTTGGAAGGTGACTCGCTAAATTAAAAGATTACTGATAAAATCAATTATTTTTGCTTACTCTTTGTTTTCAGCATTTACTGCAGGTCATTTTAGCTCGGGCAGAGTTCTGTGGACATAATCATAATTTTATTTTTTTCCATCACTTGTACCCTTCTGTGGTGTCATCACACACACACAAAAAACACACAAGATCTCCCTCCAGAAAGTCAAAGAAAGAAGCTTTCAAAATCCCTTTTGACGCTCATTCATCCAAAGTCTCACGAGGTATGCCGAAGTCTCGCGGGATTTACTCAAGTTTTGAGGTATATCTCATCCGTGACAGCAGTTCGACTTCGGAAGTTTCCCGAGGAACTTTCTAGAAGCGTAGTCAGAACCATCTCAGCCATTTTTTAGATTAAAAAATCTGAATCTGCCAATGATATTATGCAATGGAGCAACTATTACTATTATTAAAAAAATATTTGATACCCCCTATAAAAGTCAATATAATTGCCAGTTTAAGCCGTAAATGGATTGTTTGGCTTTTGCAGGGTCATTTTTGTAAGCAGGCTATTTTAGTGTGTTCTGTTCTTTTATTTAAAAAGTTCACTTTCAGCCTTTTTCTTTATCACTAGGTGGAAGCATACGGGATGCTCATTACCCCCCCAAAATGGACTTGACTAAAAAGCAAATGGTGCGATTTAATTCCAAACTGATTCCCATGGCCGTCACGCAATCGGGACACCGAGTAGATGACGCGAAACATAGCCCGACTCGCTATTTAAATAAACACTTTTAAACACATTTTATACAGCCATTCTGCGTACTTTCATGTACGAACGCATCCGTTGGCGAGCCTCGCAGGCACACCAAAATAATTAAGTAAATAACAAATTAAATAAATAAATAAAAATCATGCTTCGCTAATGAGTCCATAAGAAGTGCAACTTCTCTGATATGCTGCCCGGAACATTACGCCGCATTCGAAAATGCACCCGGCGGCCTGGTAGGCATCTTTTATTGTCGGGTGCAGCTGTCCATGCTTTGTGAACACTTGCTACTACCAAGCCGCCTCGACAATAGCCAGCAGGCATGATGGGATGGAATGGTGAAAACAAAGGATATTTACCACAGCACAGTTATTCTTTTCAAAAACAGTCTTACCATAGACACAAATTGAAATATAGACTTTGTAGCAACTAGCTATTTGGCAAGAAAGAGAGAAGAGAAAGTGAAGGATTATGATAGAATACAAGTTGAATATTATAGAGGGAAGGCGTGTGTAAAAAATCTTATAATATATACATATATATTTATTTAGATAATTATTTATAGATTATATATATAATCTTCTGTGTAAAAAATCTTATAATATATATATGTATACTTATATTTATAGATTATATATAATCTTATACAAATATAAGATATAATTTATAATATTTAATTCATAATATTTTATTATAATAATATTTATGTATTTTATGATATTTAACATTTTATAAAAAGTCATATAATAAGAAAATAATAATATAATACTAAATACAGTTTTCAAAGTGTTTCTGGATGTTTACAGCTTAGCAGAGAAGTGTTGTTGTTTTTTCAATTCATTTCCTGTTGCTTCTATATGAAGAGCCTCAAGCCTCTTAATGCAAATATACGGGTGCACATAAGGGCTCTCCATTTTTTCGCTCCTCTTCACTTTTAATGGATTACTCTTTAAAGTCGTGGTGTCATCCCCTTACGCAGAGGGTGCATTACATGATATTCATATTCATAAAACGCCAATTTAAAGTGCGCAAGTGGCCATGGGAGATGTGTGGTGGGGGGGTGAACTTGTAAAAATCCAGTGCGAGCAGCTTCAGAGACAGGTGCAAAGAGGACTAATTAATAGCAATCAATACTCGGGGCCAGGGCAGGCGGCTGGCCGGCGGAGACTCTCTCAGGTCAGGCAATGAAAAGATAGCAAGCACCAAATTCATTCTGCTCTCCCGGAGGATGGCTCTGAAGTACACTCACACTTCCTTTAATGCCTTCGCAGGGGTGTCATTTATTTTTGCGTTTGCCAGCACATTTGGAAAGTTCATTACCTCGCTCATGGCTTGTTAATTAGCCTTGTAAAGCCACCATTAGATCTCCTCGGGCCAGGACCAAGATGAGACTTTTTTTTTTTGGTCCCACAACATTAGCACACAGTGGGGGGGGGGGTTGTAAAACTGCACTCTGCCCATTTAACAGGGACCCCTCAGTGGAAATCTGAAGGATAGAGGAGCCTTCATGGCAAATTAGGTCACATGTTGGCTGGACAGGCTGCGGCGGCCTTCCTTCATATTTCCTCTTCGCTTCCTTGAACAGAGGTCAGCTTCATTTACCCCAACACATGTTCAAGCCCAATGTCCCGGGATTGGCATTCGACTACATTTCCTTGATCGACTAATAATTTAAAGGGGACATTATATGGAAAATTGACTTTTTAATTGCTTGTATAGAAACAGATCTCTGGAGTGCCTTCCCAACCCTCAAGTGTGAAATTAAACAACCAACTCATTTTTTTCTGTGTGGTAGTGAGCTTTTTTTTGTACTTTTGGCCCACTGTAACACAACGGTGGAGCTCATTTCCATTCTAACCACCCCCACACAGTTTTTCTGAATGTAGTAGTTCACTAAATTATTATGATAAAACATAATAAATATATTATTAAATGTAAAGTCTGTCTTCCTTCATCCCTGTTTGTAAACAGGATAGGCTACACAATATGGATGCATGTATAATATTTTTTTCATAGAAAATTTATATACTATAATATAATACACATAATGTAATATAATATAATATAATATATAATATAATAGAATAATTCTTCTACTATACTACTATAAAACTTAAAATCATTAAATAAAATATGGCATTTAACGTTTTGATAAAAATACCCCCAATCCACATGCAATCCACATCTACAACCCAGCTAGACACCAGCAGTACAACAGCAGCAGCCGAGCCCATCAGGCGCCAGAGCCTTATTGATTATGCAGGTGGTCATTTGTGTGGCCAAGCGGGTAGCGCGCACGTGTCTCATTTGAACTTTACAGAGATGGAGCACGATCGGATTGCCTCGCCGCAAAGGCGGAGGCTTTATTTTTGGACCAGATGCATCTAATGGGGCCTGGCAGGTACAGGAGGCGTCACATCTGTTGAGGCCCGGGTGACGCTCTCGCCATCCTCACCTCCCCACCAACAGCGCACCTCAACGCTCCGTACCAGTCAAATGACTCACGTGGAAGATCAACAGTGTCATCCGCAATAAAGTTCTCTCCCGCTCGCTGCCGCTTTCTATCAGTGCTGGGGACGGGCTCTTGCTTGTAACCATTTTCTTCCACAACTCAGCCGAATTGGAGATGAATAATGCAAAAGATGTAAAATAAGATGAACGCTCTGTCTATACCAGGATAGATTGGGAAAATTAATCTCTCCGACTTTTCAAAATGATAGTGGAGTACAACTTTTATCTTGCTCTTGAAAAGAACACATTTATTAACAAACTGGATTAGTTTTAAAATAATAATAAAATAACAACAAACCCTTCTAATTTTGTTGGAAACCTGTTGTCCAACGACAATAAAGGCATTTTAATTCAAATTCTAATCACCGTGCTTGTGATGATTGTAATTCTTACAAAAAGTAAATAGACTCAGAACGTGTTTACAAAACTGATTATTTCTTGGTGCTTTTGTTATCCAGCCTTACTCATAATTATACGCAATAACAGAAGAATGTTATTCAGTCTTACTGCACATTCCAATAGCTCAGTGTTTATTCTTTCTTCCACTCTAATTGTCTTGTTGGTGAGAAGTTTTCCAAAGTTGTCTCGCACAAGCAATAACATTACTTATAATAATAGCAGCAACAATAACATCAGCACAATAAAAAAATATTTGCTGGGCTAATGAAAAAGAAAAACAACAATTTGGCCGACGACTTGGCAACCTTGACATATTTGGCTACTTACAGTTCCAAATTGTGATTTTTAATTAGGCGATTAAAACATGTGAATTGGACAAAAATAAAATCAGTTTATTCACGTACTACTGGTTACCATCAGTCAGAATTACCGGAATTTCTGGACTATAAACCGTACCTAAATATAAGATGCACTAGCTAAAATTCTGTTTTGTTCACATATAAACCGCACTGGACTATAAGCCGCAGGTGTTTAATTTCCATATAAGAATATGCACAAATTATACAATATTGTCAAAATCATGAAAAATCCATCGATAAGCCGCACTGGACTATAAGCCGCAAGGTAAAAAGCTTGCGCAAAAACTAGCTGCTTATAGTCCGGAAAATACCGTATTTAGGCACTACTGAAAAAATTAAACTGGTAGATAGTAAATGAAAAAGTTGTCCTGTCCTTGAAATGCACAGCTCAGCACACCAGACATGACTAAAGTCGGGGGCAGTGTGGGGGAGGGGGGTTGCACGAGCACCTCTCGGCTCAGCAGAATGCTACCATCAGCCGTTGTTTTTCCCTCTCTTCCGATCCAGAAGACAGGAAGCTGTTTGTGGGGATGCTCGGCAAGCAACAGAGCGAGGATGACGTCCGGCGGCTCTTCGAGACCTTTGGCCAGATTGAGGAGTGCACCGTCCTGCGGGGTCCTGATGGGGCCAGTAAGGGTCAGAGCACACACACGTGGTCCCTTGTCATTCCTTTCGCGTTTCAGCCGCCTCCGCTCGAGCATCCTTGAGGCAGCGCAACTCGCTCGCTCTCTGTCACGATGCTCCGACACTTCCTTCCTTTTCCACACTACTCCATTTTCACTCACGTCTTACTTCTTTTGTACCAGCTCATATCTCCCCCTTCCCCACCTGTTATCTGAAACAATGTGTTTTTGTTCCCCACATCGCCATCATCCCTCCCCGGGCGACCATTATGCCCTGCTGTAAATAAACCAGCCATGCTCTGTGTTTAGCTGCACTCACTCTCGATATAGCAGAAAACATATCGTATTACATCAGGGGGATTTTTTTTTTCAAAGTTTTCACCTTTTTTAAACCACTAAAATCCATTTGGCAAAGGATTTGGAGTCGCATCTTTAGGGACGTGGGTTTCGGAACCCTGGGGTTACTTTTTAAATCCTTCTATGACCAAATGCAAAAATGACAAGTTGTTGAAGAGAATGAGTAAGAAGCAGAATTTGCGTCATGAGAACTGACATCTGGTTTAGTCAGGATATTCCAATTATTCCGTAATTTGACCTTAAACCTCTTCAATAAGTGAGAATACGTCAATGAATTGAGTCTTCAACCATGCATGCACAAACGTCTCAAATATTTGCTACCTTTGACAAGATGTCATACGGCAACAAAGTGAACTACACGACCAGTGCAAGTGGCTCGATAAGTATCTGTAAGCCGTGACGTGTCCGTCTATACGATGACGTGTGACGGCAAGGCAGCGTGAGAAAACGCATGCGTTCTCTTGTTAAATCAATAAAAAAGGCTCGCTGGTATCGAACGGCGGGTCTTTCAGCGTCGACATCGCTTGCCCTCGCTGTTAATCCCAGCTCTTTTTCTTTGTGTCCCCCAACCACATTCATCCACCCCGTCAACTGCTTGCTTCCTATTTTTCCATGCCTCGCTTTTTTCCTTCCTGTCTGCTCAGATGCCTCGGGCTGATTGACAGCACATAAAATGAAATCGGGCCGGTGCCGGCGTGTTCGACAGGAGCAATACTTTGGCTCCTTTTCACCCTCCTCGCGAGTCCTCTC
The DNA here is from genome assembly GCF_901709675.1 of Syngnathus acus. Taxonomy (NCBI): domain Eukaryota; kingdom Metazoa; phylum Chordata; class Actinopteri; order Syngnathiformes; family Syngnathidae; genus Syngnathus; species Syngnathus acus. The sequence continues at coordinate 5,296,776 of NC_051089.1, read as the reverse complement.
TTTCCTTGTGCGCCATATGTTTCCTCTAGCGGCGTTCGTCTCGCACTCGTTACTTCCCTCTCACTTGTTCTTCACTCCTTCCATAGCGACAAAAAAAAAAAACCGGAATATTAGCAGTACAGTGTAACCTCCAAATGTCGAATGGCCCAAAGTCATACAAAAGTTCAGCTAACACGTTTCAAAAACTTGAATGTGACATCAGCAAATGTCATGAGAGTTCAACACATCGAGCATCAAATGAAGTCCTTTCATGGGTTTTTCGCAATTTATTTTACCTAGCAACAAGCTCTGGATGAACCTAATTCAAATGAAGCTGACTTTTGAAATTGACTGTGCTATCTCCTCCAAGATGCTGCTATGTTGATGTCAATGTGCACTTCTCAGAAGCCTTTCAGCACCGCCCTCGTCGCCCGATAGAAAGACCGAGAATTTCAAACCCTCCTCACCCTCGCCATCGCCGCAGCGATTCTCTAAAGTACTGGCAGCGTTTGCCGCCAGAATTGAATAGAGCCCCGGGTTGTCAGGAATAATAGAGAGACGGCTTTTAGCTCTATAATTAAGTTGTGTTATAAATGTCACCCATCCAGCCAGATGGAATTCATGCATACATATTACTACCCAGGGAATTCAAAAGGCACTGGCGAGATCCCTTCACTTGAAAGCAATGCAATCTCCTCGCTGCGTTTGCCCCGACTCATTCGGAGATGTCAAATATGAAAAAAAAAAAGAATCAACACGTATGCTATAATTCATGAGATTCTGGCACTTCCATTTAATTGGAGATGTTTTTGTGCGGCATTCTTCCTGGGCTGCACATAGGGACAAAAGTCAGTGGATGTTTGATATGACAATGAAACTTTAGAACATGAGTGGGAATCTTTTTTCAGAATTCAATTCAACCAAGGCTCAAGGATTTACCGTATTTTCTGGACTATAAGCCGCTACTTTTTTGGACAAGCTTTGAAACCCGCGGCTTATAGTTCAGTGCGTCTTATCTATGGATTTTTATGATATTGTATGATTTGCGCATATTCTCTCTCTTATATATGGAAATTAAACATAAAAACACCTGCGGCTTATAGTCCAGTGCGGTTTATATATAAACAAAACAAGAGTTTTCCCTTAATTTTAGTTTATATTCGGGTGCAGTTTATAGTTCAGAAATTACGGTACATACAACATACCAGAATAATAAAACTCAGTTGAAAACTGAGTTCCATCGCCTGTATTTGTTCCTAAGAATCGCCTGGTCGGCCAGACCAAATATTCTGACGGGCCTCACTGGCATTGAGGTCCACCCAACCCCTTGTTGGAGAAACAACCAGACTCTATCTTGCCCTTCAAAACCACACTGAACCTAATTTTGTTTTTCAATCCTTTTCCTACTAAAAGTCAAATTTGTTTGCTCTTTCAAAGGCAGACTTCAAGTCACAAACATCTTTCAGTCAAACAAATGAAGACCCTTCCTGCCTTGAACCCCCTAGAGAACATTTCAAATGAAGTAAAAAAACGGGAGAACGGAATCAAAGTGTTCTTTGACGTGAGCAGTTCCCCTCTGTAGATCTATTCAGCTTTAAGGACATTTGACACAACAACAAAACACACATGGCCTTTTGCTGCTCACTTGAATGTCTCCACACAAACAGTTTACGCTGCTTTTGTAGTGGATGGAAAGCCTCAGGTGAAAGTGGATTTTGTCTTTTATTGATTGGGGACACAGTGCTAGAGTCCTAAAGTTTTGAAAGTTTTGATTTGGTTAAGTTAGAGAAACGATTACCTCCAAAGTCGGACACGATATTTTTCAGGGATGCTGTCATACCTCGAATACGTGCGGATTTAATAACACTCGTCCATCCATTTTTCTAGCATATATTCTTCATGGGGATAAACTGGAGGCCATTACAGATGACTTGAAACACGAAGCGTGGTAAACTCTTTAGTACATTCCCATAAATTGCATTTCAGGTTGTACAGTTCTCATTGCATTTGTTCACTTTCGAGAGAGAGAAAACAAACAGTAAACCCTTTTAGCTGACATCTCGCATGATTTAATTATGTCTTATGTGATGTCACACATAATGACAGTTTGACTGAATTTAGCTTTTAGTGGTCTGTTTTTATAAATCGGAGGCGGACATTTTGAATATTGGAGAGTTCCATCCATCCATTTTCTCTACGACTTATCCGTATTCGGGTTGCTGGTTAGCTGGAAACTCCTCAAGTTGACTTTGGGTACCACAATCAAATCATGATGTGACTCCAAACAAACTATTTCAAATCCGATTTCCAGACATCTCCCGGGTGATCAGCTCAGGAAGCGTGCGCCCGGTTCTGTGAGCACCGCTGTTGCTCGATTAATGAAAAGCAGCTGAATAAATCCTCTAGGTTGTTAATTAGATAGCCTTCTAAAGTTAAAACATGAACGACCTGAGGCCAAGGATAAAAATAGGATAGAACAGAGTAGTCAATGATGGTAAAGCTGATTAATTCAATGCCGTTTCCAAATGAACCATTCACATTCATTTTTATTTTAGTGCACCACATGTTGTAAAAGTGCCGCACAGGATGTCTCTGTGGTTTAGGACAAGCATGTGGAGGTCTGGATGTGCCAAAAGTGGTAAAATGTCATCTTAGCGCACTTTGACCTCATTTCAGCCGACATCGAATGCTGAATGAGCAGTACCGTCCGTATTTTCCGGATTATAAACTGCTACTACTTTGCACAAGCTTTGAACCCTGTTCAAGTCCAGTGCGGCTTATCTATGAATTTTTCATGATTTCTATGATATTGTATGATTTGTGCATATTCTCTTACATATGGAAATTAAACATTAAAACACCTGCAGCTTATAGTCCAGTGCAGCTAATATATACGAACAAAACAGGATCTTCCCTGAATTTTACCTGGTGCGGTTTATAGTCCTGAAATTAGTATTTTAGTTTCTTGTTGATCAGAGATGATCATCAGTAGTTATGAGGTTGACTTCTGTTCAGTGTTTTAAGTTATCTTATAACCCAGTGCACCCTAGATATGGAAATTTACCAAAGCAGACCTGTTTATTGAGACTGAGCCTGATCGTCCAAAAAGTACCGTCAGAAGATTATATGATGATCTCAGTGGGAATTTTCGTGGATCAAAAGTCCACACAATTTTGAAGCAACACTTGATCACATGACTAGCATATCTAAACCTCACATGCATTCATATTATCCACTTGAATCACCCTTAATATCGTTTGGAACATTGATCCAGCAAAGCTCCCCGACACTGCTGCCGACACTCATTTCTCTTGTGTTCTGGCCAACTTCTCATGTTGACTCTTCCTTCCTGAGCCTTAACCACACAACAGATTTAAAATGATTCCAACGTCCTTCGAGGCAGAAAAAAAAGAGCCGTCCCTGCCCAGATTGCCTCCTCCAGCATCACCGCCCAACGTCTTAAATTTGAGGCGAATGACGATTACGTCGGATAGGCCGATTATAAGAGCGTGCTATTGTCGCGCTAATCTCCTTTATGAGTGACTGCACACAAATCACAATGTGTAAATATTAAACAGATTAATATTCACAAACAAGTCTGTGGAATTAGTGCTGCCGGGGCGAGGGACATGATGTTCCCGGCCGCTAATGCCTTTAGCGACGATCCCAACACACAAGTGACCAGAATATATTTATAGATTAGATAACGTGAAGACAATAACTGGTGATTTTACTTTAATTACTTGATAAATCCAAAGACCGTCTGCCTGATGTTGTTTCGCCTTTTTGTGTGTGTGTTTACAGGCTGTGCTTTTGTCAAATTCTCCAGCCACGGAGAAGCACAGGCTGCCATCAACAGCTTGCATGGTGGACAGACCATGCCTGTGAGTAAAACAATCTCTCAACACGTAAATAACAGAATTAGTACTGTTACAAATACATCAAATTTTAATGTAGGTCATATTAAACTTTCACCTGCTACTCGGGCTTTTTATATCGCGCCCGATGCTCAGCTTTCCTTCAGAGAGTTGCGGTATGAGTCTGGAGGGAATATTGTATGTGTGTTCACATCGATTGTGAAGGCAGACAAATCGAGAACCAGAGGCGGGTCGGTCCCCTTGGCGGAGGGCCACTCCTGTCGGCTTCCCTTATAAAATTACTCTTGGCAGGCAGCGGCGGCATCCATCAGACAAAAAGTGACCCGGCCCAGCAGAGAGGAAATGAGTGGGAAAATGGAGTATGAATCAGGAGTTTTGGGACACTTTCTGCTCACTTTTGTTGACACGTTTAATAGCCGGACGAGTGAAATTTTGGGGAGAGAGCGGACAAAGGTTGTACGTTATGAACCGAGAAAGTTAAGTATCCAAGTCATGAAGTCAAACCGGATTGGTAGAAAAAAGGTAAATTGTAAAGAAAAGATTATGTCGTGTATGATATATGTCTAAAGAACTTAAAATACAAAAATCGTCAACAGACACGACATCGACATTTTTCACTGTTTGCATAAACAAAAGATACTAACAGTCAGCATCGGCCTCCTTACAGTGCATGTCTCCTTTCATGTCTTTACACTTGATCCGTTCTTTCTGCATCTATTCAAACTAGCTTCTCAGCAAACAGATCGTCTTTCCATTCGTGTCATACAGAAGATACGATGACTGCACACACGCCTCCGTATGCAGCCTTAAATGCGTCCCAGAGAGACGCTGTGACGCCAATGTCTTGTACGGGATGTTATTTACGGGTAACGGTTCAATCGGCGGTCAAAGGATGATGCTGAGGCTAATGTGAAACACTTCTTATATAATTCATGCAAATGACAAGGATGAGACTTTGATCGGAGGGAAGTTGAAGCGGACATATTGCTAGAAACGTATAACGTCATTTAACCGATAAACAAGTACATCCTTTTGATTTGCAGTAAAATTACATGTTTGATTAGTATGCTTCACAAGAAGGGACAAACTACTTCCTTGAAATGACTGCGAAACTGAAGTAAAAATAAAATATGAAGAGCTTAAATGAGCCTCAAGCATCCGATTTCAAATTACAACAAAATCACATTTTTAGGGCTGGCATATGTATGAAATGAGTGACGTTCATGTCAGTTCACCCTCCAACTAAATATGCTGTTTAACCTTTAGTGGGATTTTGCATTTAATTGTCATAAGGACTTGTTGATCTACAAAGTGCAAAGCGGGATGACGGCGTGCGTGGGGGCGGCAAGAGAAAACAGTGCGTGCAAAAGCATGCGTAAGTATTCTCTTATCACAAGGAGATAGGACTGTTTTTCCATGCGGGCTAAGAGGCCTTCGTCATAAGATAAATGCCGCTCTTAACCTCCTCCTGAAAATGTAAATGAGTGTATAATTTGGGGCTTTATGTTGAAGAGTGTGTCGAGCAACAGTGAGCAACACATTTTGGGAGATTGGCTATGCAGGTCATGCTTGCGATCGAGGATGTAAAAAAAAAAAGTTTTTCTAACGTCAGGTTTTTGTGAAATAAAATAAGAGAATGAGACAAATCATTCCAATTTAAACAAAAGAAAAATACTGTGACCTATAAACGGTATAACCACCACCACAAGAAACATGTGGTGGGGGGGCTAGCATAATTCAGGAGGTCTGCAAAACCTCCCAAAAAATTAACAAACCCCAAAGTTCTTCAGAAAACACTAAAATTAAAAACAAAATCCAGAAAAATCAGAAAATACCGGAAAGGTTGATTATCTAGCCTGGCACCTGCGGGTCTAAGCATATTTCAGAGGTGGGCAGTGCCCCCGTGTCCACCCTCTAGGTCCGCAAGTGACTATGAGGAAATACCACATAATTTATTTTTCAGTATTTACTAATATAAACAAAAATCTCATTTGGTTGGTTGGACGATAGAGATGCTCAAAAAGCAGTTTGACAAACCCTTGGGACCAATCCATTTTTTGTTTGAAGAAAAAAAATTAATTAACCCTGGTGCAGTGTATTATAGATGAAAGATACAAGTGCAGTTATTGACTACTTAATAGCACAAGAACACGTGGAAAGGTAAAAGGCTTCACACAAGACGTAGCACCGACGGAAATATGGCCCGCAAAAGGATCATCACGGCTGAATTATGACTTCAGTTTAGCCAATGTCACCGAGCGTATATTAAATATTTAAAACACTTATCAAGGGAGGTTTCAAGGCGGCGACTAGACGGGTTGGTTAACAAGTACGTCAATAATGTTGACAAGCACTCTCCGGAGTTGAGATTGATCTGCAAAACAAGGTCAGGTTATTAAGGTGGCCTACCTAAACTGTTTCGCTAATATTTTTGCCCGGCTCTTATGAACCCATTAGGCCTTCATAATAGTGTCGGACTCATGCCATTTATCAGTCTACCTCCACCGCTGGCAACAATATTAAGTCGTTACAACAAAGCAAGGACAAGGCTGTTGAAGTGGGCTGCGCTGTGCGAAACATTAGTTGTCCTTTTGCTTTTCTTTCAGTAGGGTTTAGCAGCAAATGCACTTTAATAGGAACTGTGAAGTTAGAAGGTGTTTTTGTTTACTTCGACGTGATAAACTGCACCGCACTGGATGGTGTTTATTTGGGAATTGGAAAATGGGGCCACGAGAACCGGAAGCTGTCGTCAAGCGGCAGTTAATTATGAATCCGATATGCTTCCAACTCGCTCAAACAAGGCCGTGTAAGTATAAGAAATGATGTACGGCCTGACAAGCACACACACACACACAATCTCTGGCAAACACTCACTCTTCACACACTTCACTGATGTGCTGCGATAAATATTTACGAATGCTTCCTGGCAGCCATGAAACCAGATGTGATTTACATTTCATTTTTGAAATACACTGAAAGAGTGAGGGAGAGAAATAAGTCTGCTTAACTTTGTGCACAGTTGTCCTCTAGAGGTTTTCTACTCATGTAAACCGTGACGAGCAAAAATCAAAACTAAATAATGATTATACTAATTAGAATTAGATTGATTGCTATATTTAAAAAAATAAATACATTTACAATGACCTACATGATTCATCCATCCTCCCTTGCCGTGAGTGTCGAGAATCTTTTCCAGGCTTCTGTACAGTTCTGTCGTACATCTGCAGCCTTGGCAATGCTCGTGTTAGCTCGAGCCAGTCAGCTGCTTGAGCTGTGCAGCAGATGAACTGTCCACGGCAGCAAATGGCTGCACAAACAGACTTTGGGCTGATGGACAGCAGCCATCCAAAAAGTTCACTAATACACTTTATTAACTAAATCTCCCGCCTCTATCCCTGCACCTGTTATCCTCTCTGCACCCCAAATCCAGACTTGCTCCCAGATTAATAGGCACCCAACTACGAGTATGCCTCAGATGAATAGGGAATTCGGTTAATTTGGATAATATCGCCGCCACATGTCGTCAGCAACCGTCCAGCAGGACGCATGATTCGGTGTGCCGCTGCCAGCTGTGAGGTCTGCATGAACATTGAACAAAGAATCTCTTAATGTTTTCTGTCGCATCTGCGTTACCTGGCACTGGAGTACAAAACCATGAATAAGCGTGACGCCAAATAATGGCACAAAATATATTTATGGAAAAATATGCAAACTCTGTGTGTGCTGTGACAGAAGATGCAAAAAAAAAAAAAGATAAAAAAAAAAAATCGACAGTCTTTGTACTTCCGACCACTGCCAAAATTAAGTCCCACTTTTAATTTCCGTCTACTCCAGACTGCAGGTGTTTCCGGAATTAACTCAAATGACAGTCAGTCTCGGTTGAGTCATGCTAAAGAGACACGCGTGTGGCAGAACTTCAAAATAGAACGCGCCAAGGGTAAGGCAAGCGGGCGGCGAGCAAATTGTCGCCATTGTCATGTTGGCTGTCACGGCACGGCTGACAGGCCCCATGGAGCCTCAGCGGCGTTGGCAGCGACAAGAGCGTACAGGTGTGTGTGATAGTCGACTCGTGGATTAATGAGAGATAAGACCGAGCCAGAGAGCATGGTCGTGGCAACGTGTCGGGCAGCAAACGTCATGCCGAGGTGTTGTGGAATTTCAAGCTGTGACATACTGCATGAGATTTTGGATGTCCTCAGTTTGAATAGAGCGACCCTAGCACACACTTCGACATAGAGGCAACATTTTGGATTGGTTCAGACTTTCTCGGATGGGCATTGGACAAAATATTGTTGGCGGGAAAAAAAAACGATTAATCGATTAATCTTTTTTTAGGTAAATGGGATTGGAGGAAGGACACTAAACATGTCTGCTTCTCGTGTTTTCCAATCTTCAGTGAATCAAGACCTGAGTAACATTAGAAAAATCTTTATCATGTTTCTGTGTTGAAATGAATGGTCCCTCCCAATCAATCAGTTTACACGATTAATATTTTTCCTCAATCGCCACTGTATCGGAAATGTTGACCTTGTATATTGTCAAAGAAATCACAGGCAAATGACCGATCTTATTTCATGGCAGTATTCCTATTGCTTTGTGTTTCTGGGCTTTATGCAGCTTTACTCAGCAGCTGCAGCAGTCTTTGGGGGGTAGAGCAGAAAGGCCAAACCGAGACAGCAACATGCACCGCTAATGAGCGACAACCTTCCCGAGTGGTTTTACCAGCCGTGCAACACTGGGCCCAGTGGGAGTTAACTCATTTACCAAGGAACTCGCTATCATATATTCAATTAATTCATTACACATGCTCCATTCACACCCTGAGACTTTAAATGTGTCAACAAACTTTTGCTTATCCTTTAAAAGTATTCTGCTCCGCGGAGAGGTAAAACTTTGTTATTATTGATAATTCCTCTGCTTATTTTCTCTCCGGAGAACGTCTGGCTGTAATATTACATAATGTTTCTCAAGATAGATGAAAATGAGGCTGTTTACCTGTTTGCACGTATTTTACACACAATTGAGTCGCAAGAACTGCAGCGATAAAGACTAATGCCATTCCACGGGCGTAGTCGAGTTCTAATCCCTCAATTACCGCCGCGTATTGTTCCGTTACCGCGTTGCCCGGCCCTATATAAGATCCAATATGGGGAGATTTTCACAAGTCAAGTGTGTTATTTAAGAAATTAGATTAGTTTTTGAACCCGTCGCAAATTCCTTCGTTGTACCTGTCAAAAGTGACGGCTCCCCGTTGGCCCTTATCAAATTCAACAAATTCATTTTCTCTCCAGGTATGAAGACTTGTGCTGCGGGAGGTTATTATTCTGTTTGTTTGTCAGCTCGGGATTTTCTGCATCCAGTAGGGGGAATTTCTTTCTTTTTTTTTTGTCGTCGGCTGCCACCTGTTCCTTCATTACCCGGGCACATATCGCTTGGCCTTTTTTGTTAATGGAAACTGTCGATCCTCGAGATGAAGCCCGCATCCTATCGGAATGCATCAGAAGCTTCACAAGGGTGAAATTTAAGCTTGAGACAGCGAGGCCCTGTTTTTTCTTTCTGTTTTTGTCAACGGCACAGACCGCCTTAGGCTTTGACTGTTCCAATTGTCACAAGCCATTCTTTGCAAGGTATTAAATGAATATGAGAATGTAGGCGGCGAAGGGTGTGAGCTAAATGCCAGGCGTCGTCGCCACGGTAGGCAGCCTTCACTGGCAGCGACGCAGACGGACAATGTTTGCTCATCATCAGCCTCATTAAACCAAACCGCCTGGTGCCTTCAAATGGCCACCAAAGTTGAGGAAGAAGTGTAAAAAGGTCAGGAAGTGCAGTGGAATCAAATTAGAAATGGGGGGGAAAAAAAACAGTTCCTTAATGCCGCCATGTCAGAGTATTGATTTAACTAATTGAAATGGCACACAAGGAAAGGAATCAGAAGGTTGTCGTGTGTCTTCAGGAGGAACGCTCGCTGCCAATATAAGAGCCAATATGCAGCGAAATGGCCCCTCGGGGCAACGCTGATGCCCCTCAGTGTGCCGTACATTTGTCCGCAGATAGTAAAAAAAGCTGAGTTCTAGTAATACAAGTAAGTAGATTCCCAATCACAGCCAATTTCCCATAAGGACTGAATAAGGGCTAAAATCAAGTTTCATCCGACGTGATTGTAAAATAAACATGGTGGTAGGAGAAGCGTTTGACAGCTCCCGACTGCTCCCACGGCAATTTGAGTAATTTCTGCCTTTTTTTCATCACTGTGTCGAAAATCACTTTATGAATGATGTTTTTGCACAAACACTTGCCATGCATGTTACTAGCATTCGTTTAGCATTAGCATTCCGAGCTAAACAACAGCTGAACGCTCGTCATCTTGATTAGTCCTGACCTTCGATAACATTTTGAAATAAAAGCTATTGACAAGGACTTAAGTGAACCACTAATGACTCAGGCTTTATATAAACCGTGACTGCATCAATCTTTAGCTTTAGCTGTCCACCACAGGCAACTAAGTAGGACACTCGCTCCGTTGCATTATTTGGTTGGAGGGAGCAAGGTCTTCCTTGCTTCTGTGCTTTTCCACTGAAATAAAAACTAGTACTCATGCAATCTGACATGGGGAGCATCTGGGCGTAGCTTTCTCAATTTCACTTCATTCATGCGCGAGAAACAGGTGTATGGCACACTGGTCACTTTGCTCCCACTTTTAAAGTCCACACTCCAGGAGACAATAGAAATCTGAACCAAAGCCTCAATTTGTACTGACCTTGTCAGCATGAGACATTTACTAACAGAATCCCAAGATTTTGATCCTTTCTCGTCATGTCTTTGCTTTTATGTTCTTACTAATCATTTCCAGGCTCATCCCCTGGGGTTCCTGTGTCTTACCGTCCTGGTTCTGTTTCCGAGCTCTTTAAATTAGACTGCAGCCTGGTCACAGTGAACTTTCCCCTCCCTAGATGTCATGCTAGCAACTGACACTAGTCTCTATGTGAAATGATTTAATTGGATGCAAACTCAGCAGTGCGGACATCAATACGGAACTATATATGCCATAAGGTAAATCTATTAGTCAATACTTCACCCTTCATACGCTCAAGGCTCGGGGCCAGATCTAATTACCCGCAAGTGTATGCAGCAGAGCTTCACAGCCCAGCGACTGGGACTCCAGCGGGATCTGGTTAGGATCACAATTCTGTTGGAGTTTGAAAGTTTGCATCAATCACCACCGTCTTCCATTTAATGCTGACAGCTAAATGACTGCACCCATAATGGTTGCATATTCAGTTCCACTGGCTTCCTTGATGGATGTCAAGACACCCGTTGAAAAAAAAAAACGGTGCTCTCCTCTTTTATATCGACGGTCATGAAGAATGTATGCTCGGATTTTTTCAGATTGTATCAAAGAGAAGGCAATTCCGTGGGGAGACAAAGCACACACCAGACAATTATAACTGGGCTCGGAAACCCAAAGTACGATTCATTTGACGAGAGCCCGGGTCCAGTCTTAAGCATATTCTAGTTTGGTGACAGTTTGTATCTATAGACAATGGTATTAAAAAAACATGCTTGTGTTTTGCTTCGAAAGCCACTTTACACATGAACCCCCACCCAAAACAATACTTGTAGGAAAACCTAACATAACATATTCCTACCTTTAGGGCGCCTCGTCCAGCTTGGTGGTCAAATTCGCAGACACCGACAAGGAGCGGACTTTGCGCCGGATGCACCAGATGGCGGGTCAGCTCGGCATCTTCAGTCCCATGACTATCCAGTTTGGGGCCTATGGCGCCTACTCTCATGCTGTAAGTCTCAGCCCGGCAGGGGAGGAGACGGTGAGCTTGAAAACAGAAAACAAAACGCTTGTCATTGAAGGTTTGACCTCACTTCTCTTTCCCACTAGGAATGTGATGATATCCACTTGTATAAACTCATTGGCCATGACATTGGCTACACAGGCACAGTCAAATATAACGCAAAATGAAGTAGCAAATTTTTCAAGTTTTATTATTGTGGTAGAGCGTTTTTACTGTGACCCTCTCTTGCAGCTAAATTCACAGAGCAAACACTACGTTAACTGGAAATACTGTACAATGTTGTAAAAGATCACAATGTATCCCACCAGACATCTACATTACAAAGAGCTAACATTTTTTTGATCATAAACAGCAAGAGTGGGCAAATTATGGTGCTCAAGAGCTATATTGGATTTTTAAAAGACTGGCCTGCAGGTCATTTATTTGTGAAGTAAAATATGAATAAATAAAGTTATTTTGATTTAATTATTTTATATTAGAACATAATTAACTAGAATTTCCACATTTTACAGAATGATACACCGTTTTTTTGATACTGTGTCTATTCACACGATTTATTGATGCAATGTTTTTATCCTGTGTGCGCATTGCTGTGTTTTGGCATCTACTTTCCATTCAAGTCACTTTTTTTAGGACTACAGTACTTCATTGAATTCCACCCGCCAACACATTTTACCTTGCACTCCAAACTCAACTGTATGTCATTACCGAGAACCAACACCGGCTACCCCTCCCCCCCTCGCCAGCCCCTCCCCCCTCGCACCACCATCACCACCGTTTCATATTCACACATGAAAGTCACAGCCCGAGTTAAAAGTCTGTGAGATTTTGCACTCACACGGTAGCTAACAACTCATCTTGACAGGTGAGAATCGCCCACTCGCACATTCCCTCCCTAATTCCAGCACATGTATAATGCTTATAAATGTATTAAATCATCAGCAAATAGTTTTGATTATGAGGCAGTACAATGAGGACAGAAGTGTGTTATGGACTGGAGAGTGGAAAGTGATGCTGAGGGGGTGATGCGGTCCAAGAACAAGGCGCGAGCCAAGTAAACAGAGATGTGAGAGTAAACACGTTCTGCTCCCGCGGCTATTTCAACCCTCCTCTCTGTCCTTCCCCTCCTTCCCCCGCCCGCTGATCTCTAATCCTACAGCAGATGATGCAACAGCAAGCAGCCCTGATGGCGGCAACACAAGGGTCCTACCTGAACCCCATGGCGGCCATTGCTGCCGCGCAAATGCAGCAAATGGCGGCGTTCAATGTCAACGGCCTGGTGGCGACTCCGATGACACCATCCTCAGGTAAGGGGGGGACGGGGTTATCGTCTCAATTTTATTTGCTGAAGCCCGTTTTTAATCATCAACCATACATGCTTATTCAGGTCAAATTTGAAAATGTCTTTGGCAGAAAAGCTAGCATGAAATATTCCAGTCTTGAAAAAAAAAGATGTTGAAAAATTCAAAGACTTTCAAGAACTCCAAGAGGCGTTTGGAATTTTGATTTTTACAAGCAGGATTAAGAGAAGCAGCGGTAACAAATTCATCCAAGGTCTCTCTACATATGCCCTTGTTGCATTTTTTAAGATTCCACTTTCCGTGCTGATAGAAGCCCGCGCTGAAGCGAGGCCGTGATGGTAGAACACGTGCAGCATTCCCGCCACTTTTGTTGGCAGCCGCATTACACACTTCTCGCTCTCATTATCTCTCACTGCCTTGCTGTCACTCGCTCTTCGCAACGGTGTTTTTTTTTTCTCCCCCGGGAACGCCGCCAATCCTCATGACTTTGGATTCTGAGTCCGTGGTTTAGCAAATATAAGAGCGATGTCTCAAAGGCGATAATCCCGGACCTCGGTCTGAACTACCTTCTCGGTCGTTGTCACGAAAGACTTTTCTGACGGCTTGACACTAAGTAGGCAGACGGCCTGAGAGGCAGGGTCATCGCAAATACGTTAAATGAAGTGCCTTGACGCCATATAGAGCAATTGTAATCCAGAAGGTATACACGTACCAGGTAATGCTTATCAAACGTAATCCCACATGTTATAAATGCCCTTCGCCTTGGATTAAAAACTAATAATAAAAATCCATCAGTTCAAAGGTGACATGAGCAGCCTATGACATCCAAAAGCTGCATTACAATTTTTTTCTGAGACTCATATTTGGATCATTGGATGTTTATCATCTTCAAATATGCTCATTTGCCAATTGTTTGAACTGGAAATTATGCTAATCCGAGTTTTTCATATTAGTTTGAGTTGTTAGTTCAAGGATAGTTTGATAGGTTTAGAAATGTTAAGAATTTTAAGCAGGCTGATTAAAAGGCATAGAGAGGCACTAAATTACTGTAACTGCACATAAAATATATCGAAAGTCTAAATTCTGATTAAATGAGTGTTCTCAAGGGAATTAAGTAGGATTTCCTAAACAAAGCAATAATGGCAGTGGTCTTAAAAGATGGAAATGGGTGGAACGATCGGTTTTGAGTCTGGAGCATGCGGATTCCCTCTTTTTGTGCATTTTTAAAACAAGTTGTATATATTTGCAGGCACCAGCACACCCCCAGGCATCACTGCAACTGTCCCCAGCATAGCCACGCCCATCGGGGTCAACGGCTTTAGTGCCCTCGCGCCACAAACCAACGGGCAGCCCACGTCCGAGCCAATTTACAGTAACGGCATTCACCCTTACCCAGGTGAGCTGAAAACGTCGTTTGCGCTGAGGATTTGTTGTCTTTAACCACAAGTGTCACCTGATGAACAACAACGATGAACGTCATCGCATTTTACGAGTAAAAAGTTGACAGGTCCTTTTTTTCCGTTTATCCTCCCGTGACATGTCTTTTTTGATTTGAAGTCTTTTAAGCTCCGGGGCCAGTCAGCCGCATCTTTGGCAGATTTCAGAGCGGCCAACTTCCATATGATGATGAATCAATCATTTCAGCTTTCTATCCTTTCTGGTTAATTTGACGTGCGTCGGCCTGTCCTGAGCTCCTTGATGCTGTCTGGGAATGATTCCTGGAGAAGTGACAGGACTCAAGCTCCCTTGCGTGTGTTTTATGCAAAGAGAGCGGCAGTTGTAATGAACTACAAAGTGGTTTGTTTGGCACGTTATTAATATTTGATGCAAACATCTGGGTCGAACAGGCAATTTTGAAGAACTAAGGGGAATGACAACCCAAATATCTGCCATCTCTCAGTGTGATCTTGCCCCCTGATGGCTCTCCACAGTTAGTAGTTAAGCCAGCTTTCCTCAAAGCGCTACAGTTCGCATTAGCTCACCACAAATAATTTTCAGGTAGTGGCTTGCATGAAGGTTTGTCATAGCTGCCTTAGTTCCATACAAACAGTGACATCATAGCAATGGGATGACACAGTTTAACTTGTCAATACATTACAAAAAAGGGTCACAACATTGTTGGTTTCTAAAAAAAATAGAATCTTTAAGCAGCACCCAATTGGCATCATCCTCAACCTAACCCTAACCCGCCAATCTACAAAGATATTCTTGTATGTTGTTTTTGTAGTATCTTAACACCTTACAATGATTTGCTAGCTGACAGCCGATCAGAGTCACCGACAGCCGACACCATTTTGAGTAGAAAGCCAGACACTCGTAGCGCATCTTTGGTCTTTGTCTTGGAGCCTCTCTTGACCGCTCTCCACCCTCTATCTGCTCTCCACCTCCCCCTTCTTCCACCCCACTGCCTCTCTTGCAGCACAGAGTCCGACAGTGACCGACCCTCTCCAGCAGGCTTACGCCGGCGTCCAACACTACGCAGGTGATCCGTCTGTCGTCTAAAGTCTCTCGTTCGCTCCATCTGCACCTCCCTGTCTGTTTGTCACACGGGTAGACACTGACAAGTAAAGATAGCAGGCACAACCGGCTAATTTCCATCAGGATTAGGCTGTTTTACATTAGGATTGCAAAAGGATTTGGAGTTGACTTGATAGTACGCCCACATACACAAAAAAATGTCTCCGTTCCAAAAATACACAAAGAGCTGAGGTTCTGAACTTGTCATAGTCTACAAGAGAGATGACATAGGCTTCTCACTGTTGCCTGACATCGACTCTCATTAATGAGACACAAGATTTCATGCACGGGTGAGTTGCTGGTTATTAACTCCCCGCGACGCTTTAGACTCTAAAGTTTAGTACTGTGGTACCTCAAAACGAGACCACAATGACATTGATCAAACTTAGAAAAAAAAGTATATATAGTATATACATGTATAATACATTTGGTCCAGAGTCAGTAAATAAATGACAAACCATGAGCTCAAGGTAATGTCATATTTGTTCCACCAATCCTGAAAACAGAGAAACGATTATTGCCCCCTTCTTGCTTTCTCCCCCTTTTGCAACAGCAGCCTACCCCGCCGCCTATGCGCCAATCAGCCAAGCATTCCCCCAGCAGCCGACCATCATTCCCCAGCAACAGCGGGAAGGTAAGAGCGAGTGAACGCGCCCACCCAAGATAAAAGGTGATAATTGCTGTGTTCCATTCTAATGTTGCCGCACCGCTTTGAATTAGAAAAAGCAAGGGGGGAGGGCGCCTCGGAGCCGTCTCGGAGTATGAAGAATAAAAATAAAGTGAGAAAAAGGCTCTAAAAAGCATTAGCGACGAGACGAAAGTTACTCTGTCATTATTCAAAAAGTGAACTAATTCACACTCGGATTGCTTAATCAGTCCATTACAATGTATTTAAGTGGTTATAAATATTCATCAGATTAATTATCTGCATGCATAATCATTTACGCCATTACTAGAAGGAGCGTTCACATGCAAACCACATAGACACACCTGCACGGGCCTTGCCATCATATATAATAAAAGAAAGGATGTACGCTTATATTAAATTACTCTTTTTGACATAATTCCTCTGTCTCAATTATTCACCTGTATGATGATTGTATGTAGGAGACATTTTAGAGCGGCATGAATATTCAATGTAAGAGGTATGAAATGAAGTGCTTTCATAACAGTCTTGCAGAAAAACTTTTTTTACCACAGCAGGAATGCGTGTAAGAGTCCGTGTCCGGAAATTGAATCGGAGTGCTCTAATCGTCTACAAACAGCTATTGAAACAGTCTCGATGAGTTTGCTGTCTAAAGAAAATGAGACAGTTTTGATCGGTTAAAAAAAAAGTGAAAATAACAACTAATAAAATAGATTTAAAATGTATCAAATTGTGACATATTTGGCCCAACAGTTTTGATTGGTTAAAAAAAAAAGTGAAAATAACAACTAATAAAATAGATTTAAAATGTATCAAATTGTGACATATTTGGCCCAACGTCAGCAACTGTTTACTCCTTGTCTGAAAGTCTCCTTCGGATGTCACTCGTCTTGTCTGTGCTGTCTCCTCCCTTCACCAGGGCCGGAGGGCTGCAACCTGTTTATTTATCACCTGCCCCAGGAATTTGGTGACGCGGAGCTCATGCAAATGTTTCTCCCTTTTGGCAATGTCATCTCGGCGAAAGTCTTTGTGGACAGAGCGACCAATCAGAGCAAATGTTTCGGTGAGTTCAAAATCAACAGTGGGATGTGATGTGGGTGGGGGAGCAGTTTGGAATTATGTGCTTGGGTTTTGAAATCTTCTCATGCCCCTTGCTGCTTTCATGCAATTAGCATTTGCCTTTTATTTTCTTAATTCCCACTGTCTATCCTAATCAAGCTTCAATTAACATTTGAAAGGTAGTTTAAAGGGAGTGTTTAAAGCCACTGAGCGGGGGGTGGCTTCGTTGTCAATCCACCCAATCGAAGAAAGTTACAATGAGTAGACCTAATTACATTTGCTTTGACATCATAGTAGACGTCATGGTAGAGTTCTGTGGTGTCCTAGCTGGGCCTCCAATTAGATTAGTGTAATGTATATTTTTTGATCATTAATTGTCTAGAAGTTGTCGTTGATTTGTTGTTAGTCGCTGTGGAAATGAAGCTACAGTGACTCTCCAAATGTGGTATTAGTACCATTAGTGGCAGCTCCCTCTGGTGGTATGCGAAAGAATCACTGCTTAAGTACAGATCACTTGTATTTAACTTTTTTAGTACGTATTTAATTTGTTTGGTTTTATTTCTGTATGCAATGCAATATATCTTTTTATTTAAACATTTAGGCCATTTTTTCTTGTTGTATATTTAAGTGTACCGTTTAAACTGCATAATATTTGACTGTCTTACAATTATAGTAAAAATACTTTAAGGTATAAATCCTGTGTGTTGTTTTTGATTAACAGTATCTTTTAAATGGTTTAGTCCATACAACTACAGATTCTCCCAATAAAAATAACCATTTAAAAAAAAAAGTTTTCTTTCTAATCTGGTAAATGTGCTCAAATGCTAATCACTATTATAGTAGGTGATACTCGGTCACCAAAGTAACAATAGGAATGCTTTCCTACTTAATAGAAGCCTGTGAGCCCTTTGTGTTAAAACATTTTAAAATAAATCTTCCAGTCCTATTCTACCACCCCTAATTAACAGCATCCCTCCCCGATTGCAACCCTTTTATCAGGGTGGAGCCCTTGCAGGTGGACTCCAAAAGCTTAAAGCGATAATAATAGACTAGTGTGGACCTTACTGTTGATTCAGTGGGACAGCCGCACCCAGGAGAGCGCACGGAAGACTTTCGGCATTGGCTTTCTTTCAACATCTCTCCGACACGCTTGTCTGTGAGCCGCTCGGCAACCCCCACCCTCACTGTCCGTCACGCCGCGGGAGACGATGAACTGTGGGGGGGAAAAAAAACAGTGAATCTCAGGCAGTAATTAAAATAATGACAATTAAAAATAATAATAATAATAATAATATTAATGATAATAATAATAATAAATAACCAGGCTATTTTGTTGTATGTGAAGGTTTCCATGTTTTGATACTGTGGTTACAAGCTGTAGGCTAAGTCATGAACAAAGTAGACAAAAACTGTTTCCAAGAATATTTCTGCTTGAAATGTTGAAGTGCTTGAAGGGCAAAGTGTTAACACGAACGGCTATTATGCTCAACGGTACACGCGCGTCACAATGAATAGTAAAGTGAAGTAGAAAGGTTTAAGAAAACTGACGAGAGTGAGGCTAAGTATTTCCATTCAAGTCTGAAATCAGGTGCAGTCTTTCTTTAAAAAAAAAGAGAAACTTTGTATTTCTATTTCTTTTTTTCCCAGAAAATAATCTTGTCTCAACTATTTAAGTATACCAATTTCTATAGTGCTCATTTTTGACATGTAAACAAACTAAACTAAAGGTAATTTTCAAAAATTTTAAAAACATTAAAATTTTTGTTTTTAATATATCACAGTAAAGCAAATTTCATATGGGTAAAATTGATTGAAGCAAATGAATGCATTGGGAGAATACAAAAAATACCTCCGCAATGAAGAACATTCCAAGATGGAAAATTCCCCCCAAAGATTGAAGCCATTAATTTCTTGGTCAAGGAAATTGAGCCAAAAGCCCCTTCACACTTCCTACGGCATCAATTCAACAAACTTTGCAGTATTTTGATATTCTGATTCCTTTCAAAGATCCCTTCTCAAACATGCACCAAATCAGCCCCCAAACTGTCTGGTGAAAACAGCCAATTAAATGATGTCCAGAAATCTCCCAGTAGCTTTTCTGACGTCCTCTAACAACACTTTGGCTCCTTTCTCCCCAACTTCCTATCACCCCTTTTTGGCATAATGTGAGGTATGGCGATTCATTAAATCCTGTGGGTAGGATCACAAATGTGTGAGTGTGTGTGTGTCGAGTGGGGGATTTTTTTTTTTTTGGGGGTGGGGATCACTGCCAACTGACAGGCCCTTGCCTGCTCCGTTTGTTTAAAAGGTTTGTAAAAGCAGCAGCCTTATCTCATTCGCACTGACAAAAGCCTGCCCTCTACCCCCAAATTAAATTGGACCCGTAGCAGTGCGATGAAATCAGATGGCAGGCGGAAAATGCGCGCCGTCAATCACAGCCGTGTCTGATAAGAACGGGCACGGAGTCCCGGTGTGGAAACCTGTGCTCTCATTGCGCTGTGACACCCAGGTGATAACTCAGTGCTGCAGGCGTCTACATCCCGTAGCCCCCCTCCCCCTCCCCCACCTGCCCGGATCACATCTCATCCCAACCTGATGCCCTTTACTTGCCTGCACGCTTTGTCACGTACGTTCAACATTCGCACGACAATAACGGATTTGCCGACAACATTGTCAAAACCGTTCATGCCAACCTAGAAAAAACGACTGTTGACTCTAATGTGCACACCGCGGCTGTGGTTGCCGATAATATTTACGCTGAGAAGCAACACGAGTTAATGTGTCAACTACCGGGCCTCTTCTTTTGACGACAGCAGGTGCTCGATTTACAACATAGCTCCAGTCCTACGGTGGTGACATGAAACAAATATGTACACAAGTCTGAATATACCATAATCTATCATTATGTATCAAACAAGCCCCACCCCCTTAGCCCAGGGAAAGAAAAAATGCTGGTGCTGGCGTTACACGCGAGCCATTTGTAACCTTATCGACTAAGATTCCACAAGATGCCACCAAAGCTCTGGATAATAAAATAACAGTATTGGCGTCAAGGAAGTATCAGCTCTTTTGAGATCATTTGGAAAGCTTTGCCCAGGTTGTTAGCTAAAGTTGCTAACTCAAAATGAAGGGCCGCTTGGTAAAAATGTGATTTTAAACCAAGTGTTGCTTCTTTCAGATCTCTTTTCTATTTTCAAACCTTTTTATCTTTGTTTTTTTTTTCTGTGTTCACTATCACAGTTCCACTTTGAGTTTCCTATGCGGTCTTCTGTTTCATTGTATTATCTGCCTTATTAGCCTTTGTGCTATTTTATGTAATCTTTTCTTAATTCCCAAATTTTCAATTAATGTGCTGAAAAGACAAAACAAAGAGCTATTGTCATCTCATTGTTGCCAGTTAAAAGGGGCCTCCTTTCAAACGCCGTCTCATCTCGTCTTCCTCCTGTCAACCCTCTCCATCCCTGCCGATATTCCTTTTTCTTCCACTCTCCCATTCCCTTTTGTCCCCCCCACCCCACCCTACCCCACCCTGCCACTCTGTGTTCTCGTCTCAGGCTTTGTGAGTTTTGATAACCCCTCGAGCGCCCAAGCTGCCATTCAGGCCATGAACGGCTTTCAAATAGGCATGAAGAGGCTGAAGGTGCAGCTAAAGCGGCCAAAGGACGCCAACCGACCTTACTGACTGGTCTACAGGCCTGATCAAGGTATGGTGACAGCTTAATATTAAAATGGTCAACTTTAAAAAAAAGATAAACACTCACAAAAGACATCAATACATCTTTTTCCATGAGCGACTAAATGTGTGGTGAATTTTTTCCCCTAAAAAGAAGGTTGAGAATCCCATTAGTAACTGTGGGATTTGTCAGTGTGAAATTGATGATATCATCAATATCCAACTGTGCATAATTACCTGACAACTGGAGACAGCGTTCGCGATCAATGCGGGTTGTCGAGCGGACAAATCCACAAAAGCCGAACAGCCCTCAGAGACCATGTTGGCTTACAGCAACTACATTACAATGATGAAGCCACATCTCACACTTAAAAAAGAAAGAGACCATTTCTAGATTCGGCAAATGTTTTCTAAGCTTTGAAGTATTTTCCTGTATATAATAATAAATAATAAATACAAGGTTCAAAGTCACACCTTAACCAAAATAGGCATATAGTCCAAAATGCCACATTTTAAAAATCGATTCCAACCTTCTATTAACTTTATCAAAGTTTTGCAGCAACTGCTGCATTTTTGGCCTTCAATACAATCTCCATAATAATGAAAAAAAAATCTATAATTCAACTTCAATATTGTTTCTCTCTGGTTAAAAAGAAATAAAGAAAACTTTAAAAAAAACTTTTATGTGCTGATAAATTCCAAGACCCATTGTATTCCTCTCTAATACCTCATTTTGGTTGGGGAAATTTTAATAAGAAAAAAAGATCACTTCCAACGGAAAGAAGCCACTCATAAATTGTGTTTCTGTGCAGAAAAGATAAACTTAATGAAATAAATAAAGCAAGAAAGAAAGGGAAAAAAGTGCAGCCCTCACCGTGTGGACGACCTCATCGCAAACAATGCAAGGCAAATCCAATTACTGTAGACAGGAGGGTTTCTGAAATATGCATTTCTGCCTTCAGGGTTATCTTTGTGTATATACAAAAAAGGGGAAAAAAACATCAATTCATCCTTTTCAGTTTTCACAAGTTTTCTGTGAATCTTTCTCCGCCATCACAAAGGGAAGCAAGAAACAACTTTCTGTGGTGGCATGCTGATAATTATTTGTCCTTTCTATTTAACATGTCAATCCGGTTCTTTTGTGTTTTTGTTTTGCCAATCATTGTGATGCATAGCAATAATAATAAGAGAAGCAGGTGCCTTGTGACATAAGGACCATCGTACATACATGTGTGTGTATGTATCCCTTTTTACCCACCAACCAAAAAGTCATTTTAATGCTCACTGTGTTAAAACCTCACAAAATTCAGACAGTGTAGTACGACTTTTGAAGCTTCATATTTGCTTCATGAACCAATTTTTTTTTTTTACTCCTCTTGCGGTCACCGTTGATTCAAAGAAATATGTGGAAGAAATTGAATGTGTTTTCATCTCCATTGAACAGAGAGTGCCATCTAGAGGGCTCAAAAAACACAAGTGCTTCATGAATCATCTTCGAGCTTCATTTGCCTGTCACATTGGTGCTTTCACTGTATTCCTTTTTCTGGGTCACTATTTCCTCACATTCACAGTGTTTCCTCAAGCGAGCTATTATTTGTGTTTTTACATGAAAGTCTTTGCAAAAAGGACCTTTTTCCAAATGCAATCAACAGTCGTTTAGCGGCAAGATGGGTTGACGCCGAGATGACCCTGCCGTTTTTGCGCGGCCAATTAAATCTTGCTGAGAGCGCGGGCAAATGTTGACACTCCACTTCTCTGTGGATTTCCATCTGCACAGGCCTCACTCATGCAAGATTGTTTTGTTTGCCCAACACCAGAATCACTTCTCATTTATTTATTTATGAGGCTGCAAACCGATTACATTGTGGCAACAGAGCAGCTAGCGGCACCACCTAGTCCAAAAATATTAACACCATACCCGAGCCATATTAAACGCATCCTGTTGGCAACAGGATGATCCTGTCATTTAAATTTTTGGGGGCGGGGCATGAAGTGTTTGTATGCCTGGATCAGATTTGCTGTGAAAAAAGGTTCTTTCTTTTCCAGTTTCCAGTCTGGCCAGGTCAAAACATGATAAGGCTAAGTCAATTTCAGTGAGATCTCTCAAAGGCAGGTGACTCTGCCCTTTCTTTTGTCTAGCCAGATGCACCCACGGGACCGTCTGCGCTGGGTGGGGAGGGCACCACAGGCGCCTTTGTGGCTCAGAGTACTCTTAGGCACCTTTTATGGAGGTGTTTACGAAATGTGAGGTGAGGGAATCCGCAACAAATGCAGTAGGAGCACAAAGGTCAAACACAATCCACTCTAGATCATGTTCCAACTCTGGCTCTTTGTGTTTTGAAGCAAAAATGCCAATAGAAAGTCAGGGGAATAGATAAGAAAATAACCTTGACGCTAATTTCTATTGTAACAAAGTTTTGGTGGCTTCTTGTGGAATCTTCGGGGTTTTAGCGCAACGGGCTCTATTTTAGTGGAGAATGTAAGTCGTGCCCGGCAGAGGCAGTTTTGACCAATTGTTCCGCAGGTCGGCATATCTGAGAGAGGGAAGTCTGCGCTACTCTGGGAGTTGTCGCTGCCGACTTCAACCCCTTTAAATGTTTGGCACTAGCCACGCAATTACGGTGACCGTGCATTTGCGCCGTGATTTGGGTACTTGGAGACCCACATGTGCCAAAGCCATGGCATAATCTTGAGAAGTTATCTATGAGTAGAAATCTAGATTTGAGGAAAAAGGCCTCACAAAAAGTCCAATACAAAACATGACACGAACCCTTCGACCAAATTTCAGACATATTTAGTTAGAACTGTACAAACTTTAGAACAATAAACTTAGAGGTAACATGAACAAAAGTTATTCCCGGATGTTGTTAGCATAGAAAATAAAACAAAACCCCATTAAATACATTGATCTTGTGCTTTGGTAGACATAGAGCTCAAGTCACAGCTTGCCTCCAAATCAGAATCCATAATCAGAACCGTTGGTGTGCCACTAATGGCAGGCCTGGATTTGACTAACATCTAAAAAGTAGATCTATTATGAACGATAACAAGCTCATTTTACAGAAGGCAGACGGTAGAACAAAGAATGTCTGGCAGCGAGTTCGCATCGGCGAGTCGCGGCCTTTCATGTTCGCTCTTTCGAAGAGCAATTTGCTGTGATATCGCAGCCTTTCTTCACCCACATCATAGCTCCTAACATATTAGAGATAAACTAGATCTTTTATGTCCAAATCTCCCGCGCATGGATACATTATCTGTAATGTGTCAACACAAAGGCAAGAGCGGTGTCTCATGGGCTGGCTCTTGCCAACAAATAACTGAAATAACTAAAAAAGATGTGCCAGATGTATCGTCCGCACAAAGGCATCGCTAACTAGCAAGGAGAAAAGATGGTTGAAAATAACTAAGAAGGTGATACAAATCTTTGCTACATAAACCCAGTTAATATCTTTGACGTCTATAGCCGTCTTTGGCACTGAATGAGTTAAGCAGTTCATAATTATACAAATTTGATTTTACCCCCTCCCATTTGTGTGTCATGTCATGCTCGTCAATCAGTCTGTGCGATAAAATTTTTCGCTCTGTGTGTCGTAGGATGAAGGGCCCACAACACCTTATTTCCACAAGTGCAGTCAAAGACTCCTTGCTCTTCTACATATCACGACGGACAGGTGGTCCCTTAATCCCACTGGAATCCCACTGGAAGATTGGGTGACTGAGTGAAGAATCCCAATTTTTATTTTTCCTCCATTTTTTGGCAAATGCCTTTTTTTTGTCTTATCAATCCCTGTTTCTTTTATTTATGAATTAATTTATTTTTGGCTTAGGCATCCGTAGGAAGCAGATTTTTTGCAAAGACCAACTTTTTTGCTGCTCTTTTTTAGACATGATGAGTTGAAAAGAAGAAAAAAAAACACACTCATAGACTCATTATGCTCAAAGCATGCATACCATCAACACGCATACAAACAAGATGCTATAGCTAAGGAAAATTACAAAAAAAAACATTGTACATAAGTGCAAATGCCAATTCAAGTACTGAAGCAAATACACACACATACATGCAAGCAAACACGTACACACACCAGCCTGCTGCCATTTTGGTTTTTGTGCCTACACAGACGTTGTGTGCTCTGTGACAGGGCCGACCGAGCACTGGATGGATGATGATGACAAAGAAGAGGAAGAATCCAGGATAATTTACATGCATCATTCCTTAGGAAATAGGGACCAAAGGACTAAAAAAAAAAACGCTTTTTAAACAAATATATAAATATATAAATATATATTTAAAAAAACTCATACCTTGTAGCTACAACTATTACTCTTAGTCAAAAAAAGTAACAAAAAAAATCATTAAATCAATATCCAGTGGCCTACTGTAATAAAAGAAAATGGACTTTATGTATTGAAGAAAAAAAAAACATGGAATTGTAGTGTAGGGGCTGTTTTTTTTGTTTGCTCTGGATGCTAATCGGGCACCAAGTTGTATCATAGTGAAGTGGGTAAAGAAAAAAAAATGTAGATTTGCTCATTTTTCCTGTTGTTAAAAAATACTTGAAGTTGCAATGGTGAAGGACAAGAAGAAATTAACAATGGACAGTGCTGTTTACGACACTGGATACTGCGCTCATCACCATGTCCAAGGCACCGCAAAAAGGAGAGACTGATTCCCGGAAAGGGCAAAAGAATGAACTAACTTGTGCCTGCGCTAGACAGAGTGCAGACACTGAAGGCTCCTCCTTAGCCTTTACGTTCAAGCGACAATCCACTGTAAAAGACCAAGCAACACGGACCCCCGAGGGCGCCTTTTGGATTTTTTTTTTCTGGCCCTTTTTGTATTGCGCAACGTGAAAAGCAAAGTGGTTCAATGAAGGGCGGCAAATAATACAAGGATTTTGAGGGAACAGGAAAGCTACTGAAACTGCCAGAAGAATGAAAACTAAAGTTTCCACCAAGTGGTATCGTTCAGTTTGCCACGGTATGGTTCTGTAAACACTGACGGCCAGGAGGCAGCCACAATTAACTAATTAATAATTAAATAAATTAGGGCCCAGTTCTGTGTGCAGACAGTATCTATAAATAAATCTGATTTGTAAGCCATATTTTTTCCTGTTCGATCTTCTGTATAAACAACATGGACATGTAATGGGACGACTAATAAACGTCTTTTCTAAGTTGAGCTTTGAGGATGCGTGGAAATAAATTTCGGAAAGCTACGAACCTGAAATTCATGTCTCCCACTGCTGTTTGCTGAAAGAATGTTGGGTTGCGTCATAAAAACTCACACAATAATTTCCCATCCATACCGAACTGAACTGAACAATACTGCTTGGTGGAAACATAAAATAAGTTGTATAGTTGTGTCCAACGTCCCCTCAAAAAGAACCAATAATGTTATTATATGAACTACCTATAAATGTTAAGACATAATAAGACCAACAGAATTACACATCCGAAACATTCCACTGTGAACATGCTTCTCGACCTACTTTTTTGGTAACAATCCATGTCAATTCCCCAAAAAAGCTGAAGACACAGTCCGTCATAAAATGCCAACTTGTAAATTAGCTCTGGCTCTGAACGTTCCCCAATTTGCTCGGTTGGAACGTCGCAACGATTCGATCAACAGTAGTGGATGGCAGGCAGTAAGAAGAACGGAGGTGGGAGGGAGGGAGTGAGTAAACATCCTTCAAAGTAATGCTGCGAGGATGAAGCCCAAACACTATAAAAATAGAAGGTGTAACCAAGCTCCTGGTGACAAGCACCATATATCTGTTCTGCGGGTCCCACAAAAAAAAATAGGATTAAAGCGTTCAGAAAGCTTGGTCCAAAACAGTTGGAGTATTAAATCTCATTGTCTCTCAAGAGAATAAAACGTAAACCAGATTTATTGCAAACAACTGACAATGTGCTACAGATTTGTATATTCATTGTGATAAAGCACAAGTTGCCAAGATAGTGTCAAAACCCCTTTGCTCAGTTCTGCTCATATCAATTATCCCCTGTCCTCCTTATTGCACTGTAATCACCAGCTTTTATCCAGCAACAGTTTAAAAAGAGAAATATCACCAGGATATTTACAGGGACCAAATGATGAGTAGGGGCGGATATTTCCTCGGATGACACAGGAAAGATTAGCCAAAATGATGTTTGTGCCTACCCTTACATTTGAGAGTTGGCCCGAGATTAGCAACACTGCCAAAATATCCCCAAAGACAAGATAGCTGATGTGGTATAAAATATTTTCATGTCGTAGCTCAAACTGTTTTATATTATTGATGGACCAAAATTTCAGCAAAAGTTAATCCACGATTGTAGTGCATCAATAATAATTTTTGAACTGTGGAGACTCCATAATATTTTTCATTTGACATTTTATGGAGTCATACAAAGATAACATAACTATGAGGCCGATTTTCCTTCTAATTCAAAAAGATTGAGGAACAAAACATTGATTAATAGACACCCTAACACAATCATTGCAAAAATGTGGCATCTAATTGAAAAACTAAACCTGAAATGGACACCTCATATAATCCCAGGGCTGACACAATTTTCCCACAACACACCTATAAAGCAGACAGCATCTGTAAATATTTATGATTGAGTTTAAAAAGAAAGTTCTTCCAGTAGCAATAGTTGTCAACACTGATACTGAGGAAATTACAGACGAGGGGAAAAAAACTGCCTAACAAACAAAAGCCACCTCTAAAAAAAAAATCAATTCCTTGTACTCTCTGCAGTTGAAAGAATAAACATCCCCGGCCACAATATGAGAAAATGCAGTCCTATTTCTCCGTCTTTGATTTGCTATCATGAAGCAGGGAGTCAAACAAAGCAGTGCTCTGCAAAGTGTTTCTTGTTCATAAGAGGCAGAACTAATTGATGGCAAATCTAATGTTCCATAAGCAATGAAATTTCCCGTGCTTGCTTTGGCCTCACATCGCAGCGCATGCCGATCACGAAACCTCACAAGACGACTCTCGCAGGATGCCATTGTAGTTCCCAGTGGCAGGTTGTGCACCCGAGTGAGCTGACACCCACGCTAGCCTATCACGTTGCTGACTAACCAGTGCTGAATTTACGATATGTAATATCCTACAGCGAGGTGAAATGAAAGCGTTAGATAGGCAGCTGGAAACTTTCAACAAAGATAGTCTGTATTACTTTTTACTCCCTTGAGGACACACTTTTTAAAGTGATGGGTAGTAAAAACAGAAAAAGCCGGGCAGGTTTTTTTTTCCCACCGAAAAGTACATCTATCTGTATGATGCAATATTCATACTCTGAGTCTGAGTCACTCAAAATGACAAAAGATGTGTCCATGTGTACACAGGTATAAAAAATAAATGAAAAAAAAACCCAAAGTAACCATTATAGATATTTTCAAACTTCAACCTAAAAGAGCATTTCATGATTATGACAAGGCAACAGAGATCATTATTCCCAATTAGAAATGAAAATGCCTCACTAATAACAATGGCCAAATTGAGTAAGTAATTAGTGTAGCCTTCTAATGAGGCAGAGTAATTCTTTAATTAATGGAACATGCATCAATCTGATGTAAAGTACAGAAACCAGCACCACAGTAGAAAGCACACTTCTGCCATTTAGCATATCCAAGTAACTTTGTGGACACTCAGGAGGGTCCGGCTAAACAAAAAATAATGACTAACCCAAACTATTCTTCAGAAAACGCTGAAATATGGGAAATAATTTCCTGGAAAATCGGGGAATACCCAAAAGTCATTTATTTGGCCTGGCACCAGGGTGGTCCAAACAAATTTCAGTGGGGCAATGCCCCAGTAGCCCCACCTCTAGCTCCACCAGTGAATAGAACCCCTTAAGACCTATAGTTGGAACTTCTCTTATATG
Source organism: Syngnathus acus (assembly GCF_901709675.1). Classification (NCBI taxonomy): domain Eukaryota; kingdom Metazoa; phylum Chordata; class Actinopteri; order Syngnathiformes; family Syngnathidae; genus Syngnathus; species Syngnathus acus. The sequence continues at coordinate 5,268,037 of NC_051089.1, read as the reverse complement.
GATCATCACCAACATTAGACAGGTTGTTATTCATCAGATTAATTACCCTACAAAAAATAAAATAATTTTATCAAGCCCATTTAGCTCATAAAAATAAATATCCAGGTCCATGTGGACACAACCCAAAGTATTGCCTATTTTATATATTTTCTAGTTAGAAGTGCACCTTTAACCGTTGAGATCTTCTCTAACCAATGTCGGCCATATCAACCAGTCTCCAACACTCACCCTAAAATAGTAGAGATTGTCAAGGAAAGGAAGTGAAATGTAATTGACTGAAAGTCTAGCGATGATTAAAGTCACCTGTTGGGACAGAAGGGAAAAATTAATGCTTCTCATTTGAGAGCTGCTTCCAGACTGATCTTTTCCGTCATCTCACTCCAGTTGTTACTGGTGTGGAAATGAGATTTTTTAGATGGAAATAGGCACAGGGTGGTGGTCGTCGAGAGGGGGGGGGGGCTGAAACCTGAAAACTCCAAATCACTCCTGATACTCAGGGCATCAGGCGCGATGATGTCATGATTAGTGGAGAGGTTCCGAGCCTCGCCTCACCGCCTCACCCTGAGATGGGAGATCGCATCCCATTACTGTGATGGCGATGAACTATCTAATTCCTATCAAGCAGTCACGAGTTTAACAATAAACGAGATTACAGTATAGTTTAAGACCATAATGCACAAAGTCACGAGGGATGTACGATCGATCATGCTTGACTCGGTACGATAACGAGCAGTTTTTGTGTTATTTCTTCATGTAAATAGCCTATAAAATACAAAATTAGAGAGATTGTACAGTAGTGTGCTCTGAAAAGCTCCACTCTCTGGTACAATGATGTCATTTGATACACCGCAGCAGTGCTGGGATCTGCGGGTCATTTTTCAGTCCCTCAACTTTTGAAGTTGTCTTACTTTTCCAAATGCTGGCATAAGTAACACAAGAGGTTAAGTCCACCCTAGTTTGGATATGGTTGCAGTGAATCATGGGGACGTGTTGTAGATTTGTGGAAATTGATACCAGAACTCCAGCTCATGTTCTTAATCTGCTTTGAAACATTATAAAGCAGTAATGGACCTAAGAAGAAGAAGGGGACGAGGAAGTGACAAATTATTGAAGAAATATGTCGCCTTCCATGACTCTTGACCACACTGCTGCTACATCTCTCTTGTACATACAATATAGCTTATTTTTCAATTTTGTTCAGCCTTCTTTATGGGCTTACGTACAATATCTCATGTTGAAAAGGTAAAAAAAAAACTAAAAAAAAAAAAAACTAAATAATCTATTTCAGTCAAATAAAGAGAAGGAACCTAAGGAGTAATTTTAACAAAAAAATGAATAGATAATACAATAATTTTATTTCTTGTACAGTGTTTCACAAGGATTTTATACTCATGTTGGAAAATTGGTGATTTCTCCAATGTTTTCCTGAGCTAGGATGGACTCATTATCATGAAGTTTATTATGATTATGATTTTTTTATTTATTTATATTTTTCAGGCTGCATATGTATTTAGAAAAAAAGGAAAAAAATCTTTAAGAGATTCCGCATGCTAACAGCTCTTGGATCAATAATAAACTGGACAAAATGCACTTATGGTTACTGGTCAAGTGGAATCAAGGAGGAAACACTCTTTCTTGCTTATGTCACTTTTGGGGACCTGCAGACTTCTCACCCCCATAAGCCGGCCTTTATTAAAAAAAAAAAAAGTTTAGCATTTATACCCTTGTTAGACGTTTCCATTTGTCCTCTGTGGAAAAGGAGTCCACGAAAGACAGCAAAATCAACAAAAACCCACCAACATCAAAACCTATGCTGTAACCTTGGAATTAAGCTATGGATGAATTGTCTTTGTTTGATTCTGTTTCATTTCTTAAGGGCTGGTGGTTTGTCACATCTCATCTATTCTGTGTTTACATTCTTGCTTTCTCATATGTTGTGGCGAGGGTTTTGCCTCCCAACCGCAATACACTGGAGATGTTGATTTGCCAATGTGACGAGGGAGTTCTGCCTTAAACCTAGCTTATTCCCCACTGCTCTTTCTCTTTCTCTCCCTCTCTCTCTTTCTCTCTCTCCTACCTTCTCACCCTCTTTGTCTATCTCTCCGTCTCTCGCGGTACTACCTGTGAACACTGCTTGGACACCCTGTATTGTAAAAATGGGGAGACACCAAATCCCAAAAGTCAAAGAAACCTGCTGTTTAATTTACCTCAAGCCCATCCGTTGCATGAATGAGAACATCTCCATCACCATTGGTTACCAGGACCAAAATATAGAACTCAGAAGGCTGAGTTTGCGCCAAATGAGAATCCAATCAGAGCCTTCAAAGAGCTCAAACTGAGACACTAGTAGTTTTTGCCTCATGGGTTTTTCTATCATGAGTCATTCCCATTTTTGCTAATCCTATTCATTCATTTTCATGCATTTATACAAATTAGCAATGAATGAAATTGTACAATTCCATGACTCGAACAAATAGCATTTTTTGATTTATTTTTGAAACAGAGATGTAATTTGAATCAATGTTGGCTCTGGTCCGATTCCCCTGGTTTTGGAGTGATATCCTCCCCATAGTGCTCCTGAACGCTGTAGTTCTCTAGTTCATTATATTCTGCTTAGACTAAAATAAAGCACAGACCTGTAGAAAAATGATCACCCGCTTTGTCCTTTTTATTCTTTCATATTGCAGAGGTTGATGTCATATTTAAGAATGAAATCGGATCCACCACATATCTACTTCGATCAAAGCCACCAAAATCGCCTTACACCACCTGCGCCACAACTTAGACCTGATTTGCTGGTCTAAAGTCTAGTCTAATTATTGTCAGCCAATTGTTAGGTGTGCCAAAATCTCCTTACACCACCTGCGCCACAACTTAGACCTGATCTTAGCTGGTCTAAAGTCTGATTATTATCACACGCAAACACTTACACTTACGTCACTTGTCTTGCATGTCAGACATGTCATTGACTAACACGGCAGAATACTAAATCAGATGAATTAGTCAGTAGAAAGTCATTGGAAAAAAAGGGGCGAACAAAGCATAATAAATGTGAGGGAGATTGGGAGGAGAGCAGAATGAATTGATTAAAGGGAAATGGATCGTCATCTCTCGTTATTGTGGCATTACCGCAGAACTGAGAACCAGGTGCAATAGGTCCCCGCCTACATAACAAGTGGGAGGTCAATTGATTAATCATGCTGCATTTTATTGATGTAGACTGCATGGCAAAGGAGAAGAAAGGTCACATTGAAAGCTTTTGTTTAGTTTCCTTTTAATGGCCCTTTGTCTCCTCCTTACTCAATAATCCCAATATTTAACATTTAAAGTAGAGGTCAGGCTAGGCCGGCAGGTTCCTGATTTTCCAGTTAGAATTGATTGTGAATCTAAATTACGGTTGACGTAAATGCTTTGTATCAAGCAAGTCAGTCAAGAACAGGAGAAACCTTCCAAAAAGGCCTGAGTCTTGGAGCTCATCTAATGTACCACAAGGTTGGTAGGTAGGATTTGCCGGTTCTTGGCGAAATATAAATCAACCAGTTCCTTCAGCCACAACTGCCCCATCACGGTGGAAACATCTAAACTCCCTTCGACAGTTATTGTTCCCTGAATGGGGTGTTCCACCCCAGGGGACATCAATGACCAAAGCATGCCTGAGACACTGCTCATAATTTCTTGTTTATGGCCCTCCGTGGTGTATCTGGGCCATGGCATTGGTGTGGAAACAGATTTACGGTTGCTAAATTTGCAGGTGATAAAAAAAGGGGAAAAAAAGGCCAAAGACGAGGCCACTAACTCTCGGCTATTCACGTCTCGATTCCCGCGCTCCAGTCTCTGGAGAGCCTCTCCATTGTGAGGGAAGGCGATCCATGATTCCACATGACAAACTGGATTTTTCCTCGAGTGAGTCTTGCTGAATTATTTTGGTCCCTTCGATTGAATCTGCAACCCCGGGAGAATTTCCCTCCACTGTTGCTTTTGAGCCGTAAGCCTCGATGGCCAACCGATGTCGATACTCAATCTACGGCGTGGCCCCTGAAGCTGAATGAAAAATGCTAACAGGGGCGGTTTGTTTGTTTGTCTCCAGGAGGGAGGGGGGGGACACAGAACAAGACCCTTTTGACAGCTCCATTTTTCCAATCTTTGGGAGTTGGGGATAATCAAGGAGTATGGATTGGACAGAGGAACAGAGTGCTGTCTTTATCCGTGTTTGACTTGTAACAAAAAGGAGTGACGGATTTTTCCTATGGCTTATTTTGGAGAGCTGGCTTTACGTAGTCGCTTTGTGACGACTGTCATTGTGATGCTATTTATCGTTTTGATTCCAATGCAATTTTCTGAATTTACAATCGGCCTCTTACCAATTATAATATAATACGATTCGATTCACTCCATTTATGATGCAATTTTCTTCAATTGTGGTACGATTCACACCGGTTCTGATACAGTAAGAGTCAGTGTGATTTGAAGGTGATACAGTTGACGAAATTTAATAACATCATGAATTGATGCACTCGTTTTTTACGGTGTTCGCTTTTTAACTTTCCATGTTTCCTTTTTTCTCAATAAATCGACAACACAGACGAAGTTGCTAGGTTTCGAAATGTAACAGAGGACGAAAAAACGCACGTGATATTTGTATTAGGACAGATGGTCTTCAATTTTAATTAGACCATCCAAGTTGTTCCACATATGAAGGAGATGAGATATTTGAAAAAGTGTCCCTTGAACCGTGTCATTTAAATTCAGCCTTTGTGCCGATTCTGGGAAAGTTAGTTTTGCATCCTGTTGAAATCAAAATGAAGTTATCTAGTGTCAGATAGAACCGTCATCATTTGAATTTTTGAGCAGCATTACGAGTAAAACTGCTTTATGATACCGCAAGTGAAATCGTCATCCATTTATGATTTGTTTGAGGCCCATGCTAACGTCAATATAAGCCAAATGTGCCCAAGAGCATTTCTTTGAAATTCATTCCCCCGTGTTTCATTACACCGTCGGATCGCTCGTCTCAAGGTAATCCTGAATAACGACCTTTCAACTTCTTAACTATAGCCGATGCAAATATTTACCACATTGACTTATCACTTGTCACTTATGGCGCATTTAGCGCTTGACTTTTATCGTCCATTAATCTATCAGTGCATCCATTAGGGACACTCAAGCACTCGGAAGCCTGTGCACTTTCCAGAAGGCCCTCTTTACTATTCTCCGCTTTAATGGTGAAGCAGCTCGCAACAAGTGAAGCATAAACCCAGCCACGGTCAGAACTTAAATTGGAGATGATGCATAGATGAGACTCCTGCATGCATTGCGATGTGCTCCCAAGAGGCTTTTGTGCACGGCGAGGTCCCCGGGCGGAGAAAACTCTCGACAAATGGGTGACAAATTCCAATTTCATTACATGCAGATTCACAGAGTAACAAAGGATTATAACTAAATGAAAGCATGCGCAAGACGTCGGTAAGCAAAGGCAGCAGAATCCCCGGGATCCCATTATGTATTACAAAAGCTTAATCAATATCTAATCAAGGGGAATACAGAGCGCCCGTGTCTTATGGAGCTCTTTGTTGTCGGAGGTGAGGGTTGCCATGGCGATTGGACGGGTGCGGGGGACCTTAGTGCTGCAGAGGTATTGATGGAAATTAAGAAGCATTGATGAGACCTGACGAGGGCAGGATGGAAAAGGGAGATAATTAAACAGAGATGCAGGAGGGGGAGGGTGGACGCAGAAGAGACTCAGCTGGGGCCGACCTGGGAAAATGCGGACAGTGTACGTATTCAGATCAAGAATATTGTGCTAACGCACAAGCCCATCTATAATTTTGTCCTCATTGGGGTCACAGGTAAAAGGAGCCTGATAATGTTGCATGTATTGTGACTATTTTACTGATCAATCACGCCAAGCTTCCCGTTACAACTCATCAGAAATGATGCAGACCGTAGTTTCTATCCTTCCAGGGAAAGAAAATGCACAGAAACATTTGTCTGGACCTTTAAAGGTGAGTTTGGCTTCCAATCAGTGTTCCCAATTTTACAAGTGGTTGAGATGAAAAATCAGGTCTTAGGGATTCAAAGGATGGTTCTGGCTTGCACGGAGGGTCCTGATTAATTTGAGTAATTAGAATTCAAATGTCATAATGAAATTGAAAATGAAGGTTCAAAGTTGGGTTTAAAAATAACATGACAAACATTTGACTCAGTCCATTTCTAATCATTTCAATATAATAATTATATATATATATATATATAGTAATTTCAAATAATTTCAATATAATCATATATATATTTATATATATAATTATTATATTGAAATTATTAGAATTTTGTAAACCTTTGGACTGAGTCAAATGTTTGACAACTCTGAATTACCTTCCGGCGCAAACTAGAGTCCCCCGTTCCTATTCCCAATAAAACTCCCGAAGGGTAATATTTTTCAGGGTTAAAATGGGCTCTAAATTTATGAAAGTTGCGCGCAAGCTATACGAACAGACAAAATGACTCTACGTTTGTTCGTTGTTCACTCCTATGTAATTCATCGGGTGATAAAACTGGAAGAGAAGATTGAAAAGAAGCCTCCCATTAAAAAAGAAAAACTCTGCAAGGCTGAGTGGGTGCTCATCCTGCAGGCTTTTGCCTGCATGTACTGTAAGCGCGTGTCCAGTCTGTCGGCACCTGATTAACACTTGAGATAATACGGTCATTAAAGTTGCCCCTCAATCAATACGTCCGATAGAGTAATCAAGGTAGAGATTGAATGAACTCGGACCACCGTGGAGCACAACGCGGACCTTTTAATCAGAGACGCTGAGGCGTTACACTAGATTGTTTCCTTTTGTTTAATTGACAATATACGGTACGTGATTTATTTACAGTCGAGTAATGAATGAAAAATAAGTAGTAATTGGACCATGAAATAACATCTTCACAAAAGAATTAATGGATAGACTGGTTGTATTAAGGATCTCCGTCACTGCCATAGTGAACTCAGATGACCTTCTTTTCGTGTGACACAAAGTAAATAAAATATGACATTATCAGGAATGACAAAATGTCACACGACTTCTGCTCAGTATCCATTTAGAGGGTTATTGCATTTTCTTTGGCTTTGTGGCTACTTTTGTGATGTCGTAACAGAAGATCACAAGGGGATAACAAAAACCAATAAATAAGAATCATTTTTATAGCCCAAATATATTAAACACACAAAGAATTGGTCTCCGATAGATTTCGCACTCCAGTCATTCATTCCACAAGAGGGCGCCAGAGAAATATCAGACATATCTTTGGCCCGATAACAAAAGCAGCCTATAGATGAGTTTGTAGCCCAAAAATTTAAATTTTTAAATTCCGAAAGTGCAGAAATGCAGAGGTTCGAAAAACATCCATTTTAATGTGCGTGACCAAAACTCGAGACACGAGCAGGAACAAACTCAGTCATAAAAGGAGCACAGCTCCAAAGAGCTTTCTTTCATTGCTTACTCTGGTGTCAAGTTGGTGCACCAGAATAAAAGTTCACCGGAGAAGACGACGGCAACAACAAATAGTCACCGTCATTACTTTTACCTACGGCTGTCCTTAATATCCGATTTCACGTCTCTCGGAGGAATGAATGAAGCCAGCTGTGCTATTGCATCACCTTACAAGCAACAAAGAGATCCGCAAAAGCATTTCTCCTGGCGATTTAACAGCGGTTTGCCCCTGCAGGAGCTGGCAAGCACGATGCCAGTGTGGTTCATAAAAAGGCCCATCACTGCGGGGAAGTGAGGCTAATTCTTCTCCGAGAGAGCGGCTCTCGTAAAGAGACATTGCGGCGGGCCCCCACTTTAATGGAGCTGATGCAACTCGGAGGCAACACTTGGGTTGTTTCCGCCCTCGGTTTCCCCGCGCACGCGTCGAGGAAGCGGGCCGCCGCCGATTGGCCGGCGCTGCTCTCGACACGGGCCAACCCGCTCGTGAGGTCGTCGGATTTGGACAATCTGTTGTCATCCCTCTACCAGCATAGTCCGTGCGGTCGCTTGTCTTGCTTTACAACTCGTTTCACATTACTGCGTAAGTTTAAAGTTCATTTTCATCAAAAAAGGTTGTTTGAGGATCGGCCCGCCGGGTGCAAGATGCTGCTGGTATCTTAGCAACCTGTGCGGCAACTGAGGTGGGGGGAAAAAAAAATCTTATTAACCTGTTGCTATGACAACAGTGATAGACAATAAGTCTCCTTGAGCAGCATGATCAGAATAGCTTGTAAAGGAAATATGTTTTCTGCCGTATATGACTCTGCTGGATGGCCATTGCATTATCTTTGCTCAGTAAACTGATGCAAACCGCAGCCAACGAACTCAGTGAAAACAAAAGAACGGAAAAAAAAACAACAACCAAGCTTTTTGTGTCCCTCCTCCGCATGGTGTGCAATTAACGCTTCACAGTGTAAATGCAGCATCCGATCAAGGTTGATTTGAATCGACGCTATTCCGAGAAAGGAGAAAAGAAAAGAAAATTGATGTATTTGTTTTCTTTTTTTCTTTTTTGCAATTACGCCCCTCGCGTCAATTCATCAAGAGATTTGCATGAGGTAAGTGTCGCTTCGCTGTCTACTGATGCATTTTTTATTATGTTTCAATTAGGGTTGGAATCCAATTAGGGCTGTCATTCCCGTCAACCAACAAGGGGTCTCTCCTTTGTCAAGGACTCTTATGTAAAGAATATCAATGCAGTCCAATAAATAAATATATCAATTAATTAAATGGGTCTGGTATTGTTTTAAAGGGGATAACCAAGACAGGAAGGATATTGATACGTTTCAAGTGTAAAAGTTGATTCTTCAAAGACAAAACTCTATACGTCGAGCGGGAGTTAATGCGAAAGCTTGCCATCGTTTTTATAAAGCTCAGCACATGAAAGCACTCACCTCAAACCAACCCCGACATGTTCCATTCCCTCGCCAGATGACACAATACCAGCGAAATATGCTAACAATCAGCCAACCTGAGAGGCAAATTCACACTGGGTGTTTAGGTTTTTTTTTTTTTTTTGGTGTGTGTGTTTGTTCGCATGTGAATTAACATCATAATAATAATGTCAGACGCGGGCAAAGGAAAAAGAAATGGACGCCATTCAAAGTGAGCCTTTTGGAGGTCGGCCTCTCATCCTGTGACATTGTGTTGAAGTCTTTTTTCTTCAGAACAGAAAGAAACTGTAGAAAGTAGTCTTGAACTAGATGGGAGATGTGTGTACTTAGGGAAGCAGTCGAAAAGACTTGGACAGAATTTGAGAACTGTCATACTGCCCCCTAGGGATCAGATGAAGAATTACAACCCGATGCTTCAGCACCAAAACACAAGGACAGTGCATGAAGGAGCGCTCCCTTGGGTGTCTATCATCAACACACTAATTGGATCTGCCATAAGAAAGTAATGATAAGGGGGACAAAAAGAAAAGGGGAAAAAAAATGGTGGCAGCTTGTTTATGTGGCTAAAAGCGATGAAACGGTGGAAATCCCCAAAGGCTTTACAGTGTGTTTAAAATATATTTGAGGAAAGGTTTTGGGACATACTTCTTTTATAAATTAATCTTCTCCAACCGATGATAACATAATGGATATATTACTCAATTCCAAGTTGCCTTTAGTTTATAGCGCTTTTATCGAAGTGTAGCAACCACAGCTGTGCTCATTGAAGGGAGGACAGCAAGCTATGCTAGAAAGTTCCTTACCAACATTTAACTTTTTTTTCACAAAACCTACTGAGGAAAACCCACAAAGGACGAAGTCGTCAACATCTTCATCGAACATTATAGCAGCGTTATTTTTCATTTCTTTAGGCATATTTATTAGGCTCTGGTTCGGAGTAAGTCTAGTAAAAATATTACACAATAAAATGCAGCAGTTAGCAGATTGCCCACTTTGGCTGTTGTATTATCCTTCACTAACTCTCTCTCAAGCATGCATTTTTGCACCACTGTCTTGCCTCTTTTCATTCTTTCACCCGTCCCCTCATCTCTCAACGCCATCGGTGAAGACCCTGCGGCCTCCTACGTAGCGCCGGCGGCAAAGTGAGGGGCCGGTAGCTCGGCAACGCACCTAGCAACCGCTCCTTGTAACTATGGATGATAACCTGTTGCCAAGGGAGACAGAGATGGAGGATTGATTTTTTTTTCTTCACTAAAGCTTCAAGTTCAAAGTGAATGAGAATTTATTAAGAAACAATCCAGCAACACACCACCATTCATGAAGTTATTAGTATTGTATTAGTCGTAGTAGTCAGAAAGTAAATTACATTAAATTACATTTTAATAATTCACCGTTTAGAGAGCTCAAAAGTGCTACAGATTTTGTTGTTATTCCTAAAGAAATATAGGATTTGTTTCCATTTATAGTTAAGAAAACACACCAGATTTTTTTTTAAATTAGTAATAGTAGTAACCAGCAATATTGTTTTTTTATTTTCAATGCTAATTTTACTTGAATATTTATATTTATTTACATTTCTATAATTTAATTTTAATTTTAATTTAATTCATTTTTTATTTAATTTCGAGAACATGACATATTAAGCCTTGATTCATGTGTTTAATTACTTGTGGGGGTAATTGATAAGACATACTGGCTAAAAAATAAAAGTTTAATTTGTGCTTAAAAAGCAGTATAAATTTTTCTTATTTTTTTTACTCTTCACTTGACAACTTGATTTTCAGAATTCCTTCAATAACTGATCATGTTCCTTGATATTTTGAGTATATTTAGCATTTTTAGTACCGTAATTTTCGGACTATAAGTCGCGGTTTTTTTCATAGTTTGGGTGGGGGGGCGACTTATACTCAGGAGCGATTTATATACATATATATGGTTTTTTTTCACTTTTTTGGGCATTTTATGGCTGGTGCGACTTATACTCCGGTGCGACTTATAGTCCGAAAATTACGGTACTTTTATGACAGATTGAAAAAAAAAATATGGGGGGCTTAAGGGACACACTGACTTGATCTATTTGTTGTATGGCAGCCCCCCTCACCGACAGACGCTTTTGCTGTGGACACAACAACTTGTCATTTAAACTAGGCCACCATTTTCCACAACCTCGCCTGGCGTCCCGCAGACTGGCTTTTGTGGACGTGAAAGCCCGCAATTGCCCAAACGCTGTGGCATCTCGCAGGCCCCGGCTAATGATAGGCTGCCACCCGAGAGCAGGCTGGAACGGAGCCGGCACGTCCTTGGAAAGTGCAAGCTGGTGAAGCCACCTGCTCTGTGTCATGCTCGCTCGCTCACCATTTAAACTCTCTCTCGTGTCCCTATGAATAGGGATCTTCTCCCGCTAGGCTTCACTGGCTATTAGAACACGCACTTTAAAGTTTGCATATTCAGTTTGCATTATGACTTCTACCAATGACTCTTATTAGAGAATAGAAAGGTAAAATTAGTAGGTATCTTGATTCGACTCATCTTGCAATATGATTTTGTTTTAGTGGGGAGTGTATCGACAATTTATCACAGCACTTAGCTGAAGTAGAGGATGGCGCTTGAAAATTCAAAAAATGTATATGCGGTTCAGAAAACGGATGGATGAATTACTTTTAGAAAACTTCAACAAAACAATAATTTCATACTGTAAAATATTACATGTATCACCCTGTGACCCTTGTGAGGACAAGCGGTTCAGAGAATGTATGGATATACTTTTATTTATTTATTTGTTTGTTTGTTTGTTTGTTTGTTTGTAGGGCTGGTAGAATGGATGTTGATTTGTTTGTCTATGCTGTAAGAAAAAAAGTATTTTGGCACCATCTTGTGGTTTTTCGTATATGTCCATTTTATTGTCATTCAGTATATTTTATGTCGATTAATATTTGGGAAATAAAATAATTTGAGAATGTGTAGAAAATTCTGAAAATAATACAAATGTAAATAAAACATATCATGATGTGCATTATTTTTAAGAATCTACAAAATGTTTGTCAATATCGTAAAACATTTGACAGATAAGATTACGGAATGTTGTATCATATTGTATTGTGGTGTATCAAATATATCTGATTTTTAATGTTACATTTTTATGCAATTTACAGCTGACTCATACATAGGTACACTGGCATGTAGTGCCTTTTTCTGTCACATGAGGGTAGTCTAAGTCTGTTCCAGTAGAGCTTCTGGAACAAAGGCGAGTTAGCGTATGTAAATTGTGTGAAGGGTTTATGCCAGTCTAATTTCATGGCCAGTCAATCCACTGGGAATTGGACCTTGGGCCAAGAAGGCATTGTTGGAAAGTGATTGGTGAGCATAGCATTGTAAAAACAAAGTGGAATTTTTCCGCATTGAAATAGTTTTATCTCATCATCTGTCTTTGTCACTGTTTTGTTTGTATGCTTGTGTGTGTTTGTATGTGTGTGTGTGTTAATGCAAGCAGGTAAAAGTCGATGAGGCACTCTATTTTTTGGGTGTGATGGGTCACATGAGGACATACATCTTGTGCAATGTGTTTGGAATGAATTTGGAAGAGGAGCAACGGACACATGTAAATATTGGCACTGCTAAACACATAAGAGGAGGGGCTGAGGAGGCTAATCTACACAGTTAATTGATCAATTTGGTAAACAGAGGCCTCTTCTGGATGGGGAGGGGGGGCGTGGAGGTGCGGTGGGATCGGGGGAAATTTGTGGGTGATAAGGCTAAAGTGCTAATGATTCATCTGTGGCTAAATGGAGTCAGGAGATGAGAAGGCAGCAGAGGAGCAAAGCAGCTGGTGGTCAGTGTGGAAGGAGAATGTGCCAAAAGGCTTGGGTAGGAAAAAAAATAGATTTAGCGGCACTCAATGGCATGCTTGGAATATCAAATTGGCGACCACAGCATTAGGAACACCAGAGTAATACAGTGAACCCCTGCATGTTTCTGATTCAACATTTGCAGATTTGCCGAATTCCTAACCCTAATCCTAACCGTAATTTTGACTTTTCACAATTGTTGTGGCTTAACTGGTTGAAATGAGCAACACTCAACCACTGACCTCCACGAAGGACGTCAACCAAACATTAACCAAAGGGTTAAAAAGGTCAAACACAAAATAGAAAAAACATTTTTTTTAAATTGATTAATCTGGGGTCCTCATGATGCCATAGTGGAAAAACACGGAAAGTAATGTTCACATGTATCCAGATTTTCCAGTGGCTCAAACCCCCTAACAACATTTTAATGAACTTTTTCTTAAGCCTGCTGACTCTAGCTTTGCAATTATTAATGGTTTCATCATGTCAAAATGGCTGATGTAAAAGAGCTCATTAAAACGTCCGAAATGGCTTTGCGACTTACGCACGTAAGGTGTGATATTGGCTAATTCCTTCATAATGTGGTTCAGTCAATTTGGTGCATTGTCGCCTCGCAGGGGTGGGTGGGGACAATGTACGTGGGGTGGTAATTCACTGACAAGAAGCGCTGTGATGTTCTCAATGTGCCAAGTAAGTGGTGCTGAACGAGACGAGCTCGGGTGCCTGACAACCAGGTGGATTGGGTCCCCACCCTCATTCCCACCGTCCTTCATTTGAATAATGCATGCTAATTACCTACTTGCCGCCGCACAACTGTCACCCCACCAGGCCCCAGGAGATATTCTCGCACACACACACACGTTGCATGTATGGCGGACACACGCTTCAGAATATGCAATCACTGGCAGACACTTGCCTAAGCGTTGGCACGTTCACCACCGGAACTTCAAGAGAACCCAACAAAAGCCGCTGTCAGGTTAGCTGGTAGGCTAATGATAGCGTACGTCCACCCCTTTGCTGGAAGAGCTAAACGAGCTGAACGTTAAACACCGCTAGTCTATTGTACTTAATTTACTGTATTTAGTGGATTTATTTCTTTACTATTAAAGTATTGTACAGTGGAACACTTCTTTAGCCATTTTCAGCAGTAAAAAAGTTAACATTTTTTCATAAATGATAATCACAAATAATTTCATAATGACGTTTAAAAACATATTTTTCCACTTGCTGTTAAATGGAAATGACATCACTTGAGGTGAGGGCTCAAGTAAGCAACAAAACACGACTCAGCTTGCAAAAGTCACATGATCAAACAGAAAAAAGGTGAGCCGTAATAGTAGCTGGGCCCTCAGCACATGTGATGTCATTTTTAGTCAACAGCACATTGCTAAAAGCGATTTTAAAGATATTAAATGTACAGTACATAAAAAACAATAGCTGCTAGTCTATTGTGAGACTTCTATTGTGCCAGCTTGTTTTTGTTGTTTTTTTAATCCCCAAATTTGAGCTTTACTTCCCCGGAAAAATTGTTTTGGCACAACCTGCGCTTCCACTGATTAGCTCTCTGCCTGCAATATGCTGAGGTAAAACTTGGCCAACTGCATGCACGTGTGTATGTGTTGCTCAACTTCCAACTTCTGCAGTGGCCATGATTTGCGGATCATTTGCCGCCCCCACCTTTTGTCCGCTGGTGAAAGTCCTGCCATTGGTATGCAAAGCGTGGCGTGTCCTCAACAATAATTTGAGGATAAAATCAATGACGCCGTCAGTGAACGCTCTGTGGTTTTTACGGCCGCCATCAGTGACTTTGAGGAGGGCGACTGCGCCTCTCCACCGACGCGGGGCCGAGGCTTTTTGACGGATCTTCAACAGCTGTGTTGGCGGGTGCAAGCATGTTGACAAGGCTGCCCATTAACGCTACACCTGACACATGCGAGATGCACTACGGCCCGTCTGTGCCATTTGGGTCATTATGTCACCGTTTCGCAACTGCGGAGGGCCGTGCTCCGCCATAATGGACCCCCCACCCCAACCCCACGTGATCCCATCTCACTCAGATCTCCATTAAGATGTCAAAGCAGCCGTTCATATTTTTGAGACAGCCCGCTCACCGCCACCCCTCGGCCTGCTAAAGCGTTATTTATGACGCTTATTAGCAAGTGTAACCCAGCCATCAATTAATGTCCTGCGGGCATGCTCAGCAATCGGCTCCGTTGGCGTCGGACCAAATGTACTGGAAAGTCCATTAATACAGAAATCTACACTTAAGTACTCATTTCTAAGAACGCGTTGAGAGAAACACAAATGCGCAGCTTTAGGGTGCAGGTGACACATCCAGTAACTATCTAGTATATTTTTTTACAGTATACAGTAGCTAGCTATCCATCCATCTGTTCAGAGGGCTGTCAAACTAATTTTTGTTGCGTAGTTATGATTTCCCTCATGGGGCCATTATTGACTATCTCATACTACTAATATATAATACTATATAAGACACATTACAAATAATAATACTCATTATCACAGACATACAAAATAATTCAGTAAAAAAAAAAATCAACAATTTTCAATATTATTTTGAAAGTGAGGTTTTAACAAAAATATCTCACTGTTATTAAAAAGGAAGAAAATGTACTTTTTGGTATTTTAACAAGTAACATTGAGTTGACACACATGATTTGCCTTTACAGGCCACATAAAATGATGTGATGGGCTTGATCTGACCCCCGGGCCTCGAGTTTGACACCAGTGATCTATCATTAAACATTGTCAGGGTCACACCTTCCTAAACGCAGAAGATGCATTGTGCGTAGGGCCTCATTTTCCGTGGCGGGTGAGATTTGCTTTGCTTTCCTTTTAGCCTTGACATGATTGCAGGCATGTCAAACTCGTTTTTTACATGACAGTGCTCGTGCACGATAATGCTCCAACGTGCAATATTTTTTTGTCATTTTAAATATGTTGAGTCTTATTTATTATTTATTCATCACTTGTTTGTGCCTTCTTGTTTTAACTTTTTGTGTTGTTTACTTGTATGTATATTGTGTACTATGTCTTGTCACCGTGGGATAGTGGGAACGTAATTTCGATCTCTTTGTGTGTCTTGACATGTGAAGAAATTGACAATAAAGCAGACTTTGACTTTGACTTGGACTTTGCAAGAAATGAAGACAATTTCTGCAAAATCTCAATTATTTCAATGCAATTCACTTTATTATGGTAAATGGGCTGAGCTGTTGCGAGTCTGAAAATTGCAGTCTACCTTTGTTATTATGTGACCGTTTTTCCCCGAGCAGACAACAAAACAATTATGAAATCACAAAAGGTGATGCCGCCATTGCTCATACGAGGTGGCCAATTAGTCAAACGCTGTGTGCAGGATGTTATCAGCACAATTCCATAACCTCGGAGATGAAGGACAGGAGTAAACACATCCTGTGTATTGAGCAAATTTTGTTTTCTCATTACGTGTGTGTGTGTGTGTGTGTGTGTGTGTGTGTGTGTGTAGTGTCAAGTCTTTGTGTAGCTAAATTGGGGTGTCTACAAAGTCTGTACATCTAAAAGAAAAAAATCTTTCAAGTTTTTTTTGGTATTTAAATGCAGGGTCACAAGCTGGAATACAAAAGAAAGTTTCTTATAAATCTTAATGACAAAAATGTAATGTTACTTACAAAGAAACTATCAAGTATTGTTCAAGCTTTGATGGATTGGGTTGCAAAAGTTTGAAGCAGATTTTGTGTACAACCGAATTGAAATCAAACATTTTGACAATTTTGACAACAATTTGCATAGGTGTGCACACCCTCTTATAACTGCAGTGTTGCTGTTTTCAGATTTACGCCTAACCGGTATGATTTTTAACTGTACAGTATGATTGAGGAAGCCGAGTGTCAAAAGTCATATAGAAGGGATACAACAGATGCCGCCTTGATATTTATCACCGGAATACAACTCCCAGCAAACAGTTCCACCGATTAGGCCGGGCCATACCAATCCTGGGGCGACAAATCACATCAGGAACGGTCAAACTTAGTTTCAAAAGGACAGACTTGCGGGAGCAGGCCTGCATTTCAAATTGAAGCACCGTGGGAACCCCTGAAGGATTATTTAGGGCATGCTGGTCTGTTTGCAAAAGACAGATAGAGTAGCAGACGTCTGTAGAGGACATAACAATAACAAATGACAGACTCGTGAGTATTGCTAAATGCATCCAGGCTCAATACCAGCCTATAAACTAGCCATTGTTACTACTGAACAAATGAAAAATAATGTATTTTTATTTTTTAGAAATAATGCTTACTTAATTTTTTACAGTTATCTAGCATGCTCAAAATTACCATTAAATTAAATGTTATGGGTTTTTTTCTGTGTCTTGAAATGTTTCGAGAGAAAATGAGGTGCATTACTTGGCCGGGACCAATAGAGGCGCTATTGATTCAGTCATAATGTTTTCTTTGAAACAATTGGTTTCCCATCTTTGAGTCACAAGAGAGTTCCATTTTTAATTTGTCGTCGCTGACCTACACTAACACAATAGTTGTTGACATACTTTCAATAAATATTTGTATGAAAACGCTTCTCGTCTGAAAAATATAACTAATTAGAATATGCCGCGCGATGCATTATGATGCCATTTGTAAGATTCGAAATGTTGTATGTCTGGGCTCGGCGAAGGTCTTTTACCACTCAAGTGTAGAGCTTTTTTTTTTCTTTTTCTAAGGCAACAGTTCACCCCTGAAAGTAATAACAGCTTGTCTTTGCTCCTTTTTTGTGAGGTGACATTTGCCGCCTATGATTACCGCCGAGCATCTGCAGCCACTTTCAAAGTCAAACTGTTGGTGCAGAATAACAACACCATTCAAAAAAATAAGCCTGGTTATTTTACATTTGACATTGGGCATGGCGATGTAGGTCAATACACAGCGGGAGGACGCATGTTCAATTCTTTGGAAGCAGCTGAAAAACAAGATGAATAGACCGAATTTTTTAAATTACTTTATATTGTTGTTCACAAGAACACAAAATGATGCTATAATAATAGAGCTTTGAAAAGTGACATGGTTTGACAATTTTCTTTTTGGGTCCAAAAATTGTTGCTGTTCTTGCTTTTGACACATTTCAACAGACCCACTTGGCATCACGGCCGACTTGGTACGATGAAGAAAGCGTATCGGAAAATGTGTCTTGTGACCAATATGCTTGACTGTAAGATCCAACTTTTTAATTAAACAGACCACAAATTAACTGGTTTTAGATGTAGTTTTCTCTACTGACCACGGCTAGCTGCAGTTTATTCCCCACAGTATCATTGTTTCACTATAAATAAACACACTCGTCTATTGCCAAGTCGCCATCTTTTGTAATTAAGCCTTTTAAAGCCGAGATAAAGACCCCTGTGTTGGAAAAGTTCTTCACTTCAGATGATAAGGCTAATTACTTTCTTTCAAATGAAGGTGGTGCCCCGACTCGCAGCTCATTTAAATTCAAATGCACACGCGTATCGCTGTTAAGCTGGATTCATTTAGGACCACACAGAGACGCTATTTTAATGTAAAGTATGTTTTTAATCGACCGGGAGCTGCTCGATACAGAAGTTGGGGATAATTATTATTTATTTTACTCTCTTCTATAATCTGCTTTTATAGTGTAGTGATGTAATATACAATAAAATAATTAATAATTTTTAAATGTAATAAAAATTCTGGGGTTTAAGTATCATAGCGATTACCCCAATATTTTGGATTTTATTGACATCCTAAAAAAAAAGTCCAACTGGGAAAAGGCCATATGTCTATAAAAATAGGGGGGGGTGGGGGGGGGGGGGGCTCAGAACAGATCGACCGTCTTCTGGAATGGATCGAGGTCAACCATTTTCCAGATGGTTTATCTCTAGCCGATGCAATTTAGTCTCTAATATTAGCCGTTTGCAGCTTTAGGTCATTTAAAATACAGCGTCAACATGTTTGACTGATAGTGTATGTTTATGGCCCGTGGGAAGTTGCTTCGGTGTTAGTGTGTATATGTACGCATCTGTGTATATGTCTGTGTGTGAGTGTGTGTGTGTATACAGTGGCCTGTGGGGTAGAGGCTTCTGTCAGACACGTGTGAGTGATGACGTGTCTTGTACGAAGACCCCAGCACCAACTATCAGTGTATGTGTGTGAATGCGTAAGGCAAAAACTGAACACAATGCTAATATTAAGCAAGCATGATTATTTTAAATGTAGAGAATGGGCAACTGTATGTGAGATTGAGCAATGCTAAAAACAATAAATCCCATCCTATTTTTAATTGTGGGTCTTCAAAATGATCACCTTTAGACAACATGATGAGGAAGGTAAAACAAATTTTAAAAAAAACGCAATTTAGCAAAATCCATTTGACCTGGGGACATTTATACAGTTGTGACTTTTGTTGACCGGTAGCAACAAACTAAATTTCAAACAAATTCATCTTTGTAGGACCCCTGGGAATAACCATAACAACACTAAAATAAACACAAAATTAAAATGCTGTGATATATATATTTTTTACTGGTCCTTGAGACTTTTTGTTCACTATTTGATGAGAGACATGCATACAAAATTTTGTGTTAGTTTGGAAAACTCACCAGGACTAAGCCAATTTTTAGGGTTCAGACTTGCAATTAGTTTTTTTTTAACTGAAGAAAATCCTTCAAAATGGCAACTTAATTCATAAAGATGACAATCAACTAATTAATTTCAAGACGGCGCACCGGATGCTTGGCCCCCAAATCCAAATTCCGACGCAGTAAATCAATGTTCAAAAAGTTGCACAATAGAAACGGTACCTGAGAGGACAACCCCCCCCCGTTGTAACGCTTAGAAGTGCATAAAAAAAACAGACGTACAAACAAGCGCCCATACTCGTGCACTATTCTTACAGCGTGGCGAGATAATGCTTCTCCCCTTTCTCATCTGCCTCATCCTCGCTCATCCTGACACCCCCCACCCCCCCATGCCCTCTCCGTCACACTGCTGCTTCTCATCACAAACCTAATCGTCTCACCCCCTCGGCAAGTACGTGCTGTGCGAATTAAAGTGCCCTTGCCCTCTTTTCTGTGTTTCTTCATCCTCTTTGTCTTCTCTCGTCTCCTCCTCCTCCTCCTTGTGTTCCTCTTTCTAATAATTTGCTGATTTTGTATGGAACGGGGTGTCCAACTTTTAAGTGGACACAGCATTTAAATAATGCGTTTACTTATCTCCATTTAAGCTATTGAGCTCCTGACAATTTCAATTTATGTTTACAAATTGCCAGCATTAACATGTAAATGTGGTGGCGGGGAGCCTCACGGGGCTTGGCGTGCGCGGGCGAGGAAGGGTCATAGAGTAGGACAACAAACCAGTAATGGCACAGTTTGTTGCGAAGCATTGGCACTAATGGAATCTGATGTGCACTCACAAGATCACATGAGCGCTGTGTAATTTGTTAAGTCCTGTTTTTATATGAAATGTATACAATTAGAGGTTACATTAGATGCAGAGGAGAGCGACAATGCTTTCAGAGGGTATGCAAGGGCCACTGTTGTTGTATTATCATAATATTTATGCCTGGATGAGTTGTAGCGACAAGTGGATGTATAGCACAGCGTGTCGCATAGATGTCATGTCTTCTTCAGAACAAGCAGATGTAAACATGAGATTTTTTTTCCACAATTCATAGTTTCCAGTTTCATAACAAGTCTGTCATTATTGGGCCTAGTCGCTATTAATTATTTTTAGAATCGGCTATTCAATCGATTAATCGAGTCACGGATAAAATGTTTGTGTATTTAATAAAAACATTTTGCCCACGAGTTATTGTTGTTTATTTGGATGTGTTCAAGGTTTAAAAAACAACTAAACAATTGATGTACTCCCCAACCTTTTTGAAACAGATCAATGTGTTTTTCCAGATGAAATGTGTTATTTTGATTACACGCAAACAATAATCAGGCTTTCATGAAGGACTCCAGAAATCAGAAAACAGTTACCTTTAAGAAGCTGCAATCAGAGGATTTGTACAATTTTGACTTAAACAGATCTACATGTATACTGCATTATAAAAATAAATCAATTTGATAATCAATTTTGATGTTGAGTAATCGATTAATTTTGACACCCCATGACATTATTTTATCCAACTATCCGATGGACCAAGAATTATCTACAGTACACTTTAGACACCCTTTTTCTTGTCTTGTTGAAATTAATTTGGCTGGCTCCGTCTTAAACAAGCGAATGTATGGCCCGCCCGACTTCTGTCTTGTTTCTCAACTCCTAAACAAAAGTATATATAGACACTGGAATGTTGAGTTTGAACCTAAATGAGCCACACAGCATCCAGCCCATGCGACAACAGCGTATAATCCAAGGAGAATGGCTATCATGAAGCGGCAAGCAGCACTCTCTCAGAAGGCTTTTCAATCAAGCCAGACGCGCTAATTCACTTTCTCCTCCAAAGCGCAGCAGGTCGCGCTTGAAAGTTGAATTACACGGACAGACAGAAGGACTAAATGTTCATGAGAGGGATAAAGCCAGGCAAGCAAAGTCTATATTCCGGGACTTCAAACTGCGCTAAGAGAGGAGGCCGCCTGGAGCTGAGGGGGAAGTACAGCGGGAGTCATCTATAACTGAGAGGCTCGTAATGAGAAAGATGTGCCAGCCGTCTGCTCACTGTGATAAGATGCCCAAGTTCCCTCGAGACCTAAAGCATCGCTGACCCCGACAACAAAAAGACAACAAACGGGTGACTGCCCAAGCCGTTCCCTCTTATTTCCATCCACCATTTACATTCTCTCTTCTTCCTCTCGTAAGCACTTTTTGTCTCCGGCTCGACGTCCTTCTGCCCAAATCCAGCTTGGCACGAAGACCCGCCGCCATTTAATCGGTTTCATCAGCGTTTTTTTTTTTTTATAAGCTAAAGAAGAATACATGGTAATTAAGGGATGGGCTGCAAAGCGTGACGGTGGGGAGAGAAGCTTCACTCGGCCGCTGATGTGGAACAAGACGGGAAGAAAAGGAGGAGGTGCGGGACCAAGGGCAGGAGAGAAACAGCAAAGACAGCAGCTGAAAGGGCAAGAGCGAGCGATAAGGCTGGCTTGAATGGTAACAGGAAATGAAAGGCTCGGAGCATGAGGGTCACAATGATTTTTCGCTCTTGTGGCCAGCGCGGAGGCTGCACGTCGGCGGAATGGAAATGAGTCCTAATGTCCTGTTAATGCGGTCCGAGAAGAGTCACACCGCTGTCGTCCGCCTAATCCCCTGTGTCCACTCCAATGGCCCATTCCGGAGGAGTGCGCAGCGAGGGCGCTATCAGAGCGTTGTTTTCATGCTAGGTGCGGTTTTATGGTCTTCACACCCTCCGAGCGATACTAATGAAGTGGACAAGAGAAGCTGCCGGCACCTGAGGAGCTACGGGGACTGATGAGATCTGACTTCGATTCCCCCTGATGCGCTTGACATCTTAAAACGCAACATCGTTGCGAGGGCCATTAAACATGCAATTAGAAAGAAACTAACCTCGCAAGGCTGCGAAATTGCAGAAAATACAGCAGGTACATTATCAGGGCAAAAGTCTTGATCGGGAGTTGGCAGGAGTTGCTCATTCTCATTCCATATGTGTGCCATCTATGTACATGACTTTTTACAATTTTGCTGTAAAACTATTGCGGTATTAATATAAGGCAAAGACCAAACTTGGAGTAAATACAGTAATCGCCATGCTGTGCTAAAATTAATTTTCTGCTGAAACAGCCAGTGGCCAGCAAGTGAAAGTTTGCCTAGAGCTGAAATATCAATTATAGTTTTCTCCTTGGTAGAGAGTGCAACGCTTTAATCTTTGCACGGCCAATCAAAACGTTGCCTCGTCGGAACTGCACGGGAAATGCGTCGTATGGCAAGGGGGGGGGGGGCGTGGCCCTCAGGGGTCGTGGAGCTGTTGCCACCTAAAAAAGAGTTTCAACCATTTTGTGTCTCATAATGTCACTCATGCAAATTAGCAAAAAGTACAGGTAAAAAAACAACGTACTTTATTGGACTATAACCAAATTACTGATATTTGCTCATGCCTTCGGGAAATTATTGCTTTTGTAACAAGTCATTGAAGTTCAGGTTGATCCAAACTGTTCTCAATCCAAATGCTTGAACTTATACAGACATAGATGTTTAGAAATAGTAGCTGTAAGGTTTGGACCGCGTCGATATGCATCAAAACATGGGCTTGTTCTATTTCAAACGAATTAACATTCAAGACTTAATTTCACACTAACGCCTTCAAAATGAAGAATAATGTGGCAAAAGGATGTGCACACTCCACACGTACATGATACGATAAAATGTGCGCCCGATTCCTTAGCTGGGAAGCACAGCAGGCTTCCTGGCTGGCATGTGAAGACTGTAATTTTCCGCCACGCTTCCCCTGCTCTTTCTTCCTTCTCCACGCGCTACAGGCCGGGGTGTGGAGATAGCGAGGAAAGAACAAGGTGTGGACGTCGCTAGCTACACTCTCGCCTCTTCTTGTGATCGTTAATGCAGCGGCAGCCAACATGGCCGACAGGTTAAAGCGGCAATCTGCTGGCGCGCTAAATAAGATCATTCACGGCCTCTTTTGAAGACAGATGCAGAGTCGCGTGGCATTCACACAAACATTTTCATGAACGTGCCTCTGAGTGGGCGCAGTGCACACATAAGACTTAATGCCTACTATGGTAAACATAACCCGAGAGGGGGGTTATGTTTTCGTTGTAAAGACAAATGTTTCTTTCTGGGGAATAAAAATGCTTCAAAAGTCAAATTTTAGCTCTGTGAGCTTTTTTTTTTTTCTAAACAGTATTTTGAAATGAGACATTGTGGTAAATTGTAGCATGCAAATGAAATGAGATTTGGTGAGGAAAATATTTGCAACCAAAATGCGAATAAATCTATTTCATAAAAAAATGTAAAGTCTATGTTTTATTTCACAGTCTGTTTAGTTATAATTATATATTCAAATTAAACTACCTGTACATTTAAAGGTTTCATGAAGGTCACGGTTTGTGACACAGAATGCATTAGTTCACATAACTTCATTTTCCTAAATTACTTTGCAATGAGAACAAGTTGGACTTGAATCAAATATCAAGGTTTAGAATTCTGGTGGTGATCCAGATCGGAATTGTTCAGCCTTGAAGGGGTTTGCTCTTCAACTCTGTGCAAAACTACGCAACAAATGCCTCATAAACACGCAGCAAATTATAAAAGTCCCGAAAAAGTCGATTTTTTTTTCCATGGGGCCATTTAAAAGGAAAGAGCTATCAGTGCGCCCGCAACTAATTAAATCAAGTGAAGTTAATTAGCATTAAGTGTGTGAGTTGCCAAAAGATAAGCATAAAATGCTCTTTGTAAATAGAGTCTGCACTACGTGTTGATATGAGGAAAACAATTCAATCTTTCTTTTTCAATTACGCAAACATTGCTCAACAAATGAAGCTTTATGTTACAGTTGCAATGCTAATGCTAATCAGTAAAGGTTATTCTTCATCAACTACTTTTCTAATATCTATTTTTAATTGCAAGGCGACATTGTCGACACCTTGTATTGCAGTAAAACAATATAACATATATAATGCTCATATTTGTTTCGCTCCAAATGTCTCAAAACTAAGCCCAAGCTTGTGATGCACTGCGCCAAAGGAAATCAATGTGAAGTGTGGGGCTGTTGTGTAAACAGATTATTAACACGATGTTGTGTGCCCATTCCACTGTATTAAATGCCGCTATGAGTCCTGATAGACGCCCCTTACCACTGAAAACACAATGGATTTTGAGGCACAGGCTCGTGAAAGAAATCCATTGGTAATTTCAGTCTGATCAATTATCCGCTCGAGCTCGTCACATTCTCCAACAGGGCTTGTACCCATGTGCGACAATGGGAAAGCCACTTACTCCGGCTGAACGGAGAATTATGGAGAAATTGTATTTTCTTTCTTTCGCAACTCTACCGTCCATATATATGGATCGTATGTTCTCACCTGCGCGTTGACAAATATCGGCTGGGTTAGAATTTTTAAAGGCTAAGTCAACATGCCCAAAAAAAACATTCTTCTTTTATTCTATTCAACAGATTCAGTATCTAAATATAGTCTGGCACCACGTAAATAAATATATAAATTATATAAATATATAAATAACTTTTATAAATGATATATAAATAATATAAATTGTATAAATATATAATACTGACATAAATTATTATTATGATTATATAAACAATAAATCGGAACTTTGGGCAACTTTTAACTTTACATCACCCTTCACCTCAACACTAGGCCTTCAGGCAGCCTGCCTTGGCAGTGACTGATTATCATCTCTCCTCACGCCTTCGGGAGCCTTTAAAAAGTGGTCGCGATTGCCCAAGCTTAAACTCCGCCTGAGGCGAAAAGCATCGAAATGATTTTGAAGCCTATTTTTTTTCCAAACCACAACAGATAAGAGAAAAGGCACAATGGGCATTTAATCGATTAATCGGGTAATTGATTGTTTGGAATATGGTCGATTGTTTGGAAAGACTTGTTGGTTAATCACATCTCAAAGCAGTTCTACTCAAATGGAGCACATTTCTTGGCTGCAACTTGCAGAGATGCTGTTTACTCATTCTCAACTAGTTTGCGGTCTAAAGAAGCACAACTTGCCACATATCACCACACATTACCACAATTTGGTGACCACTGAGATAGCACCAAAGCTTTGGTCTGACCAGGAGGAAACGTACCACAATTAAGCCAGAAATTTGCAAACGCCGAAGCATTCACTGTATTCACACTCATCGTATTAAAAAAAGAACATCTCTCCAAAACCAACTGATTTGGTCGCGGATATTCATGACTATTCTTCATCGTTTGTGTATTTTTGACAGAAGAATTTCAGAGTAAACAGCAATGGCGAACAATTTTAAAATATGAACAATGTACATGTGCAAGCAATACCTCGTGTGTATTTATTTATGACTGAGAGAGTCATGACTACGCTGGCAAGATCACTGCCTTTGGCAGCAGAGGCAAGTCAAGAAAAGCAAGGGGATAGGATTGTGGATGCGTGTGTGCGTGCGCATGCGTGTGTGTTTGCAGAATTGTCCAAGTGTGGCGGTAGTGGTCCTCAGTCACTTTATCAGTGCCACAGCAGCACTTTTTCCTTTCATCCGTCTGCCCGGCGACGACTCTCCCGCCTTAACGGAGTGTGGAGAAAAAAAAAAGAACACTCCCTCCCTCAGCAGAGGTGGCGCAAACACGAGCCCAAAACCACTCTTTGTCTAAACACACACACCCTTTTTCTCGCCGCTCAATCCCATATTTGTGGATTTGCCAAGAACTGAAGAATTACCACACCTGACTTGCTCTCCACATGCTCTATCTACTCGCTTAGATATAAATATCACACGACGCTTGGTTTATTCTCAGAAAAGCATTTCAACAATGTTTCTAATGTGTAATTCTTACAGTGGTGTTGTACTATATATATATACGTATATATATAAGTTGACTGGTTTATAGAACTCTGATATTTCAATATCATAATAAAATGGTCGTGAGTAACCGCCAAACCACAAATTATAAAAGAGAAAACTATTGAGCCATCATGAGAGCCTTGTGCACGTAGGACTTTGTGAGTTTACATCCAGAATTGAGGTGTTATGTCAGAGTAGTTTGTCCATGTTCCCTCAGCCAAAGTCAGTATTTCATCCATTCTTCTCCCGACAATACATCACTGGTGGGCATTTACTTTGTCGATCCACTCAGAGGTGGAACGATCAATAAGACTCACTTGAATTAACAACCCTGTTTATGGATGGCTGCGATCACCAGGCCGCCCACTTGACTGTCGCGTTTGTATGCCTTCACATAAACAAGATGGATCTCATGCCACAAACAGGGACACAACTTGTAAGGAGTCATATTGGTTGTGTGTAGAATATATTCAAGCTATCTATATATACAAGCAAACTGTTATAGAAACATAATTGCCCCCCCCCCCTCCAAAAAGCAATGCAATGCATCAAGAGGGTCAATAATTTGAGTCTAATAACATAATGAGTCTCATTTGCTTCATGGCGGTTTTCTCTATAAATTGCACTGACATGCACGGGGCGGAGTGGCGCTCAGGCCTGAAGCTGTCCCAGGATGGAATACTCCATCTTTGGACTTAGCATCAGAATCAGACTTCCCTCCTCTTGCATTCCATCTGATACACCCACCATACGTGGAATACTATTTAATTATTTGTCAATACTGCACTTTAATCTACAAACTCTGCTAACTTAAAGAAAATGTAGTGTCTCGATTGGCACATGACTGGGATGTAAAAAAATAAATAAAATAAGCACGACAAGCCCAGTCAAAGGAAGGGTGAGAGGGGAGGGTAAAAAAAGACATTAGCACAAAAAGCTTCACAGTTGACGGCTTGCAGATTCGCTGACGCCTGTAATAAAATAAGGCCATCCGGGTGTGCAAGAGTTGACATTGCGTGCAGGTGTACAGTCAGGCATCTGCATAAAGAGCCTACGCTTCTGCCAGCAGCCATCATGGCCTCGACAGATTAGAAATTGTGCGCCCGTGTGTACGGATTCGCGGCAAATAATGAGAAATGAGTTTTAAATTGTGGCTCCGGCAGCAATGGGGAAAAATGGGCCTTGTCAATACGAGATGCAGCCGGTGAGCGGGAGGATTTAAGGGCGAGTGAGATTTGGTGGGGGGACAGACAAAGAGAGAAAGAGAGAGAGAGAGTGAAGGGGAGGGAATCAGGGGATGACTTTGTTTTGGTTTACTGCTTATTACCATCATAATCCTTTGTCCCATTTCCCCACTCTGCAGTCCGGGCACACCTCTCTCGCCTCGCCGTCAGTCGTTGTGATTGCCTTGTATTTAAGAAGCCTTCTGTGAGCCTCTGTTCCGACAAATGCCTTTCCAATACCAATCACAGCTGAGTGCGCCTCATTTGAATGTGTGAAAGGGGTTTTGATTCCATCAGCGGAATGCTCCTCCAAGCGCAACGTCGACCATTCAATACCGGCAAATATTCTCACCTAGTGTATATATACAGTATATAAATGCAGGTGTATTGTAAAGGCTCTTCAAATATTTTTCATTTATCCCTCTTTTATTCTCGACATACGGCTTCATTAGCTCTTCTCCTTTTATGGCATTTGGATCTTGTAACCGGCGCACCAAACGTGCGATGAAACAAGTGCCGGAGTGATCGTAAACCCAGACGAAGAGGGAAAACAGACTAATTGTGCTCAGCGTTTTGCTCTTTGGAAATGTTATCGCCACCTGGTCACCGGCTAATGCGAATACGCACTCGACTTTGCAAGATTGATACCGAGTAGGGGGAGTGCGGGTAGCTCCGCCTAAGCAGCTGGTTGACCTTCATACTTATCGGTGCGTATCGTTCGCCTGCTTCTTGGGGGTCTGTGAGGGGTTGGGATAATGCATCCCAATTAAAATCTTACACAAATCCCATTGCTTGATTACTCGGAGCCACGGAGAGTTAGCTAACTTTAATGTTGAGGAGGTTCTTAAAACCCAAAGTAATTTCCTTCCACCGTATTGGAGACGCACAATTAATCCTACACTTGGGCATTGCAGATCTTGGTTTGGTCCTTATGGTCGGTCATGTAGAATCCAATAAAACTTTCTAAGCTTGTAAATAAAAGGCACAGGTTGGTCGCATCCACCGTAAAGTGTTTTTTGTCTATGGCTGGTCAGTCAAAAGCAGAGTGCTTAGTCAAGAGGCCATTCTTGGTGTGGCTAATGAAAACGATCAAAAACAAACAAGCAGTTATCGGATTTTACATTGCCAATTGGAAATCGATTATACATGGTCCATTCTGTCTCTTCAGAATGTTATTTTGATACTTCAAATATCACGGCCAATAAAAGGTTTTACCAGGGCGACAGTGTCGCCGTGGGATACAGCTGACCAGTGTGACGGAACAGATTGTTTGACCTCCGAGAGTGCGCTGTTGTGTAATTTCACTAGAACAATCATGACCTGTGAGCACAGTCCAAAATTCTCTTTAGACTTGATGAACTGCAGCCAAGAACATTGTTCTTTCCGCCCAGTACTTTTCTGCTGAGTATTAAAGAAAGAATAAATGAACACTGAATCCCAGTGTTTGAGATTAGTGAGTTTGTTTAATCTCCAAACGTGCGGATGTTAAACAGCATCTTTTGTTGGGATTTTGCAGGATGTTAAACAGCATCTTTTGTTGGGATTTTGCAGAATACACATTTTGCTTAGCTTGAGGCAAAGATAAAAATATGTGGCAAACAGCTGAGACTTTGTTTTATTTATTTGTATAATGTCCAAATGTACTAAAAGTATGCAAAGTGCATTTGCTGTGCCAATGTTTGCCTTCTTAAAGTAAATCTTTGGTTGTACGCTTAACAAATACTGGACGAATAATATGGGGTACAACCTCATACATGACAATGAAAATCCAGTGCTAGTGAGGCATAAATGAATCCACCGTTTGCTGTTACATCAAACCCAATTTCATGGACGACGTGGTGAAAAAGGATTACCACCCAATTTATATACGTTTAAAGGGAAACACGGGGCTGCGGAGGAGCTCGCGGTTAATCCTCGGAATACTCCAAGGTTGGATGTTCTGCGAACCTGTTGGTCTGTCCTGATGACTGAAGTGACAGAAGCAGTGGGAAAGGCTAGAGTGGTTGCACCCAAAGTGATGACGATGTCAAAGGATTATGTGTGGGGCTAACAATACTAATGGCACTTCTTTTGCATTATGATAATTGCCAAGACAAAATTGCTGCCTAATTTTTCCCTGTTTCTAATTATTGGGCTCTTCAGCGCTAGCGGGCTGTGGGAGCAGAGCATTGGCAGGCAATTAAACTCCCGCAATTATGCCTCTATTGTAAAAAAAAACGGCTTTACCAAGGATTTGTAGGGCACGGGATGATTGCTTGGTGACGCAGGTGAGAAGATCCTTTAAGATGACTGCTACTGTTCTGTCACCAAAGCCAGCAAGAAACAAAATCTGAAAAGGTAGCCGGCCAGCTAAGGCTGATTTATTTATTGTATTTTCCAGACTGTAAACCACTACTTTTTGCACAAGCTTTGAATGCTGCGGCTTATAGTCCGGTGCGGCGTATCTATGGATTTTTCATGATTTTTATGATATTGTATAATTCATGCATATTCTCTAACATATGGAAATCAAACATTAAAACACCTGCGGCTTATAGTCCAGTGCATCTTATTTATGAACAAAACAGGATATTCCCCGGATTTTAGCTGGTGCGTCTTATAGTCCAGAAATTATGGTATTTCACAATTTACTTTTGGGAATTGTAGTAATATTATCGAAGCAGAATGTACACTTGAATATATGCCGTGTTCAATATGAAGTCATCTATGTCTTTGTTTAAGACGATCAGTCCAATATGGCTACTGTAAGTCAGTCATAGTGATCAATAAGAGAAAAAGAAGTAGAAGGATGACAATTACAGTTAAAATTGTATGAGTTACAACAATTTTGATTCTAGAAGTGTGATACTGCTGAATTTCCCCGACACCCCCCGCCCTCCTCCCATGGGACGAATGGTTCTGAAACGTGAACAAATGGAAAAGGTTGACCGGCTCCCTGGAACGGATTGTGATCGACCTCCCGCTGTACTTGCAAAGAGAGCATTTTCAGGGTGGCGAGCTCGGCAGGATTATAGCATTCGCGGAAGCGAGCAGTGACCTGATGCAAATGTGTGTTCTGGGAAGTTTCAAGTGAGGAACGGTGGGATTTAGAAGGGGTGAGGCCATCTGGAAAACTACAAAAACAGGAGGATGTTGATGAGATACTAGACTCGGCATAGCAGAAAAAGAGACCACCTACTTTGTCTCTATTTGTCTTACACAAGTCACTGATCCGGCGCAGCGTAGTCGAAAGGCTTCGGGAGAGCCGGGGGTTGAAAAGCTTACACTGGGGCTTGAGTGGGAAAAAAATCAATATCCAAGTAAATGATATGGTGTCTAAACTCAGATGAAAGACAAAAACATGGACACGGATGATTGGGCCAGCAGTCAGAATCAGTGATGGTATAGAATGGAGTTTTTAAAAAAGTAGCAGAAGGTTTGTGTTTTTAAAGATTTTATGACATGCATAATCTTTTGGGATGATTTTCTACTAAATCAAACCATGAGTCAGATCAAGGTCTCATACCGCAGAGCAATCAAAAATCAGTCAGGGTTGTTTCAAAATTTAACTTCCTCCCTGAAGAAGAAGAAGGGATTGATTGGAGAGGAAACGTCGACGTAATTACAGATAAGAAAATGTATTTCTGATGAGTTCGAAGCCACAAAATTTCAAAGCCGAATTGAGGCCAACGGATACATAAGAATGATTTGTAAGATAACATTTTCATTTTCCCAACACGTCTGACTTCAGGCTACAAGTACGCGGCATTTTTTCCATTCGTCACCTCGATTGTTGATCTTTCCATTCAGGTGTAGCAATATTTGTCCGCACATGTACAGTGGAGAGGCACGACGCTTCCAAATAGAAAAGTAGAGATGGTGGATTGTGGCTCCGAGGCTTTCATTATGCCTTCCAAATTTCCCGCCGTATGGTCTATTAATTCACAATATAATTGATCAACATTTTTCTATAGCGTCCATTAACTGTTAGCCTGGGGGGGCCAGTCAAAATAGACGCAGACACAAAAGGCCATTATCAGCTGCTACGGTTCTTGTCAATTTAAATGGGTGTCATTCATCAAACCGCCTGCAATAACAAATAAACATATCTGCAACAGGTTTCTGCTTGGAGAAAAAAATTCCGGGCTAAATCAGATATAACATCTTTCAAAATTGAATGACAGTGAGGCCCTCGATAATTGTCGAAATCTTTGCCGTATCTAAATAAAGCAGATAACGATTTTATAACGGAGACAATTTTGACCCCGGACCAGATAATTGCCATTCCCATTATTACAATCAAACAAAATGGAAGGCAGACAAGCATCTATCTCTCCATCTCTTTCAAGCTGTGTCATGTTGCGTGTGTCTTCAGTGAAACTTCCAGCTCACTGTGAGACGCATCTGCAATGCAGTGCCGAGGGAATGGTTGCACCCGAGGGAACAGGAACTCGTGTGTGTCTGTGTCTGTGTGTGCGTGAACAGTAGGAGAAGACAAGCAAAGGCGAGAAGAAGAAAGAAGATGCAAGTGTTGTCAACCAATAAGATGGATGCCTGGGGGACAGGGATAGCTCACACATCATTCAAGGATTTTATATAATACATATGGCAAAGACAGTCGCCGTTACACGGCTATCTAGAATTAAATCTTTACAGTTGCAACCCATCAGTTGGAGGATTTTTTTGCTGTGTTATGGGGGAAAGTTTGAGTTCTGAATGAGCTGCTGTTTGAAGAAAAAGAGAAAGCGCTAAAATCGCTGATGCATTTTCTGCCGTTAATTGAACAAACGAAAACACAAATGGAGGAGTTGCTAATAGTGAGCTAACGCTGTAGTAAACGGACAACGTGACACACTCTGAGTTTATATCACTTGATTGGTCACACGTGGAAAAGGCAGTCAAACATACGTCTGTTTTATGAACCAGCTTAAATTCTCTTTTATTATATTTTCTGTTTTCAAATTTATACATTACAATACAATGTTATCTTCACGTTTTGTTGAGTGACATTATGATTCCTGTTAATAGTTAGAAAATATTTGCAATACAACTAAATTGAGTTAAGAGCTTGGTCATGGAATGAATTCAACCCCTAAGTGAAAATAGCACTGTTTTGTTATTTTCTGCCATTACTGCAGAAACATGGCCCATTTTAAAGTGTCCAAAAATCAAACACAGCGACCATTTGCACCTCAAAGTGCTGTCACATAGAAATGGCGGGGAGGGAGGGTCATCCACCCTGCCTCCCGCAAACGTTATTAATGGCGTCATCATTTTTCCCTCGCTCACTCTATTTCCCCTCTGATAGCGCGGCCCCGCTCGCTCCTGTTCTGCCATGTTTTTGTAATTGCTCCAACAGCCTTCCTTATGCTGAGCGTATACTTTTTTTTGTGTGTCCCTATCCAGAGGCTGTGTGCATATGCATGTGTGTGTGTGTGTGTGTGTGTGTCGTGACTCCCACAATTTCGCCAACCGGGGGGCCGGCTGTGAATTTGTGGGGCAGAACCAAGCTGCAGGGCGAGCGCCACACGAAGCGAAAATGAGCGCCTGCAGGCCACCGTTGTTTGATGACCGTGAAAACACTTGCGGTTAACGCAAAGTGAGTGACCGGCTGTCAAGGGGGAGGCCACGCGTATGTGTGCGTAGCCCTGACTATGCACCACAAGACCTCATTCTATTGTATGTCGCCTTGACGAGCTTTGATGCATCCAGCGGAACTTCATATTGCTGCTTTCAAGTCTATGAGCAGTTCTATTTAATGAAAAACAATCAACGGGTTTTTGTCGCTTCAAATTCAATCGCAATTAAAAACATAAGGGAAGCAAAGGGTAACTAAAAAATATTAATGAACAAACAAGCTTTAGAATTGCTTTACTATAGGTCCTCTAACAACTAACACATGCTAAAAGTAGCTCATGATTAATACAGGTCATAAAAATTCTTTTTTAGGAAGTTTATGAGGAAAGAAAAACATCCTTATTACTGCTTTCAATTGCAGCTGAGGTGAGTGAAACGGTTTGGTCTGGCTTTCCCTGAGGACTGAAAGTCACAGATATGAACCAAGGTTAGATCAAGTGAAGTATAAGTGCAGAGAAATTGCAAAGGAGCAAGTGACCAAGCGTGAGTGCCCGTCGCCGCCGAAACAGCCGCCGTCCCCGACACGGCTGCCGCCTTTTCCCGTCATTAAATGAAGGCACTTACAATGCAGGGAGGGACGTGCGAAAGGGAAGTGAAAGGGAAAAAAACACTCTTCTCAAAAAGGTTATTTCATACCACTTCAGAGCCCAAGAGTTTAGTTTTATAAAAGTATGTGAAGAAGAATATGATGGAAATTGTAAAGACAACCAAGTGAGCAAAGATGTGAACTGCTTTTCTAGTTTCTCTCATAAGTAGCCTGGTTCGCTGTCAGGTTTGTCACCGTCTTTTCTCAACAGGGTTATTTCATACTACTTTAGAGGCCAAGATTGTGTTTTTACAAAATTAAGTGAAGAATATGATGGAAAATTGTAAAGACGACGAAGTGAGCAAAGACATAAATTGCTTTGCTAGCTTTTATTAGCCGTAGCCTGGTTAGCTGTCAGGTTTGTCACACATGATCAAACGTTATCTTCATTTTGGAAGTCTCTTGGCCAATATTTTCAGAGCAAATGACATCTGTTCTGTTTTAACAAAAGAAACACCAAGCAAAAGGTGTAGCTGATGCTATATAAGCTTCCCGTATGTGTTTTCCTCTTAAAAACACAGCGGGCTCTCTCTAATGCAGCGAGTTTGTTCATCAATAATGTCGACGCCAGACGCCACAAGCAGTAAACTACGCGCCGTGATGATGTGGTAAATACAGATGATTACAGAGCAGTTTTCATCATCAATTTAAAGCTCTCTGTGGTTAAATTAGACTCCTCTCACCCGCTGCCCTCCTACATTTGCACCCCCCGCCTAACCAAACCCCCTTACCCTCCCGCCACTGCTATTCTCATGCACACACACGCTTTATTACGCAGTGACATTACCACATCCCTGTAGGCAGCTGTGCATCTCCGTATGACTGATGAGCGTAATTTCTCCCAAACAACAGAATGATCACTTTGGTGGCGAGCGCTTAAAATCGCTCCCTCTCCCTTCCTTCCTCCTCCTGTCCTTGCTCTCGTGTCTTCTTTTCAGCCAGGAAAAACAAAAGGCAACAAAAGAAAGATTTTTTTTCTCCTCTAATGGAAACACATTGATGTGAAATTACTCCTCATGTTCTTAGAATGCCGAGAGCCCCATTAAACACATTTGGTACGAATAACAACATTTAAAGCCACTCAACTTTTATGTTTGTTTATGGGCAACAGTTGGATAATAATACCCATATATGAATAGTACATAGGGGTCTGAGGTACAATGGAAACATTTGAAGGTGACAAGATGGAAGTTCTCGGAAGGTCAAGGCCAGGGATTCCCTTATTAGCATAAATCGTGCACAACCCACAGGCCTGTATATTAGCCCCATATAGCTGTCTGGGCACTACTGTTTACCGGGAGATATACTGAGTGGAAGGCTAGTTACGACTCGTCGGTCTCTCTCCCGGCCTTATAGGTTCAGCCTCAGTGGGCTGTCCTCACGCATTCTCCCATCTGTCAGTCACATGGAGAAAAAAACAAAT
Organism: Syngnathus acus; assembly: GCF_901709675.1. Lineage (NCBI taxonomy): Eukaryota > Metazoa > Chordata > Actinopteri > Syngnathiformes > Syngnathidae > Syngnathus > Syngnathus acus. The sequence goes on along the minus strand of NC_051089.1, from coordinate 5,232,957 downwards.
CCACCTGTCCGCTTAGCTGATTAGGTGGACGCCACCCTGTCGGGGCCTGTCGAGGGTGTGAGAAGTGAGTCGGGCAGCGCCACCCACTGGTGATGGGAAGCTTATTAAGATTGCTCTCCACCTTTCATTATTAATCCATCTAGTATCCATCCAAATAAGAGGATGAAGAACGACTGTCACTGAAGAGTTGCTTTCTGTGTGTAATGAGTCTTTGATCACTAAAGCGAAAGACCTATTTTTTTTTTTGTGGCACAGAGCTATAGCCAAAATTAGTATAGGCGGTAAAAAGTAGTGTATTAAAGTAGCAGTACAGATTCTTGTCTAAACGAGACTCTAGTAGTAAAAGTTGAAATACTGATTAAATTCCTTCAAAAGTAAAAAAGTTAATACATATGTAAACAGTTATTTTGTTGTCATTTTAGTTCTATTTATTTATTCAGACTATCATGTGCGCCAATCTCATAAGCGTGTATGTCCGTCTCTAGTTCTCAAAAGTCGCCATTTGGTTTGTTGGATAAGGGAGACATCTAAAACATCAGCGTCCCTCGAGGACCAGGATTGGACCTCGCTGAGTTAAAGTGTGCCACAATTTTATGCAGCTGCATTTCAGCCGACCCTTTTGAAGGATGTTTGCAATTACAATGCAGCTAATTTAATCCATATCGGGCAATTTTTTTTACAATATACAGAGCTGCTATTCGGGTGCTCAGATTTAATCAGTCGTGTACGTTCAAAAGTGCCATGTCCTCTAAAGAGATTGACAAAGTTGCTGGGGACATATGTGAAATTCCTTAAAGGGATACGGCGAGCTGATGTAGCAGAGGAAAGGATGGTGTTCTGGATGCGAGACGAAATGCCATGTGCCTTTAAGAGGGTTACCCCCCCACCCCCTCTTCCAAATGCCCCCCCCCCTCCCACCACCACCTCCCTCACTCAGCCACACAGACCTTCCTTCTGTGAGCATTGCCGAGGCAGCTCCGGTCCCTCATGTCTCTTTGCGGGGAGCATCAACATACTTCCCGCGGCATCACTGGAGACGATCCAGACCAACGCGTCGGGGAACTCCACGCAACTCCACTAACGGACTTGTGCCGGAGTAGAAATGGGCAAAAGTGTAAATTTTGACAGCGGAACTTCTAAGCGGGACTGAAATGAGAGGTCACTTCTGAGTGGAGAGCGACACCCGAATGGACCGGACCGCTTGAGGAAAGGTCACATCTTAAAGTTACAGGCAAAGTACTTGTTATATTCGGTAGCTACTTCAGGAAAAAGTGAAGTGAAAGTAACAATATAGCCTGTTTTCATTATCGTTATCTGTCCCTGAAGCGCTTTCCAAATGCTATGAAATGGAGACACTCTTTAAAGAATGTCTTGAATGGTCCCGGCAGTGCTTTTGATTCACTAGCCGGGCGTTTATCTTAATTCTCCAGCTCTTTCAGAGAGTCTGCATTAAAGACTGCGTTGATATCGCTGTCGGGGGAGAAGAGAAGAGGGTAATGTTTCTTTTATGAAGTCTGTTTGTAAAACTTTACAGCTGTCAGCAGGAGGAAGAGTCGAGTGGCTTGCCATGACGGGGAAGTAAATAAATCTGGACTTGAAGTGAGGCTTTTGAGGACGGGAGTCATGTTCACGGGGGACAGCGTGGTCAGTGGCCACTTCCTGACTGGGGGTGCGTTCAAGCCCCATCAGGGACTGGAAGTAAATGCGTCGCTTCAAATGGAGAATGGACAACACTTTGGGACTTTTCCTCCATACCAGGGTCAGAACGTCACGAATGCCAGCTTGCCCAAAGTGGAGAACAACGATATTACAACCGCGTTTAAACCGACACCTCAACCGGGGCCTCCCGCTGCACTCAAACTAGGGCAGGAAGGCTTTAAGAAAGTCTGCAGGACCGAGGAGCACGGCCCCAGTCCCTTCCCCGGACTGGCCTCGGGGGTACTGGAGATGCGCGTTAAAGAAGGGAGTAAGATCCGCAACTTGATGGGCTTCGCAATGGCGCGGATGCAAGGCGACCAAGGACTCTGTGGTGCCGGAGAGGGCGGACTCAGACAGGTGGTCTTCACCGGCTCGGGCCGCGCCGTCACCAAGACCATCACGTGTGCCGAGATCATGAAGCGGAAAGTGGGCTCGCTGCACCAGCTGACCAAATTGCAGTATAAGGTGGTCAAGGAGGTGTGGGAGAACACCGAGGGGGGCACGTCAGAGATGACCGTGCACAGAACCGTGCCCTCCATCAGCATCCTGCTATCTAAAGACCCACTGGACCCTCAGGAGCCGGGCTACCAACCCCCAGAGACTCTCGGCGCACTGTGGGAGGACAGTGTCGAGCGCGCCACGGCGTCGGCAATCAAGAGACCCCCGGACACTTTGCCGTTCAGAGGTTTACAGCACTGTAAGCGTGTGTGCTCGGGTGAAGGGGTCTCCGTGACCCCCCTCTTGCACTGACTGGATGTCAGAGTCCACTTGAGCACAACTCTGAGACAATCAGAAGAGCCACTGAGACGGAGCAGCGCTTTGGCACAAGACCTAACTACCAATTGCAGCCTAACTGGGATGTTCTGAGCTTGCCTTCTGTACAGACGGACGTCAAAATTGTGTCAATTATGTACCGGCTGTGAAACCTTAAACCTGATGACGATACTTTTAAGATTGAAAATAAGCCATGAACTGCAAAGACGTTTTTCTTGTTTGTTTCAAGCAAAGGTTACGAAAAAAAATAAACTGCTGAAAACTGCTGATGACAAATGAAAATCTTGACATTGACCATTTTTTTTGTATAAGATGTTTTCTTTCCGCTACGATTTATTTGGGGCTGTGTTGAATGTCAAACTTGCCAGAGGATATTCATTAAAAAAGGTGAAATTGCCTATTTATTTAATCATGCATTTAATCAACTAATCCACCCTAAAAAACCTTTTGTGTTAAAGTTTCATTTTAGACTTCTGGCTGAACCTAGTTACCGACTACTATTTATCCACCAGATGGCGCTACATTTCTTCATTTAAAGCATGCAGCAAAATGTGACACATCATAATGTGTGTGTGTGTGCGCGTGTGTGTGTGTGCCTGCCTGTCTGTTGACAAATGCAAATCACACCATTGTCCATTTTTAATTTGTCCCACTATTAAACACAATTTCCGCCCCTTATGGAAACGCCTATGCTGTATTTTATCTCCGCCCGGCTGAATGCGCAAAGCTGTGATTGAAAAGAAAACCGACTTGCCGATCCTTTCTGATAAGAGCGACGGCGGTAAACTTTTTGGACGTCGCGTAGAAAAAGCTGATTTAATGACAAAGCTGTTGATAAGGCGCATCTCCTCACCCCGCCCCAGCCTGGCAGAGGAGCCCGGCGGCTGGTGGGGATGGGGGGCACAGAAATACAGGCAGCGATTATCATTAAGATAACAACCTAACATCGCACAACACAGCAGAGGGAAGGATTAAAACTAGGGTTGACAGTGGCTCACACTGCACTCTTCCTCAAAAGTATGTAACACATTATCTCCCCCCCCACTACTACCATCACTTTTAGCCTTGGGGCCTGCACGCATATTTTCTGAACAAGGTATATTCTAATTATATTTCTCCAAATGGCCTTAAACAAAAACAATTGATTCTGAAAGGGAGATTTTATCCTAATCAACGAGTTATTTTTCTACTTAATCTACCGTGCCTTTTGGGGATAATAGCCTAGACAAGTGGAAGCGTGTCTGAAGCCGTTTGCCATTGATCTTAATGAAAATCTGCAAACGCAGATGTCAGCATCCTTAAGTAAATTAATCAAAGTGACTCCGCGTAACCGCGGCGACAAATCGACTCTGCATACAGAAAGAAAGAAAGAAATCGCTGCATTTTCCTTGGGATCGTTTTTTCGTAGCCTTTCATCACATTTCAACCGGTGATCGGCGGTCACCCGGACAGTCGAAGAGCCGAACTTAATGATTAACCTCGTAGCAAATCCCATTTGGGGAAAAAAAAAAATTGTCACAAGGCTGAATAAGAAATGCTGCGACTGCAAGCGCTCAGGTGGGAAGCAAAACGGCGTGTCCTCGAAACTAGCCCGAAGGTTATCGCTCCAGGGTCGCCCGTTATCAAGCAGGTAACAGCTTTCATCCCGGAACCGATAGGACAATCGTTGCGCAATGCAGGTCAAAAAGATATTCCCTAATCGACCTGCATCTGCTATCTGGGAATTCTGGTGGGCCGAGCGTAAAATGCAGCGGCGAGGTGGGGGTAATTAGGGGTAACAGCGGAGTGAGAGCGCAGATAAAACATTGTGACAAAAGTATTATCCTGGAGCCAAATCCAATGTGGCTGTGGAGGAATAGCAGAGGAGTCAAGCAAGTAGCAATACGGACAAGGTTATTCACACAACCTGAGAGTCGATTACAGTTATATTATTTGTTTGCAAACAGTCAACATGGATTTGGGGGAGATGCAGGCCCTCACCCAAAACAAAACACATTTATACGTGATGCACGCAGTATATTTAACCCTTATACAGGTTATCTCTATTCTTTATATGAGCCTAAGAAGGCAAACCTCCAAAAAATTACGTTTAAATTTAACTATTGAAAACCATGTAAACTAATAAAGTCCTTTATTATCACATTTTGATTGACTGCCATATTTTTCCCATTCAAAGCATGCAGCAAATAAATTGGAACTTATATTGTTTTCTGCAAGAATGCATGATTTCAACAGAAATAAGCACACCTGAAGCTGGATATTAGTGTCTGTGTATTTTATTTTACCACCAGATGGTGCTACTTTCTCCTAATTTGGACATGTGTGAAAAGCATGCAGCAAAACACCACGTTTTTCAGTTTAATGCAAGAATGCTCTGCTTTTGAAATCTTGGGATGATGTGTTACTGATGTCGGTATGTGTGGCCTAGCTTATTTCGTTCACCAGATGGCACGACTTTTCCTATTCAAAGCATGCAGCAAAAATTCACACCTTTTTGTATTATTCATAGTGTGGATGTAAAAAGTGTTTCAGGCCACACTCTGTCTAGTGTCCACACATCGATTCAACGGGTTTGAAAATATTTTTCCCATGTTTCTTTTTTGCTTGGGCTTAGAAATGCATTCCTTCTCATTGACGGCTATTTCTTATGTAAAGCAAAATATTACCAAAAGGTAAACACGACACCCTCGTAATCAACATTAGTTTTAAGACTGACGCGTTGGCGATTTCTTATGAGGGCACGCAAGAGTAACATTGTGTTTACTAAGGGTGGGAAAAGCAGCATATGCTTTGAATGTCAATGAGTTCATTTTGAAAGTTAACATAATGAAAGTGTTGGTGCTTATTCGTTCGGCCGCCGCCTCGGATGAGAGTGAGGTCTCGCGGATGGCGTGGGAGTTCGCTATCTGGCAGCCTCCAGATGGCTCCGTCTTCTCTTATCTAGAAGAATGGGGTGCTGCCTCAATTTTTCAAGCCGCCTTATCTGGGAATCCTTTTAAATTTAATATTTACAGAGGCCTATGTTTTGTGCCGGAGTGGAGTCGACATTGCTCCAGTCGGTTGCGTAGCTGCTGTTGTTTTGTTTTTTTCGTTTAACTCTTCAAGTGAGGGTGGGGGGGTGATGACTGATTACGTGACAGAGACGAGAGAATAGGAGTGGAAGAAATGCCAAACAAAACGAAGAAGGCTACAAAAGGAAACATTTCATTTGCGACTTTGCATTGAACGCAAAAATGATGACTATGTAATTACAAAAACAAAGCTCATACTTGAAGATACCGTATACAAACAAACTGGGCTTTGTCACTTTTTAGGCACAAGAATACACGTTTTACAAAATATACTTAAAATTATAAAACAAAAATATTAATATGAAACATCAGAATGCATATTAAAAGTGTCTGAGATTATATTGGAGACATAAAGAGAGACAGATCAGACACTCCACAGGCCTCATTTGTAATTTTACCACTAGATGCTGCTTTGCTATTTCAACTTTTTTGTTGTTGTCGGGGATTGCACAGACCACTCACCAGCGCCTCCAACCCTGAGGCTGGAATTACGGAGAAGAGCGTGTCATGGCCGCCACAACATCAATACCAAAAGTTCATAAACAAGATTTTTTTTTCCCAGAGAATTGACATTTTAAATTGCATGAGGATTTAGGAAATTCGTATCCTCCAAAACATGAATATATTCAAAGCTTAATAGTACGGTGCCTTAAGTACAGCAAGAGACTAAGAAACGTTCGTTAGTTAAACACGCCATTGTGTGAACCTCCATTACATTAAATCCCTCCTTTATTGAAGATTTTAGGAGAACACTTAAGCAGCCCTTGAAATGTCTTATTGTAACATAAGGACTATGGCACAAACGAGCAGCTACTCCTTGGCAAAGTGTCCGCTTATGTTCTTTTCATTTTGAAGGAAAAATAAATAAATAAAACAATAAAGCCTCCGCGTTGGATTAATCAGTGCGTCCGAGGATGTAATTGCAGTGCTGGAGTCAAAAGCTGGAATTGCAGATAATGAACACATGGCCGTGAGGCTGCCAACATCCAGGGCAGAAGAAATGACAAGTTACAAAACTGTGACTTCAGCATTATTTAAAGCCTCACTAGGAAATGAGGGCACTTTGTAATTGCTTTCGACAGCAGGCCATTTTTTTTTTTAGCAAATGTTACTTCCGTCTCACTAGTGACCACACGAAAACTCTCCAATATGTTAAAACTTCAATTAGGAGTACTGACTTCAATATTTTAATTAGTATATATATTTTTTTTTTACAGTCAAAGGAGGGTGAAAAATATAAAATTATTTACTGTATAGGCTGAGTTGCCACTGTGATAAGAGTGTGTAGCATCGGAAGAAGATGATTCATTCCTGACGTGTCTTTTCAATTAAGTCCCATATGTGTTGACCTAAACCTCCACCTCAATAAATAAATAAATGAATAAATAAATAAATACTACACAGCACTAGCTTGTGGCTGTGTAGCATTACGGAAACTGCACTATCAAATATAAACCATCCTTTGGAATATGCTTATTTTACAAGTACAAAAAATGGATGATAGATAAACAGTTTTAACGATCACAATTATAAAAATGAGTTGTACATTGCTGCCCTCTGGTGGCGACACTTCAAAGAACCACAACTGAGATTTAGCGAACAGTAAGCTTGAAATGCCATTAAATCATCATACTGCAATATACAACGTATTGTGATTATTATAGATAAAATTAAATAATTATATATAATGAATTAAATGGTAAAAATGGAGATGTAAATAGGTTGTGGCGCTGTTTGAGGTTATGCTCATCCATATGTGCCTCAGCCACTGGGAAATGTGTGCTATCTAAGATCTGCTATTAAGTGTGATAATTCATATCAATATATTGAGTTTTGTTTGTTTTAACTATACAAAGTACAAGTGCAAAAAACTGTATAGTAAAATAATTTATTGAAGGGAATCAAATCATAGAAATGTATACTTTTTTGATGTGATAGGTTTTGTAATTTAGTAAAAAAAATCTATCAAAGTTAGTACTGCCGACATGAATTTACAATATAAAAGTAACTACTGTACAAAGGTGGATATTTCTTGACATTGATACAAACCAGTTTGGTGTTGGGGCAGAACACGTCAACAAAGCAAAAATAAAATTACTGAACTGAATGGAATTAAATTTAACTGACTTAAAAGTAAATCTATTTCGGGATTTTTGGCATTGTTCTGTCATTGCACTACTTTTCGTTCATCCTCCCTTTAAAACAAACTGCTCACATCATCTGAGAACAAAAACTATGAACATATAAGTTAAAACAAAACAAAAAAAAGTTTGCATGCAAATTGAATACTTAAGTCTTACACTAAGTAAAGTCTCTTACCTTATGAACGTGAAAAACTAAAAGAGTCAAATAAATAAATAAATAAAGTGCACGCCCCTCCCCCTCGGAATCCCGCAAAAATCTAAATCCTCCTTGACCTTGTGTACACTACGTCCTGCTTCTACTATACATTGCATCAGGTTGGGGAACCCATGTGTCATGTGATCCAGTCCACCATCGGAGAACTGAAATGACCCACAGTAGGAAAAAGATTCTTCCCCCCTTAACTGCTCAAAATAAATGTTCTGATAATCTACTGGACCATTATCTTATATATAAAGACACCCTATTCTAATGTGAACAGCTAACCCTTGAGGAGGAATGTTGAAGCACCTCCGTGGTCCGTTCTGATTGGTCACGAGTAGATGGTGATGACCTCGCGTCCGCCACCTCGCACGAGCAGCACCCTCTCCAAACCTTCCGTCAAAACCTCCAAAAACTCCATATCTGAAGTGGGCGCAAAAGTGAAGGGAACAACGGCAAAAAATTGCTCTCGTGGTGCGTCCCTTGCCGAGGCGATAAAAGGATACAATTCTCGTCTCCGTCCGTGTCACGGGGCGGTCCCGGCATGTTAAGGAGCACTAACCGAGCGTCGTGGGACCTGTTGACGATCACCTCGTTCAGCTTCACGGCTGTGTGCATGCGCCGCACGTTGGACTGGTCCCTGGAGTTGAAAATGGATACTTGTGTATATTTTCTTAAAAAGTTAGAAAAAGATGTTTTGTTCTGTGTCGCATGGTTTGGCGGGCTAGTTTAGCTCATTAGCATGTAACTCTATACTATACTTCTGAAGTAAACCAACTAAATTAAAACACAATGATAAAGAATACAAATATAATTGAAATTTTAACCACTTACCATACTGTAGCTACACTTATCAGAAAATTCTTAACAAGTATCATATTTTCACACACTATAAGGCACTTTGGGTTAAAAGGCGCAGACTCAATTACGGCGGCTATTTCTATAAATCGACGGCGCACCGCGTCATACTGCTAAAACATACGGAATACAAAAAAGTTAGCTAACCAAAGAGTTCGGTAATACTTCATTCTTCTATTTAATATACTGTACTCACATTATTGTTAATCAATCTTCATCCACAAATCCATCAAAGTCCTCATCTTCTGTTTCCCAAATAAACAGCTGGGAAAGTTCGCCATTAAATACGTCGAGTTGCCGGAGTCAGTCTCGTAGTAACGTTGCTCTTCAGCAATGAGCCCAATTTCCCAGAGAGCTCGGACAAGGGTTAAAGCCGATACTTTTGCCCAGGCATCCACAATCTTTCTTGGCGCTGTACTCTACATATTAAACCTTATTAAAAGGCGGCCCTTCGATTTTTGAGAAAATTAAAGTCTTTTAAATGCGCATCATGGTGCAGAAAATACGGTACAGCAAATGTTAGATACTTTTCCCCAAGTAACATTCAAGAAAACTCCCGTGCCTGGTTCCGGACATACTACAAGTGTGAGCAAACTACATACAAGGACTTTGGCATCATTGCGAGTATTTCAATGTTAAGAAAATGCGACTCACGGTTTGAGGCTCATGAGCTCTCTGAAGTTTTCGGGCGCATTGTTTCTGATTCTCCTCTCAGCTTCGCATTTCTCCTTCGTCCACGTCATGTGAACGTTCTCCGGCAGAGGACTGTCCAATGTGTCCTCCTCCTCGTCCGAGTACAAACTTCCCATTCGCACCAGTGAATGTCTGTCCTTAATAAGTTGGGCCTGTGAGGAGAAAGGATGTTCGTCAGAATTCCAGGCGTTGCCATTTTGATGAGACTTGTGTGTTACCTCTCTCTTCCTCTCTGCGCCGGACAGTCTCATCTGCCTCAGCATCTGAGATCTCTGCTCCATCATCAGCGTGCGCTCGTAAGTGTACGCCGAGATGTCGCTATCGTGCTGAAACGCATCGGTGGATTCTTACTCGATAACATCAATCAAAAACTTCTTGATTATCATCTCTGCTCACAGTGGGGCTTCTCATCTCACTGCATGAGATCATTTCTTACCATCTCCACCACTTCCACTTCTGCCTCTATCCTCAACTGGTAGAGGAATGTGGCTAAATCCTTCTTCATCTGGATGCTGTTGTCATCCATCTGGGCGACAGTGAAGATACGCATTTGGCATTTTCTCCACACCTGAGAGAAAAAAAAAAAAGCCAGAGTTTACTAATCAAACTTTCAGCCAAATAGTTTTCTCCATTTGATTTGCGCCGTCGTACTTTATGTTGCTTGAGCAGGAAAGGCAGCAGCATGAGCATTCCCCCATCGTGGACTATCCACCACACGTCAATGCTGCCGTCGGTGAAGCGCTCGTGGTTGCTCGGGTAGAACGACACGTTTTTGGGCACCATTAGAGCCAGGTGGGCCGCAGTGGTGCAACGGACTGTGTCTGTGCGGAGATGAGAACACGAAGACCATTTAGGGCTTAATTGAATCATAGCGGCCCAGGACGTGAGGATGCTTATCGTCTTAATGTTCCAATATACAATATGTCAGGCGGCAATTATAGCAGGATGTTCACTTGGCAGTTCACAATTCAAGCGCAGCCAATTATTCAGTCAATTATTAAGTTTAGGACTTTAAAGGTTACACAAAGGAGAGTGCAGGCTGGATATATACACAAAAGTACAAAATGTACTTCAATTTAAAATAAATCAGTAAAAATTTAACAACAGGCTCTGAAACGGAAGTTTTAAGTAAAAAAAAAAAAAGGCTGAAAATTTCTGCTTTTAAATCCAGTTAATTAAATATTTAATTCATAACTGAGGTCTTTAAAGGCATTTTCTAAATAAAGTTTCCACTATCTTTTTCTTGCACAGTCTGTTCTTTTAGTCATTTTACTAGGCTACTAATTTATTTATTTAGTATTGTTTTTTTAAATGTCTCAAGTTCTTTTGTTTTTAAATGCTCTTAAATATTATGTACTTTTAACAATGTGAAGCACATAAAGTTAGCTTGTCTATAAAATGTGCTATCTACTGTAAAAAAAAAAAAAAACGGAACTCTGACATTTGACCTAAAGGTAACCTAGGCCTCTATCTACAGCAGTGTCTCAAGGGCTTACTGATAAAAGTCTTCCAAGCTCGAGGATCCTCGCTTTGCCTCCAGCCGTACGGCCATCCCATCATCACCGTGTTGTGCTTCATGCCGCCGAGACCGCAGGACTGGATCAGGTGGACGATGCCCTCCCTCACCTTGCTCGCCACCACCACCTGACAGAAACCCTTGACCCTCTCAATGTCCATCATGTTCTTGATGGTCTGGCGGGATAAATTTAAAAAAATAAATAAACAAGATAATGATCGTACACAATGCACAACTGTTGAGAACCACCTTCATGTACCTGTTCTGCTGCTTGCAGTTCTCCGTAGCTTTCCAGGAAATTTCCCTGGATGACAGATCCCACAATGGTAAGACCCTTCCCGGCCTTTAGCTGCGAGGCAAAAGTCATCAGGCGGGGATATTTAATGTGGAGATCCTCATCCAGCTTTGACAGAACCAACAGCTGAGGTCTGTTGGGCAACAGAGACATCATTATTTTCAAGATGATGTACACGGAGATGGTTTGGTCTGACATAAATAATTTGCAGGAAAACGTCAGCGTACCTCCAGTTCTTGGTATGCGGGGGTCCCACTTCTAACCTTAACAGGGCATAGCGTGCAGCACTTAGGGAAAGTCCTCTGATGCCATCTCCCCACTCCTTCTCTGCTCTGTGTGGGAAAAACACAATACGCTAAAACGAAAGCAGACATAAGAGCCAAACAACATTAAAGCTATGAACATACCCCTGGTACTCGATGTACTTGTAGATCATCCCAGCAATGCCCATGGCCACAATAGCGTAATACCAGGAGGAGATGAACATCAGGGCCAAGCACATGCTCATTCCGAGGAAGGATAGAGTCCTTTGTGAGATAAAACATGAAATGTTCATTCCTGCAGATCCAGGGATACACTCTAGTCTAGAAAAAAAAAACCTTGTCAAGCTTATCCAAGTGGAATGGAGCAGTTTAAGGTTGTTCTCACCAGTGGTAGTATCTGAACCTCGGCCTCCAGTTGGGGGTGCGAAGGAGTGTTTGCACGGCACAGGCCAGGTTGACAAAGAGGTAGCACATCAGGAAAAACCTGCAAGAAAAACAAACACATGGATCTTATTTTATTGGGTTTGGTGATTGGATCTACACAAGCATACATCATTTTATATAGCTATCATGGCCAAAACAAAACCAACAACCAAACAAATTGATTAAATATTTTTTTTAACATCAAGACATCCTAAAAAATTCAAATAATTTAAAGTGGGACCTTATTAAAAATATCTACAATAGTATTGATTTAAAAAAAAAACTGCTACCTTTTCACTCTCAGTTAAAATATGTTTAATTGGCTACAACAAAAGGTGCAAAGTCGAGGCAACACAAAGCAAGTCAACTTACATGGAAAGAATAGGTGCCACCATATCCAATGAGGCGATCAGGATACCAAGCTCAGCTATGAGAACAGTCAGCAATAGGGCCCATGTTGGCTCACCATTAGCCTTCCCATGAGCAAAAACCTGAAACAAAAAAATAAAAATCAGCAAAGCAAAAATCGTACATTGCTTCTCTCTTCTGATTAAACAGGGTTGGTCTTCAGGCTCTGTTCTGAAATGCATAACCCACAACGTGATTTTTTTTCTCACTCTGAGGAACGGGATGATATTGTCCGTAGCGATAGCCTGAAGAAGTCTAGGCGCTCCAGTGAGTGTCTGCAGACCTGCCCCCACCGTGGAGAAGAAGGAACCGATGACAATCACCCAAGGGGATGGCCAGGACAGAGTTCCTACGACCAAATTGTTCCTAACGGCATCACCAAACCTGAAGGCACAAACGAGTTGAATTTAACAAAGTATAGAAGCAAATATGACAGTTTGCAAAAAGATGACTTACTTGTCTCTTAGGACCACACCTTCCACACAGGCCCCAAACAAAATCACAGATGTTAGATCTTAAAGCAAAAGGTCAAGGGATTTACAGTGGCATCAGGTGAATTTCCAACCAAAAGATTCAATTTGATATCGTCACCCAAATAAGGATACAGACAAGAGTCGTGGTGGTAATAGCTAAGATGGTTCCAATGGGAATGGATTTCTGAGCATCCCGGAGATCTCCAGACCGGTTGGAGCCTGCCATAATGCCTATAAAGCACAACATAATGGTTAATATTAATTCATTCACCAGCAGCACAGTTAAAATAGATATTCGTCGATGGCAGAGAGTTAATGTTAAAATGTCTTTTCAAATTCACAAGAAATCCAAATAGCACAAAGGTGGAAATGTCCTACCCAGTATATGACAATCTCACCTGTGGCCGAGGGGAAGAAGATGCCCACCAGCAGCATAAAGGACGTGGCGATGTCTGCAGAGACATACATGCCAAAGTGCTCCATGGTGCTGTGGGAGTCCACCGACGCGAGGCCATCCTTCTCCAGTATCTCGCCTTTCTGCAGGTAGTCGCCCCATAAGTTGTCTACCAGAAACAGAAAACACGAGTCGGTCCTGTTTTTTTTTTATTACATTTGCCACAGGTTTTATTTTATTATATTTTGCTTTATTTTATTAGGTATGCCATTTGTGAACCTTGAAAAAAAAAAAACATTCCGCAAAAGGGCTCTCATCAATACCTTTAAATATTCCACTAGCCAATCCGGGAATGCCCTGGATTTCTGTGACGTTATTCTGCAGGAAATAGTCATCACACTGTGCGCTGCTCGCGTTCCCCGGAAGGCAGAACATGTCCCACAGCTGACTGGGTGCTGTGACGTTGCCAATGGTGACGGTCTTTGCGCACACATCAAAACGATCTCTGACCAAGGTCCTGTTGCCAAGCATGCAAATCCTAACGCAATAATAAAAAACAATCAAAGTCAGCAAAAGAGTTCAAACAGCTCTCAGTAGGATGCTCTACACAAACTTACGGGAATTCTGGCGGATGAGAGACGGACTTGATCGCGCCGGCGTAGATGGAGATGATTGAAATAATGACGCAGGCGAGGAAGAGCGAGGCCAACTTATTGACATATTTGACCCCCACGAAAACCACCACGGCCATAAGGCTGAGGCAGATGGTGCCGTAGACGCGCATGTTGTTCAGCATCGCGCTGTCGGTGCCGTGGTGGTCCGCAGCATGAAAGATGGCGGCCTGAGGCACCAGGTATTGCTAAGAAAGAAAGAAAATACAGAAATAATTTAGATCTTCCCCCATTTATGAAATACTACGAGAAAATGTATCTTAAATATTTGAACGTTTTATTATATGACCATTTTTTATTTTAACATTATATGCATACAAATATGGTTCCTGTACTAAAAAACTAACCAAGAATATTTCAATGGCTCCGAGGATGTACATGGCGGAAGCAAAGGTGGTGCCAAGGTAGAAGCACAGGCCCACAGCTCCTCCAAATTCTGGACCCAGAGAGCGTGAGATCATAAAGTAGGCCCCGCCGGCTAGAAAAAGGAAACACATTGTTACAAACCAGATGCTCCAAAATGCAGTTTTACACCATTTTAATGACAAATAAGACTATTATCTGTAGACGCAGCGATTCAAACATTACCTGGAACGACACCATTTGTTGCAATGGCACTCATTGATATGGCCGTGAGCATGGTCTGCAAAAGGAAAAGGGACAGTGCAATTAAAAAAAATAAAAAAAGGGGTTGGCACGGATATCGGGTGGGGACATCTGTGTGGCACGCTAACATCCACCCATCAAAATGATGCCTGGGCACATCATCTTCCAACTGACTAAGCATAATCCCTCCTGAAATAATTACTAGCGTTTATTATTGCTGTATCCTGGAAATACAGTTCATACGACTACAACGCTGATTACGTAAGACGGTGGTAGTAACGGCGGCTCGCTCTGCAGAAATAAAAGTCTAAGTGGCCACTATTGACGACAACAAAACCAGATATGCTAATGTTGCGGCTCGTTTAGATTCTATTGACCGGTACCCGGTGGGCACAGGATGATGACCCACATTGGGCTTGAAATCCAGTCGGCATATTAGCCCAGTTTGTGTGGGCGAGTGCGTACTTACACACGTGCAGCACATGATAACAATTAACAGGGACTGCATGATGCCAGCCACCCCGACGATCCACGTCAGTCGCAGGAAGAGGATGACCCCGAAAATGTTCTGGAGGCACGGTAAGTAGACGCCCATCAGAGTGCCCATGTTGGGGGACTGAGGGGGAGGCAAAGAGAGAGAGGGGGGGCGGGGGGGGGGGGGGGGGGGGTTATTGAATAATTCAGGAAACAGCGGTATTGATGATCATTATTGATTGGTGTACTCTTTAAAAGGTCACTGCAGAGTGTTACTGCTCTTACATGAACAGTGGACGCTATCCAAGCCAAGCTTGCCGGACAATCTGTCAGCAAGTTTTCATATAAAAGCTGGCCAGGAAAGCCCTGTTGTTTCATTTTACCCTTTGCACCGTCGCACTGACCTTGGGAGTCTTTCTGCGCGAAGCCTCCGCGCTCTCCTCTTCCTCATGCTCCTTGGCTCCCTGGGTGATGTTTGTGTAGCTGACCAAGCGACTGAGCAGAGAAGACACTTTGGGTCGGATGTCCAGCTCTTCCTGGATGAAGGGCAACAGGGATATAAAATCTTGCAAAACTATTTTTAAAAAAAGAGCTAAGGTTGTTGATTTTGATAAACAACGCAGTAAATACCTCGAACAAGGCCAAGTTCCTATCGTAGAAGTCCTTCTTCTCATCAGGACTGTTGAGAAATGGGTGGTCTTCTTTGTGATTGCCATGTCCTGTCATTGGGACCAAATGATACAAATTAGAACTACATTGATATAAGGATCTGCTTGGAACGTTTTGCAGACATACCTCAGACAATGATGCTATTTTATTACAATAATTTGCGCACACACATTTTCTATAGACTTGTTCTTAGTAGGGTTTGCAAGTCGACCATTGGGCACATAAAGACAAACAAGCATTCAACACAGATGATGATCAGGAACGCTTTTATAGTCTGAAAAATATTTATTTTAATTTTATTCACACTCGTATTCACACATATGGACGTTTTAGATTAATTCAATTTACCTAACATGTATGATTTGGGAATATATTGAACATGCAAACTCCACAAAGTAGGGCCAAATTTGAGATTTGAGGCAAAAATGCAGACGATAAAGCCATCTTGCTGCCCACTGAACCAACTACTGGAGCTTTTTTTGGCCCAGAGTGTTCGACCTGTCTCAGGTTCCAAGTGTATCCTCTCCAAACTCTTTCAGCTCCCTTCTTCAAAATGAGATAAATCACATACTGTACAGTCTTATCGTAAGGAGTCAAGTTACTATATAAGGGTCCTTGCCAAATACAACTTCACGACATCCCATCTAATTCAAGTAACACACAGGATGGCGCCAAACTAGAAATGTATGCATGCAAATGTACGAGCCCAAAATGACACCAGCAACAAACCTCGCATCCCTTTTTTTGGGGGGTAAAAAATGTGTTTCAAGAAATAATCACCTGCAGCACCACTGGTTAATAATAAATATGTCTCCCCACTCACCTGTGCTCAGTGTGGCAATGTAGCTGCTGCGGGTGGTGTCACTGAGGCTCAGCATAGTTATGAGCGGCAGTGTTGTGCACGCTGCACTCACATCACCAACTACTGTCCAGGACGCCCGCTCACCCTGGGTCAACACCCACTGCGGGGCCTGATCCAAACACGTGTGATGCCACAAGAGGCCGGGCTCAATGATGCAGCACAGAACCTTGTGTTATCGTACGTGAATGTAATCGTCTCTCACTGAGGTGCATATTTAAGTAGAGGGCAGAACTAGCAAATAAATGGATGTATTTTGTTTAATCACCATCAAAATACTTCACAGATGAGTTGCAGTAAGGTGGGGAAATTAAAAAGAACACAACACTCCCATCTAGTGTTTGGGTGGAGTCAATACATTAAACGCAATTTTAAATAGACTATCAGGTTCATTCACGTGTTGAGGAATAAATCTCTCATTTACTCATTTATACTTGCGAGAAGAATATGTATTTGCACTTTTAAAATGTTTATTTTATTTTATTTCTCATTTTTTATTTTACAGTATTGACAACACAAAATGTGATAAAAAAAAAAAGATTTGAACTACACTACATAATACCAAACTTCTTACAACAAAATATTTTGAGTACAAAACAAGCTTTTCATCTGCAGTGCAGCTCCACTCAGATCTTTCTCAACAATTTAAGTGCCCATCAGCTCCATATTGGAAAAGCAGCTTACCTGCTAAAGTTCCCCAATAATGATTGCATTAGAGATTTAGCACTGAGAAGCTGATTAGCGCAATCTATTTCCAATTTAATATTGTTTCTACTCCACCGCATACATTCTCTGATATCCTAACAATGATACAAGATTGTCAAATTCTACAAATGCCGATGTTTATGATGGCATCCCTCTCACCAGTACATTCATGATGAACTTTATTTTTAATGGCTGTTTGACTGGCAGTCTTAAGGAAAGGACTTTTTCCATGCGGAACGACATCTTAAGAATGCTAGCAGCAAAATATTTTAGTGCTGATCAGCGCTAATAATGAGCCAATGTTCCTTCTTTGCCATCACAAAACGGGAATACAAAGCAAAACATTGGGTGAGGAAGCATAGCCAGAGGTTGCTGGCAGTCACATTGCACAACTGTAAACTATCCGCCCAAACTGGTGAATGTATGGGAGTACTCTTTTGGCTTGACCACAATGACGGCAGTGTTATGGCGGCGGGGCCGGTTTCTGGGCCAGACAGAGCTGAGTTTTGTCATTTCCTCCCTGGTTACATGACTAAAATAGAACAAAAAACTACATTAGAACCAAATATGTCATTTATTATCTATTTTTTCCTACACTGCTTGTGAAAACACAAATCTGGTTTCTGCAATGACCTAAAGTTAAAATTAAAAAAAAAAGCAAGACAAACGTCAAACACAAAAACAATGACAACTGCAGAATGATGATGCCATTGTTGTCGTACATCTCCATGGCCATGAAGCAAACTTTCCTTATTATAGCACACGCCTGTTCTCCTCATTCACCACAGTCTCACTTCCTTTTTTGACACCATGTAGTCAACATGGCAGCTGCCCGCGAACTAGGATGTCATTGCTTCAGACAAACTATTATTTACGCCTTTAAGAAAATATTACTTCATTATTTTTCGTTGTTGTTTTGCATGGCATTGATATTTTTTGCAGTATGAAATCTAACTCAATCTTTAACATTTGACATTTTGTTTAAGCCATTCTTTATGAAAGGACCTGATGTGCAAAAAAACAAGAATGTGTTGATGTCATCGTTTTTATGTGGGAAATGTGAACTGGCCAAGTGGGGCCGGTGTCAGTGAACTTCAGATGACTCAACACAGTCACGTACGAGCCCCGGGTCAATGGGACATTGTAAAAGCCTTTAAATGTCTGTATTTACTGTCTGCTATGTTTTCTTTATGCAACACAATGTTTAAAATCCGTGACAAGAGAAATAATAGAAAGTTGGTACCAATGCGAGCAAACGGATTCTGTGAAAGTGTTCAATGAAATATAACTCAAGGTAGAGAACTTATTTGGACTTAAGCTGAGTCTTTAACCTGTCACAGTAAGCACACTCTTCCACTTTGAAATAAAATTTAAAATGCAGCTCAGTAAGCGTGTGGGTTTGAACAAAATCAAGCCTTTGGTTCAGTCCGATTCATTTCAAAGACCGCACCCAGGGTGAGTCTGTTATTCCAAAACATGTTTCTTTCCTAGAGCCCATGTACAAATCCCACATAATCACACTCTTTGCCTTTTGCTTGCTCTTCTTGTTTTGAATCCTCCCCCTCTTCTTTCTTGTGCAAACACGGTAGAAACACGTGAGTGACAAGCTGAGGCAGAAATGTGCTGCAGCCCATTTTGGGGAAAGCAAATCCTCCCAGACGGGAGCACCATCTTTTGTGCCAGGCGGCCTTTAGAGGCCTTTTTTAGGTGTGCGCTATCAACGCAGCCCTCCCTTCCCCCTCCACATCCCCAGTTGTGCATCCCTTCATTAAGTCAACTTTTGAAACTTGTAAAGCGATTTGCATACTCCAAAGAGCTTGCAAAACGTGTTTGTTGCCTTGTTAGAATTGCCATGGTAACCACACAACCAGCTGTTGAGCAGAGGTGCTCGCCACTAGCCACGCTGAGCTAATTCCAAACTTTTAAAAAAAGTTGTGCGGCTTACCGTCAGAGCTGACCGTGTCTTGATTATCCAGTGGGCCACCATCGCCGTGGTCCACGGAGTTGATCCCCTCCAGACTGTCATAGCCAGACTGGGCTCGATCCCTCACGGGTACCACCGTAAAATGAGGCATGATTTCATCCCCAACTCCAGCTGAGCGTAACAGGCTAGCTTGTTAGCTCCTCTTCCCACTAATGGCAACTGCATTCCACTATCCTGCTCTCACTTCCCCCAGGCCCGGCTATGATTGCAATCCACGCCCACTGACCGGCCCCTATTCTGAGGTGGAGTTCCGAACTGGGAACGACCATGAGAAGACATTTGGGTTCGCTGACAAAGCAGGAGGAGTTTCCCGATGTGAGGGTTGGCTTATGTGAAGTCATCCTCCCTTTGCAAAGGTTACGCTGATCCCTCAGCTTTGTGTGTGTCCATCCTGACTTTCATCAACAGCTTTGTGTTCAAGGTCCGGACTTTGTGGGCCTTTTGACTGCTACGTGGCAGTCTGGAAAACAAGGCAGAACCAATGAGAGCTGCACGTAAAATTTGAAAGAGTTTGCAGATGTTTGCATAAGTATTACCTCTCTCTCTCTCTCTCTCTCTCTCTCTCTCTCTCTCTCTCTCTCTCTCTCTGCCCCCGCTTTTCAAGAGTAGTCCTAAAACCATAAAATTGGCAGATCAAAGCAGAACGTCTGTCAGAAGGCACTCGAAGAGCTTGCTAACGACACTTTTTGGGTGCCACTTTATGAGCTGTCTTACTTTTATTGTTAGGATCGCATGATAAATGGTCTTTGGAACATAGTTGAGGCTGGATTATGATTGTGTTTGGAGAACAGAGGACATAAAACAACCTCCATGTGCGCACATGCCAAATTGTGCAAGTCGTGACAATACAAACATAAGTAATACGTAAGACTCGCAAAAATAATAAAAAGCCTCTTATGTTCACTATTATTATTATTATCATTATTAGTCGCCTTATAGTACCAATCGGATACGAATCTGATTTTTAGCCACATTTGAAAACGGCTTGTTTCCGATCTGAATCTCTCCACTTTATGGCTCTTATTCTGCCATGTTGCTTATTTTTAAGTATTTTTTAAATTTTTGACTTGTAATGAATGCTGTCAACCACTAGATGCCGACATTGAATCGCTTCACGTACCCTCACCGCTGCTTGTTGTACTGCTTAGTTATGACCACTAGAGGTCAGATTTGTGATAGAAAATACAGAATGAGCTGCAGCCAAACCATTAGGAACGCCTACTAAATGTAATTAGTTCCCACTGAAATTAATACAACAAAATTTGTCATTATCATTTTTAAATTTACATTATTTGTTGTATTTAGTATGATCTGATATGACAGATGTTACTAATTAAATGTATATTATGTGTATTTTGGTTTGAAAAAAAATTGTGAAATTAATTCTCTACAGTCTACATAATTGTTTTACGACGCACTACTCGACAAACTGTCACTCTTAATATCCTCTTGTATGTTCATTGTGCAGAAATGTAATACAAAACAACTGTTTGGCGGCATTTCCCCGACAAGGCATCATTTTCCCACAGTCGCTCATGTCTACTTTTCAAACTGTCATAAGATAAAGAACAAGTAAATGCTACTTCATGGCTCAGTCTAATTGGGAGTGAAGGCTATAAGCTCCTCTTGCCTCCGTCAGCCAGTGACATTGATTTGGATTTTCTAATACAGAGCCCGAGGGGGCTTAAGTCAATCCAATTAACTTTGGCTGCCATCAATAGCTTGACATGGCTGCTTCGCAATGGTCACACAATGGCCGCTTGTGGCAGCTTTAATGCAGTACCCAAGAGCAGGCTGTGTTTTTTCAAATGCCTCTGGGAAAAAATCCAACTTTAAAGTGGTACAAAACTTCTCGGTTTGAATCTTGCATGACGTCACGCAAGAGCTCAGCATACCTCTGGAGACCTCAGTTCAGCAAGCTGCCATACATTTCTTTCTCTTTAACTACTTTGTAAGATTTTTGCCTAAAAAGAAAGGTTATTTCTCGTCAAATTTATTCCTATGGGAAAAAGAATTCAGTTAAAAATCCAAATGAATACGATTGGTCCACTGTAAGTGGTGTCAAAAATCCCCCCCTACACACACACACTTTTTTGGCCTGCCTTTGATGTGATCCCTTCCGTCTCCTATCATGTATGTTTTCACACCCCATTTACTTCACCGGGTGGTGCTTATCTGAGCATAATTACATGTAGCAACCCCTCAAAGTTATGTGTAGTTAATTTTTTAGCATAGTTGCCCTCTTAGTTAGAAGCACCACTTGAGGACTGTGATTAAATTAGTTGTGAAATTATACCTTGGAAAATATATAAAAGATGATATGTAAACATTGAATAGAAAAAGCTACTCTATATGTAATAATTTCAGAAGTAAGACACGCTAGCATGGTAGAAATCGAACAAAAACAACTGTACAAGCATTGACTATTTGACTTCATTGGATTTGTCAGTCAAATGATTTAGGTCAATCTGAACAAAACATTTGTAAAGTTACCACACCAAAGACTACACCCCTGAAAGCACAAAATTAAAGCAATGCATCTTTTTTAACATACAATAATATAAGAGAGGTTGAAGATGAATTGCAGGGCTGTGGTATTTCACAACTTTAAGTCTTTATGAAGAACTGCCGAGTTCATTGATAAATGACAGAATACTTTCCATATTGCCTTCAGCCAGCCTGTCAAAACCTTGTTTATTGTCTCCATACTATATTTAACACCCTCAATGTTCCCATCAGTCCCTCCATCCAAAGGCCACCAGACGCCTAAGCTCACTTTTGATTTTATCTGACTAGAAAGTAACTGGGATGAAGTCTAACCTTGCGGCGCATCTGACGGAGCACAAAAACCGAAGATAATACAAAAAGTTGCTTTACTGCGTAAAAGCCAAAGACACATATACTAATTTCTGAACCAATTGCTATTTGTGAGAGAAAAAAAACATGTTTTTGTATAGTAGTGATTTTTTTATGTCGTCATATTAAAAGCTGTTTACTTATTTTTACACTTCTATGACAGTAAATAATATGGAAAAATGTCATTTGCCTGTCCTATTAAAAAGTTTTATGTTGGGATAAAAACGATGTCCCATAGTGAAAATCGTAAATCAAAGGTTCAATATTGCTTATTCTTTCCGCTACGCCTTCACTTAAAAACAAAATTGCACAGGATATGTTTTAAATCATTATATACAAAAAGCAGTTGCATGCACAAGCTGTCCTCCAGAAAATAAATGGACAACATAACAAGACAGTTATTGTGTGACCAAGTGCAGACGAAGAACCAGCTCAAATGTAATTAGACTCTACAGTAAAACGTTAAAGTAGAAGGTGAAATTGCAGAAGAAAAGGAGGGACAGAAATTCACAGAACTACTTGGTGGGGCTCATGAGTCAGATGTAACATCATGTCCAACGTTCCACAACGTCTTCCATGTCTTTCTTAAATATCTTTGTGTATACATCCCACATCATCAGAACTTCCTCAATGTATTTAGTGACAAATAGATCTTACTTCATTTGAGGGGTTAAATCCCATCTAGCTTGAATTAATGATAAATGGTCCAGATTGTGAAGGCAGGGACCTGCTTAACGTAAATAACAATGTGAAGGTCAATATCACTATAAAGTGCTTTTGATGTCCATACCAGAGTTTGGAGCAGGATAACGAAACTGCTAGTCGAATGTACGTAGTACAGATACTTACAAATCGACATCAGTACACGAACCAAGTACCCTAATTGTACTGCATTATTTACCACCACCGGTTCTCCCTATACTGTGCAAGCGCACGGCATGCTTGACCGCACTGACCTTATCCACCACTTACATTGTTTCTCTGTGCATGTTTCCTATTTTCTGCTAATTAATTTCCTCGACAAGAGGTCAAAAGGGACAAGCGATAAGCTTTTGCCATGTATGGCCGTATCTTTTGTTGCCATCAGAATGTGGCCTCTATTAGATTTGTGTCTCCAAGGCAGGAAATAGGCCTTCATTTTTGCTTTTGTGGATAAAAGGGGATGGAATGAAGGTGGTAGAAGGGTTTACGAACATGGTGTTTACAAATTGCAGGAGATCCTCATTGGTGGTGTGTATGGGCGAGGTGGCAGGAAGTCTATGGCCTATGGCCATTAGTACATCAAGTGTTCCTAAGTTGCTATTACGTCCTCAAGCCAATGAGTTGCCAAGAATAGCAATGTTATCTCGAATCGCAAACAACACATGGAGTACATATGATTATAACTGTAGTGAAAACAAGTAGTTACTTGAGTGCTATTTTGGAAACATTGGCATGGATTTTACATCTGGATTTTAAATCAACATACTTGATGAAAGCACAAAAAGTGTTTTGGTAATTCAAATATTTTTTTTATAAATGTCATTTTTCCCATGTATTTTGGTTGTTCAAAGTAATTATATATTTTATTGTTGTTATTAAACTTTAAATGTGTATTCTATTTATTATATACGGTCTCGTCTAGTCTATTATCGTATTGCATCGTATCATATCGTGTTCTGTGGTTACCATAAAAGATTTTCCTTACTGGTAAAATCCACTGAGCTTGAGTTTTGCTGACACAGCAACCGGCAAAAGGCACCACAATGAGAGAGATGAGTTCCTGAAAATTGGATCAATCGGATGGAACAAGCGGTCACAATGGAGAAGGATGTTAAAGAACGAGCCTGCTTTGGCCCAATCACATTAGGCTGCCAATTAAGACTGGCTGCGCATCGACTTCGATCGGCTTAACACATTTGGCTAAAGTTGAAGCTGCTTTGACCTTTGTGAAGCCAAACGGCGACATCAAGAAAATGATTGACCAATCAGAAGGCTTCAAAGTTTCTATATGGATATGCATTCTGTTTTTATTTTTCATGACCAATTTAGAAATATCTTGAAAATTCTTCTACCTGTGTACAATCACGACTTTGTATTATACGTCTTCAGTGAATTTTACGACAAAGCTGAGGTGCATCAATTAAAGAATAAATGTGCAGGAGTGGAGATTGTAAGCCTTATCATGGTAGGAAAAGGTCAGTCTGATGAAAGCCCACACAGAAGTGCAGCGGACTGAAAAAAAGGAGGCACAGCACAGTCATCCGTTACGAAAGGCCCAGTCAGCAACAGAACAAAACATCATGGCAAGTTCCTGTTGCCGGGAATGAGGTGACTGGACCTTTTATTAAGTATATAAAAACAACCTAAAATGGCAGTCAGGTGAGTGTAGAAGAAATACTTTATTATGATCGTGTGACTATGTCTTCATAGATATTTGCAACTCACGTTCAACAGGACATCATAGGATATTTTTATTATCATTATTATACACACTATTTTTGTAAACATAGTCCAGGAAAGTCCATATTCCATAGTCCAGGATTACGCTGAAGAATAGTTTTGATTTTTTTTTTAAATATTAGCTACACATCAAACACACATGATATGACATTTAGGACATTTGAAATACTTTACATTCACATTTTGTTATAAACCATTTTGATTAATACAAGATTAGATATAACAAAAGAATATATCTTTATATTTTATGTATTCCACATATAATTGGATTTTTATACAGATATTTTTTTTTACTCTGTGGCTTCAGTTTTTTTCATAAAGTCAGCTTTAAAAAAATAAATCAAAATAATAAAACAAGCAGATTAAATTTCATCATGGCACTTATATGGCAGTTCAAAGAAGAAATTGAAGATGCGTGTGACGATCCAGCATACTAATAACAGGGTCTTCAAACTACGGATCGGGGGTCCAAAATGGGCATTTTTTGGGTGGGATTTGGATACTTTTTCAAAGTTATTTTATTAATCACACAGTTTTTGATTCATGGTGACTAATGACGATGAACAGTACAGTAGTGTTACGGTTATACTTGATCTGACAATTTATGCGCATTTCGGCACGGTCGCCTATGTTTGGTGGTTAACCCTGCTTGACGGAAAATTAAAAAGCCCAACGTACATTCGCCTCTCTCTTGTACAGCCTCAAAGGCGTGGAACAACACACAAAAGCATTACAAGTACAAAGATGGGTTGGAGCCTCAATGAAAAATCAATAATTATGTTACAAGAATCAAGTCAGTATTGCAAGAATAAATTTTTTTTGCTAATCACGAAGTTTTTGGGGCGTAAAAGGGCTAACTAGAATGAAATGTTATATATATTTTTTTATTTATGAGAATATTATTCCATTTCTGGAGAATAAAATTTAATTTTGTTTAGAATAAAATGTCCCGGGAAAGGGAAAAAAAATGGGAAATCAAAATTCATAATTTGGGAATAATCAAGAAATGTTTTTCTTCATGTCCTTCATCTTGCAATCTTACAACTATTTATCATAGACAATTTGTATTCTTGTAGCATAAATATATATATTTATTTTCAGAGAGGCCTTAAGACTCCTTCGTTGAAAAGATTTTGAAACAGTTACCACCATTTATTCATTAATTCTGCTAAGTTTTCACCTTTTCTCTTTTTTACTCTTTGGAGTTCCACATATATATATATATATATGTATACATGTATATCAAACCGCTCCCAAAAAGCACAAACAATAGTCTCCTACTCGATTAAGGCACAGATAAGCCCCCCCACCACAAAAAAAAAGCAAATATGGTAACTTAAATAAGAACAACTAACATTCATGAGGCCGAAAAAGGCAACAAAAAGCGTGTCGTCTGTCAACTTTTGGTTTTGATTCAGTGTCTTGCAGGAGATAACAGTCAAGATTCCTGAAGTTGATTCGAATGATACTAAACATTGTCTACAAGTACGTGTTTAATGACGTGAAACAACTTTTGGACTACTTTCATATTAAGTGCTTGACAAAAAAAAAAAAAAACCTAGCTGAGTAACAGGAGTGATACAACTGGGTTTAAAAAAAAGGCCCCTCTTGTCTTGCGATGGCGAGAATCCACAAATGATTCTCAGGGTATTCATCAAATGGCCAACCAGTGCCTGAGCTGGGAAACGGAAAAAAAAAGAAAAAGTTGGGGATGTTTGCGGGAGAATTACAAACAATGGCAGATATTTCCAGACAAAAAAACGACTTACTTTAAACTGCCGTATGTTTCCCTCTGCTACCAAGTGATGTTCGTGTTCGGGAGTGATGCAATAGGCTATTTTCTGCAAAACAATCACAATGTATACAGTGAAACCTTTTGGAACGAAAGTGGCTGCTCAAGCTGTCAGCATCACAGAAACATTTATTTTTGATACGTGTCACTAAAATTTCATTTACCTCTAATATTAAAAGGAAGAAAATACAGTATGCTAAATTACAATTATATTCTCCATCATTTCTTATGTAGAAATTGTATTTGAAATCCAATAAAAGTGAGGTCTAAACAGACTTCTGAAGATTATTTTACTGGCTCAAAAGGAATGCAATCAATCCTTCTAGTGCAACATTTGTGCTGGGATCTTCAAACATTCTCATTATCGCGAATGGTGGATGCATTTAAAAGCTGATTGGTGGGTTGATAGGGAGAGGAAATGACACCTCAGAGAAGCAGAGAAGCAACGTTTTCAGTGCAGAATGACAACAGGAAGTGCCAGTGAGGATGCCGGCCGCATTTACGGCAGTGTGACGCTGACACAGAACGGATGAAGACAACTTTCCGGTACTTTGATGATTGCCATCGTCAATTTTTGAAGGCTTCAATCCGAATGCGAACTAAAATTATTTTGGACGTATTTTTCAACGGGGAACATCCCCAGCAGCTTCAAAGCGTAGGCGCAAGAGCAATTAAGCTTGCTTCCGTTATGTAACATCTTTTGTAAACGGGTTTTATCACTATCTAAACATCACACTAATTGCCCCCATATGTGTTTATGACTATTTACCTTGATGAAATGAGTTTCACTGACCTCTCTGAAGGTTCCTGGCACACTGCAAAACTTGTACACGGCGTAGATGGGTACACACAGCATGGAGGACATGGCCACGCCCCATCCCAACACGTTGGACCAATGGGGGAAGACATAATCGTCATACTTGAGGCCGGATGAGGTCACCGTGCTGGCTATGACTACAAACTGCAGAGGGAAGGACGAGAATTTGCCAAGTGTTGTCACCAGTGGAAATATGACTACATTTTTCAGATCCTGCCATCCTGAGCTTTGATAACACCCTAAATCGAATTAAATTCCATATCGGCTGCCATATTGACTGCCATATGGCTGTTAATCATGGACCGGGAGCTCATTCCTGGCGTTAGTTGACAATCACAAGTGCATATTTCAAGAGAAAAGGCAATCGTGTCCACTTGTTGCGAAGAGCTTTTCTCTTCTACCGCGTTTTTCCAGTAGTTTGGACCTTTGAAGGTCGAGGGGGATAAATGAGTTATGAACGCACTGGAGCTGCACTGTGTCTGCCTGAGGCAAGTTGGCTCGGGGACAGAGGTGGGGGCTGTAATACTGTTGTGTGTTTACCTGGGCATTGTCAAGGTGTTAAGTGCATTAGACTGAAGGCTAGCCAGAGCTGTCCTGGTGTGTACATTAGTGTCGGCTGCGGTTTGCTTCCAATGACGTTCTTCATATACAACAACGTGAATTGGAAAAGCATTGAATCACTGAAGAATGTACCAAACCATCTACCCAAGGTCTTCAAAGGGATAGCGGTACATAGTAATACGCAGACCTTCGCCGTACGTTAGCTAAAGTAAACGCGCACTACAGCGTTAGCTTAAATGCCGTCGGAGCTAAATAGCCTTTGGTCTAAATAAATGGAGTATGTTCCCAATTCTCGGGGGGATTTGTTTGAACCCTTTTTCTTCGTCTCTCCAAAGAAGAGTTAGGGGAAGGGGGAAGATAGATTTTTAGGGTTAAGAGGAAGGAATTGGATAGGGCCATAGTGACAGCCATCTGTCAACCTGCTTCTGATTGGGACAATTACTACTTTCTTGAGTGAGTTTTGGCAGGTTATGTTTGGGACGCCTGAAAAACAGTTTTCAGTTAAAGTAGTGGCTTATAGTCCGGAAATTGCGGTACATTCAATATTTATAATAACAGGAATGTTATTTCTTTGGATTCACAATAGAGTGCTGAGTTTTGATTCAGACTTTAATGGAAACATTTTGATTCATCTTCATAGCAATTCTTGCTATCTATTTTGGATATATAACTTGCTCATGGCTGGCTTTGCATGAACTTTTCTTTGTTGGAAAAGACATTCTTCTAAAACTGCCCCGGAGGGAATAAATACTGAGGAGATACAATATCCGGTGATATTCTTTTGATATGACGAACAACACAACACAAAGAAAAACTAAACACCAGATTGGTTTATTTTGGTGTGGGGTTGTGACTTTTGGAGTCCAATCGGTGCCAGGAGAAGTTTTCGTGAAGTACAAAAAACGATGGGTGGTAGTTGGGGGGGACAAAGAAAACTAAATATTGAAGTTATCATCGCATTCATTTCTGGACAAAGTGTTGTTTTACTGAAGGAGGCAACGTGATGTGAGCTTCACTTTTGAATGTGCTACAATGCTTTCATTATTGTCTATAAATCATTCGACAACAAGAGAAGAATTTACACGTCGTCTTCTTGAGAGTCAAGTGACTCTCTGGGCACCAACAAATGAAACAGTAGTTAAATAGTTCTCATAATTCCTACAGTCATCCACTTTCTACAGCACTTGTCCTCACTAGGCTGGAGCTATATTTTGGTTGATTCCACGTATCTTGAAAAGTATTCATTTCAGTGTTTTGCCCTGTTTCCGCCCTAAAATGTAAAACTTTGAGGCTAGCTAACACAGGAAAGTTCAGTTTCTCTCCTCGCTGCTCATTACAATATGGCTTCAATATTACAGTAATGATAAGAATCGCAGTGAGCCATCTCAACTGTAGCTATAAAATAAATTAAATTTTAAAATTTTGGGTTAGGTTTCAAAATGATAAATGACCAGATCTCACTGAAATTGAACGAGTTCTCTTACCAACAGAAAAGCAGGGCTGACAAACTTCCAGCACAGTCTCCAGTAAAGTCCCGGCTTGAAGCCCATCATCCGCTCAATATCTTCGCTGAAGCGGTCCACGCCTGAAAGAAGATGATACTTTATTTTCCTAGCCAACTTCTGTGCTCCCAGCAGGCAACCCTCAAAGCCACCCCAGATGTGATCTAAGATGACGTGATGGAATCGGCACATGCTTGCTAATAATCAAGCCCTTATAAAATATTCTTTGTTATGATTTTACTTGGCTTTACCGCCCATCTCCTACTTCTAGATTTGAACATCTCACCTTGTAATCATCATTGCCATGAAAAATATGATAATCTATAACCTGTGGAACTCTATTTGAAAATAATATTTTTGGATATTGTCTAAGTCAAACTAAGCAACTGAGATATTTTGGTTTCACAACAGTATACACCCTGTTATGACTGGAGATGTGTCATGTGGCTGTGTGTTCGGAATTAACTTTCTTTGGAAAGCCCTCCCTATGTGTCCATTATTAAAACTCGTTCAAGGTCCAATTTTTATCCTTTGGTTTTCGACTGACTTTACTGATATTAACACTTAATACATAATTTGTGGTTTAATTGACTGTTTTCACTGTCTTTTATGTTGTCCCATTATTATATGTAAAGTGCTATGTTACAGCTCCAGCTGTTGTTGAATGTGCACCATAAATAAAATTGTATTATATTGTATTTTGCTATACAGAACGAAATGTCAGGAAAAGCTTCCAAGAACATGAGAGATTTATTTTGTTTAGTTAATTAGATGTTTTTTTCTGACAATTGTGTGCTGAGTCACTTTTAACACAAGTTGGAACATGATTGGTTAATTTGGAACACAGCCAAATCATCTTTTATAATTTACGTACACTTATGCAATCACGTCTCAGTTGTTTTGCTTATATTTGACTTCTTGAATTTTTTCCCCACAAATGAGTCGTCGTAATTTTCATATCATAAAACTCTGACATTTGAATGGGTGTGTGTTGACTTCATAGCCACTGGGTACGGTTTATTATTTCACACTTTATGTCTGGTATTTTGACTTGCATTCTTTCATCTACTTGGAGGATCGAAGAACTGAAAATAAATAAATAACTGAAATAACTGAAATCTACTGTTACATCTGCATCAAAATCGACAATTTCCAAACCCAATTAAAGAACATAGATTTGTAATCAGGCAATGGAAAATGGCAATTTCCTTTCTAATTTCCATTAAGGACCCCCATTAAATCTTTTGTTGTGTATTGCCGGGCCACACCTGAAGGGTCACGCAAAGGTGAACAACTCAATATAAAAAAGCTGATTATAGCTAATTAAAAGCAAGAGTAGCAAATTTAAAACAGCTGATTGGATTAGATCGTGATCTAATTATAGAATCAACACAAATTGACGAGTAATATTTCTGACATCATTCACAGCAGTTCTTGACAACACGCATCAAATCATCGCAATCAAGTCTATTCATTTACAGGTAAACACAATTTGTGCAGCTCTTGAACGTCACCTTTCATTAAAAGGATAAAACACTTTGTTGTTGTTTCCATCGGCACTCGCGGTCGGAATTTCCGCCCGTTTTAATTAACAAGACAGATGACGCGGTGAGGTCGTTCTTAAAGCGGGGCGATAATACAATTCCATACCGTAAAACCACGACACGCCGATGGCCTCGATCAGCACAGCGAAGAGAATGGATGTCCCGGCGGCGTACTTATCCAAAAGAGTCAGCACGTAGATTCCCCCCTAAAGGGATAAAGAATATATATTCAGTCTTTTTCTTTAAAGATCAAATTATTCACAAGCGAGTCCTCAGTGGTGCTTGTCAGAAGTCGTTTTAGTGAGTGGGGACTTTGACTTGTGCTGTATCTTACTTTCCAAATCTCATGTGAATGAAGAAGCAGGAGGAATATATTAGCTTACTTTTCTAATCATTTGACTGATTTATTTAACAGAAGCCAAACAATTAATTTTGTTACCATTGGAAGGGTTACAGAAGTTGGTGTGGGGGGGGGGGAATGGGAAAGCTGATCTTGCATCCTGAATGCCTTTTTCATTAAACACTAACCGGTTCATCAGAGTTCTTCTTTTGATCGCTCCCTTGAAGGAGCTCCTTTGACGTTTCTAGTTCTCAAGAGATATGACGAGTTTTTTTTCAAGTTGCCATGACAAGTTTGTTTTTCCGTGTTTTGATACGTGGCTGAAGCCAGCAAATTTTCATGGATAATCAATAACAAATGGGTGAATGTTGATATATTAATCTTAATTTAAGAAAAAAAAAGCATTTTGGCTGCTCTCAGAATATTAACAGGCATTGATACTATTCATTTTCGGGTTTCCATCTAGGTTTCAATATGGGGTTAGAGCTTCAAGTCTGGGCAGAATTTTTAAAAATTATTATTATTATTATTATTATACATTTTATTATCCCTTTAGGAATCTCAAAGTGCTAAAAGAAATTTCAAAATCAAAGATGAGGTATGGTTTCATATTCGGGTTCTGAATTGAAACATTGTTAGGTTCCACTGAAAGCAACAGCAACAATAAATTTTGTTATCAAAGCAGGATGAGCATTTGTTTATTTAGGTGATGATGAACCTTGTCATACTCACGTTAGTGACGCAAACCAGCGCAAACAGGAAAGTGCAAAAGACCGTGGCAAAGGTGAACAGCTTCCTGTGCCTTTTGAGGATCTTGTGGTCATCTGTCAGGCCCGTGATGACGGCCTCCATGCCACCCATCTGATGAATAAAACACGCAGCACTTTATACTTTGACCTGAACTTAATGCAGGCGAAGGGTAGGGACAAAAAAACAGATCCTGGGTCAGTTTTTATTTGGGTTGCCGATTGTCCAGAGCAAAGAAAAAAATGAAGAAAACAATGAACAATTTACTTTAGTTTTTTTAGCATTAAATCTAATATGAGTTGCATGCATGCTTTTATTATTATATAGCTAACTAGCTAAACTATGCATGCTTTTATTATTACATTAGCTAAACTAGCTAAAACTGAATCAACAGTGTACCTAAAAAAATTTCTTGACTGTCAAAAGACATTAAAAGTGAATTTCACACCATTCTTTCAAATATTAAAGATTATTTGACAGACTAATTAATTATTATGCCCATCCCAAATGCTTCTTGACATTTTGAGATCAAAAAACAAACAAGACATTCCACCAACTTTGACATTTAAATGAAGTGCTGGAATGATGCATGAATTATCAAAAGTGTTTCCACAGCTGCTTTGGGTTAGTTTTATCAGTCATTTCGTAGTAAACAAGATTTGCTTCCTTCCAGATAGCCTCTAATACACATAACTGAGATACAGATTTACAGGGCTGCAACAATTATTCTTATAACTGGTTAATTTGTTCACATCACATCCATTTTGAGTTCTTGGTCGGGACTCACCGAACTGTCGATGCCAAGAGTCAGCAGCATGATGAAGAACACAATAGCCCAAAATGTTGAGCCTGGGAGGGTAGAAATGGCCTCTGGGTAGATGATGAACACCAATCCTGCACCTGTTTGTGCACAAGCAAACATGTTAAAACACGATGCATAGACTAAGGCGCATCCCCTCTGATAATACAGCTTGATGCATTTATTCACCCTCGGTCGCCACGTCTTCTATTTTCACCCCGTGTTTGTACGCCATGTAGCCCAACACCGAGAAAATAGCAAACCCTGAGAAGAAACTGGTGACGCAGTTGACAGTGCTGGTCAACAGAGCATCCCTGGAGAGACAAAACATCCATAAATATTATTGTAAATAAAGTCCAAACAATGTCAATCTATTTTAACCTTTCTACTTTGAAAGTGTCTTTCATTCCAATGGTTAGGTGTCTCTAATCAAGCGTTCCATCCGTTTATTTTGGAAAAGTAAAATTATATCTTCATAAACAATTTTGACCCGCAGCTGGGAACACAGATTGGTTCCAAGAGCAATGTTGGCTGCAATGCCGACACACCCATCAAACGGAGGTTTAAAAATGTAAAAAATGTCAATTTATCAAAAAGAGGTCTCCCCTGAAATCCCCCCTTACACTATGTGCAAGGCAAAATAAAAAACATGCAAAGGAGGGGGGGGGGGGCAGTCGCTCATTTGCATAAAACAAGCTCAAAACCATGATTTCAACCAGAGTGTTAAAAAATGAAGTGTTTAATAATTTGTCTATTTTGAAATTGTGATTTAGGGTGAGAGGCCGGTCGCCTGTCAATCGCAGCACGCATTTGACAAACAACTATTGGCACGTCTATTCACACCTTTGGGTAATTTAAGAGTCATCAAGCCAATCTAAAATTAATTTTTTGGCATGTGGGAGGAAGTACAGGGAGAACATAAAAACATCTGACAGGCTGACCTGAGACCAGATTCAAACCCAGAACCTCACGCCTGTGAGGCAGTTGTGCTTCCCGCTATTGTGCTTACCTGTAACAGTTATTGTCAAATTTGTTGTAGCTAGCAAAGGCAATGAGCACCCCGAATCCTGCGCCGAGGGAGTAAAATATCTGCGTGGCTGCATCGATCCACACCTAGTGGAAAATAAAAACAACAGCTTTTTATTGGCTCGCCAATTTAAATAAATAACACATTCCATCAAAAAATAAAAACACGGACAATAAGCCTCAAAAATATTTCTATTATTTCTGGTGAAAAGAAAATCTATTTGAAATTTGAACCAATGAAAACATATTTGGGTGACAAAACAAAAAGTATTTTTCTGCTTACAAAGATTCATGTGGTAATGAATATCACTGTCCCACAAGTCAATTCAATTTTTCCAAGAAAATTCTTTTTTTTCTCTAGTCAGCCCAGCGAGCGAGAGATTTTATCTGCAGTATTTAATTGGAAATTTCGCTTTTATTATCCCCGAGGTCTTGATTCGGGACCAAACAACTTTGATTAAGTCAGAAGGAAAGGGTCTCTACAGACTGTACTCAACAAATAGATTACAGAAGAAAATACGATCAAATCTTGTGTGCAAAAAAAAAAAACAATTATGCAATAAATTCTCTGTAGAGACTTTTTAATGGTTTCTAAATTTGTGTCTTAGACCACCTGTAAATATTGCGCCATGATAAATGAAGATATACTTTTTGTTTGTTTGCATAGCTTAGCTGTGTCTCTGGACTACCAGCTCGCCGATCAAGGGTAAAATCAAACCAAAAGTAAATCTTTTATCTGCCTAATTTGGATAATGTGTCTTTGAATGAGCTGTCTGAATGTCTGGCCCCACTGTTAAGTAACTTTGGGTTTGCCGGTAGTTATACAGTATATGCTGGCTAGCCTGATGTTTGTCACTATTGGTCAAAATATTTGTCATTAAGGTTGAGAACATGTCAAATCTGGCCCTTTTTAAAACTGTCCCACCACGTATTTATGTTATCAAGACTGCTGAGATAATTGTTGCATTAAGTTTTTTTCCAAATGCATTTAGTATTTTCAAATTCCTTTTCAATACATATATTAAATAATTGTTTTATTAATTAGATTTCTATTCATTTTATAAAATCTTAAAAATAAAATAAACATCTTAATCCAATTTCCTGTGCCACCAATAAAGATTTCAGATTCGTCTTTTTTTGCTGACCTCCAGATTGTTGAGCCTCTTAAAGTCGATGTGCAGGTAGGCCCGAATGCCATCCATGGAGCCCGGTAAGGTTACTCCTCGAATGAGAAGCACAAACAGGACCACATAGGGCATGGTTGCCGTGATGTACACCACCTGAAGAAAACCAGGACATATTTTAAAATTGAACTGTGCAGTAGTACGGTAAGATTAAATGAAGTGGGCTCGAATACCTTCCCTGAGGACTTGACGCCTTTCCATAGGCTGAAGTAGAGGATGAAAACCACCACCACCAGGCACAATGACAACTCCCAGCGAGGGAGGCCCAGATCCTCGATGCCTCTGCTCTCGTGGAGATGCAGCACGCCGCGTCTGGATTTTCAATTTTGAATGAGATGTTTCACAAGACGCCTTAAGTGGCAACAAATTGCCTCAGACACAATCCAAATCATTGTAAAATTCTTTCCAGAAGGAAGCTATCAAAACCATCTCCGGCTTCTTTCCCTTAAGTGGAAACTCCAGATTTCCTTCTTGGAAAGATTGAAACCATGCACATATGGAGAGATATAGATTTAGTCAACTATATGTGGATGATATACTGTCTGTCAAGATACATTATGTTGTTGAATACGTAACAAGTATTTAACTACCACACAATATGCCTCTTAACTCATGATAAATATGAAATACTATGAAACATATGGTCTTGATTGTACAATGGCAGATACTTCGAATATATTTCAGGTATAATCTGTTTTATCCACGAGATACATTTCTTGGCCAATTATAAGATTTTTAGCTGGAAATATAGCCGATTACACAGTGGGAAAAATGGGGAGATGGAATTAGCTCCATTTTTTTAATATACTAATATATAAGACACCAACTGTTGTAGAAGTATTTAAACGAAAGGTGTTTTTGACTGCAATGTACTGAATGTATCATTATTCAATGCCGTTTGCGCCAGGAGTCATATCTCTTACGATAACATATATCTTCTAACGCTACTCGTACATCAGAAGATGTTCAGACTTAGAAAAAGACTCTGAAATCAATCAATAAAGAGCTTGACCGCAGTTGACACGATCGCTCTCTGTTGACATCTTTGCGTGTTTTCAAGAGGAGGGAGTCAAACTGTAGTGGAAATCTCTTCCCTTCTTTATCTCTGAAGGACAAATACCTCAAAGTATATTAAGGATTTGATAACTCCCCCAAAATAGTCTTATCATGACGGGATAACACCGGTTTCTAACCCCGACAGACAGAAACGCTCAAGAGGAAGACATAACAGAAGCACGGGCGCCAAAGACGGTCCGTCGAGATGTACAGCACCGAGGCCCCGACTGTTTTTGACCTCAATATATTTTCTTCTGTTTGTTTCCCGTCCTCTAGATTTAATTGAGTCAGCATGTGATGCGGTCCTGATAACCGGCGAAACCCAACACAACAACCAAGCACAAACAAGCAGAACAACATCCAGGCAGACTGTGAGTCCACTTTTATGTGGCCTTATCAGAGAGCTGATTATATATTCAAAGGGTTTTTTTGTGTTTGGGGGGGGAGGAGGACTTCTGGGAGCCAGATAGCCACTGGAGGACACAGACTCATTTGGAATGATAAATGCGCAGCCTACGCTCTGACCTGGACGCAGTGTGTCGGTGTTGCAATGCCCCAAGGCCTCCTTGTCCAGCCGATAGCGTTGATAGCGTGCGGCTTGTAAACGCTCGCTGGTAACATCAATTCAAGTCCCTTTGGCCCAGTTACTCTAAGCACATTTTCTCTTATCATCACACAGTGATCCGGTTCTGCTGCTGCGCTCGCTTCTCAATGATGCCATTGAATCGGTTGTATGCTGCCTTGTCTTTTGCGGTGATTACAAAACAACGGAACAAGAACGGAGTCTTCAAACGAAACGTTGGAGGGAGTTAAGCGAAAACAGAATGAGATGTTCTATCTAATTTGACCGAGATTAATCAATCTGATGATGGCTTTGTTGTTGCCATAAGGTTTTTTTTGGGGGGAAAATAACAACTCCTGTCTTTCATAATCAGATCAACCTCATTTGGATGAGGGTTAACCATCTGGGTTTCATTATCAACCCAAGACAAGTGAAAACGATGACCTCTTCGGAAGGTTATTCATAAAGTATCTCAGTGATATTAATATCGAGTCATTTCAGGCCAAGGCTGAAACGAATGACTAGAGAAAAAAAATGCTCGAGGCAAACAGAAGGAAGGAAGTTGTATTACAAAATGTCTTGATAAAATTGATGATAGCAACGCATCCAGGCTCTAAAGTAGCAAAGCAGTCCCGAAATATGATGCACCCCTCTGCCATACATCACAGTTGGCGCTGTGCTTTGCTTCGCCACACTTAGATTTTGTTTTTTCCTTTCCAAATGACACAACTTTGTTTTCATTCATCCACAGAATATTTTTCCGCTAGCGCTATGGAAAATACCAACGCTTGGTTGCAAATTTCAGATATTCATTGTGTCCTCTGATGACACCTATTCTTGTTTAATGTTTGACTTATTATTATCCACAGAGATGTTCTGATGTGCCAAGCTTTTTTGTAAGTCTAGCTGACTCTGTCTTGTTATTTTTTTACTTTGTTGGGCAATCTGTGCTGCGCTATTTACAGGACGACAACTTATGGGGCAAGTTACGGTGCTGAACCTTTTATCTTAAGTTTACATTAAACTTTTTCTCCTCACAATTTTTAATTTTCCTTTCATTACGACTTTTTTTGCCAATAATTTTTTTGCCATTGCATCCCGAGTATCACGATATCTAAAGTTATGTAAGTCAGAGTCGGAGTTTGACAAGAGAACACAAATCACCTTGAGATGACACTTATTCAATTGACAGCACCATAAAATGGTGACCTCATGAAAGAAGACTGAATTGCTCCCTGCAAACGCTTGTCCAAGAACAAGCTTGTTCCAAAGAATGATTTCAGTTTCCTCAAATAGCACAACATTAAAAAGTCACTCACTCGTAGTATTCTGCTGCCGGGGTGATCTTATACTTGGCATACGAGGTACCGTTGCCCAAGACCGAGCTGTTGATGGCCTTGGGGTCGGTGCAGTTGGGGCTGTTCCAAGGGTTGTCGCATTTGAGCCACGGCAGCTCACGGGTCATGGAGGAGAACAGGTAGTAGAGTGACCAGGCGATGATTACGTTGTAGTAGAAGCCCACGTAAAGGGCGATGATGATCACGGTGTAGCCTACGCCTGTGGGGCAAGGCAAGTTTGTTGGATTGGTCCAAGTGTAGTTAGTTCCTTGACTTTATTTTTAGGACAAGCAAAAGTCTGGCACGAGGCACGGTCTAATCTGTGCAGGGGCAGGCTAGATTTTGTTTTGGTATTTACACAGACACACGCATCTTAGTCCGGTTTGCGTAATCGTGACATAGCCAAACTGCCAATAGAAGCTGCTTGTCTCATTTTTTGTAAAATTGTTGAAAAGATGATGTGAAGTTGGCTATAGAGATCACAGCTCTTGGGGTACTCTATAATTTATACGGTTCACATCATCAAGCATGTTTGGTGTTATTCACACCACATTGTTTCCTGAAATATGGTATAAATATGAAACATGTTTTTTAAAAAAAGTCTAAATGTTGTGTGACAGAATTAAATAAAAAATAAAACAGGACTGCAAATAGATCCAAACAAGACTCAGAGTAATTGAAGCGTTAGGCAACTTTGTGTTAAGTTCCACACCCCGTGTGTATTTAGGATGAGGCCGTACCTGCAGATGCTCCTCATCTAAACATAGTGACTTTCCTGACGTCTGCTACTAGACATGAAGGCAAAAACACGGTGGGCTGGTTGTCACGGTTCTGATAATAACAGGAACTGAAAATAAGCAGCAGTCCCGGTCAATCCGCTGTCTGGCGTTAAGCTCAAAACACATGGCTGGAAAAGAACACTGGTCTCGGTCGCGGCATTTACATGTTTTTGCCATTTGTCACAAAGGAACCTTTTAAAAATGGGGGAGTCGTATTTTGTTATACTCCGTCAACAAGGAGCCTGCTACTTGTAAAAATAAATAAAACCTGACAAACATAAATGTATCGCTTTACAATTTTTTTTTCCCATGTTGAGCAGAAGCTTTTGCCTTTGTCATGAGTTAAAAAAAAAAATGGTACAGTCCTGTTTTCTTCATGAACCAGGAAGTAACCTGATTGACAAAATGATGGCCAAAAAATGCTTTGTAAAAGTTTGACATGAGTTAATTATTCCAAATTTTATTTTTTGCATCACAATGGAACCTTATATTTTTATCAAAGTGAAAAATATGGTACAGCCCAGTTTGGTGGAGGTCTCTGTGTTCTCATGAGGGCAAATCTAGTTTACTCTCATTTTCTTTCTAAACTTTTGTATCATTATTATTGTCCATCTCTTTGAAAAACAAAAGTCAAAGTAAATAACAGGATGATTATGAGTGAGCATAGTGTGTGGTGCAAATTCCAGTTCACCTTTAAAGATGGGGCAGATCTTCCACACGGTGGCCGCCCCCTCCCTTGTGTACTGGCCCAAAGCCAGTTCCATGTAGAACAATGGCATCCCCGCGATGACCAAGAAAAGAATGTAGGGGATCAAAAAAGCTCCTGAAAAAAGAAAAACAGAAATAATTGCATTGGGGGGGGGAAAAAGACAATCAAGTGAGCATAGCACCCTGTGGATGTGTGACATAACGATGTGGAAATGTCACAGTGATTTGGTGGACAATAGAATTAAGGAAATAACGGAACAAGGCCATTCGTGATAATTAGAGGCAACAGGTTGATGATAGAATGAGCTGGATGTGCTTGTATGTTGGAGAGGTGACCATCTTGACATTCTGGGAACGTCAACATGCGTGCGTGCAAGCAGGAAAGGCATAACGCGGCACAACGAGGAAATGATCTCCAGTAATTGGATTTTCCCTCACGTTGCAAACCACACATTATGTAGAGTAATAAATAGCTTTTTGCCGCGGGCTAATATGATTGACAGTCCGGTGGCGGAGCTGAGTACTCTTGGGGGCCACACACACATCATGCTGCCCCCACCCTACCCGATGCAAAGTTGTCAATGTTGAGTCAAGGTAGAAAGACAAGCACGACGTGTCATTAATGATGAACTTTTAATGGCTCACCCAGCAGCTTTAAGGCTCACTTTTTAACACGGCAATGACTACCTGCAATTAAATCAATAGCTGTCTGTCATTCTAGCTACTGTAGGTCCCATTGGTACACGCATTCGAGTCAATATCGATCCGTCGTTCTGTCTGTCTGCTTGTCTGTCCTTCCAATTGTTCATAAACTCCGTTTGTCCAGCTATCTTGACCCGTTCATCCATTCTTCTGGCTATCTGTCTGCAATATTTCTACCTGTCTACCCATCCGTCCATCTGTCTGTCCAATTGTCATCTATCTATCTATCTATCTATCTATCTATCTATCTATCTATCTATCTATCTATCTATCTATCTATCTATCTATCTATCTATCTATCTATCTATCTATCTATCTATCTATCTATCTATCTATCATCCAACCAAATTTTTTGCCTTCCTGTTTGCCTTTAAAGACTAAAAGTCGCTCTTTGTCCGTTCATCTTTCCTCCATCTATAGGTCTACTTGTCTGTCTGTCAATCCAAATTATTCGAATTTTTTTAAACAGTCTAAGTTGTTTTTTGTCTAGAAGAAAAAAATACACCATCACGTAACTGCGCCAAACCACCATGTACGGCAACTTTTATTTTTATAGGCAAAGTTTTTGCTTTT
This sequence comes from Syngnathus acus, assembly GCF_901709675.1. Lineage (NCBI taxonomy): Eukaryota > Metazoa > Chordata > Actinopteri > Syngnathiformes > Syngnathidae > Syngnathus > Syngnathus acus. The sequence continues at coordinate 5,192,453 of NC_051089.1, read as the reverse complement.
AGTAAAAGAGATTGTGATACAAGAAAACAGTGAAGCTGTAAAGCCGTCAATCTCGCTCGCGCAGCACGGAGAAACAAATCCTCTTCAGAATTTGAAGCCAACAAAAACAAAGCTTGGTGTTCAACAGGAGGCACATGTCGCTGGTTAAAGATATTTTAAGACATAATGGCCTGAATAAAACACGCGCTCAATCCTTCAAGGTGCTTCTCTCTTTCCACTGTTTGTTGAGTGAACTGTTTTTATAAGGCAAGCATAAACTTACAGCATGTACGTTATCATGAGGTGTATATTGCTTGTACGGATTCCTCTTTCCGTCTCACTGCTCATCAATGCCTGAAATGTGAAAATCAACAAGCTGATTGTGAATATTCAGCACCCACATGAGTACATGAGGGTTTGTGTCATGGCTATCACGGAAACATGGCGGGACAACAAGTCTGGTGAGGTGGGACCCCCTCAGCTTCTCTTCCTACATTCACTTAGAAGACCCGTGGGGGCGGGGTCTGTTTGCTCATTCGGAACAAGTGGTGTCTACAGTGGGAGTGGAGGTGACTGAAATGCTGTGCGCCTCCCTTCAGCCTGCCCAAAGAGTTCCCTCGGATATCGTTCACTACTAAGCACTCAACACTTTTGCAAAAACAGACTGGCGAGAAAGACTAAAAGCATTGTATGGAATGATACACACAACCCGGCATGTTATTTGAAACTCTTGTCGACCCCCCTGACCAAGAACAGATCCAAATTCTCTTTTGTACCGCAAGCCATGAAAGGACGATTTTTGTTTCCTACGTTATATCTATTATTGTTATCCATGGATTTTCAATTTGAGTGTTTTACAGGGGAAAAAAAAGAAAATTGTTAAGCACATTATTATTGTATTAAGAAAAATTACAGTTATGCATCACTAAACGGAATCATTAGTTTTAAATCACTGAAATTGAGTCAAAGTACATTTGGCAAATCGTACTGAAGCACATACTTGATAAAGATGATAAATTATTTCCACTTACATTCCTGAACATCATTATTAGTTTTAACACACAAACCGAAAGAGTGCGTATTAACGTCAAACAGCCACCCACGTCTCTATTTGTAATTCACTGTGCATGCAAACTCATCATTTGGAAATTAATTTCTGCACCAGATCAGCCCATGGTGCACTATTTATCAATTGCATGCAAGGAAAGAGTATGTACTCACCCCCTCCGTTTTTGTAGCACAGGTAAGGGAATCTCCAAACATTCGCCAAGTCGACCGCGAAGCCAATGACCGAGAGCAGAAAGTCAATTTTCTTGCCCCACAACTCTCGCTCCTCCCCGGTGTTGGACCCTGGCAGCCCCGGGGATTGACTGGGCGCTGGAGCGATTGACGAGCTGGTGTACTGCACGCCGTTCTGGTCCTTGACCAACAAGAGCTCGACCTCCTTTTTTTCCACGTTGCATTGTTTGAGCGGGGCGACCGACGAGAGCTTGTTCTCGGGCACAACCTGGATGTTCATCTTTGGAGGGGTGCGCTCTCACGGTCCACTCGGCGCGGTGTGCGAGCGGGCGGGTGCTCTCCACGGGGAAAAAAGCCGGCGACACCTTCGCGTACATGGGCTGCGAAGGGCAAAGGAGGTGGGGTAAGGTTAAGTCACCGTGCGTAAAAGTTGCGCCATTACGCACGGAGAAAAATACACTTTGCGAGTCTTGTCATTTATAGCTTCTCCTACATACTTTCACAAGACACAAATGAATCAATATTCAATAAAGAACATCTTAATTGCACAAAAACAAGCTACTCAATTCATAAAATCACCCAGAAAAATGTCTCGTAAAGTTTTTGGGGTAAGCCAATAAAAGGTTCGGTCGGCGGAAAAGCACGTACGTACTTGGTAACTTAAGTACAAGTCTCCATGACCCGGTGTCGGTCTGCTCTGGATGCGTCTGAAGGGAGCTGGCCCATCCTGAAGAAACTTTTAAGACTCGCCTTCATCCAACCAGAGACGCTAATAAAAAAAAAAAGGCTGTTTTTTTTTTTTTAACCGGGTTTCCCATCCACGTGATGGACCATAATTGGCCACTTTGTCTGCACTTTCAACTGGATGCGCTTTTTCTTGTGTTTATTTATTTTGTTGTTGTGCATGAAGAGCTCAAGTTCTCATGAATGCATCATGTGCATTCTGTCAACTCTCTACATTTATTTAGTATAATAAAAGGCCAATGGAAACGAGTCTTTCCCGCTGCACCATCACCCCCTGTCACGTGCACCCAACCTAGAAAGTCAAAAACAATTATTTTAAATCATGCGAATATTAATTGGATTCTGAACATTTCTATTTACCTTGGCCAGTCCAGGTTTCCACTCCTTGGATTCCAATCATGCCCCCCAGTGTTGACAGGGGGGGGGGGGGGGGGGGGGGGCAAATGTCGGCATAGCCCCCCCCCACCACACACACATCGCCTCCCTCGCGCAACCCCAAGGACCCTCATTACTGCCCCCTATAGTGTAGGCTTTTCATGCCATTAATACAGTATATAATTTAATCAAAAAGTAAATCAATTTATTTAGGCACGAATAGTGATCTAAAGATAACGCAACAAAAAGAAAAACGGTTGGTCATTTATTTTATAGAGTGCTTGCTTGAGAAACCAAAAGCAGGGAGGCAGGAATGCAGATTGTACTGAACCAAGATATTTATTTACAAAAAAAAAAAAAGAAAACTACTGAGAAAAGCTTCTTTAGAAAAAAAAAAAAAAAAATCGTGGGTAATTTTGTGGGTAATCAAATGGTGTAACCCAATCATGGTGCACTAGCTGAAATTCTAATGATTTGGACAGTTTAAATGAAAGTTTTTTTCACGATTAATTAAGCATAAAAAAATAAATATCCATTTATTTGCTAACCGATTACCTGTTGATTAATCGATTAATCGTTGCCATTCTACTCGTCACAAACTTCCATAGATGCTTCCAACTTTGGTCCTAAACACAATCTTAATATATTACAATTAAGTTTAGTTAAGGATACAAACACAAATACAGCCTTCACAAAACTTTTGTTTGTATCAGAGTGTTTAGTTTGAGTTGTCATTTAGCATTACACAAATTCTAACTCCAATTTTGCATGCAAGTAAACTTGCAAAAAATAATGTTTACATTATCTGTTTCTTCTCTGCACTAAAGTGATCAAATTAGGGTTTTTTCTAAGAAGCAGTAAAAGCATTGTGTTCCACACGTAATTCAATTGCACATCAGCTTTTGCCAGGGGGAATGATTTCTATTAGATATGCTTGATCAGTTCATCCCATTAAAGTCAATGACTGTCCTCTTTGCTCTTCGGGGGGTTTGTTTTATAAAAGCCTAATAGGCTCGGTTGTTGTGTTGTGTGGAGATTGATTAACTGCAGTGAAGAGGAGCAGGTAACAAGAAAAGAAGATGACTTCTGTTTGTTTGGCATATTGTGCATCTGGCAGCAGGCATCGGGTGCAACTCCGACCGGACTGCGCTGACTGAACCCGTAACATTTCCCCGTTGCTGCTTTAAAAGTCAAGTTGATTTCAACTCATCCTTACCTCGATCGCACTCCTCGGTCTGTCTGTCCCGTTCTTAAGGTTTAGTCGCTCGGCTTGTTGACCTTCAAGATGAGAAGGTAATGAAACGAGACGTAGCCTCGCAGAAGTCACACCATGAACCTCTGGTGCATCCAGCTACAGTCACAACCTTCTGCCTTTTACCGTATTGACCCACATCGTGCGTGAGGAGTATCCTTACTTGCACGCAAAAGAGGATTTTGGAGTGTCTGTGGGATTTTATACTCCATACATGGAGAAGCTACTTCCTCTCAAGTATTGGCGTTCTTTCCCAGACTGTTCAGATAATTAACTCAGAATCCTTGAGGGACGATGATTGAGAGGGAACATATTTTTCCCAATCGGTGATTGTTCTGGATATTGACTAAAAGGTGCGTTGGGAGAATTTTGTCCGCCAAACCGATCTTCCTTGGATATCTGTGGAGATCAAGTCCAGATCTCGGTCATGGTAGTCCATAAGGGGGAGTTGAAAATGTGCATTAGAATAAAGTTGTAGATAAAGAAATGTAATTTCACTTTTATGGCGGATGCGACTTGTACTCCAGAGCGACTTTTAGTCCGAAAAATACGGTACTGATGTTGCACCTATTATCATAAATTTGAAAAGGTTTAGCTAATATTTCATTTATGTTCTATTGCATGCATTTTCATCTGCGGATTTTTGGATTCTTGGGATTTTTCATTTGAGGATTTAATGCTAACAGTCAGTAGTTGTGATTGAATTTGTGTGCCTTACATAATATTTAGTTTACGTAACCTGCCAACGTTAAAAGCAAGGTAAGCCAAATTGTGATTTACCGTTTCACACTGCCAATACACATAACCTCTGATGAGTCCGTTGATGCCCTTCGTCCAAAGAACAAGTGAACCAATCAAACAATTGTGAACCACCCAAAGCACAGGGGCAAGAAAATAAACCTCTTGTGCAGCTAGCACCGTCACACCACTGACGTTTCATGCGGATCTGCCCTGGCCTGGACCTTCACTGTTTGGACAAGCCATCACGCAGGAAATGGGGAACAATCACTTCACTGAGAGAATTATGTAGGGAGGGAATCAACAAGGTGTCATCTGGCACGATAAGGAAACCTAACAATGAGGTCTGGAGGAACTCCCTGATGAGCCCTACCAAACAGTTGCCAGAGACCAAGACCTCAGGAGTTAAGGGGATTTTCATGAGGCCTGTGTTCTAAATTGGACACAAAATAATAATATTAAAACACGGCACGCTGGCTTTTGCCTTCGGGGGACAAAAAAAGGAAACTGGCATTAATTCCAGGGAGAGATGATCCCTGGATGTCATTGACATTTATTGACAAAGCGTTGGTAAGCTAATGAGGTATGCTAAATTGCCAGCCTTGATTGTAACCTGCTAAAACAAGCACTTTGGTACCAAAGGTACCACTAAACCAGTCAAAGTTCATTTACAATGGTGTGAACAGCTTGCCTTCCAAAAACTGCTACATTTGCTTGCCATTCACAGGCTATAAACATCAAAGCTGATCAAATTTGCTAACAAGCTGCTAATCTCTGAGGTGACATGCAAACAGAAAGCAAACAATATTACCCTAAACTTGTAGGCATGTTGATACGGTTTGCATTACAAACATCAACCCAGGATGTTCCTATCATGTTTATATTACATATAAAGATTTTTAACAACTCTACGACAATAATTAACATGCATATGCTCAGCTAATATTAGCAAAATGTTTTTATGGATTTAGTTAACGTCTGTGCGTGTTTTTGAGACTTCATCCTGTTTTCATAAAAAGGAATGATCCATTCCAAGGACATAGAGCACATATAATAACAGTTTGTTCCTGTTCCTGCAATTTTCCCTTGAAAATACTCACCCAAGTGGAATGTAATGTTTTCATGATGACATTCTAATTTTAAATCATAACGCAGTTAAACCTCCCAATATTAACATCACACTTTTTCAGTTCACTACTAATAATAAATCTTAAACATCAGCCTTTCCTTCCCCTGCAACATCCTGACAGAGAGCTGCCACACCCACTTGAGACGTCTCACTGAGCTCAAGTCTTGATATGAAACTTTTGAGGCCTGTTCTTACTGAATTCCAAATTGTGCCACTTTTGACATTTCATTTGAAAATCAGTATAAATGAATTCTAGTGCTTAGCAAAAACTTAACAAGCCCTATTTCTTCTGACCTTTACTCGCCGGGCCGGCCCGTTGTCTTCGCCATGCGTTCGATACCCGTGCGCGGCGTGGGCTCCTAACCGAGGCTGCATGCTTGCTCAGCCAGGTCCTGCCACCAAATCACATTAGTGGGTGCGTATCTCCCACAATCTGCTGCGACAGGATTAGCCCCCAGGCGCTGCTGAAATGGATACAGCAATATACAATGTAAGAGGGAGGATGGCTAAGGGTGTGCGTATGTGCGCCTGCATGCGTGTTAGTGAGAGGATGGGGGGGCACACAGGACCAAGTCCCAGCATCTTTAAAAGGGACAAGAGGCACGTGCCTCCATTGATCTCATCATCTTGGATCCAAATGAAATGAGACGCTTTGAAAAGGTTAAATCCAATTGAAGGGTGGAATTCACAAGTTTGTTTTAGCGGTGGGGCTTTTAATAAAGCCACCAGCCCCAAAATCATTTATCTCGCTGGTGCACGTGCAAAGGACATGCACAGTGAAACGTGGACCCAACGTTATATGTAGAATCATTGGATTTTAAATGTACACTGTATAGAATATTCACAGGACATTGGTGATGTGAAAATGAAGCTTCAAATTTGCTTCATGAACCAGTTTTTGTATTTTATGACCCTTCTAGATGGCAGTCTTTGTTCATAATTGGGATATAAGGGCACTGACTTATCATTTCTTAAATCCATTTATTTAAACCAAAGAGTTCCAACCAACTGGTTCGTGAAGCATATTTGAAGCTTCATTTCAGATGGATAAGGCATCAGATCAATAGTGATGCTTAGTTACAATCTGCAACACATCACATTACAGTGCTGCTGTCTTGATTGGGTATTCACTCTTGTTTATTTGATGGGAAAACTATATTTTTCAATATTTTTATTGATTGATGGACATTTATTGTATATCTGTTAAGATAAATGGGAAATAGGAGGAAGGGTGAGGCATCAAAAAGAGGGCTGTGTTTATTTTATTATTCTCTTAAATTGTTAGGGAAAAGGAGGAGCCCACAACCAGGTATTTATTTGCTATAATCTTTATATATTGATGGATAAAAGGAGGAGTCACTCGTGACTCGTTCAATGTTTTTATTTTTAGTACAATCACAATGAAATGTCACAATTGCACATTTTCTTGTGTTCACAATATAAACATTTGTTGTAACATTGAAATGAAGATCATGTCTTTCGGAGTACAGTAATATCATGCTTGAAGAGAGGTCTACAAATATAAAGAAAACCAAGCGAGATGACTGCTGCCACCATGTGGTGACTCGTTGAATGACAGAGCCCATTAAGTCAACGTGTGCCTCATTACAAAAGTTTTTTTGTGTGCAAAACAATATTAATTACACAAATATTCTTGTTTTACTTTCAAAATTTGCAAAGTCGACAAAACAACAGAAAACATAACTGTTTGTTCGTGTGAACGCCCTCTGGAATACACTCCTTGGCTTTTTGCTCACAAATTGCCCTATTTTATTTGCGCTGGAGTTGACTTAGTGCTGTCTCAGCAAGTCGAGCGGGTATGCAAATAAACAGAACATGCAAAGCAAAAGCTCTGGCTAATTATACAGCTGTCTTACAAAGGTCCCTGTCCCTGAGTACACACATACAACATCTGCTAGCTTGGAAATCTAATAAAGCTTTGTGTAGACTAATTACACTGAAACCCTTTGCCTCTATGTAAAACAAAGGAAGGTGTGGGCACGGTAAATTCAAAAGAAAGTCACATAAGGTGGAAAGCACACAAGGAATAATGCACAGAGCAAGCCAAAGCACAATAATCAACAGTTAAAAACACCAAACACTGATTTTTTTTATTTGTTGTCTTGAGGGTGAACACAACAAATGGATTTATTTTATTTGTAATTATTTTGAATTTGTTTATCAAATTATTAGATACAATTATTCAAATCAAATTTTTTTCTATATTTATATTGGTTCCTTATTCGAGTAAAAGTCGCAGTACCAAATTTCAGGTTGCGAAGTAAAGTAGGCTTAAAGGCTGAATTTTTAAAAACAAACCTCAGTTTTGCTTAGTTTGGTAGCAAACTGTGGGAAGAAAAATGGCCAAGATGGCTAAAATACTGGCTTCAAACCAGCATGGCTCACTTCCTGTGTCTTTTCAGGATTTTGTTCTTGAGACATTTTTTTGTCTGTCTACTGATGACTAAACTTCTTGTCTCCGCCATTTTTTGTGCCCTAAGAAATTCAAGGACAAAACAAAGCAAGTACAAGAAAAGGGGGAGTGTTGTGACCAAACACATTTTTGACAGGTGCTCCAAAACGCATGGAATTAGTGTCTGCCCTCTAAGGCACTACTAAGACTGAAAAGAAAAGCGTTTTAAAAATGTCCATTAAAAAAAAGCAAGCGACATGACCTGCGACGTGGTTCTTGCGACCAAAACGAGCGGACCACAAATTGGGTTAGTCGTCCTTCTTGTCCGAGATGCTGTCTTCTTGATTCTCGCCTGCACCGCTCAGCTCCAGCTCGCCAGGCGTGGCCTCCTGGATTGCCTGATACCTCTGAAGCTCCAGATAGGTGGTGAAGAGCTTGGCGTACTCCGGGTGGCTTGTGGCAAAGCTTTGAAATTCACCTGAGGGATCCCCAAAAAATATTTTCTAATTTATTTGCGGACTTGTCACGGAATACCAAATGGAAGAACTATTTTTAGAGTTTGAGTCAAGACTGGAAAATGTGATTTTTGGTGGACATTGCTGCCATCTGCAGGACACATTTTCACACACACATTTGCACCTAAAGAAAATTAATTTTTTTTAAATACATAAATCAATTCCACACGGCCATAAGTTCTGCATTTAGTATTGTTTGAATGTCATCTGGTGACATCTTGGTGTCGGGGATCTACGTTGGAGTGAGTTGATTTATTCTTTAAAACATCAGTAGATCTTTCACACCATCTTGTAGACAATTAAAAACTTTTTGGGGGGTGTCATTTAATTGGGTTATTTTGCGACAGCGCTCAGTTTCTATCCAGCGTAAAACTGCAATGATTCACTATATTGCAAAATTTTACTAAACACATTCAGTATTTAAAACAACCACCCAACTTTGTCTCGCTAGAAATAAGAAACCCCAAAGATGGGCTAAGAAATAGCATCTACGTAGCGGCGTTATGCTTCAAGTGACAGAAAATCGCACAAACGGTGCAGCAACACATATAGACAGACAATATATCACAATATAAAAATATCCACCTCTTGCAACGAATTAAACTCATAACCCAATGCACCAGTGTAAATTCCAGAAGTGATAAACGTGGCGTACTCACTGAACGTGATAAACCCCGAGGCGTCGGCGTCAATTTCCTTGAAAAGTTTGACCATGTTGAGATCAGACACGCCCAAAGCGGAGCGCAGCAGCGCCGTGAACTCCTCCCGGGTGATTTTCTCATCCTCGTCAGTGTCAAACAGCTAAAACAAAAAGAAATATTTGAATGATACGCCTGTGCAGGTAAACATACCACAAAGTTTCTCCTGTGCAAGTTCATCTTGAAAGGGAAACTTTGTAATAGCATTCTATTGTTTTTTGCAGTCCTTTTCCGAAACCACATTTGTTGTCCTGGTCAGGGGTAAATTGACTCCGAGACTGACTCCCAAGACTCCCAAGGCGCTCGGCAGCAGACACAGATTATTACCGTGACATGATCCAAATGTCTTTGAATGCGGCTGTCTGCTTCCATTTCACAGCAGAGCCACACACTCGGCTTTCAGTCGTCTCATCTACGCTTCTCTAACATCAGTGGAATAACGTTCAGTTGTCATTTTAGATCGCAAAATGAACATACCCGGAAAGCCATACGCAGCACATCATCAGTGTTAGCAGGTCGACACAAGATGGTCACGCCGATGACATATTCTCTGAAATCTATGGTGCCATCGCCATTCTGTGAAAGAACCATACACATGAAAGTAGAGATGAGCCAGTAAATTATTTTAATATCATTTATATTATCTGGTCTGGCCAAAGCATATTTCAGGGAGGCAGTGCCCCTGTGGCCCCCCCTTCTAGCTCTGCCACTGCTGCATACCAATAGATTGACTTGTCCACCTAGCTAGTGTGAAATTAAACACCAAAAATTTGACCTGCCTATTTGAGTATTATGACAAAAGCATAGGTGAAAATTGTGCCATATGTCTTGTGAATAATTCAAAATTTATTACAAAGATATGAATTGTTATACCCGGTCAAAGAGCGCAAAGAGTTCCTCCAGGGTAGGGTTGATGGGGAGCTTTAGAAAGCTGGCAAACTCCTCGATAGTGATGCGTCCGCCTTTACAGGAAATGGCCATGGCAGCAAAACTGTCCAATTCTTTCCTCACGTTGTCCCATTTGATACTACAAAAAAAAAAAGACAGCAGGTTCATGATGTGTCAGTTCAAAGCCAAGCTGCTAATCGTCCTACTTGAGTTTTCGACTGATTTTGGTGAATTCAACCAGGCCGGCTTCCATTGGCAGCGTCAACTCGCCGGCCGAGATCATCAGACGGCAGTCCTCGTAGGTGTGGTCCGTCACGGGAACGCCCAAAGCCCTGCAGGCGTCGTTTAGCACGATACGTACAGAAAAATCCCAGTCGGACTCATTGCATATGTTTTTTTACCCACTTGGCCATGATGTCTCTCACTTTGCTGGCGAGCAAAGCAGGGCTTTTTTTCTCTTCTTCCGTGGGAATGTGAGGAGGCAGAAACTAAAGAACACAAGATGACAGTGACACAATATCAACATTTTGACAGTAGTCATCCACATATTTATTATAGAAAATATAATTTTGCAGGAACAGAGTCATACAATGAATTTTTCTATTCGTTCGGCATGCTCTTTGTCTATCGTGTTTAAAACAAACGTTGAAGCCTAATTTACCTCGATCTCCACCGTGGTGTACAGCTGACACAGCGTTAGAAGTAGCAATGTCCTCCTGCACACGATTTAATCAGTAGGTGTCATGAAATGCATCAAATCAAGGAATTATTTTATGTGCACGGTTGTTATTTGATAAGGAAAGATGATTTGGTGTGATGAGCACACTTACGAACTGAAACCCTGCCAAGTCCATGTTACTGTGTCCTGGAAAAGCACACGTATGTTCAGTTGACACACGGTTAGGGACGCACACAGATCCGTATGTCGCAACTTACTATTTTATTCGGATATCTCAGAATGATGGGCTGCACGGGTACACCTGGAATAAAGGCACCTATAGGAAAGAATGCAAGAAGAGAAAAAAAGTCAGCATTTCTGGAGAATTTTTTTCATAGATTTTACATTGCCAAAATATTTTCCCTGCATACTCATAATTCACTATTTCACCATTTTGAGGTATCTTGGTGCCATGGAACTATGTTGAAGTGATCGGATTAGCTATAAGTAGTGCTTTGCTGCCATCTATATTAAATAGCTTTTCAGGAGGTGTCAATTACGTACGGATTTTTACAAATTAGTCTAATCTTGGTTTCAGCCTTCCTGAATGCTTTCCTTCCGCTTTCTCTCAAATTCCAACAACAAGCATTGCTCGGTCCAATAATTATAACTCTAAATTGTCAGTAAGTTTGTTTGTGTACATCTTGGGGTCTAATCCAGGGTGCATCAGAAGTTGCAGCTCGCAGTTAACTTAATGAAAACAGGAAAAAGAAGGAATAATTTGAATACCTAGTTTGAATGTGATGAGACACGAGCGATTTGTACACGTCCCCTCAGGAAATATCAAAACCTGAGGAACAAATCAGTAAATCAAAAAACATATTCAACCAGCTTCTATGTCAAACTCTTAAATTCTTCTTTAGTAACAAGGTGTGGCTTATTGGTGGTTTTTTTTTTTTTATACCTGCGGCCAGAGACCTCCTGACTTGGCTCTGCCAACAATTTCTTGGATGGTGTTCTTTCTTGAGTCAGGGTCTTTTCTGGACACCAGTACTGGCTGGAGGCAGCGTACGAACCCTGCGAGAAAAGATAAAAGAAAACAAAAGAGGTGCCATGGCTGCTCCACCAACATCTTATATCCCGAAAGCGAATATAATATAATATAATATAATATAATATAATATAATATAATATAATATAATATTAAAAATAAAAAGTGTCTCACTGCCAAATATGGGCGTGGCCAGGTTCTCCACACGGGACACAGTGGAAGGCAAGCCCGCCACGATGCACACTATGCCATCGAAGAAAGTGGAGTGGGGGGCCACGGCCAGAATGGGGGCCTCGGCGCTGCCCACTTGTTTGCCCTTCACGACCACCCGGAAGCCCATGCAAAAGTAATAGGCTCTCCCCAGGGCGGCCATCACGCTCTGACACATCAGCCTGCGGATGGCACGAATTTTTGTTTAGCATCCAAAGAGTGAAGTCCACAAGGGTCTTATTTATTTATTTTTTTAAATAATTTCCAATGTCTTTGCAATGAGGATTGCAAAACATTGTACAACTTAAGCCTGCAACCACTTTTGACTTCCGTCCTTCACTTCCTCATTGCTAAAGTCAACTGCTTCGACCGTTCCCATTCTGTTTGACTACGGCAATCAGATAATGGAGGAATTAAAAATAAACAGTGCAAGAACCCAAACGGTTTATGGTACTCACTGCCCGTGTTCTAGGAAGTCAGCTAAAGTAACACTGCTGGTGCAGATATGATCTCCCCCCCCAAAAAAAAGAAAAGCACTTAATACAAACAATGTCAATATCTATTTGTTTTGATGATACGCTGCTTTGCCTGGCGGGCATTTTTGGTTTGGAAGGCAAATCCGAGAACAAGCTCGTAAAATTGAGTACATCCTCTAATGATTAACAGCACAGATTTTTTTTCACTACCAAAGTTTTAAATGACCATTTGAGACTACAAAATGACTTTTTAAAAATATTACAAAAGGATTATTTCAACAACTGGAATGTAATGTAATGCGAGACAGGAAGAGTTCAGCACTCTTTTGATCATTTGTGTTGTCACTGATGGTGTAATGTGTCATGTATTCAGTTCCTAATCAGTGACGGTGTGAAAATAAGAGCGAAAGGCTGTCTGTCTCTACAATACCGGTAAATACGATCAGCCCGAGGGGTGTGTCTGCTTTTTCTCAGTCAGCTGTGATACGCCTCAAGTTCTCATAATGAGCGATATAGAAAATGCATTTGCGTTGATATTGTTATTGTGCAGGACAGCGGTTTAAATGGGTTGCTATCATACTGAATGTTGTTTGCCTAATGCCGTAATCCTAATTTCCGTCTATAAATGTACAGTAAGCCCCTGTGTATCATCGGGGATACGTTCCAGACCTACTCTGAATAATGTGAAAAGTAATAATATAGAGACCATACATCGTTCAGTATTGGTGGTGACTTCATTGGGTTATAGGTTATCCATGTCATGGTCACAGATGCTAGCTTTGTGCTGATAGCTACTGTTGGGAATAGAAAGCTTCAAATTGCTTCATGAACCAGTTGTTGTATTTTGGGACTCTTCTACATGGCACATTGGGCTGAAAGTACACTGACCTGCCATTTCGTAAATCGCTCAATTTAAACCAACAATGTCATGTAGAGGAGTCACAAAAATACAACTGGTTCATGAAGCAAATTTGAAGCTTCATTTTCATACCACTAATGATAACATCCGCATGGTACTTTTCATTTTTGGCCCGAATGAGTAAATCGAGTTACAAACTTGGTCAACAAATTACATTTGTAAGTATCTGCTTTCTTTCCCTCAACCATTAACCAGGTTACCTTCTCCATCCTGTCATTGGTGCCACTGCTCCCTTCAGAGGATGCTTGAAGGTGATGATGACAGCCACTGGCCAGGTCACCATGAGGACCAATGAGATGAGGATGGCTCGGAGAGGAACCAGGATGATTCCCTGGAGGACACACTGCACAAACACAGTAATAGTTGTGTCAGGAAAGACACATTCCATGCGTCAAATCCAGATCAATAAGCAGCACATAAGGGCTCTTATTGTTCTGGCTGTGCACACTGCAAAGCAGATTACAGAGGCCGGAGGGGACATGCAATCAATCCCACGCATGTGGCCACGCTTTTAATTCTACTTTGCATTGATACTAATGCGCCATTGTCACTCACTTTGATTATGGTGGCCTTGGACAGTTTAGTGTCCTGCACAAAAGGGTTGATGACAGCAGGCAGGAGCAGTGATTGCTGCCTCGGCAGGGCGAAGACGCGTTCAGACGGCATCGCGAGGCAGGAAAAAGATGCACGGTGCAGTTACAGGAGCAGCTTCATGTTATCATTTCACTTCCGCGTCGGAGAGCCTCATCTACCGCTTTCTCTTTTTCTTCTCCTTTTGCCTATTGCACACGGAAAATCTCAGCGTTCCTGCTAGCAAAACAGACAGCCGAAGCCATCCCGGAAGTGACCCAACTCAAGCTCCGCCTCTCCTACTTCACCGATTTGACAGATTGTTAAACAAACTTAAAAAATTAATTCTTCAATAATTTTTGATAATTAGTTGTAACATTTTCCATTATAAACAAAAACTTAAAAATAAATAAGTAAATAGGGTGAAAGACGTTTCACGAAAAATTATTCATCAATGTAACCTATGATACATTTAGTTTTAGGGTTAGGGTTAGGGTTAGGGTTAGGGTTAGGGTTCTCTGCTTTGGAAATGCACTCATACCCGTAAACCGTGGGAGTACATTTGCAGATTTATTGTGAATAATGTCTCATGTAACTTCGAGTATACTTTGCAGAATGTAAGTTTTGGCTTTTTAAAGTGTGACAACAAAACAAAACAAACAAACAAAAAAAACCTAAACTAAAAACTAAAAAATCTCATTATAATTCTAACAAAGTCTCATATTCACAAATGTAAACTCGCAAAGGTTAAACCAATTTTTGTGCGTATATGAGCTAAAGAAATGATTACTGTTAAAAAAGAAAAGAAAAGAAAAAGAGAAACACGTTTATTGTACTGTACTAAAATTTCCACAAGGTGGGGCAGTTTTATGTATTTAAAAAAGTATTAAACAGCACAAATGGTTATGGTCAAAGGTTTTGGGACAGATTTTCAGTTTCTGCCATCTTCGGTTTGGTTTATTGTATATATAAATCACATCCATCTCACATCATTACCTTATAATGACCATCTTTATTAATGACAGTAAAAAAGTGCACAAGCATGGAAACCAAGACAAAAAAAACTACCACTGTATCAACAAGTTGAGTGTAAAACAAATAGATTTTTTTTGCAATACTACAGCGGTACTTTTGTCATGATTTTATCATGCAGCAAACAAGACCTAAAGGGCCAACCTGTGCCTTCAGTCCCTCAGTACCAAACTAAAACATTAAAGCTTCTACAAAGTGCTAAACAAGAGGAAATTAATGGCTGTCTAAACATATTCCTGGAAACTCCCCCACTTCAGACATTACACAGAATATAAAAATGCATGTATCTACAAATGAGTGTCAAATTAAAAGATCACAACTATTTGTTGCGTAAACATATCCTTCAGTTTGACACTCCATTGCGTGCATTTTCTTAAGAAAGTTTCTAAAGCACCATATTCGGTCACAGAGATTGTGCAAAAGTCTTTTTTTTTTTTCAAATGTAGTGCACAACCACGAGCAAATCAACTATAGTCAAATACATTTCTTATAAAAACTACTTTAAACACTTTATCTCAGCCAAAAGTGGAATCCTCATACTGTTTACAACAAGCTCATCACGGTAAAAAAAAAAAAACTTTTCATTTTAGTGTGGACATACCTGATGTCACTGTTAAAAAACTGGATTAAAACCAAATAACTATACAAAAGAAAGAGTACAAGACATAGTAAATGTGCATGTGCTTGACAAATGAATCGTCACACATTAAAACCTAGCTGTGTTTCGCTGTATAGAAAGTCCAATGGAGGCTTCCGAGGCAGGATTAAAACGCAGCGTGCGCCGCAGCGGCCTCGGGTCGAGTATGATAAAGTGTTTGGCATTGTCCTCATCACAGGTGATGTGCTCAACAGCCGAGCCAGTCCTTTGTGACTTCGCCCAACTTGACGATCTTCAAGCTGCTGTCCTCCAGTTTGAAATAGTGGTTGCCTTTGAAGAAGTAGCTGTAATCTAGGAAAGATGAGCAAAGAGCACAAAATACTGAAAAATGGACACACTCCATAAAGAGACTTGCTTATATTGCTCATAAACTGCATTCATTTTAAATATGAAATACAATTTAGAGCAACAGCGCCTTCGGATGGATCTGTTTTGACATTGGCCCACTTTACTGCTTGATGCATAGTGGCCACACTTGTTAAGGCTTCTCCAAATGTTGCAGACAGGGGCTCGTCTGTCCTGCTGCACAGACTCACTTTTATAAAGATTAGCAAAGCCGCAATGGAAAAAAACCTTGGTCACGTGTCACTGGCAAAACATTCCCATTCACAAGGGAGGCCCATGGTGGTTTTCACCGATGTCCATTCCTGAAACTTACCCTGCCTGTATTGCTTTTATCCTGTCCTGTTAACATTACATATAGTTTAGTTGACTTCTACATTGTCTACTGCTTTAAGTACTGAATTGGTCGTGTAGTCATAATTGGGTCATCATTGCATCCAGAATGGATTTGCAGACACCATGTCTTATGTCACCTGAAGGCCACAATGTATTTGGTAAAAGTAGGAATATCCCCCAATTATTTTTTTGGGGTAACTTCACTTTTATCTAATGACACTTAACTCCACGTAAAGTAAACATCAGGGGACAAAATCATCAATTACCAATTCCGTTGAGACTGAAGGCAGCATCAACGCCATCTGGGATGCCATTCCAAGCTTCAGCAATAACTTTGGGGAAACCGCTGTCCATCGTCTTTGTATTTTCATCATATCTGCAAGTCACAAGTTCATTTAGCAAAAACTATTGGGAAATCGAGGTCATTTGACAAATAAATTGTTCCTCACCTCCAGAATTGCTCCCCAGCAAAGAGGTAAGTCTTCTTGTTCTTCCTAAAGCTGAAAGCGGCATCAATCTGTTCCAGGTCGGCTGGCAGGCCGAGACTGTCGAGTCTCTTGGGGTAGCCTCTCTCCAATTCGTCCGCCTTGTACACCCACAATTGATTGCCTGGATGACAAAAGCACAACGATAGCTAAAAATAACCAACTATGTAGCCCGTTGGGCATCAACACAAAATGGATGACAACACAAGATGAGTGTAGCTTCTCCAATGAGGAGATTTAACCATCCCAAAATAATAACAATCTATATTGTTGAACAAGGAAATTGAGTCAAAAGCCCTAATTAACATAAAATGCACAATATTACTTGATTGGTACCTATAGCTAGACTAGGCATGTTTTTGCAGCAGACACATATTATGTAAAGCTCATCCTTGTCCAAGGACATTATTATTTCATTTAGTTTAGTCAAGCCCAAAGAATGTTTGGAGAACCACTAATAATTGGCACATGGGATATCCCCACCAACAATTCCAGAAAATGGAAATGGCTGACGATTTAAAAGCAAAGTCATCCAAGTGGTTAAGGAGCAAAGACAAGTATTTGTTTCTCATGAAAAAAGAGCAATTCCAACAATCAGCATGTTTATTCATCAAACCTGAAAAGAAGACTGTTTTCTCCTCCACTGGGTTTTCATAGACGGCGTCTATCTTGCTGGGCAAGTCAGGCCAGTAGGTGGCCACCAGCATGGGTCCATTGGGCTTGCTTCTGAAGCTTACTGACCTGAACAGGAACCTGGCACAAAGACAAGAGGTAAAAAGAGGGCGGGAGGTGAGGGTGGGCTAAGAGTACAGAGTTGAAAAAGGGGTTGGGCGGCTTGTTCGACTTGTGGTCGCATCAGCCCACAAAGGCGTGATTCACGAGCATCTGGTTCCCGTTAAGACCCGAGGCTGCGCCAGTGGAACAAGACCCTTCTTGCCCGGATTTGCAATACAGCGACGCAACAACAACAACGGCCGCTTCCCAAACGCTTTTCCACTGACCCAGTTTTCAAAAGGAAAATGGAATGCCAGTTTTTTTAAGCAGAGGAAGAATTGCCAAATCAAAATGAGAAATATAGCCATCAATGCTGATCTAACTTTGCTCTTCATGAATCTGTCTGCAAGTTCCTAAAGATCTCCAGTGTTTTTAGTGTGACAGTAATACTCTGACTTTCCAGAACTTAGTAAAAAACACAAAATACAATCCATCTATTATTTTAAAAAACCTTAGAACTGTGCATGAAACAAGTATAAATTACACCAATAAAAGCAAGGAATGAGCATAAAACTAGAGAATGTGTAAACACGGGTTGAGTGGCCAGCTAAAAAATATTTTACTGCACTTTGAAGAATAAACATGTCGAAACTGCAATAGATAAGATCTTTATATGTCTAACGGTCGCTTAGTATGAGAGTAAAATGCACAAACAGGATATGTACACTCAAGAAATAAATATGGTTAGGCTATCAGACTGTTAAACCTTAAAAATCTGCTTGGACATTTCAGCATTATGAGTCACAGGGAATCAGGTTTCAGCACAGCTTGATTTCCAAACAATGAGCCAACAATTATGAGGCCTACAAAGAATTTGATCCTCTGTAAATGTAGTGAAATAAAAGCGAATTTTCCGAGTTGGATTCTGGTTTGATTCAAACTCAAGCTTGTCCAGGAGAAAAACTTCATTCCTTAGTCAGGCTGTCTTATTTCCTCCAGAGAGTAGTAGGTATCAAAGTAACTAAATATCAAAGCTTGTATTTACTTTGGCATCCCCAAAAGAATTCTTCGTCAGCCAAATGCTCAACCGCTAGCACAATTTTCAAGAAGACCGATGTACAAACAGCATGAGTAATTGCTTACGCAGCGGTTCGTGCGTAGCAATGTACACAGCTATTTGTATTGTAAGCTGTTTTTAGTTTGAACGCGTAACATAAAAAACACCAGCTTCAAGTGGTTGGACTTACCATTTCTCGTAAACAAATAGTGTTAGCATTAGATCTTCATAAGATTTTAAAGTAGCAGAGAGAACTGTAGCTGTTGAAAAGAATCATAATAGACAACAATAAAAACTCTCTCAAATCTACATATTCACAATGTTAGGCTATTAGATGGAGCAGAATGAGAAGGTGCAGTGTTTGTAGCAACTAGTGATGGCAAATGAAGCTTCAAGATGATTCATGAACCACTTGTTGTAATTTAACACTACTGGTTCATGAAGCATCTTGAAGCTTCATTTTCCCATCACCAAATCTGGTTACAGGGATCCAAGTTGGTTCAAAATAATGTTACATATTTCATTTCGTTTACCTGTCTTTAAAGAAGAAAGTCTCTCCTCTAATTTGGGCAACAGCATCAAAAGTAATGGGCTCCTTACAGATGTCCATGGGGGTAACGGGTCCCTGGGTTGGTGGTAGAGGCTTGTCAGTAGGAATGCCTGGAAATAGAACAGACCTTTGTCATTCCTTAGGCTGTTTTAAAATCAATTTATGATTGTATGGCATTTGGTTCCAACCATATAGCTCCTGGATGCCCTTGATATCATCGTTAGAGAGTCTGAAGTCTTTGGTGTAGGTGTAAATAGGGGCCATCAGTGCACCAGTGTCTTCAGAGTGCTCCAAACCAAGGGCATGGCCAAATTCATGAGCAGCCACCAGGAATAAACTGTAACCTGAAAACAATTTGTGTGATCAAATATGTAATATATAATATTGAGTGATACGATATGCATTGGTTGGTTACTACCTTGGGCTGGGCAGAAACCCCACTTGCGGTCATCATCGTAACTCTTGGTCGTACCACACCACTTCTTGCCATCACTGCGCCCGGACGTGGTGCAGGAGTCATAGGTGTCTCCCAGGAAGGTGAAGGGGAAGACACAGGGCCCCCCTTCACTGTTGCCTCCCACGGTTGACATGGCTGCAAAAAAAATACGATTTGAATAATGCTTATGAGAACCACAAACTCGTGTGTTATGACACTAACAATGGAGAACATGACACGATGTACATGTGAAGCAGAAGAACATGTAAACAAAACACAGAAAGGTCTAGAGTCGGGATTCAAACCTGGAACTACAAAACCATGAGGCAGACTAACCACAGCTAAAAATAGATATACATAACATAACATAACATAACATAACATAACATATACTTGAGTGGAGAACTTTCACATACTAGCTGAAACAAGCTTGGAAACCAGAAGCCTCTCACTTCATTTGCTAACCACACAGAATCCCAGTGGTCATACTTCTCTATCATAAAATAGAGCACATCAAAATACTTTCACATGGCTTTGGTAGACCATGAACAAGACCGGAAACCCTCAAATGAATCTTCCCTGGAGAGGAGAACACCCATCAGGGCGATCAACGCTTTACAGTCCTGTAAACAAAACCGATAAAATCCAAAAGAAGAATGCACCACCGACCGGTTTCGGGGCAGAAGCCGTAGGTTTTGTCCTGGTCGTAGTTGTCGGTTGTGGCACACCAGCGATAGCCGTCATCTCTTCCTGTGGTGGTGCAGCTGTCATACTTGTCGCCCTGGAAGGTGAATGGAAATTTACACGGAGCGCCTTCGGCATTTCCACCCAGGGTGAAGAGCACTGCAATGTCAAGGTTGAGACAAACAAAGCGTTAAACCGGGAACGGTATATTTCGACAATCAGGCACAATTTTCCCTTCATTACATGTTTGACAATTTCCTAAAGTGGGGCAAACATTTTGGAAAGAAAATGAGTCCCCTACAAAACCACATAAAAAAGTTCTTTCCTGGCAAAGTCTCACATCTACTTTCTTTCAGTACATAAAGAACAGATGTCATTCATTAGGTCTCTCGGGCCATGACTTACATTCGTGAGGACAGAAGCCATATTTGCCATCGTCGTCAAAGTTGTAAGTGGTAGAGCACCACAAGAATCCGTCGTCGCGGCCTTGAGATGTGCAGCTGGTGTACTCGGTCCCCTGGAACAGGAAGGGGAATTTGCAGAACTCTCCGTCCGCATTCCCGAACTTCACCTTTACCACTGTTTTGAAAAAGAACCAAGAAGATTCAACTGCCTGAAACTCATTCGGGTCACCTGTTTCAAAAGAGAATGCACAACTTTGGCAAAGTTCTACCTTGGCCATCTCCGAGCGTCCACTGCTCGTCGTCGTCAAAGTGGGAGTCGCCGCCTATTCCTGGGCCGGGTGCGAAGGCGTGCGCCAAGAGGCCGTCTTTGCCATCAAATGGGTAACCATCGCCATGCTCTGTTGACGACACAGTATGGATTTCATAAGCATCTACAGCAGGGGTGTCAAACTCTGGCTTGTGGGCCAAATCTAGCCCACAGTGTAATTATATTTGGCCCGTGAAGACAAATTGTGCATGGACTGTGTCAATACAAAAATTGCAAATTGTCTTGACTTTTAAGATGTTACTCGCAATTTTTACTACCATTCCGCTTTTTAAACATTTTAACAGTTTTTACTAGTCAGTTTGTTGTGTAGCCTATACTGTATATAATATGACAATCATACATTTATTTGGGTTGACAGTCAAAATGGCCTGAAGAAGAAAACTACGACTATGATGCGGCCCACGACAAAAATAAGTTCGACAATCCTGATATACAGTATGTCAGGTCAAAAACTGAGTTTTTCCTTTGGGGTTATGACCAGGGGATTTTGAGAATATTCATCAACTGAAGGCATGTGAAGCTCTTCGAGAAGTTTCTGTGATTAAGGGGGACAGAAATAAACTTGACTATTAAGATTGAAGTCATGTTCAAATTCTGCTTTTGTGGTAACTGTGACGGTGATCCAGCAAAACACAGGACTGCGTTTATTGACATACCATTGCGACCAAAATTGATCATAATGTCAGCCTCTCCGTCCATTAGGCGATTGAATGACAGCGGTGTGACATCACTCCACACTTTGAAGGCTCTGAAGAAAGCGTCATTGATGACTTCCTCATCTAGATCCGGAGTGTAGCCGAGAATTCTGTGGAGTTTAAAATAAAATGGTGACAAGAAGCAACCACTATCTCAAAGCAACAGAGATTGCAGAGGAATTTGGCTGGAGGGGGGAGTGAGTGTGTGCATGTGTGTGTGTGTGTGTGTGGGGGGGGGCATGAATCATGTGGTGAAAAAAAATGCTGATCTATTTATTTGGGACATAAAACCGCTCATCTGGAGAAACCAAACATTTTTGTAAACCTCGAAACACAACACCTGCATCAGTACTGCATAAGAATGACGGTTCTAAAAAGAAAAAAACAGTTTCACGGCCCAGTGGATGGTGGTGAGGGGGCTGTTTGGGAATGTTGAGGGAGGGGCTGTTAAAGTGGGTTGGGATGGGGGTTAATACAGACAAAAGTTTCTTTTCCAAGCCTATCTTATCCTCCCCAACATGGTGGATGAATAAATACCACCACACAATAAATTCTACATTATTTAGATGTTAGCATAACAGTATTTTAGAATTTTAACGACCCTCATCATATTATAAATAATCCATTTAGTTTCTTTTTTAATTTCAACAATTAAAGGAGTTAAATGAAGAATAGTTCATGCTCTGACCTATATGTGATGTCTTTCTTCTGCCACAGTGGTTTTCTGTGGAAGAAGTTATAGTTGGCCACATCTGGCACACCGCAGCGGGGCTTCTTCATGATCTCAACAGTCTTGGCGTCAATCTCGCCAGTCTCTTGCAAGGAGAAGAACTTTTGCATTTTTTTCAAGGTGTCCTTAAGCACCATCAGGTTGCATCGGTCTTCCGGGCACCCATAGAATGTGTTTAGGTAGCGCTATAATAGACAGGAAGATTTTGTGGAAAATTATTACAAAGTTGCACAAAAAGAGATTGCAAAAGAAAAGTAAAAAAAACTTACCAGTGCAACTTCTTTGTCTGTTACGGGAGTGTCATCTCCAAGAAATTTGATGATAGGAGAAGGGGCAGCAGATGTTGATTTAAAGTGGATGAAATGGAGCAAAAACACACTCACAAAAACTGACACTAAACCCATTTTGAAAGCCTTTTGAGTGTCCTGAAAAGTTGCTCAAAGTTTCTCGAAGGTCCTCCTGTGTGTGCAGCTTCTGCTCTTCTGCAGATTTTTTCTTTCTTTCTTTTTCCTTTCACCTCAAGCGCTTTCTCATTTTTTTGCTTACACAAGCACTTTTTTTTTCTTCCTTCTTTGTGCGCAGCCTTGGAGCCGTGACGAAAGCAGAGCTGAAAGTGGGAGGCATGATGATCTAAGGTGGATAAAGTATGTCTGGAAGGGCCACATACGGGCCTTTGCATTAGTTGTTGCATTGGTTTTGTTTATACAATTGGCTAATGCATTTGATATTCATAATAAATGTATTTGTATTATGAAATGCTTTTGCACCATTCTTAAGCAAGTAACAAGCTCAGATGTTAAGTGCAACTAATACCAGTGATAGCATTCGTGAAAAACATGACCATAATCACAGATGAAATGTTTTCTGACTATCGTGTACTTTTGTCAAATAATTTATTTCTTAGAAATATTTTTATCCACTGTCCTGATAATGATGTGACTCAACATATGAATTAGGATTTCTTTATACTTCCTTCTTGAAACTTTTAGCATCACGTAATTGTACAGTATGAAAAGTTGAGTTGATGCTTTTATAAACCCTGAATTCAGTGCCACACGTTTTTATGAGCAACACTGACACCCGGCGGCAAAAACGAGCAAGTACGTAAATTGCTCAAACACTGACGTCTGGTGGCGGAAAGTGGGAAAAGCCCAATTGAAAAATAATCTTGAAATGTCCACTGAAGCAAAATAAAAAAAAGTGTTTATATATAATTATTAATATCCATGCTACCAGTCTAAAGTTTGAACACCGTTAGTCATTCAATAGGTTGTGTGTTCACAAATTGTAACTAGTATTGAAGCTTTTGATGTAAATTTTTATGAAGCAGATGCAATTATGTGACAGTTCTGAGTTCAACCCGAGGGACAATAAAATCGAGGGCATCTTGCAATTAGATTCACTATTCATAAATAATTAAATCTAATCACATTAATTTTTTACAATACACATACATTATAAATGAAAAACTGTAACATATGTGTAACGTCAGAAACAATAAAAATGTTTAAATTATCATAATTCAGAACATGTGGGAGAAAATAAATGCGTGAATAATAATAATAATACAGTATTTAAAGATTTACTGTAAAGTTATTTCTAATGCAACTTTACTGGCCTCTAGTGGCCAACGTGTGGCTTGCCCCTGGAGCGTCTCCGTCCCATTGAAGTCAAGATCTTTGGCATAAATCTCCAATTACGTCCATTCCCGCTTGACATCACTTTTTTCCGCTCTTGTGGCATATTACTGCCAACACACCACAGCAAGCTCAGATTCTCTAATGAAGCACTTTTGACAGACGACAGGCCCCAAACAGGACTTGGTGGTTTATCACACAAAGCAACCCCCCCTTTCCGCTTTAGCCATGCTACATATAGTTAAATTTTCTGACCAGACAACATCCAGCCTGTCACTTATTCCATGTGTGCCATCCCTTAAAAGGCTTGATCCCTCGCAGAGACCGGAATTTCAAAATGGCTGCCTATGAATACACACAGGCCCTCCTGCCTCTTCCAATAAAAACTGGGAGAGAAGTTAGGCTTAACTGCAACTGAACATATCTGTGCATATGAATACTATTCTGCAGGGAGAAGATAATGTTTTGATTTGCATGTAAATTGTTTTCTTCAGGTTGGAACCAACAATCTGTGTTTTTAGCATACATGTGTTTAGATGTTGAATTTTATTTGTATTTATTTGCTGCACGGGTGGCAGACTCAAGTGGAGCTGATATCTACTTATCAACACCTAATACACAATCCCAGGTAGGCATTATGCCACATGCCTGTTGAGTATAAATGCTACCTCCTGACACTGAATGAGGTCAACTTGTCAATTTTACGCTCGCAAAGGTAATATCGGAATTGTAACAGTTCTAGCAATTTTACGCGTTCTGTATAAAAGCCACTAGTCGGCAAATTATAACCTGTGAATTGCTCCATTCTTAAATCCCGCTTATCAACAATTTCCATAATCAAAAGTGCAATAATATTTTTTGGGTTAATTTACCCTTGCAATTTGTTAGTTGAATCAATTTATTCATTTTAGCCCATTGCAATCATTTTCAGCTACTGATGGGGGATTGGGGCAGAGGGGATGGGGGTCTTACATCCAGGCCTGAAGTCTGTTCAGCTGGACGGGGGTCAAACAGGCAGGGGGCATGACGATACCAAGCCAGCTGGAGCCCAATGACTTGACCCGGCATTACTTCCAGAATGTCCCATTTGTGGCCATCCTGCTGGCATTCCTGGAAGAAGCCACCCTTTCTTATTATTAATGGTGTGAATTGTTGATGTGCTGGACTGGATGACCCTGTACGAGCATATGGCATCATTCACTCATTGGATCGGACAGGACACCTCCATGGATTCCATATCAGGGCTGTCCATTCATTCTGCAGTTTGGAAAGACATCATCCACATCCCGATTCAGGATTATAAAGAACAGATGACCCCCCTCACCTCACCCAAAAAAATATATAAAACAAAAACACTCAGTTTGCTATCAGTGCAGTTTGAACAAAACAATAATATGGAGAAATTGTGTCAAATTGTTGACCTGGCCAAGCTCCTATTCAAAATTGAAAAAAAAAAAGATTTAATTTAACATGATACAAAACGGAGACAAAAAAAATGCAATGTTTTCTAGTGTCTCATGACACTGTGCGTTTTAGAGTCTTAGAGTCTGCCGGCATTGTTTGTTTCTCCATTCGCAGGAGTAATTAAGCAATGGCGGCTGAGTAAATGAACTTTGCAACAAGCTGTCAATAAATCTGTTTCATGCTAACTTAATTTGGCTAAGCGCTGTGTTACAGAACCCGGCGATACACACTATATCACTGGATGATGAATTATTGAGTATACAGTAAATCCATTATCTCGGGCATATTTTATTTATGATTCCGGCAAGACACGGGAGGAGTTTAACACTGCCGGGGTAATCATTGTTGTGCGTTGTGTCGCCGAATCAAAGAATGGCGCCATTTGACTGACAATTTGTTTTTGTTTGCGCGCCAGGCCCGCAGCGACATTAGCCCGATTGCCTCGTTTAACGGCGTCGTTCTGTTTTCCCCTCAAGCGTGCCTTGTAAACACCGACGCAGCAAACGCACAACGTTCCGCAGAAAAGATGGAGGGGGTCTCTGATGGTATCGCGATAATAGGTCAACAGCTGCATTTAAAAAATGGATCGTATCCTTGGCTTCGGTGCTTAGGGAGGTTGATTTGGAAGCTCAACGTTGGGCCTCGGCGGGGATGAAGGAAAGTTGCCTTTGATGAGTACAGCGTGTAAATGATTTGTGTGCGTTTGTAGGACACGGGGGCTGGCCTGCACTCGCTGCCAGGAAGTCTAGAAGTTTAACTTTATCAGGATGTCAAGTTGATCGAACACTTGGATAAGACTATTCGGAAAAAAATAGTGAACGGTTATATTTGTGAAAATAATTCAAAATCTCAAGCTAAGCAAACATCAGAGTTGGTGATGGGTTTCAATTCCGGTGTCAAACCAAATTCAAAACCCCCAAAGGGTTTCTAATCTGGTTTGACTCTGCCCATTTTTGTATTTTGGTTGTACTTCCGAGATTTATTTACAGTCTAAAAAGAGGGTCGTCCCCATCGAGGACAAGCAAACAGTCTGTTCGTACGTGGTTTCCCTGAAGGGGGGGGGTCATCAAGGGCTTTGCTTGTGCAATCTTTCAAGGAACTCAATTATTGATGTCTTACTCACATCATAGACAAATTAGCCTCAGAGATACTTTGTAGTGGTGAGGACATAGGCATGAAATATGAATTGCTAACTGGGATTGCTTTTAGTAATTGTGAAATATTCAAAATGCTACACCATTTCTTTTTTTGGAGGTAATTCCATTTGGTTGTCACGTGGAATGTTTTGTCCAGGACGGAAATGGAACGCGATGTGGCGGCAAGGCGCTGACAGCAGTTAGTAGGGGGGAAAAAAAAGGGCTGGCGTCCTATTCGTCAGGGAGCTCTTGTTTGTTTTTGTGAGGCTTTAATAGTTGCGCCTTGTTAATTCTTAATTGAGGAAATGTATTTGGGGTACATACATAGACAGATGGATGGATGAGACATTTCCGAAATGATAACCGTGCATCCGCGAGGGAAATCTTTCCCTGTCACTCATGAAAGACGACGAGCAGGCCCGAGAATAAAATCCAAGCCTCCGTGGGATCTAAAAATCTTTTTCAGAGCTTGCGTTCGTCTTCCTAGACAACAATAACAACAGCTGGATTCACTTAGTTGTCCTCTTCCTAGTTTCTTTGAAAGCATCACAAACTATCAGCTCTTCCTGGAAGAATAAAGCGATGCCTTCGAGGGTTGAGCGGGTCAACGGTACAGCTCAGGAAGCTTGTTGATCCGACAAATGGGGGAATTTGCTTGTCCGTGTCAACATGTTTTGTGTCGCCTCAAACTGAGAACACGGGATTCAATAACCAGATGAAGAATAAAATATTTTTTTGTACGACAGTTAAAAATGTCCAAAAGGTAAAACAGCAACATATTTTATATTGTTTAAAACATTTTATAAAATGTCTCATTCAAGCAACACAAATTGATGCAAAATCCTGTTCTCGACTTTGCACTCATGCAAACGTACAGTCCGTATTCCTTCATGAAACAATATATAACATGCCAAGCGCTCCCTGAGTGC
Source organism: Syngnathus acus (assembly GCF_901709675.1). Lineage (NCBI taxonomy): Eukaryota > Metazoa > Chordata > Actinopteri > Syngnathiformes > Syngnathidae > Syngnathus > Syngnathus acus. Next base: position 5,164,982 of record NC_051089.1, on the reverse strand, counting down.
CGCACACAAATGAATTAATGCGCAAGGCTGCTTTGCTCACTAGATAGATGGCTTTCATTTAATTTACGTAATATTCCCAGAAGAATCGTTTATACGGCGGCGTGCAATATCACTGGGAATGTTTGGCCTATAAAGAAATTAACTTTGTCTCTATGCTAAGTACACCAATGCATCAAGCCATTACATCTTCGTGATAGATGAATCACACTTGGTATTACGTGGGACAAATGTATTCATATTGCATATTTTTCTAATTTTGCCTGTCTGACCATCTGTGTGTGTCTCACTGTGATTAATCCACTGATCCTGTTGATACCAAGGGCGGCTTGCGTTCCTTGCACACACAAGAGCTGATATGGAGCCATAATCCAACATATTATTATTATATTTGAAATATTCCTCAGTATCTGGGGCACAATGAGACCTGATTTCATTATCTCTGTGCGCGTGCGCATGTGTGAATTCATACGTGTCTTCCTGCCTTTGTTTACTTCCAGTACATAAAAAAAAATCCGTGGCCGCCAATGTTGGTTTAAAAAAATACAGCGTTACATTAACCTAATGTCCCAGCTTCAATTATTGCAAGGCAGTTTTTTAATTGGTTCAAAACCGTATTATTTAATAAATCCCTTATGGGGTGACAATGTGAAAGGAAAAACTCAGTTCTTATAATGAGGCATGCGGTTCCTCACCCGATAAAGGTCAACTGTAAGGGTCATGGTAGGATTTAACTCGATTGTGATTAAAGTAATTTTTCCATGTAAGACAAAATCTAATGTAATGGGTTAGGGGTGAGGTAAGGAGCAAGTTTATGTGTGTGAGGTCAAGTTTAAAACAGCCAACAACATTGTAGGATGTGGCCTTGTGTATCTAAGGGGGTCAATTTGTACTGAATCAGGGGTAAAGGTTGCTCCCCCGACAAGCTCAACACTGACCCAAATTCCATCAATCCTGCCGTTACACAAAGCCCATGATTATTTCTTACACTAAATGAAGTGAGGTAAGGATTACACTCCTATTATGATTTATCACCCATCTGCAAGTAAAACTTCTACATTATTTAATTACACCATAGGAACTTCATTAATAGAAATTAAAACCGCAAGCAGCGATGAATGGGCACTCACAGATTGTCAGAGTTTGACACGATGGCAATATAAGATGGCGTAACGTTTGAGTTACAGGTATCAATTATCTGGTTTCTAATTGAAGCTTGTCAAGGAATTCTGAAGATGCTTTGAAAAAAACTGCTTTAATCATCAGCAGAGAAAATAAACTCACAGTAAGTGTGCATTAGTGATAAACATGAACTTATTCACTGCTAGCCCAGTACAACGTGATGTTTGACGTCAATGGCAGTGAATGAGTTAAGATGATGGACTATGACTATGACTCACACTCATCAAATGAATATTTTTTCTTGACAGCTTCAGAAATGTCAATATTTAAAGCACGTGTGGCTAAAGTCAAACTGTAGCAGAGTTTTTACTTTGTGGAAATGGATTTGACACCTCTGCCTACTTCATGTGTGTTTGGGTGTTGTTAAGTTCTTGAAATGTCCTGAGTCTAAGCTTCATTGCTTTGAATAGGAATTGGTGGAACAACTTCTCCAGAATTGTTTGGCTCATCCTTCATATTTAGCTGCTCCTCTTGTGATACGACACCGTTGTCATTTTGTGAATCATTGGATTCCTCGTGAAAATGCAACTCTTTGAGCCTTGTATCAGCAGCAGCTAAACAAGTCTGAATATCAATCGCTTCCTTCTCTGCTTTAAGCTTAGCTTCTCGTTCCAATGCTGCCACTTCCAGTACTGCTGCTTTGAGCTTAGCTTCCTGTTCCAGTGTTGCTGCTTTAGCTGCTTCAAGATCAGCCTCCCATTCCAGTGTTGCTGCTTCAAGCTTAGCTTCTTGTTCCAGTGCTGCTGCTTTAGCTGCTTCAATCTTAGCTTCCCATTCCAGAGCTGTAGCTCTAAACTTAGCCTCCTGTTCCATCTCTGCTGCTTTAGCCGCTTCAATCTTAACTTCCCATTCCAGTGCTGTGGCTTTAAACTTTGTTTCCTGTTCCATTTCAGTTGCTTGAGGTGCTACAATTCTGGCTTCCGATTCCAGTGCTGCGGCTTTAAGATTAGTTCCCTGTTTCAGTGCGGCTGCTTTAAACTTAGCTTCCTATTCTGATGCGCATCCTTTTTCAATTCCGCTTTCAAGCATGCATATACAGCAGATGATGTTGACGAGTTTAAAGGATGACCAGAAGTTGACTTCGATCTTTTGAGTTTAAGGCTTCGTCAATGTTGCCACTGGTACGCTATCAGAAAGAAAGACATTGTCATTGACTTCATTGGATTCTTCCATATATCTCCAGTCACTCATTGAAGTCTCTAAACAAATTAGCCATTGGTTCAAACCAACACTACTGATCTTTGGTTGCGTCCTATTTGACTTTATTTGTTGCAACAGCCCTTTAACAAACATTGACATCTTCCACATTTTTTTTTAAATTAATTTGTAATCCAACAGCTTCCATACCTTCTTCTGTAGGTTCCTCTGTAGCTGTGTCTTTATCAGGCTTTATGATGAAATATTAAAGCCTTTCAACTTGCTAGACTTAATTAGCTCCACTGCACAACACTACATAGGCCTACAGTGCCCCTTGTAATGTTGGTACTAATATTTTTATTGTACACTTGAATTCTTGCCTCCAAAATTTCAATTCCAATGCGTTAGTCAGGAGAAACGTTACTAAGCTTAATGCAATTTACTGCGAGTTACGTCTTACGTGCAGTTACTATAAATTATCCACTTAATCCATTTGAGTCTGTCCATTCTTTGACACAACTGCTTTAATCATTAAAAGCAAAAAAATAGACATACTGACACATTAAGACTCGGTTACAATCTGATTCTCTGCAGCTCTACACTAACTGAACTGAGCCCTCTCCCCCACAATAACCAAGCTGAAAGCCCTTGCTGAACAAAATATGCAATTACATAAACAGAGTAAAACAATTGTCTGCCCTTTGGATGTTTTGTATTGTAACGTCATCATTTTCTGTTTACTAGTTAACAGCGCCCTCCTGTGGACGCTCACAGTACTAGATCTGTTAACAGCATCAGTTATACATCCGGTGGATGCACAAGTGGATGTTCTTCAAAACGATTTGTTCGTAAGTCTTGTGAACTTTTTTTTCCTGTTAGAACTTGTGTAAACGATTGTATGTTAATTTTATTTACATATCGAAGTTACGTTAGCTAACATGCTACAAGCTAACGATTGTCTAACCCGGTGTTTCTTATTGTATTTCAGTTTTACAATGGTCTTAAGAGGGCAATGGTTTGAGGCCATTCCTCAATAAATCAGCATTAAAGACAACAAAGTCTGATTATTTGGGGCATCGTTCGTTCGCTGTCTAGCTGGTGAAAAACTGGACGCTTCGGAGTGAGTACAGCACAAAATTCTTCTTAACCCTGCCTGTTTTAGGTCCTTTTTCACATGTCTTGTTCTGATATAACCAGCAATTATTTATGACTATCTTTAGTAATGTTTGAGAACAGCAAGTTCTCAGGTATTTATTGAAATCTATAACAAAAACATCTCATGGGCTGGGCATTGAACCCTGAGGAACTCCAAATGGGACGCACATGTCGTGTGCTTCTTTTCTTCTTTCTTTCTTTCTTTCTACTTTTTGACTTTTGCATGACCATGCATATTGTTCATCCTGTTGCTAACACGCTCTGAGAACGTGCCCTTTTAAACAGGCCAATGTAAAACACTTGTCTTTCCTAAGGCGTTAGACAAGCGGGAGTACTGGCGGCTCATGAACGAGTGTTAACGATCAACGCGTCAGTAGTAATCTTAAACTGTGGCTCTTCATGTGCACCATCAAAGCCATGCAAATGGGATAAAGTATTGATTTCTGCCACATTCTCCATTCCTACTCCATTCCCTGATCTTGTATTAATTGTCACTATGTCCTCCCGAATACAGGCACGCAATGCTTTTCTCCTTGTAAATCCCAATAATATAACATGAGAAATGTTTATTCGTTGATTTTTTTTTCAAATGCTTTTGTTTCAAATCTCTATATCTCATTGCAGATCCAAAACTTGTCAATGGCAGATCAGGGGATTTGAAAGGGTTTAGAGCTGTAACAGATGGTTTTTCTATCATGTGTCCTAAATGCTAATCCTGTCAATGCCAAAGCAGCTGTGATTCATGCATTATAATGTGGTCTATTGGGAGGAGGGGAAATGACAATGAATGTATCCCTCACATTTTGGAATACTGATTGGCTGTCACATAAAACATGATTTAAAATAATTTATTAAGTTTAGTTGTTTTTGATCAATTTGTTTTGGGGAAACAAAGAAAAACCATCATAAAATGACACAAACTATTGTGGCTGTCTTATATCAAATATGTAAGTGACATTACATATTTACTTAGTATTCAAAAACACCACGACAAACAACACCTAAAACACGTTTTCATTGTTTTTTGTTTTTTTTGTTTTAGCCACGCATGATCATATCATACGTACTTTTGCTAAACAAAGTGGAGAACGTAAACTATAAAAACATAAAATAAAGGTTTATTCCTATTTTTGATATCAAATGCTGACAATTTAAGCAAAAGAAAGATTAGAACCTTGCAATTCTTTTAGTTGACCACTTGAGGACACAACCTACAAACAGAAGGCAATACTGCTGTCCAATCTCTCTCGCGCTCTCTATCGCTCTCTCTCTCTCTCTCGCTCTAGATATATACTACTCATATATACATCTAAAAGAGTTTTCAAAAAGCCTGTGGCGTCCAATATTCCACTTTTACTGTCCAGCCCTGCACGATTGTTTTCCAATCCATCCAAATGCCGCATGTGTTGTAAGTGAGTGGATGGCACCCTTCAGTGTTCTAATTGATGCCTACTGGGCGCAGTCCGACAGAAGCCGTCTCCTGGCAGCCACATGGGAGGAAACCGCTGCCAAGGCAGCTTTCCTATCAGATTGCTCTTTGAACTGGAGGCTTATGAGCTTCTGACGAGCTCAGACTCCGCGTGGTGGCACACAGCATTGCCTCTTTGCCTTCCTTCCTCCGTTCAATCCCACAGACCGAGCAGGAATCCACAAAGTCAACACGGTTGGCTAAAGACGGGAAATGCCCCGCCGCTTATCTGTCACAAACGTGTGCGATCTCTGGCGCGCAGTGATTCCGACTTAACTCTAAATGGAAACAGTGTTGTTTCTTTTCGTTTCACGCAGCAGAACAGCGTGTCAGAGCGTTTCCCCGCGGATAATTTCAGACACGAGAGGCCCTGCTCTTAGGCCCCCTCTTGCCCTCTCTCGCCCTCAGCGCCTGGCATTCATTAGGCCGGACTTATTGCTCGCACATGGCCCACAGTGGGCCGAGTGTTATCCTCACACGAAAGGTGCCGAGGAAATTGCAGAGTCTCGCGTCAAAAAGACAACTCCCGAGAGGGATTTCCTCGACCCGCTTCGCACGCGTGGCTTGGCGTCAGCCTGGTGGCAAGTAGTTATAATGAGGTTTAAGGCGACCCGACCAACAAAAACCCTGGCAGGTCCCCCTAGCCCCTCGATGAAAACTAATATCCAGAGTGGGCTTGACACCGAGCCCTGAGGGGTCCCTAATGCAGTCCTATGGGGAGATTAGCGGTGTATGTATGCTTCCTTTTTTGATAGGCTAATCATAAGCACACATGAGCGAGAAACCCAGACCCGAGCTCAAGAAATAGTTTACTCAACATTTGTCCAGACACTGGTCTGTTTTGACATTCAGGAACTACATTGCAAAGAGAATCTTCTTACGGAGAATAGATGGACTTACGAGACAGCGTGATATGCTAACAATAGGACAGCGACAAATATGCTAGTCTTTTATTTCTGTAATTAACGCTGACTTCACTTTTACAGGACAGCATTTGATTTACCGTCGCGGTGTACGCTATACAAGGTTGTATATTGTGTGGTGATGTGACAATCAAAGCCCACCACACACAAAATGGAAATTCTCCTGCATGTCTTGATAGATACTGAACAGTTAAAACAGAGCACACGTCGTAATTTTCTTTTCATGCTTAATGAATCTTGACCTTCATTGGATTGATTTTAGCAGGTGAAGTATATAAAAGTAACTCCCGCATCCTTCAAGTGTTTTGCCATATGTGCACTAATATACGCAGCAATGTAGGATATTGACTTTCACGACGACATAAAGAAAACCACAAAAGGTGAAAAGTACTGTACATCTAAAAATACGGAGCGTATTAATAAAGCCAGCAAGCGCGCATGCTATTGCTAGCTAATACTGTTATATGTCTTTGCATGCGTGCGCTCTTGTGCCAAGGGTGAAGATGAAAAGTTTTTTTGGACTTGTAACCCTTCTTCCCCCTGCCGGTAATCGCGGCGGAGCCCTGTAATCCGCCGCACATGCAGATGCCACGGGGGGAATATTACTGTTCATAATATTAATCTGCTCTCAAATTCCTTTCTGTTACCAAAGATGAGGAGCGTCGCGCGCCATGTTCTTACGGGTATTAAGTGTGCTACATGAGATTCGTCGAGGGGTCGGGTCTGTCTTGGCGGTGGGGGCGGTTCAGCGCTATAGGAGATCAGGCCCGAAGCCCCGGGTCGAGAACGCCGTTTTCATATTCTCATAAACAGCCCGACATGAAAGGGGGTTCCTGCGTCAGGGTCTCAAATCCACGCCGTGACTCCGGCATGAATCAATGTCAGCCCGACAAGGCGGGAAGGTTAAAGCCTCTTTAAGGTCCCCGGCTGTGATACCTGACTTAGCAGCAGGTAAAGCCGGCGTGCCGCAAGGCGTTGAGGGGCTGCGGGTTGAATTGTCTCCGCCTGGTTGATCAAAGACCTCGACGGTGCGCCATCGCCGCACGAAACCGCAGGAAGATGGATGAATAGGATCTTTTTGTGCTATTCATCACACTGGTACCTGAAATTTTGCTATCAGAGTGTCTGAGCAGCACAGCCTTCGGAAAACAACATTATTATGCTAAACCTCGGGACCTTGGGGATTGTAGCCTATTATTAAAGAAAAAAAAACAGGCTAATGACTGCAATTATAACAAAGTAGCACAGTGTGCCAACACATTTCAGCTAATGTGGACTATTAAGAGTTCTCATGACCCTTTTAATGTCTTGCTTTTATTCTAATGCTGGTTATGCACAAAATGGACTCAAATTTATTGTGATTATTGTTTCCATAATTTTGGAACAATGCTGAATGAATAAATAAAAAATTCTACATATCACTGGTGCATGTCATTGTATATGTTACGAGAAGGCATGGAATTGAACGCAGCCTGTTGTGTCACAATAAACTCAGGAGGTGTGCTTTGCGGGCTGAAGGGTAGTGGTGTGTGAAGGGATGGCACCAAAATGACTGAAACCTCTAAATAACACCCACGCTTTTTGCAAAAAAAAATGCATGAAGTGAGGTCAGAAGTAAAAAAAATAAAATAGGAACATCCGATTATGAAGGCGGTGCTGCGTGGAAAAAGCAGTTTGAACACGTAATGGAAAGTCGCTCTATTGAAACTGAGTTTTTTATGCCCTTTCTCTTTGTCGAATTTAAAATCGACATTATTCCAAACTGATGTCAGGGGACAAAGAAAGAAGGAAGTAATGCGGCGCATTGATCACCGGCATTCTTACATTTCTGCGCATGGGGTGTATTAGTCACCATTAGCTGTTGTTGGGGTCACCTTGCAATAGGGGACGCCATTACATAGCATCACTCGCCATACTTGTAACATAACCTTGACTAAAGCAAGCATACCTTCTAGTCACCATACCTTTCCCTCTGCTTATCCTCTTTTCCTATCAGTATGAGTGCAGAGCTCCAGTCGGGTATTAATTACTCCATTCCCAAGATAAATCTGGCACACGGTGTCGTATCCATCATGGCTGCCACCCCCCTACATTGAGACTAAACCATTTTGCTCATACGCACTTTTATATAGTCATCCATTTTATATGGCCTGTTCATTGTTTGCGTTGACAGATGAGGTGAGCTCAATAATAGACGGCCAAGCAGCAAAGCCGCTCTTAAAACAAGAACGGCTTTCATAAACTTGAGGGTATCCATATTTTGTTTATAAGTAAGCAGACATTTTTATTTTATAAGCCATCAAGACGTATCTTTTGTGGTTTAGCTCATTTAGCTCACAGCTAACACGTGTTCATTAATGTGCATTGTCCTTGTCAAGTAAAGTTGTTTTTCCCCTAATACAACATATATTGTGACCACTCCATTGTTTTCCCATCTTTTAGTAACAATTGAATAATTTGAAAAAAAAAAGAATGTGACCGTGTTCATGGGCTACTCTGTGGTTGCTATCCCAAATAAGCAGTGACAACCGTCAATCTTTCTCTTTCCAGGTTGATGTTTTGGCTATAAGGACAATGTCCAAAAACGTGTAGCGATCAATATTTGCAAGTGTGTCTGGTGGAGAGAAGGCCCAATAAACAAGTGTTAACAAAGGCCTCGGGTTCTAGCAACGTTGCTTTACAGCTTGTATACACCGGATATGATGTGAAAACAGCGGTTCTGTCCTTAGGAAGTCCTTAGTCGGCACTCTGATCCGTGTTCCCAAATAAATAACAAGGCTTGTCCACTCAGAGACAACACGAAAAAAGAGATTTGCCACTCTGGGACTCGGGATGATGTTTTTATATTTTTGTGTTCTTTTTCGTGATGTGTTATTCAGGCGAACACGGGATTACGCGTGTCCCCGCCGATATGAAGCTCAAGCGCGGCTCTGGGGGATGATTAGAAGCAGAGGAGGTTATGCGATGTACATAATAAGAATATTTAGGCAATATTGGGGTTATTTTGAAGGGCTTACATTAGGACGGCAACTGAGGGGAACAAATGTTCACAGTCCCATCTGGACTGTTGAGCTTCAGTTGGATTTTTTTTGTATTTGGCTTTCAAAGTTTAGGTCCATGCATGAAAACCTTTTCTTTAGACAATTTAATTTATTTGCTCTTGTATCATCGGTCATGCTTACATTACTCTGTTGCTGATTATGAAATTGGCATTCGTGGGTTATCTTACTGTTTGAAGCAAAGCTGAAAATAACTCCGCCATTTCTCATTTTTTACTTCCTGCGAGTAAATATGATACACTGATTTAACAATGAAGCTTTTGCTGATGTATCCGGTGTGGATGAACGGATATATGCGGCGTGTATTAACTGTGAATAATGTCTGCTGATGCAACTCGGTGTGACAAAAGATGGCCGCTTTCGAGTCTGCAAAGTGCAACGCGCTGATATGTCGTGTGTTACACGCTTGGCTGCTTCTGTTGCATCGACAATAATTGATTCCTTTCAATGATTGAAAAAAAAAAGCACTGAAAGTCCTGCTGGCATTGCTGCATGTTTAAAAGGGACTACAGGCGTGTCACGCATGGCTCACCTCCACTGATATGCTTTGTGTGTGTGTGTGTGTGTGTGTGTGTGCGTGTGTGTAATTCAATATGGCTTTTCTGCATCTGACCAAGATGATTAACTTCCACCAGCGTCTCCTCCACTCAATGCGTTTGCTTTTTCCTACATTCTTGCATTCTTGTCAACACCTTCTCACACACACACACACATACGCACACGCACACACAAACGCACACACTTTACATTGGTATCTGGTATATTTGTTTTTTTTTCTTCTTGTCAGTATGGCCCCAAAATTCCTAATTTACGAATCCTTGAGAAAAAAAAACATCCCTACAATTTAAATGCTAAACAGCATTCCATGTGAGTGGCAGCTAGTGGAATAATACCGAAACAATAAAGGAAATCAAACAGATGCATCAAATGCAATGCAGCTTCCGTGTTCCCGTTCGCTCGAGCCAGTAAACAAGCGTTGAGTTATTTTAGAAATGAAGCAATTAAGCAGATCCAAAATGAACACAACCCCCTTGTAAAGCAGCACATGGTTGTGTCATTTGCATGCCTTTGAATAACTCATATCCGAGGGGACCTCCTTGAGATACAATTCTGTGCCATACACTCTTTGTTTTAAACAAACAAAAGCATCATCACCCCCCCAAAAAAAGAAAAAAAAAAATCACACCCTTCTCGACATCCTGTCACCTGACCTGCATCTGAGTGACAGTAACTACGACACCTCTTATGTTGGCTAAACAGACGAGCGGAGCTTTTGTTTTCATCTTAATTAGAACCTTCATCCATCATGGCCATGGCGTTTTCATTCATCCGGCTGATTGGGGACATGACAAATGAATGTGGGAATAAACGCAGTGTCGGCCTTGATGAGGGAGATGGATGTTGTCTCAGCGGGAAGTGGAGCGACAGTACAGTTAGTGCTGGCGAGTGGCCAGAGCTTCTGCTTCTCAGATTGCCTCCTGGGACCCGAGATCACGACTCCGCTTTCTCCCTTCCGGCCTTGTTAGGAAAACGAGTAAATCAAAAAATGCAAGGTGGAAGACAACCACGACATATGCTAGCTAGCGGACTTGCTTTGTTATGGACAATGCTAATATTTGGATTTTTCACAAAAACTATACTAGTAACATTTTTTCTAGTAACCTCAACTCCTTATATGTTCCTGAAACATACAAAAAAATGTTTTATCTAATATATCCCAATCAGAAAATGCACAATGGAAGACAACCAAGACATATGCTAGCTAGCGGACTTGCTTTGTTATAGACTATGCTAGCGTTGGGATTTTCTCACAAAAACTATTCTAGTAACATTTTTTCGAGTAACTTCAGCTCTTTATATTTTCCTGAAACATACAAAAACATTTTTTTATCCAATATATCCCATTGCCTGGATTGACCAAACAACACACCCGGAATACATGTTTGACCTTCTTCCCCAAATTCCCTCCCATGATGTGAATATCAATCAAAACAAATGGAAAAATAAAAATATTTTAAATATACTTAAAGCGATTCATCTTTAGAAATGAAGCGGTGTAGTGAGAATGTAAGACGAGTACGAGTAAAAGTGGTCGAGGACGTTATCATGAAGCAATTCAACATGAACAGAATAGACAGTTTTGTGCTGTCGGCGGGGGCACCGGGCGCCATTGATGTGAAGGAAAAACAGAGCGAGTTGGAATTAGACGCCATTTCAAAGCATTTGACTGACATAGTGTAAAAGCCTCCTTCTCTGCTCCTCCTCAGCTCGCCCATTATTAGCTCGCTCGCTTTGATCTTATTATACGCCGCGCTATTGTTGTGCTGGGAACGAAGAACTAAATAATAAAAAGATTATTAATGCCAGACTGCACCCGGAATCATTGAATTATTGGCTTTTCAATTATTGCTGTCTCAAAAAAAGAATCTCCAAGTTATGTATTAGCCAAATTTCTAATTTTATTGTTTTGTTCTGTATGAGACAAGAAGTGCTGAATGAATAAATTAATTACACGCTAACAAAGAAAGCTGTCATTTTGTCGCTTTTGACTATTAATCACACTGAACTTACGGATTCTTCAACAGGAGGGAGCGTGACATTTATCTTTTATACGCCTAGCAATAATTCATAATTCTACCCCCCCAAGAAAACCTTATAAAAAAATCTATATAAAAATCATTGTTTTGGCATACAAAATTTCCTAAAGTTCCAACTTGCAGTAAAAAAAAAAAAAAAGATTGATTAAAAAAAATATTGCCGCATAGACAATTTTAAGGTCATTTGAGTTATAACAAATTTTCTTAAAGCTGTATGTTGGCCTAACAATCACACACCTGCAACATTGTGGGTCTTGGAACAACACCAAAACCTTCGTGAAAAATACATGCAGTGAATATGACATGCATACGTACTAATAAATAATAATATAAGTAATACATAAAGAATATAATATATCATAAATAAGTAAATAATCAACTTTGATTACAAAAAGGTATATTTTGTTTGCTGATTAAACAAACGTGTGATAAACAATAAGGCACTCGTACCAATTCAGTCAATAATAATCTTATTCCCTGACTTTAGTGAGCCACTTTCACCGCTAAACTTGCCTAAAAGGGAGCATGACAGCCATGTCATTTCCTATTTGACGACTTCAAGTGATGGAGCCGCATAAACAAATCCTGCAGAGGAAGTCGGATTTACTGTCACAGCCTGACTCGCTCTCACTTTTGGGAAACAAAAGGAGCCCGGAAAAAAAGGGATTTGTGATCGCAGCTCTGTGGCATAGTGGATCAAAAGCTGAATGATTTATCTAGTTTTTTTTTTTTAGTTTTTTTATAGCCGCCCCTCTTTGAAGAAGAGAACAGCTGTCTCCTCATCGCCTCACTACCTGGGGAAGGCCGCACCATGGCAGGAAGCACTTGTCCTCATATTTAGAGGAGTGCACACGGAAGGGTAACAAGGCAGGGTGGGTTGGGGGTGCGTCGGTTGTGGCCCGAGGCGATCCGGCGCGGTCTTCCCCGAGCTTGACGAAAGTGCGTGAGACGTTTTTCGAAAACACACGTGCATTTTGTCGGGGGAGAAAAGACAAGAGAAGTAATGGCAAACTCATTAAAATTGAAAATGAGCGCAAAGCTTTCATGCAATTGGACTAGTTTCTTTTTGTGTGACATCCGACATTGCCAAGAACAGCCAAGAGGGGGCGCTAAAAAGGCAATTCTTTACGAATCTGTCTCAAATCAGCCTCTTGGGTAATTTTTTTTTGTTTCGTTTTATTTTCTATTGTTGCCCACCTGGTGTTTGGTTATTTTCATCAACACGGAAAGATTTTCATATTTGTAGTTTGTCTCTAAATTAGTTTTTTAATTTTATGTGTGACTGGTCGTTTATACGTATCCCATGATTGGCTGGTAACCAATCCAGGGTGTTATGAAGTAAGAGAGAATACTTTTGGTACGTAGTCCACTTAACAGAGACATTTGGTATTTATATATTTATATAACCAACCCCACCCTCTTTTTTTTTAAACTGAAATTATGATCAACGTTGTCATTGCATGGCTGCGCCCACAACTTCATTAACATTGGTGAGATGTCGGGCTCCTTTTGTCTGCTGCGTTGTTCATCGCAAGCGCTCAGGAATATTTCCTCCGGTGAAGCGAGGACCTTCCTCTTGAGAATTAGCCTACTTTACTTCTCCCGCACTGACAGAAATGGGTTGTCTCCAATCTGCCACTTCATTAAAGAAATCAACAATAAATAAAAAGGAACAAACAAACAAGCTGGATTCGACCCCACCCTTTTGAAATGTGTCACACATCCCAAGCAATCTGTACCGTCGGACTCCGGGGAGGTTAATTGCCTGTCGTGGCTTCAAAGAGGAGTTTTGATGTTTGTCTTTAGCCAAGCTTGGAAGTGCAAGGAGCTAGAAGAGGGATGCTGGGAGACAGAGGAAGAGGAGGAGGGGATTGTGTCTCCTCAGGTAATCCTTCCTCTCAAAGGCATTTTCTAATTTTCCCTTTATTCTTTGTTGAGGCAGAAAGAGGAAAAGGGAATAAGTAGAAGAAGACGGGCTTGTGGATTTGTGAAGGGTCTGCAGATGTCTCTTGATGCACCTCATTCACCTTTGAATTCCACAACACAGCCAGACCTTTTTAGGAGCTCTCATGTGAGCCTCAAACACAAACTGAAGTCCATATGCCCGGCTCGAAAATTTTTAGGCCCTTTTTTCAGATTCCCATGGACCACCTTGGACCTTTGGTCAGTACAGTCCCCACACAATGACAAGTGAATTAAGTATTGAGATTTGATACATGATGCCAATGTCGACATTTGCATATTTTGGTCATAACACTATTTTGAATGGACTTTGGGGTACGGGTCAATAGAGCACAATTAACCTCACAATGTGTCGAAGCCGCTTATTTTATTGTAATCCGACTTGATTGGAAGCAAACAAGGCCACGCGCCTCCTAATCCTCACCAAGCGTTGTTCTTAGGCCCCCCTGTTTTACCTCTTCAAAAAAAAAAACACCCCCTCCACCCCCTCGTCAAGACAGACGGGAGAGAGTGCTTCGCTTGAGTTTTAGGGCCGCTAATCCCCCAAGCTTGTCTTGTCCCTTTCTCCTCTTATCCTCATCAATGCACATTTGTCTTTTGGGGGGGTTGACTGCTATTTTGGTTGCTGGAAAGTGAAAATAGCCCGGAGGGGCTCGTGTAAACATTGTAGCTTAGCATCAACAAGAGAGGCTGGGAGACTCGGAGAAAGTCAAACAAATCCGTGTTGTTGCGCGCTTAGCTTGTCGTCAGAGGGTTTGTCTAAGCAGGTATCACAGGTGCGAGCTGTCGTATCAGCGCGTATCATCGCCGTCTTCTGAACTTCCTGTCAGCTCGTCGTTCTCCCCCCGTAGCGTCGTTTTAGCATCTCTTCCGAGGCGAGATGAACCTCAAACAATCATTTGCGTTTAGGCGCGTGCTACTTAGCATCTTTTGGGGTGCTCACGTGTCACTGTGGTCTTTAAATGTGCTTGCTTTGGCATCTCACTTCAATGAAGGGAAGATGTCAGGAGGCGGCAACGCCTTTGGAGAGGCGAAGGGATCAACTTCCTGTCACTGTCAGTCTCCGATGACTTCCTGTTTGTGTACGAAAGACAACTTGCAACCTCTTGAGTTGGTTATGTTTGTTATCTCTCTCAGCAACTTGAACACGATAAAGGAAAAATTGTCGAAGCAGCAGTGAATTTATTGTCCCGCCAGTTATAAATTGTCAAAGCTCAACCCCGTGTCCTACTTCGATGCCGTTTTGGTATTTGCTATCATTAAATAGTATTGTAGTTGTAATCGTATCGTCTTACGTGTTCACACGAGTTCAAGCGCTCCCCTTTTTGATGCTTTTTAAATTTGATCCAGTCACTTTTTTTTCTCCGTCCATCAGCACCACAGTTCTAGCTTTTTATTGCTTAAGCATGTTGACAAATGGCCCTTTGTCCATTTTGCAAGCTATAGCGACAAAGTTGTCATCGGAGCCGACCCTTCTTTCAGGTTGGCAAGCCCACCCATGATGGGGGGCTTCCAGGAAGGAGCTTATTTATAATTACCACTCATTAAGGAGAGGTCCCTTAAAAGCATTTTCTCTTTAATGAAGTTTACTGGCACCAGTCAGTCGCTTTGAGGCCAAATGTATTCTTTGGTTACACGTTAATATGATTTGTCTTGGCACGTAAAGACTGGCACCCAAAATCGCCGTAGGTTGTAATGCCAAATTTTTCCTTGTGTGGTTTTACTTTGAGGTTAGCAGGGAAAAAAAATGGAATTAAAGCCATTGTTGCTGTACTCTGCGGGGAAGCTTTTAGCTTGCAATTATGAACAATATCCTATTTGGCCTAATTTACGTCGCAATAAATTGGATTTGTTCCGCTCAACCTTGTAAAAGGCGGGATACTTTTTGCATTGTTGTCACCTGCGTCTGTTTTCCATCTTGGCTGAGTTTAAATGCAAACGTAATAAAAATATTGCTGAATGGAAAAAAAAGATTACTTTTTTGTTGTTTAAAGAATAAACTTTAAATATATAAATTAATATCTAAACAATTTTTTGTCATTTTTTTAACAGGTTCAACTTGGTGCATGTCCAAGTAATAACAAACTACATATCTAAATAAATAAAATGAATATATAAAACAAATATATAAAATGCATATTACATATATTAATAATCAAAATATATATATTAAACATCAAAATAAGTAACTATGCCATCACGGTAATGACAAAAAAAAGTGCCCCTGCCTCCTCCGCCGCTCTGTCTGCAGCGAGTGATCCCTCCCATCCGTGTTGGGTTACCTGGCTGCTGTACCTGCTGAGAAATTGCAAGGTGGGGGAAAGCAGGAGGGAGGTGGGCTTTGGGGGGTTGACCCCTGACAGTGTGAAGGCTCCTCCAGGCCTGACTGCTCCCTCTCAGCGGGTGTCTCGCCTGACTTAAGCGCCGCCACAGAGCTCGCTTTCATTCCACCCGACGCGGCGTCCTCGTGAGGCGAGCATTTGATCCCCTTGAATTACTAAATCGCAGCCCCCTCCCCTTTGATTCCCTCTTAACTGGTCCTGCGTCGCCATCACTTTGTTCTGAACAGAGGTTAAGGTTTCACTACTCAGTGCTTTGCGGTGTTTGGAGAGTTGTGTCAAGCTGTCCGTGTATTTGTGTATATGTGTGTGTGTGTTTTGCAGCCTGTCTCCATATATTAGCCTTCATGGATGTGATGGTCTCTGAAAACTTGTGACTTGTATCGGTACCAATCGCGTTATTTTAGGCTCTCAGTTTATTCAACCCATGACATATGTCTTTGAAATACCACAGCTAACAGAAAAGCTTGTTCAACACAAAAGTTAGGCACGTAAATTATTGTAGTTGGCCAAATAGTGGATCAGAATAGACAAAGCATCGTCTACCTTAGGCTTTAATATCAATTGTATTGTTCGAAGCGTTCATTTATTGGTGTTTTTGCCAATTAAACTTGGTGCAGGTTTTGTCATTACCAGTAAATGAATGTTTAATGAATGTTTAATGGTCGACCATTAAGGGAAGAAAGGGAAACGCGTGTTTTACGGGTTTTAATGCATGTTAACACGTATGCACGCCATGTTAGCTAGCTCGGGAGCAATGTCTTGCATTTTTTATCATTAGGTACAACTAAATGTATTCTATACATTTAAGTCGGAATGCATGGTTGGAGACTGCGATGTATTCCACCAGACAATCCTTTTTTTCAATTTTGTATGTTCACATACTGTTTCATAGAGGATGAAATGATAGCTAGCGTGGTCTTGTTCTGTCCAGTGTTGACACTGGAATTGCAATTCACGGATGTGGGGTTTTTTTTTGCAATCAGAAAATGAAAGTGAAATAAATCAAGTGATTTTAAATAGTATTAATTTAATGATGCAAACATTTTATATTACACTACTATACTTTTAAAATTTAAAATGTAAAACAATTTAAATTCAAATCAGATTGAATTTGAGTGGCATAAATGCAAAATTTAAATTATAATAAAACAAATGGGGTAATGAAATTTGAAGGAATTTATTGCACATTAATATATTTTGTCTTTTGTATGAAATAGCTTTCTCGGTAGTTGCAAATTGAATATCAGTGTCTAGAGAATTTGCAAAAGTCTCTCGAGAATTCTCAGTAGCTTCCATGTTGTCGCTGTCCAAAGTGTCACGAGAGCATCAACTCAGCTCAGATCACACAGAAAATATTTCCTAACATGTGTTGTGGTGCCTCGGCTTGTATGGCTGCCCATCGCGCTGTGTGTTTAGGGAAATGAAATGAAAAGCGCTCTTATGCCAGTGCCAGTCACAGATGCCCAGCACCAACCACCCGCCCTGGTCACCGCCTGTGCTGTCTGTGTCCCCACCAACCCTCCACTCATGACAGGGGCTTGAGGTCCCCCTTGCGAGGGCCCACAGGAGCCCCCATCAACCGGCAAAGTATGTCAGGAGTGAATGATGCAGGCTGTTCCTCAAATCTGGCTTGTCGGGAAACACAACCAAATGACAATCAGCAAAGGGAGGTTGCTCATTTGGTAGTATGAGAATATTATTTCTAAAATGTTCTGCTACAGTGATCAATGATCAATATACTGTAGCAGAAGAAAACTATACAGAGTGGCTATTTTTTCCTCTTTTGTGGAGTACCCCAGGGGTCAATTCTTGGTACTTTACTTTTCATTGTATATTTCATCGCTGTGAGCCGTCCTACGTAAATACAATGTGTCTTTCCATTGCTGTGCAGATGACTGCAAAATTTGCGTCACTCTGAGACAGTCAAAAATGCTACTCGGGTGTTTGGATGAGGTCAAAGCAAGGTTGAAGGCTGTAAATTGTCCACAGCTGTGAATATGTACAATGCCCTGCAACTAACTGGCAAGCAGTCCATGGCTTGTCCGTCTCCCATCCTAAACGATACGTTCCAGTTCCCTGAACCTAATGAGGACAAACCCAATAGAAAAATGGAAGGATGGATGGAGTCAGATGGATATGTATAGAGTTTTTTTTTTTTTTACCTTGGGTGGCTATCCTTGGTCTGAAAGCATATTGTATCAGAGTCTATCTATGGCGCCATCAAACCACACTGCAACATTTAAACTGGTCTCCAATGGTGACTCATGAGGGTCATCAATCAAGCAGTTAGCTAATGTCACATCCAGCCCCATGAATCTTTCAGCTGCCTCCCAGCCGACCACCATCCACGTGCTCAGCAGATGCCTTTGAGAGAGCGCTGAGTCGGACATGCCAGCACCACAACTTTGATGTGAGCTTGCGGAGCAGATCGGCGTGAGGCCCGGCCGCAGATCTGTCCAGGATGTCTGGCTGAGGCACGGCATGGTGGCATAAAGAACACACAACCCACCCTCCAATTCCACTCCGATGCTTGTGGCTGCCTTTTCATCAGGCACGCATCCACTTTGTAATGAGATCCAGCAAAAGAACGATATAAAAATCTATACTCATAAAAGATAATGCCTTGTCAGACAAGTGCTATTTCTTGCCATAATGTGAGACGACACACATAATAGGTTCAAATAAAAATATAATTGATACAAATAATTAAAAATAAGTATGTAAAATATAAATAAATATATATGTAATATAAAAACATAATTGATACAAATAATTAGAAATAAGTATGTATTTAAAATTGTTATGAAAAACAAATACAAAAAATAATAAATACACTTCACACGAAACTTCAGAAAAGCTGAGTATACTAATTTATTCACCTTTTTAATAAAAGGGGCTCTTGAGGCAAGCAAGGTGGTGCACCCCCTCGGCCGTCTGTGAGGGTGCAGTTGTTAATTAGGCCTGGGAATTCCACTGTTTTTCTTTTTTTTGAAGGGGGAGCAAAAGTAGCAGATGGACTCGGGCTGGGGTGTAGAGGTAAAATTGTAAAATAAAAATGGACAGAACAGGGACTGATAGGCAGGGAGCGCACCCTCTTGTCATCCCTTGAAAAAGAGACAAAGCACCCAAGCAATTACAGAGCTGTCAAAGTTGTCACAGAAGAGAAGCCAATCTTGTATGGCCGAGTAAGATTTTTACTTTGAAATGCCATACAAGGTTATGAAACCAACTATGAATAAAAAATGTGATATAATCTCACAACCTAACCCTAAACCTAACCCTAACTTTTTCACTTCTACTGTGAAAAGTCCAAAAAGAGCTAAAAGACAAACCGCTGCGATGAATTTGCTGCTCATGAATAATGTACTGTAAATGTTTTTAACATTTCGTATGTTGCTTGATTTGACTTTCTGTTGGCATTTCAGTTTTATAATCTTGAAAAAAAAACTGGTTCATGAAGCAAATTTGCAGCTTCATTTTCCCATCGTTAGTTAGCCCTGGGCTTGTATGCATTTTGGGTTCTCCAGCTTACTCCCAAGTTTGAACAATGTCTTTCTTAGGTTGAAGACATTATTATTGTAACGAAAGTAGTATGCAATATATAATATATAAAAATCAATACTCAATCAATCAATACTCCAGCATTATACATAACAGCATTATAACTTCCTGTCAGAGAACCCCAACCGCATTCACTTCTCGAATTTTCCATTTGATTTTACTGAAAAAGACCAAGAATAGCGAAAGATGCTACGACGATAAAAAACAAGGAGGCAAAAAATGATGGTAACTCCAGGAAATGCAATAAAAAACAAAAATCTCATTTCCATTCTTGCAGGGCAAAACAGATAAAGAAGATTGATTTAGCGGATGAACCATAAAAACAAGCAGCCCTAGAAATATTCTGCGGGGAGAAAAATTGCTCATGACGGGTGAGTGGAGTGGATAAGAAGCGGTGATCGCTGGATGGATAAAGAGCAAGGGAGAGGAAACGCTCAGCTACTGCCAGACTGGAGCACTTTTGACAGCATGCAACCATAAGGCCTGTCTCGTCTGCTAACATGCCAGCTGCACATACATGGGTGGGAGGAGTTTCACGGGGGGTGATGTCCCTGGGCATGACATCTTGACACGGGCGCCACATTGACAAATAGCTGCAGTTTTCACCTCCTGCTACACTGTCTGCTTTCTGCTACGGCGGCCCTCGTCGACTGAACGTGGGGGTTGACAGATATGCTGTCGGGACGTGAGCGTGGTGGGTAGCTAGGTGAGTGGGTAGAAGAGTCGAATCCCCGAAGGACGAGCGGGTGGCACCGGCCTTTGTCGCCTCACAACTGTGTCATCGCAACATGGCGGTGAATTGAGATCTCAGATATGAAGCTAATCCGTGCGGGAAGCAGACAATAGAAATTGTTCGGAAAAGTACAGAGATGGCTGGTCTGGTTTTGTGTCTCGCATAATCTAGTTGGAGGAATTCAGATCAACAAGTATGTAAGGGAGACGAAAATCCTTTTTATCAAGCCATGTTTTGGTCTTGATAAAATTGCTGATTTGGCACATTAGCATTTATGCTATTCCAAAATGACAAATTTGACAGTTTTCTTGGTTCAATCTGACTACCGTATTTTCCGGATTCGGAACTGCTACTTTTTGCAGAAACTATGAACCCTGTGGTTTATAGTCCAGTGCGGCTTATCTGTGGATATTCTATGATATTGTATGATTTGTGCATATTATCTTTTTTGTATGGAAATTAAACATTGAAACACGTGCGGTTTATAGTCCTGTGCGGCTTATATATTAACAAAAGTGGTACAGAAAATGGATGGATGGATGGATGGATGGATGGATGGATGGATGGATGGATGGATGGATGGATGGATGGATGGATGGATGGATGGATGGACAACACTGTATTGCTTCAAAAGTAAGAAAGTAAATACTATACAACATCTATGTGTAAATTGCGGTACATCATGAACTACTTCTGAACTGTTTCTCTGTGACTACTCGAGCGCCAGTCCCGCCTCAGCGGAGCACGTGATGCCTGGCGTACCACGGGGGGGCCCGTTTAAGTGCTGCCGGTGCGCCCCGGTGATGGGCCCGTATTGATTAATCCTCGCCCGTGTAACCTCCAGCTCACTTTGAGGCGTCCCCGGTGTGCCCGAGCTCTCGCTGTGATTAATGCCCATCCCGCGAGCCTGACTTGCAAACGCGCCGTCGTGTCAGGCCAGATTTGTCAGCTCACAACTTATAGATTAGTCCAGCTCAACTTCGGGGGGCCCCTTTAGTGTAAATCTGTCCCTTTTTCAAGCTTAGGCGCATCCCTCGGGCGAGGGGCAGATGCATTAAACAATCCTCCTAATAGATAAGCTACATTGGGTTTGACTTTCTATCCGTACGTCCTTCCTCACATCTCTCGTTGCCGAAATAGAATTGCGTGAAAGAAGAGGAGGAGGGGGGGGTATTCTCACCGGGGTTTTTGTTAAAATATTTATAGGTCAGGGTTGACTGGTTAAATTGAATATCTATGCCGATCTCATCCGCCTGTTTAACTTGCGTCTGGGCAAATATGTTTCCTAGGTGATAACCTTTTATGTACCGGTCTTCAGACTTCATTGAAATGCATGGAGATAAAAATGTGTCACACTCGGCAGTGGAGCGCGCCGATACTCGATTATTCAAATGATAATTGACCGCCACCTGTAGACGCCGCACATCCATTCACGAGTCAATCACTTTCCAGTGTTAAGATTTTATCCCATCCCCCCTCCCCCCTCCAATGTCATTTACATTACAAACCCACACTGAATGTCAAGTATCCGGGGCAGAGAAGAATGGCGGTGTGAAATATACGGCCAATTATGATTTTCCATCTTTTTAATAATTTAAACGCTGTTGATGTGTGAATTACTGGTCGTGCTCCCGTTCTAACAAATGACTTGAAATGACTCGAACAAATAACAAATCTTCATCTATAATTTGTTTGATATAATGGCTTCTAGTGGCTTGCTGTCGAAGGCTAGATAAATTGACTATCTGCCGCAGCGTTTTTTGCGGCTTTTTCTTCCAGACAGGATGTAGAATGAATACATATTCATAAATTTATACACATTCAATCATCTGATATTTCGGTGACTCCTCATTGTAAGAAATACAGAAATGCAGGTCGGTTCTCTACCAATCTGTTTTGCTAACAATGCCAGTATAAATAAATCTGCGTTTTTAGCTTTTTTCATAAACAGCACCATTGATTAACTTATCTTCATAAATTAGGTCAAATATTTAAATTCTGATATTTTTGCAAGCCCTCATTGTGAGGAACATAAAAACGCTAGTGGTTTACATTTTGACGATAATGTCGGTATGTTTACGTTACTGCAGTCTCGCTGCTGAATGGTTCATTCAACATGAAAACATTTTTCGCTTTTTCCGGATGCACTAGCACAATCATGCTGACAAATGTATGCTTATCGATATACGAATCAATGAGATTATCTGATATTCGTGCAAAGTGTTTGGCACAGGTGGGCTCTTAATTCAGTTCACAGTAACATGGAGAATCGTCGTTATAGTGAAAGAAAACGTCGAGACAAACGTAGTTATTGGGAAATTTGACGTCTGTCGTGTCAGGAATTGTACCGATTTCCGTCTCCTGGAAAAAACGGTGACGGTTGACATCTGCACCAATGTCACACCATTTGCATAGATCTCCTAATTGAAGGCGTGAAAAGCAGCCAGTGTTTGTTTAAAGTCAACCGAAGCTCTATAATTAGCAGTGTTTAATTATGGAAATAGCTCACCGAGGAGAATTTCAAACGCACTCCCCCTTTCCTCGGGATCATTAGTCACCGAGCCACAAAAAAAAAAATGAAATGCTCTCAGCTATGAAGGGTTCATATTTCAAGCTTATAGCTGCTAAAAGGCTGTACTCGGAAAATCAATTTTATGAAAGTCCGTTCAGCACTAAAGGGAGTTCTATGCAACTAAGCAATTTTCAAATAATGTCAGCGGGTGGCCTGATTCATGGACGCTAACAAGACTTTGCTCTCCTTTGCCTGGAACATTATCCTTCAAGCTGGGTTCAAAGATTAGCCTCTGGTTAGCGTAGCTCCGATTTCAAGGCAGCGAATACTAAATGAGTAGTCCTCAATAACATTCCACCCAAAAGCATTACAATGATGTCCTGCCCTTGACCTTGCGCACTGTAAACACGAACATATGCTCGCCATCCACGCCGTAAATCCCATCACTTCCTTTACCGCGGCCCACATCGTGAAGGATGAGGACATATGTGCGAGGGGTGTTGCATCGGGAGACCACATCACCCGACGGGAGCATCCCACCCACTGTGCTAATAGCATCTTATGGGGGATTCTTTGCTGTCTTTTTGGGGATGCCAAGAGGGGGTGGTGGGTCACGTATAAAAGCGTCTGCAGCTGCGTGATGCGAGGGGGGGACGGCAGGCCCGTGCTCCTCGCAGGGAATTCCCATTAGGCAGATTGATTGTTTCCTCTCCTCTCCCACTTTGATTCATGTCTTCCCTCGCAGCTCTAATGAACCATCAGCCGTATGGCACCACTCAGGGCATCTGTGCATCGACCCCGCTACTGTACGCTATAGGCTGGGGGGGGGCATAGCACGTCATCACCTTTTTGGCAGGATCACCTACTTGACCCATTGCATGAATAAATATTTACCTACTTAACAATGATTTTGTAATTCAAGTAGTTCATTTCAGGACGACTCGCTGTGGTGCGTGATTAAGTAGAGTTTGGGAAGGTAGGTAAAACTATGTCAATAGAAATAATAACAAAAACGTGACGGTTCTGTCAAGTGAACCATACCTGCTGTGATCTGGAAGAAAAAAAAGAGCTTCCATAAAATTCTATTTTCGTAGCATTGGGGCAAATTTAACCTGACATTTAATCATGACATCCAATTTTAGTGTGTTTTGGGTTTAATTTACAAAAAGTCATCACATTTCAGGATGACAACAAAACATTTGGGGAATTTTTAATTGCTGTCAAATGTCAACATGGATTAAATTTGACCTCAACTTGGGTTGGGGATATGTTGTTGTTTGTTCTTCATACATAAATGCCACTTGAGGAGACAAGAATGAGGTCTCCAGCTTGCTCGCTGTAAGTTTGCCCTGGGTGACACGAACGGACTGACGTCCCCACACCTCACCTTATGGGTGTAACAACGCCTCAGCAGGCCTGCTCACTGTATGTGGAGGGAGCTGTCTCTAGAGGTCACTGCAGTTCCATGGGTGACACGTTCAACAACATTCACTTCCATTCACCTCTGAAGTGTGTGTTTGTGCGATTTTATGTGTGTGCGCGTGTCATCAGAGGCTGCAGATTAAAATCCACATGCGTCTGTGTTGGACGCTAATAGCAGTGATTTCACACTGGTCACAAACACACCACAAAATCTCTGTGGATGATCTAGGTGGGAAAAGAAAGGTGTCCATGAGAACAGGATGTTGTTTTATGATTATTTTACACCTCAAAAGGCAAGGGCATTGCTAGACTATGTGTTGAATCTGTTTTGTTTTTTTAAAGCGTTGGAAAAGTGAGTAAAGTTGCATGAGAGTAACCTTGGAAATAAAAGTTAAGTATCTATCGCTCGATTGATCCGTCCGTCCGTCCGCCTGGTATGTACCTTTCATGATGTGATTTGTTTTTAGAAAAAGCTGTATAAGGCTGCACTATATGTTTCCCAAACCTCAAAAACATGCAGTGGGGCGCCTCATGGCCACTAATTCTATTACACAGAGTTATTTTGAAAAAGTCTAAACATTTACAGTGCGCCGTACACTGAAAGCCGCTCTTCCACATGCTTTGTTTGTGTTGTGGTCGGTGGCAGCAGTAGCGGCGGCAGTTCAACGGGCACCGATGCCAAGTTCAAAATTAGTAACAAATTTAATATGCGCTCCGCTGGCATCCGGTGCAAAGGGCCCGATATAGAAACCCCACAGAAAATTCGGAGCAGATGCAGAAAATGACGAGTGCGATGAGGCTAAGTGAGCTGAAGTGCTAACACGAGCGCTAAAATGTCTTTGGCAGCATTCTTTTATTGTTGCAAAGCCCCAACGGCAAACCGCAAACTATGAGCATGAGTTAAAGCAGGGGTTGTAAACTGATGGCAAGGGGGCCCAAATGGGGCCCTAAAAGGAACATGTGAACCGGTCCAGCATTTTACAACTGGATGCACAGTAGTATATTCCAATGCAATATTTTTACTTAGTTTTGGAAATTGTTTATTGCATCGTATATTTGAAAAATTCTTAACCCATTATTTTATAATTGTTTCATCAGCTATATCTGAAAAGACTCCTCCATGCATTAGTTTTCTAATTACACATTTTATAATGTGTATTGGTAAATAATATACAGTATTTGCATTTATAGATACTGCAGAACAAAATGGTAACCACTATTTGATGGCAATTTATTTAATTGATAATTGCACACAAATGAAAATTACATCTTTTTTTACAACTGTGGATTGACTTGAATGTAGTTTTCCCTCAGACCAGCAGAGGGAAGTCATTGCTCTTGCTTGTGTACCCTGATGATGATGACTGATAGCCAAAGCAATGTGTCACTTATTATATTTAGATAATGTGAGCACGGTGGGCCTTTCTGAAGTCTCATTTATTAGCATCAAGGAGATAAAGGGTCCAGATTCCTTCGGAACAGGTCAGCGAGGGCTTAAGTATCAGTCAGTGCACATGAAAGTGTGAAAGGGAACACTTACAGGCATCAGTCATAGCTGGAATAAGATGGGCCAATAAAAATAATCATGATGCGCCATCTTTTGCTGTAGCTCCGGGCTGCAGGAGACATAATAGAGGCTTTTGTTTTTATGAGCCTTTATAAATGGAGGAAAGTGGAGAATGTGTGGTCTTTGTATGCCCCCTCTCCTCTTCCTCCTCCTCCTGCTCATTGTTTACCTTCGCTGCTGCAGAATGTAGAGCAAGTCGGGACTGCCCCGTGGCCGCCGCCTCTATGTCAAAATCACGTCAAGCGCTGGCACGCGAGAGCCGCAAACAAGCATTTTTAGCTCGTCTACTAGTTGCAGCCTACGTCTTGATGGTGCTTATGCCGGCCCATTTATTTTGTTTGTTTGCCATAAACAAAGCCATTTTGTTTCCACAGACACACGACAGCCGCCATGCATCAAATTTAAAAGGAGGGCCCGTTTGATTTACTGGCAGGGAAGCTCGGCCGCGTGTCGTAAATTACGTTTGTTTGTGTTCGACACGGGCTGCTTGTGATTTTGAGTCGTTGTGAGGTCATCACTCAGTGCGTTTCCATGAACACCTAAGTAGCTTTGACGACGATAGTGTCAAAGTGTAGCGCAACCTGACAGCCAGGATGCTGTCTAAACAAGTTTTACCAAATACAATTCCTTTCAAATATATTTGAATATGTTACATTCAAATGTATTTGTTTCCCCCAGCAGAATGTATGATTACATTCCGTCAAAGTGTTTGTGCTGATTTTACATTTCCTTGGCACGTTTGCTGCAGTAACAGTAAGCAGAGTCGATACAGCCATCAAGCAGGTGTGGCGACTCCATTAGGGACTCCGGAACACCGATGAGAGCAAGAAGCCCAAAACAGTGCGGAAAAAAAGTGCTGTCGACAACCATACTGTTATGTGTAAGCTTTTCTTCTGCCTGCGGTGATGCCAATGAAGCTAACACAGCGGGAGTCGCGGGTAGTCCAGGCAGTTCGTTATAGGTGCCACCGCCGAGTCGTTTCGGACGAGTGGAGGAAAACGCAGCTCTGCGGCCATCAAATGTGCGCTGGTGGTGTTGGCACGGGATCAGGAAATTGGAGACATAAATTGGAGACAATTGTGAGGCTTTTGCCGTCTGCTCGCCAAATGGCGTTCTCAGCAGATTCTCACTTATCAAAACTATGACAATGAGTAAAGACATTGTGACGCTGTTTTTTCCCCCACTCTTGTCCTCAAGATAACTTTATTATTTATCGTGGTACCCAGATTTACAAGTTTGATTCACTCAATGAGTGACCAAGCTTGGCTCAGTTTATCAAATCAGTAGTCCCCATTGAAATGAATTGCAATGCCGTTAATTCGTCCCAGCCCTCTTAAATCATCACCATATTTTGTAACATGTTTTTAATAAATATAGAATTTATAGAAACTCTTAAATTACCACTATTAAAATGGACTTTTGACCGAGGTTGAACCTTAACAGTTAAATCATACGACTATAAAATGGTCTGACCAACATTTGGCGCTGGACAATTTTACTTATTATGTTATGTTTCCCCGGTTGCAAAAGCAGATGCCCAACATCGAGGGAAAGAAAAACAGAAGGAGCGATTGAGATTAAAAAGATGTGTGTGTGGAGCAGGGATTATGAAAGGGCATTAAAATGACACAGAAGATTATGCTGATGCCCGTGACGGCATCCTCGCTAAGGTCAACGGCAGCAAAACGGACAAACATAACCCAACAAACAAGATAACAGGAGTTTAACACTAAATAGAGAAATGAAAGCCTCTTTGGCGCTGAGATTTATGATTGTTTGCTTTTTACTGTGTGAGAGGTTTGTTTACCTCCACCAGTGAGCACATACAAAAACCGTATAGCTGATTTTTTTTTTCAAGGCATACAGTCATGGAAAAACATATTTGGGCGTATTCCTGTGCATTTCTAAAGCATCTTTTGACTTCTTCACCAGTTCCACAAGAAATGTTACATAGACTTCTTTAAAAAAAAATATTACCGTGAACGAGGGCTCCTGCAGGGGAAGAAACTATATTTTCATAAGGGAGTGATCTTAGCTCTATTGGCTCCCGCCAGCGGTCTGAACTCGCCGAGTGTCTGCAAGCGAGCCGCTGTGCGTGTTTTTAGAGAAAACACGGCAATCCAAACTTGCAGCGTCCCCGGAGAACCATTTGCACTCCTTCCAGTAGTTACACAGTCCGAGCAGCGTAAATGACCTCTCGCTGCATTTCGCTGCTTCCACTGACAACAAGGAAAGAGTGTGACAGGCTAAAATCCACTAAAAAGCTGTCTAGAAAACAATATATAGCATTATTTTGGATAAAAAGAAATGGTTAGAGGCTGTCAGAAAATAATTTGAGATACAAGCTTCAGTTACCACTTCTTTGCGAGTCTTGAGTTTGGCCACTTTGCTGGTATTCCACCTGATCCAAACTAGGAAATAAATTAGACGTTTGCTTAACTTATGAACCTGCTTACAAAGATCTTGTCAGTGATCTGAATTGCTGGTGGAGGTCAGATAGCGGGCCAAAGGAAAACGACGCCCCGCAGAGCGTACCGGGGGCTGGGGTTTAAACGCGAATCACAGTCCCTGGGAAATGGCGGCACACCAGCATTAATTTGTGCCACGCTCAATTAGCGTCACGTCGATGGACAAATGTGGCAAAGACAAAGGTGTTGGAGTAGATCAGAGGCCGGCGCTACTTCTGGAATGAAGGCCGGGATGTTTTGGGACACGAGGAGCGGGTCAAAGACGGGCTAGAAAACATCCAACCCCGGAAAGCGTACAAAGCCAGCTTTTCATTCCGACGGGCTCGTAATTGTCTTTGACAAAACTCATTAGCGGGGACCTTGTAGCGACATCGTCAATCTGAAATTCCACGGAGAGAGACATGAACCCAAACAATATGGCATCCTCGTTGCATTGAACAAATGTAATGAAGGGTACACATTGAACTCCAGAGAGCCCGAGCTGCCCGGCGTGGGACACATCAAATGGCACCTCCCGGTTGGCACTTCGACCGAAACGATTGTTTCCGAGGTTGTTGTTGTTGTTGTTACGCAGGCCGACTATTTAGACCGAGAGGCCGCCGCTGTCGAGTCACAATGATTCTGATTCTTTTTACACGGCGGCTACCGGCTCATTAGGAGCAAGACCTCAATGGGTCATGATGGATGCCACTGAGAGCACTTTGTCAGAAGTTAACCCATAGTGGACATGAATCATTCCTCCACACAATGTAAACAGTCATTGTGTAAGTGCCCGCGACCCCTCTGTGACCCTGCTCACGGGAGCAAGACAAATGCGTCAATAGTTTACTCTTGTTCCCACATTATGCTCCGCTCCGGACCTTTATTTCACATTTTGGCCGCGATTTTTTTTTTAAACTGTATTATGAGGTTGTCAATTACAAATTTGTGATTTTTATAGAGTAGTTTCTGAGCAATAAAAAAATACTTTTATTTAAAAAAAATCTTATTTTATTCTTTTAAAAATAGTAATAATAAAAAAAGTTAATGAAAAATAAATAAAATCAATAGAAAATATGAATTTATCTGTAATTTATCTAATTATATTTGATTAATCATATCAAAAATCCCTGATCTATATTGGACCCCATCAGTGACCTTTGCAGAATATTGAACAGAGAAGTCTTAATGTTCCATCAAATAAGTGTACAATGGTTCTAACCTGCTTAATCCAACTATATGATTTGTGACACTGGAAAAGAGCAAAGTTTATGACCCCCCCCAAAAGATCAATGACTTCAGCAGAATGGGCGACGCTGTGGCGCCCTATTTACCTCCATCACATTTCATGAGAGATGTCACAGATGAATAATTCTGTCAAACCTATTTAAGCATTGATGTTTACCCTCACTTGTTTTTCTTTTTGCACATTTGTGCCTCATTCTCAGATTATGGCAAATCTGTTTTGGATTATGAAGAGTGGAGACCCCCCTCCCACCCTCCCTCTGACCCACCATTCTTCTCCCCCCTCCCCTCCCATAAGAAAAATGTAATTTACCAAGATGAACGTGTAATGGGGAGATTTGCCCATCCGCATTGAAGCTACCTAAGGAACTTATTAAGGCGAAACATGGAAGTTTACCACAGATTTCATGTCTGACCTCAGATTAGACATGTAGGACAAATAATACGCCCCCCTCACCCCATACTCAAAAATGTGCTTAAGATACTGTATCTCAATCCTGTCTTATTTTTTCTTCCAATGCAATAAAATGAAATATCCCGTGTGTGTGTTTATCTACATATGTGTCCCTTCAATCAAAATCATGTAGTTTATTTAATTTTAAAATACCACCAGACCCATTGAGCTGTCACAGTGACTTGTGTTTGTTGTATTTTGTTATTTTTATGGACCAGCCAGGACACCTATTTAGCATTATCATCCGAGCTAACAAGTGCGATATAAGTACATAAAAACTTTATTTTTTATTTTATTTTTTAACATCCTTCTACTAATCATGATCTTTTATTCGTTAGCCATAACGAGACGGACTGAAAGCAAAAGAGTCGAATCAAAGCAACTCTGATGGGCCGTGTGAACGGTTTGATGCTACAAATGACCTTTTAATGAACACAATGCCAAGTTAGCTCAGCACACGAGGGACGCGCCATCATTCAGCATGCGTTGCCACGCTTTGGCTACAAAGCGCTCGACGCCACCGGTGATTAAACCGCGCCGACGACGCCTTTCTTGTACGACTTGTAGATTCAGCTCACGCACGTCGAGCGGAGGCGGTCAACTTTGATCAAATGTGCATCTCCCATGTTTGAATGCACGTCCCCTCAATGCTATTGACTATTGCTATTGAAATAACCACAACACACAGTAAAGTCTTTGAAAAAATTACTTTTTTTTTTACATAATAAGAAAAAAATACACAGTTCACATTTTAACACAATGACAACATTTAACGTAATATTTTTTTCCCACCACAATACACATTTCTTAAAAGAACATTTAAAGGGGACACAGAATAATCAATGAAAAACAAATAAATAAATAAATTAGTTCGCAATGAGACAAGATTGCTACAAACAAATTTCCATACAATTTTACATGTATGATTTTTGCATAAAGTCTTCACCACCATATAAAAAACAAAAAGTTGTGCAAAATGTTCCACAGTTTGTTTGCTCCGACTACAACACGCAGCGCTCATAATTGTCCCACTGAGGCCTTTACGCCCATTAGTGCATAATTACCCTCCTATTTGTCGTACGGCCTCCATTCACCTAAAGGGGGAAAAAGAAATAGATCATTAAAATCACTACAATTAAAAGTAAAAAAGTATGGGTTAGGATTGGATGACCTAGGACTGATCTGAAAGTCCTGACTTGGAAATTTAGCCTTTGCAAAGATAATAATGCTGATATTCATGTGCAGAAGAGTGTAATTTTTCCATTTTTGGAACTATAAAAGCTTCACCTCTTCATCACAGGCCTGAATGCAGTGACCTTGTCGTCCTGCAAGATCACACACGCTTGGCTGAGGTCTGACGACGCCTCCGCTGCTTTGGCGCCGGAGAATCCTGCACAACCAAGAAAAAAAAAGCATTTAAGAAATGTGCTTGTTTTTTTTTGGAGTGCTGTGTTTAAATGTCGTTCACCTTCAGTTGTGGAATATTGGCATGTGTCTGTGAGGGCAGCGTAGGACGGACCGTGCAGCTGGAGGCCTTTGTGATTGAAGCTGCCTGGGCCATAGATTTTGGAGTGCAAAGGGGGGCCCTCAGGAAAAGGGGTCACAGCACCGGAGACACTATTTGCTTCCTGGAGGCCTCTCATGAGCCCGCATTGTCCTCCGGGAACAGCGGGGGCGCCCGCTAACCTTTGGAGCTGGCAGTCCCCGCTCGAGTTGCTCGTCCTGAGCTCGGAGGCGTGCTGCGGGCTCAGAATGATCCCCGCCGCCGCCGTACGAGCCAAGGACCAAATCCGAGGCTTGTCCGACGCTTCAAAGTGAGACAGAGTTAAGGTTCCTGTGGTGGACGGGGTCTTGGACGCCACGGGATCGAGGAAGTCGGCAGGAAGAGGAGGGAGTGGTGGTTTGATGGCGCAGGGGAAGGCGTGGTGGAAGCTGTTGGACACATTCAAGTGAAGCTCGGAGGTGCAGTCTCTTTTGTGGGGTGAAATGGAAAGTGCCACAGCCTCGTCCGGGACTCCCTTTTCGCATTCGCCATCCAGCTTGTCGCACTCGTCCATGTCCTCCAAATCGCTTAGATGTAAATCTTTCTCTTCCTTGCACTCATTTGAATCTACAAGAAATGAAAACTTCTAAACACACTTCAACATCATCCATGAGGGGTGGCAAAGCACTACGTTTAGAAGTTCCTCAAAGCACTTCAACATTGCTCTCGAGACTCTACCATGACCATTCTGGAGAGGGTTCCATTAAAAAAAAAAAAATCATGCAACTAAATTTTGACCAACTTAACAAAAAGTGACCAGATGTAACTGATATGGGACAAACCTTTGGTGAGACAGTCATGGTCGCTCTTGCTGATGTCGTCCTTCTTGTCATCGCCGGCCTTGTTTTTGGGCGACCACGTCATCTTGTTCTCCTTCTTGAGCCTCCGCCGAGCGTTGGCAAACCAAGTGGAAACCTGGGTGAGGGTCATCTTGGTGATGATAGCCAGCATGATTTTCTCCCCCTTGGTGGGGTACGGGTTCTTGCGGTGCTCATAGAGCCACGTTTTCAAGGTGCTGGTGGTCTCTCGGGTGGCGTTCTTCCGCCTGGCCGTGCTGTTAAAATCCATCGTCCCGTATCTGCACACACAAGGATTCGGCTGAATGATAGCACACTACTACCCTCTCATGTTGGAAATCGATATACACCAAGACACGAAGCCAAGTATCCGAGTAACAGCCTGACCGTTGACCTCAGTACGGTTCGCTAATGAAAAGTGGAAGTGTAGCAGATTTTGGCAAGCGAGCCCGTCTGAGCTCGAATGACACAAAGTGGACAGAAAGCGGAGCATAAACCTCACCTGTCATATTGATACTGGCCCAGCGATGAATCGTAGGGATAGTACGCGGCCGTTTGACTGATTCCCGAGTGTAAAGTGCCTGCGGTCTCCTTCATGTCGTACTGTGGATTCTGACACACACAAAAAAAATATATATAGTTCAATGTTGCGCAACCTTTTAAATTTTTCCATTTGAAAAAAATAATAAAACTGTCCTCTGGGGGTTTCTATAGTCATTCTTCGAAACACATAGGCCTACTTAAAATGATTTTTTAAATTAAATTGTTCTTTGCAGTATATTTAGACAAAATCATTTTGTGTAAAAGTGAAACTTTTAATTATTCATGCAGTTCTTTCAGTTTTGTTACCTTAATACAACCCGATGATAGATAGATCTAATAGATACTTTATTGATCCCCAGGGGAAATTCAGTATAATGTAACACAATATTAAAATTGTGCACTCAGTATGGCTGCTTTAAATATTACTGATTACTAATATTTTTTACATCCCCTCCAGAATATTTTTTTAACAGTTATGTGGGAAAAAAAAGTCATTTTTTAGACATTTATTTGATCCTTTTTTTCTATATTTCTACTAACTTTCCCTAGAGGTGTAAAAACCTAGTCGGTTGCATTTAAGAGTTTGTCATCACATTTTCCCTAATGGATCGATTCAGCCAAGCAAAGCCACCCTCTCTCTCTCCCTTCCTCCCCCTCTCCCCCTCAACAAGCAGAGGTGAGCCCACCAGAGAGGAGTAGATAGCGGCGGAGGGTTCGGTTCCATAGGGGAAGTAGTTGGCGTAGTTCTGGCTGGCTGCAGCCGCCGCCGCGTAGGGGGAGCCGTACACCCCCAGAGCAGCCGCATTGAGCTCGCTGCGGCTCCCGGCCAGCAGCCGGTTCTCGTAAGGCGCGGGACAGCAGAAGGTTGCGGCGGCGGCTGTGGCGGCCGCCGCTACGGCTGCGGGCGTCTGAGCTCCTCCGGTGGAGCCTTCGGGCGGCACCGACCTGGAAATCGAATCGCAGCAAGTCGTACTGGGGTTTGCCGACACGAAAAACTGCACAGAGAGAATGATGGACAGAACAGTCGGATAAAAGTCTTGAAATGAATGAAAAAACAAAAGTAACTGAAGCAAAATGAGGGTCAATTCCATTGTGACAAAAAGTAAATTCTCTTTATTGGAGGTAAGTCACTTTTATGACAATTCCTGATTTATTGCCAAATTTAGTTTGTACCGTGTAATTGACAATTTTATTAATAAATGACATTATTTGTTGGTTAAATTAAACTTGATACATTCTGGGTGATATATTTAGCGGCTGTAAACTTGTGTCTTGAAATTATTATTTTTTTCTATTATTATTAAACAACTATATAAACTAACCAACACTTTTCTGTTCAAATTTTAGTATTAAACTCGTACTTGACGTTCAATTGAGACCTCAAAACTTTCCACTGACTAACTTTTCACATCAAAAATCCAAATACAAACATACAAACGAGAGTTTTGGTCACAGTGAGCACTCTTGAATCATTTTGAAGTTCATCCAAAAGATGCGTAATTACGCGTGGCGCGCGTGGTGACATCAATCTCGCTTTTGTCACCAGAAAAAAAAACCGACAACACGTGAGTTCATTCATAATTCAGTGTTATTGGACAAGGGTGCGTATGTCAATATGGCACAACAAGCACCACGCAAATGGTGAAAAAAGTCAATAAAATCTCACATTTCAAACAAGAGGAGTTTTTGAGTGGAGGAAATCATTTTAAGGTTATTTTTTTTAAAAGCGAGGAAAAAGTCTTACCTGTGAACTTGCATTGTAAGGATATCCAAACTGGGAGAAAGACATCGCGCCTTCTATTGTAACCATCAGCAATAACTCCTCCTCATGCAGCCGGGATCGATTGCTCCCAATTCCACTTCAAATCCGCACACTTCCACGCATTTCCACGCGCGCACGGCCCTGCTCTTCGCCCCTCTCAATAATACATGACTTTCGCCCATATAGGAGGGGAGACTTTGCCGCGGATTGTTTTATACGAATGAATAATCCCCTCCGAGGATCTGATGAGAAATGAAATTAAGCGTCATTAGTTGGAAAAAAAAAATTATGTTAGGCGAAGGAGGCTTAAAGGATAACGTAAGACTTGCAAGATATGGACTGTGCTTGTTCTATTATTTGTGCCTCTATAGTTCTTTAGCATTCATCCATGCAAGGGTAGCAGCGTGACGTCACTGTAATCCCGAAACGCCACGGTGGTGTACCACGGATGCGGATCAAATCTTTGCCAGTCGCGTGCGATATAAAGATGCGCTTTTCTCTCCCTCCTTAAAGTGCACACGCGTACAAATGGACAATTAATCGCCATGGCAACATATTACTCACTCTTTATGCTTGGAAAATCTTCTAAATTAGAAAAACATGGATTATTTTTTCAAGAACTTTTATTTGTGAATAAATTTTTTAATGCATTTTTTTCTCTTTTAATTTATCAGTGGGAATCAAGTAGCAACAGCATAAGTATAAATACTATTAAATATGTTCTTTATGATGAAGTAAAAAAAAAAAACTACACTGATTTCAATAATTAAGAGTTAAATCACACAATCAATGTCCTCTTTTAGAGAAGACAACCCCTACCCTTTCTCAAATAATGGATGGTATAATGCTTTACCTTTATAAACCATAATGCTTATTTTGAAATCATTATTAAACAAAATTTGCATGCCTTTTGTTGTAGTTTACAGAGATGTACAACTACACTTCATGCCATGGCACTCTTATACGTCTAACACTCCATACAGAAATTATTAAAACACGACTATTAAAAAAATATTTTAAATATTTCCCATTTCCCCCTTCTTGGCTCTCTTTTAGCGAGAGGGTAACCCCCTTAGTAGGATTATTATTTGTATTTATTTATTTTTTTGACAGGTCAATAGAGCTGTGATTGATGCGCTCCTTGAAACCAGCGTGACCATTACGCGCTACGTGCGTAATTGTATCAATTAACAAATGACTCCAAGCACCTTGTTTAACCAACGAGTGAGAGTGAAAAGATACCTTGGGGGTGAAATCTGAGGTGGCGCTTAAAGAAGAAAAGAGACAGTCTAATTAAATAAAAGGTGGGGGTGGATGAAAATGTATTTTAATTGAATGATGCTCACATGATGAAAGGAGAAATCATTTAAAGCTTTGTTAAACATCGCCAGTAAACAAACAACTTTGCTCCGTCGCACAGAGTTGGAATCACGTGAGCCACAATTGTGAGAGATTGCGTGGACTTGTCAAAAAAAAAAGGTCCCATGGGCATGACTGTGACTGACGTGTGTTGCCCCCTCCTTTTTCCCTGAGCCTGCAGTTACAGAGTTTCTCTTCGGGGGGCACTGAAGAGTCACCTCGAGGAGGGAATAAAGATCTCCTTTGATAAGTGCACAGATAGAGACAAGACGAAATGCTTATTGTTGGTGTAGATTCATCATCCAGGTCGTGGTGATCCATAAAGGCTGTGTATGAAAATAGAGGCCTCATCTTGTCTGCTTTACGTGGTGTAACATCAGCAATTAGGCAGTGAGAAAAAATTGCAGCAACCGAAATGTGATTGCTCGCTATGTTGGTCGATGCACTTGGTTCGACAAGGACATACTCAAGAGTGCCCGGGTGCATATGGACTCATGGACACTTATGCATAATGCATGCCCAGCAGTCAACGTACATCTCCCTGAATCTGGCTGAAATGAACACTAATTGTATTGGCAGATTGACCACGGTGACCTTGCCTTCCGTCACATCTTCACAATGACAAAAAATTCTCACACGTCTGTGTTTGTGGACTTGATGACTTAATAATCACAAAAGAGACCCTTTTTAGATTCATAGTAAACTGTGGAATTGTGGATTCACGTTAAGTTTGGTTTCAACCACTGGCGGATCTAGGATTATTTTCCTGGGGAGGTGGGCATGGGGTGGCCAAGGAAATCGCAGGGGGGTTGGAAAACCTTTTTTACAAACTCCAAAAATTCTCCCAAAAATGCTGATGAACATTCATCATATGTTCCGTACGGGGGACTGTGGAAATGTGGGATAAAATTCCCAAAAGTCAACCTGGCCTGGCACCTTGCGGGGTAGTGCCCCTGCAGCCCCAAGCTCCGCCAGAGACAACAAATTTATACTGACTTGCTGAGAAAAAAGTGGCACATATCAGCTGTATCTTCATCTTTTTTTAGTAAGAAAAATTAAGCGTGCAATTACATTTTTAAGTACACAGCATGCATGTTTAAGGTTGACCAACTGTGTTCCTCAATCATTATTAACAGAAAAGGCCTTGACCATCTATACAGTCATGTTCCCTGAATGTGACCTACTCGTCTATTTCCATCTGGAGCTGACTAATGAGGTTGAGCGATGCGTCCATCTTTCAATCAAAGCATCACTCTGTAGAAACGCAAATACTGGAAAGGTTAAGTCAGCACTCAATAGCACTTGGTCCTCCTATTTCATACATTTCCTCTGCTGACTTTGTCAACTACAAAGCTTTTTTCAGGAGTTTTTTAATCAAGTAGAAGGGGTGGCAGTAGGAAATGGTAATAAGTGCACAGAAGGGAAGAAGCATGAACCAAGCAGGGGAAGGAGCGGCACCTATCTGGAGGTGTGTGATCTCATTACATCCCAAATTGCTATGTGCCAATAAATCCAAAGGCCCCTCGTCATGTGGAATTATTACACACACGGAGCTGACTCGTGAAGATTAGCTCTAAATTAGCCAATGTGGAAAGAGAAGTAATAAATACTGTAATGAGAAATAATAACACAAAGATTACACATTAGTGACCTGTTAATGCTTCAATAAACAGTCAGCGGGGTGTGTCAATAATTATTAAAAGTAAGTCATCAACTGAGAAACAAAGGGGCACTGATACCACTGTCTCCATCAATCTGACAGAAGGGAAGAAAAATAATCACGCAAGTTAAAGTTGGACACAATAATGGTTGACTTCCGGTTACAATTTCAAAAGAACATCAATCTTGAGCTCCCAACAAATTGTATGACTTGACAAATTCCTCTGTTGCTCGCTTTGATCGGACACGAAACAGACAAGGAAGTACATCGTGAAAGCGCACAATTAAATCCATATATTTTTTTCTCGTTTCTCCAAACAATACGTAGATGAGACGCATAATCCGTGTTTCATGTGTAGCGCCGTCATTGTGACGGCTCGTATTCTCGTGTTTAACTCAAACAAACCCAAGGCATTTTGTGTTGCATCCCAGAGGCCCCCAGGGGCTCTTGGGAAAAGGTGACAACCACAAACACAGAGGGAGGTGTGTGTGTGTTTGTGTGTGTGACTACAGCTTGTTTTTGTGTGTGTGTGTGTGTGCTAGCTGGCTGGGACAGTCCCCTTTAGGCTCTACTGTAAAGCCATCATCAGTGGTGGTGTCAAGGATTTGTAGCCTGTCACACACAAAGACACACACTCAGTAACTGTGGGAAATAGCTTCTCAGGCAGTGTGTGTGTGTTTGTGTGTGTGTGTTGGAGAGAGAGAAGTCTCCACTGCTCGTGTCAGTTGATCATGTGCTGGCTTTTATCTCAAGGCCTTGGGGTTCTTTGTTTAGTGACTTGAGTCAATGCTGAGTACACCATTTTGGTTTTGCAAATGTATATTCTGTATTGTACACTACCTGCACGATAACACCATAGTGGTGAAAATGAATTTTTTCTTCTGCAATAAGGATTGTTACATACTTTAAATTGTGTGTATTCAGTATCTATGCGAGTGTGACACTGACAATTTCAAAAGCAGCAGAGTAACCGTGCATCATCTACCTACAAGCAAACTACCTTATATGTCACATTGTCACTCTCTGAAGAAGGCGGAAGTTGCTGCCAAAACTGTCTGAAAGGTTTAAGGTAAGACCTGCTCAATTTGTCTGAACAAAGGACTACAATGGCTCTCATCGATGGAGACATAATGAACACAATTCAACTATAAACACTAGCATAAACGAACTTGACGAGTAGACAAGGCGTGACATCGACAGCACATTGAACAGATGAAAATGACCAAACAGAGTAAACAGAAAGGAAGGAACTAAATATCAACAGACAGACGATACAACGAGGAACTCCTGGACAAGACACAAGTGGTTGAGGAATCCGATTGGATGACACAAGGGGCGGGGCTAACGAGAATAGGTGGAAACAATGTTCTAAAGAGACACAAAAACATAACGAAGAAAAACAAACTAAAGTGCAAATTAGAACCAAACAAAGTCACAACATGACAATTTTTCCGACCATGCAAATGTCTTTGATGGAGAAAGTAACATTTTAACACTCTTTGAAAGAGCAAAACAAAACCAATGTTTGCTTTTTTTGAACAAAGTCTTTTGAAAGGCTTCACTATAAATTTATGGTGTAGATTTCAAAACGAAGGAGCTCACTTTGATATATTGAATTATTTTTTTAAAGAAAGTCTATTGTTTGGTATTTTTTTCCCCTCCGTGCCTCATACATGTGAATTTGAACAATGTGATTCCTTTTTTTTGTTTGTTCCTGCTTTATGGCATCCATTTTAATTTGATTAGAGTAACATTTAACACATGCTCAAAGTGCCACTAAAAGTTCAGAGTCTTGATGTTTGTGCCATACAGTTGTTGGACGTTAGACCAAAAGCAAGAAAAAGCACATTTATGCTGTAAAGTAAATCAGGTTTGACAGGACAAATCAGTAAAATCTGCACAAAGTGCTACGTTCCGTGTCATTATGTAACGAGAGCACACTACCATGCTGTGAACAAAAGAGCTAAGCATTTGAAGGGAAAACAAACATTAATCCTCACAATCCTTGAAGATCATAAAATTTAATTTTAGGCTCTCCAAAAGAAATCCCAAACAGTCTTGAAATTTTCAACATCGTAATGTTAGTATACCACTTTTTCCACAGACTCAGTTTTGTACCTTGACGATGACCTGACGGATTTTCTACATTTTTGCCTGGCAGGTGATTACTGTATCCGGAAAGTTTTAACTTTTAGTGGTAGCCAAGGACAAGATTATCATCCCCAAATTGGAGTCGGATTTATGACTAATGCAGCTTGGCCCTCTGGTCTTTATTTACTGATGAGTCTTCGTTGTAAAACAGATCCATGTGTGTGTGATACGTTACGCATATGTCGAAATGACAAGACGAGCTCATTTGAAGTTTGCGACCAACTAGACATGAACCTTGGTATTTATTTTTGTAGAATTTAAAAAAAAAAATCTTTACTTTGGTGTTTAATTTTTTTTTTCAAATTTGAGAAAAATTTGAGTTGACTTTGACTTGACAAGTCATCTTGTTTATAGTTGGAAATCTACAATTTAACACAGTTTTTCTTTTAAATAATAAATGCCAGTAGGTTGATTAATTTAATTTTAGAAATATTTAAACCGCCATTTTCATGACGGTAGACTCACACTGTATGAACGTGCAGTGAAATAATGTCTTCATACTGCATCGGAAGACTGATCTTTTTCCACAAGGAGAAAAAAACCCTATATCTTATAAACACAACATCTCAGACAAATCCTCTGTCTGGTCCATACATACTTGGCAATAAGATGACTGGCCGGGGGTCATCGGGGAATGTGGTCGGACGGAGCACTGAGGCTAAAGCCTTGTAGCCCCGAGTCCTCCCTGAGGGTGCTGGGCTCTTTGCCGCGGGCTTATCACTACATTGTCATTTCCTACAGTCTCTTTCCTGCTCCTCCTTCGCCACGGCCGCTTCCTTCCTTCCTTCCGCCTCGCTCCGGTTCTCTCTTCTTGACACCCCTCTCGAGCCGTCGTCACGGCGGCCCACGGAGTTTCCTACAGGAAGGGGAGGATTGTGTTTTGGAGTGAAATGCTGATAGAGGGAGGCTGATAGGTGAGTGTTACACTGCCAACTGACATGAGGCGGCCAACCCCTGACCTCTGTTTCTTCAGGGATGGGACAAGCCATGTGCAAATACTGAGAGGGGTTCATGTCTGAAGAGCACCTCTGCCATGGCCTTGTACTTCACACTGTTAGTTTTTTTACTTCAGGATATTTTTGCTAAAAATAAGACCTGATGGTGTCCAAGTTCTCACTTCTCAGTGTGTTCTGTGATCACTCAGGCACTGTGAAAAATATTTTATGATATCAGTTTCACACTGGACCAGGTTATTTTTATTTAATGTTTTGCGATGGGCCCTTATTTTTGTGCCCAGCACAAATTTGAGTACTTTTTTTTTTTTTTTTTCTCAGACAGACGTAGCTGGAGAAGGGCGTTTGCGTCGTTGTGGGAGTAAACCCAGCTGACCAAATCAAGAAAAACTGAAAATTGTGATTATGTTATATTGAGAGAGCAAATCCCAACAAGATCTACAGTTTTGCATGAAGTGCAGAATGTTGGTATTTGATGTAATACATGAGCCAGAGTAAAGGTGTCACTCTGGTCACTCTCTTGGGGAGTGAGGCCTCGATTTGGGCCAGCACAGCGGTGACCCAATGACTTCATTACCATTGAAAAGCGGCGGTGAGAAGACTCGTAGCGGTGCATTCCCAGTCCGACTCATCTCATCATCCGGAGATGGCACGGGGAGGGAAGCGGGGTTGTTTGTAGACTGCCGGACCCCCTCCCCACCCCTCACGCCAATACACACACTTTCGCTTCCTCTCGGGAGATATGCGACCTCTGCTTTCTGTCAGGGCGCCCTCGGCGGCAGACTCTGTGGGAATTTCTCCCCCACACACACACTCCACAGAAAACAGGATCTGAGTGAGATGCTGCCCGTCCTTTTCCCGTGCCGTGTTTCCCCTTTGCCCCGCACTCATCTTCTCCTTTCTTCTTGTCCCGTGGGTCGATAGCATTAATTGGCCCACTCAGTCACAGGTACATTGATTGCAGTCACTAATAAAAGGGCTATTGATTGCTACTTTGTATAACAGCGCTCTATGCAAGTAAGAGCTGCCCTCTCATACTATCCTGACAGCAACCTTTTCCTGTTTGCCCGTCTGCTATTGTCATAAATCATGTCGCTCGATGAAGGGGATGTTTTTTTTTTTCACCCCTCCCTTCACATTCAGATGAGGAGGCTCTTGAGAGAAATTACATTCTTGCAGATAACAGGGCTACATTTGCCATTAAACAATTGGAATCAATACAGAAGATGTTCAAAGCAAAAAAAAGTTGACGGATTTAGAGAGCTCAGAACATAGAACATTTTACACTACATTTATTTTTTAAAGCGTTATCTAAAATGACCCTTTATTCATAATCATATTGTATGTTAATGCGATCTAATAAATGTTAAAAATAATTAGTCAGGATATGATAGCTAGCCACAAAAAAATCTATAATATGCGCGCCACTTTGACTTCAACAGACTTTATTTCTGTTTTTAACTCAATTATCTGTTATTCCTAATTGAGCGCCATACTGAATCTTAAGTGTGTCTGAGGCAGGTGTCGGGTTGTGAGGCTGAAAATGGCCTCTAAGTACTTCCATGAGAGATTTAATTATCCCTATCAAATATTCACTGATCAATGGAATTTGTTTTAGCCGATCAATAGGTGGCGAGGCTTGAGAAGGACGTTGAGCATAAGTTAATTTGCATTTCAAAGCAGCCCGTGTCACGTGGCCTCATTGGAAATCCATACCATTTTGTTAGGTTGTATTTCATATTTAGCTGCTTTAGGCCCTTATCACTGACTGTTATTGAATCCCCTCGCTTTATTTACTGCGTTGTGTAACCACAATATAGACCTGCAAGGATAATATGAGGACTTGATAACTATGGATGACAATAACAATTCAGTCCGACCGTAATATTCTGGAAGCGGATTTATTTTGAGATCTCCTCTGGGGAGTCGAACTGGATCAGTTTGTCATCCGTAAATAAGGACAATATATGAGCATTGGACCTAATGTATGTAATGTATAAACACAGAAAATTGGAATCTGTGAGTGTTCACTGGACTGCAAACCTTGATCAAAAAACAAAATGTCTGCCAAAAATGTGAGAAGTTTGGGAAAGTAATGAACCGAGATAATGTCCTAAACAGGGGATGAAGCAGGTGGCTGTCCTGTGTTTTAACATTCGGTATTGCCTCAGGATTCATTTGCAGACCTGTCTATCCATCAGAGTGGTCCTCAAGCCGGCGGACAGCACAGAGGTCATAGGATTTGACTGCGTGACGCATCATCAGTGCCATCAGGATACATGAGCTTGGGCACTGATGCACAGCGGGGACGACCAAACGACTTCAAATGTGTCTGTGTGTATTTGTATATACTGGAACTACACAGTCATGTCTATAAACCTTCCAACTTCAATACATGATAAATATAAGTCAAAAGTAAATATTTTGTAACTATATTTTATAGAACTTCAATATAATGACTTTATTCTTTGGGTCAGAATGGTAAACGATAACGAGGAACAAATGCTAATGCTAAATTAGCCTTTAGTTTTTTCAGCCGAGCCACCAAGATAATTTAAGCTAGTTAAAGTTAGACATGTTTTATTATAATTAGACTCATTATTTTAACATTATTATAATTTTAGCCAAGACATTTGTGTAATTGAAAATAACATGGCCTCAGTAGAAAGCAAAGCTGTGTTTTTAACGCTTCTTAATGTACCTTTACACACATTTGTACACA
Source organism: Syngnathus acus (assembly GCF_901709675.1). NCBI lineage: Eukaryota > Metazoa > Chordata > Actinopteri > Syngnathiformes > Syngnathidae > Syngnathus > Syngnathus acus. The sequence continues at coordinate 5,121,729 of NC_051089.1, read as the reverse complement.
CTTTACAAGCATTGGCACAGATTTATCGTCTCTCTGCCGTCATGTCAATCGTAAAGGTATTTTAAAGGCTTTATGCATCCTATGAACCAGCCTACATTCGAGATTATTCATGCTACCATGTTCATCCCTGGGATTTTAATTGCTCCCTGCAGTATGCTTAATCTGCGAGGAAATCAATAGAGCTTTTACTCTCGCGATGGATGGATGGTGACCACTTATTGACGTTCAGGTGTCATTTCAGTGGGGGGATTGGATGTTTGCCTCTACTTCTCTACAATGAGATGGCATCAGAGGTCAAGTGGTGCGGTGCACTCGAATTAAAGATGGAAACTTCGGTGCGTTTAAGATTTAGGGATATATCTATTGACTATTTTTTTTAATTAAATAGTGATATTGTAATACGATTATCAGCTTTAAAGGAAAGGATAAGGAATGTACGATTCACACAGAAGAGCTAGTAAATAGATTTTCGGCTAGAGATTCATTTTGACTGTGTTCACATTTTGTGTGTCTATACTTGACAACAAAGCATAGATCTAAAATAGAAATTATATCTTGGATTTTTAGACAAATTCAAGGTTGAGCAACTACAACGCCAATTTGAACTTGGGATACATTGTGGTTATCAAAGACCATTAATGTCTTGTCTTTGATATCCTTGAGAACCCTTTCGCCATGTCTTCTTATCAATAGATTTATCGCCCAGCCTTACTAGTCCTTGCATCTCCCTCAAGGGGGTCTCGCCGGCGAGCCCCAGAGTCACATTTCAGGCTCGGTTGCTACTTAAAGGCCCATAATCTGTTGGCGTATTGGCCTTAGCGGAAGCGAATGATTCACTTTAAGGACTCCTGCTGCTGTGGGACCCGCAGCTAGTGGCTGGTTAACGTTAGCGCATGCGGCGCGCCAGTCGTCATTATTTATTTAACCCGTTAAGTGTTTAAAGTGGAAAGGGCCCACCGGGACGTGGCGTCATTGATGAAATTATTCCACACATATATATGGTGGACTCCTTTAGGGATATGGGGGGAGACACATAGAGATGAAGACTTTTGAAAATGCTAGGTCACATGAGTTTGGAACTAAAGAAACCACCATTTTCCGAGTCATGTTATGTTCATGTTTGTGTCTGTCAGACAAGAATAAAGCACATGCATTGATGTTGTTGGACCGTGTCGGCGGTTTCACACAAAACCGCCTCGGTCATGTGGCTTAAGACAGTTATTGACGTTTCGTCTTCAACATCGATTCTGCTTTTAGTGTTTCTGTTTTTGGTGGGAGAGTGGTTAAAATGTGACATTATGGTGTCTGCCTCACAGCTGGAGATTCAAGATGCCATTACTGTGTGTGTGTGAGTGTGTGTGTGGGGTTTACTACAGCTAGCCTACTCTGTATAAATTAAAGAATCCAAATGACCAACAGAGTGAGTGTTATGTTTTTCTGCAGTTGACAGAGGAGCAGTCTAGATCGGGTCTTCCCAAAGTCATCTGGGATTGAGAATGCAGAGAAAATGGATGGATGTTTTGTGTTTGGTCAGAGCGGTTGTGGCTCTTTTGTTATGATGCTATGTACGTGTTGAATAGTGGTTGTTAATAATTCAACGGTGCGTGTCGGCCCTCCCATAACATGTTGGTCGAGGCTCTCGTCCCATGTAACAGCACAATAACACATCTCCAAGTAGCCAGCACTTGTTTACCTCTGGGAAGTCCCTCTTCTGTCTCACCTTTTCCTCACCCCATCACAAAAAATACTTCAAGCCCGTTTGTTGTAATGTCGAAATGGAACAGATTTTTTTTTTTTAAAGATTTTAAAAATGTCAAGACTGATGTTATAAACCTACAATGGAAAAATAATTGTCATCCTATCAACATTTGCTGAACTCTGCTTTAAAGTATTTTTCCTTGCACAAACAACTCCCACCTGTTTCCTGAATGAGAGCCAAGTAACTGTCATAAAAATAAACATTCAAATTGTGACATTTCATGGCAGCCATTGTGGGACGACCTGCAGGTTGCTGAAATGGCTACTTTCAGTACCGGTACGTCAAACCTCAACAAACAAATCGGACGACATTAGGAGAATCTATCTTGTAAAAATAGAGACAAGTCACCAAAGAGCTTATTTAAACGGCGGTGATGGCTAACACGTGCCGAGAGAGAGATGAAGCCGAAAAAGTGAGTGAGGGGAGAGTGAACAGATTGAATGGGTAATGAAATGGCTACCTCCAGGCCTGAATAAATTCTCTGGTCTGGCGATCCCCTCAGGATGCCGGCCTCCCGGGGAGATTAATGACCACTGGGCCATGCCATAATGAAGTAGTTTGCCTTGGCAATGTGCTCGCCAATTCATCACGGCGTCCACAAGTGGGCCGGCCGAGCGCGACGTCTTTATAAATCCCGACTTGCTCTTCGTTCCTGCTGTTTCTGATTCATGGTTACTTCCACATCCAGCCCAAACAGTTTGGCCCTTTCACCAGAACCCACCTGGGCTGACCATCTCCACCCTTCCTCATCCAGGTCACTTAATTTGACGGGGTGGAAAATGATTCATTTCCCTCTGCATAGAAATATGCTTACATCGGGAAGACGTTACGGGAGTGGCCGCTGTTGCTCGACTTGTTTTAATCGAATTTTTTAATCTAGTTAACTTAAAACCAAGAAAGCAGTTCGTTTTCAGCATACAAGTGACATTTCCATTTTGTGAACACATTTTTAATGTGTCATTGCCGATGAAGGGCATGCTCATGTGTACTTTTCTGCACATTTTTAATCCTGTTTACCACTCGGTGCTAATGACGCTTGAATCCCTCCAGCTAATAGCGCGTACGTAGTCTTAAATACATTCTCACCAGAAATCCCCGGCATTTGTTCCGGGCCCGTGCCCTCGTTACCGAGCCATTCATCTCTGGCGTATTAATGGCTAAAGACTGATGAGCTGCAGTGTTTCACAAGTCATAAAGTCTGCTTCTTTGATAACCGGCAGCTCCATATGGAATAGCGGGCGAGGAAATTACAGGAGAACAATAAAGCATATTGAGGCATATTTAGATTAAAATGCATTCAATTGGACTCGGGCCTAATGCGGTTGAGATGTGTTCTCGTGTCGCCTCATTGTTCTGCTGCTAGCACTAAACGATGCTCCTGTCACGACGATTGTCGGCTAACCCGCTAGAGTGTATTCATGATTTTCGAAATTGCATAATTCCAGGAAACATCTGCTTCCTGGAATTTCGGGGTCGAACCTCAAATTTTTTCTTTCACAGCGTTCGACCTTGGAGGTCTTTATAAGCGTCACTCTGTATCTGTCTTAATTATCAAAGGCTTTGCATCGCTGTTTTTCCTCGAGTTGCTTTATCTTAATCTACATTTTTCTCGCAGAAGGGACGCATGCGTAATTGTACAGTTGACATCGGCTTAGACGGCATCATCTCCTTTAGTCCCCAGCTAATCCTACACGCTGATAACAATAATGGGAAGAAATGAATTGAAAGATTTTTTTTTCAAAACAAAAGAAGATATGCAGTCTCATTCATAATTAGCTGCAGAGGTCAAATACGCCATCCGGTTTCAGAAGGTTAATGAGTTTTTTCTTTGTTTTTAACCCTCCCTTTTCTCCTTACTCGTCAACCTTTGATTCAGACTGTGACCTTGTGCGCCGTTAATTGTGTGCATCGGTGTGTGTTGATAAAAAAAACAGGCATATTTACCCTCCGGATTTCTTGACAGTTTGGCAAAGAGCGTGCCGCATTTGTGTGCACGACTGGAAGTGTAATTTATTTCAGAGAGGGTGGAGGAGGTTGCGACCCCCGGACCCTCAAAGGCCCCCCCTGCCCCATCTGCCTGCCATCAGACATCTCCGCATGGTCCCAAGGGGGAGCCTGTGAAGTAGCAGAGGTGTAGAAAAGCAGACCCTTTACATGTGTGTTTTAACATGTGTGGGTCTATGCTGGTATTGATCCCCCCTCCTCCCCCTCCCTCCCCAGTCTTTCCCATAATGAAGTGGAACTACATCTCCATTATGAGCCGCATCGCCATTGGCTGGAGCTAATATGTAATTAGCTAGCGTGCCATAAGCCTGTCACTATTGATTTCACTATCCAGATTACTTGTTACAAAAGAATAGAGCTGTCTGCAGCATAATTGAACAAGTTAACTCCTTGTCTCATAAAATGGAGACCTGTATTGATTGTAACCGAGCGCGGGGGAAAGAGAAACTGAGTTGTGTGCGGCAGAGCAGGTGCTGATGCGTTCGTTTTTCCTCGCCGCGGTGTCATCCCGACATGTCGGATTGTGGCTTTTCCTGCTGAGTTGCAGGATGCCGCACCTTAAATGACTTGCGTTGTCCATCAGCTTCACGTTACAACACGCGCATGTCTTGTTTTTATTCTCCTGTTGTCGTTTTTTCATTTCGAGTGGATGCATTTGTCCTGTTTTTGCTATTTATTAACATTTGTGAAAAGAAGCAGTAACATGGAGCTTAAAACAAAAATACACCAGTCAAGACAATTTGTAATTTATAATATGTTAAGAGAAATGGTAGAATATATTACATGCCTAAGGAGTAAAAAAGACAAATCAGGCTACATTGACATAATTACCATCTTAAATTATTTTTAGTTTTTTCTTTAAAATTTTTTGGGTGAATTAAACCAGAAAACAACCCATATTAAAATCTGATATATTTCTGGGACCAGTGTCTTGCCGTCATAAAAATTTTTAACAAAAAAAAAAGCTTATTAAAAACACTGCGTTTGATGTTAAATATATAGCTACAAGCGCCCGTACTTTTTTTGGTAATTTCCTTCTTAGCCATTGAAAGGCTACCAGGTAATTGTAGCGCTGTGCTTCACCTCAACAGCCTTTTTAAGCTTAACCCGAGTAAGTGGCGAGTTAGCCGATCATTTCCGCACCATTCAGATTCACGGCAGAACACCAGCTGTGGGATGTAATCAGGCAGCAAAGAGAACGACATGGCGATAAATTGTTTGATGTTGTTGTTCCTAAAACAGACATGGAAGCTACAGCGGTGTTTCCCCGCCCCCGTCGACAGGGTGAGAGGTTAATCAAACGCGATTTCCGGCACTCCACTGCTGAGTGATAAGTAGCTAACCAACGGAGCCTGTAATTACAATCTTACAGAAAGCGGCCTGATCTGTATATAAATCTCACCATCCAATTACAAGATGTAATAATTCTGCACTCAGCCTGGTAATGAGGTCTAATACCGGCGCATGTGATAATCCCCTCTGGATGCGGCCGTGATCAGATGTTGGCTTTGTAATTAGACTGGCAGAAAATCATTATTTGGTGTTTAGAGAAAAAAATGAGGTTGGCGGGAAGTTAATTTTCGCCCCATTCTCCCAATCATAGACAAGAATTTAATGATTTAATCATGATTGTTAGCTATTTTGCAATCAATTTGTAATGATTGTTTCGTAACAGCTGCTTTCAGGGAGCGTAAGATTGAAGGTGTCATCGATACGGTGTGGCTTTGCTATAGGCTATACTGTAAAAATGTGTTTATAGAATTAAAGCGTAAACATCTATTCTCTTTGGTCACCATATTAGGTGTTGAGTCTTAGAAATAAAAAACTAGTGGTGTTGGTGTTACTGTGATGTTGAAATACCTTCACTTTGATCAAGTAGAAGCTCGTGAGTCTTCTCTCAGCTTTAGCTCATCTCTCTAATCTCTTGGCCATGGAGAACTCCATTGACAGAGAATTGACTTCAAGCTTTCAAGACGATTTCTATAATTGATAGTTTTAACTTGCGCCTGCATGTCCGAGGGTTCAAAGGCGGCCTGCTGTTTTGATGTGTTAATGGTCGAAAAAGACTAAAGTGCCGAAAAATGGACCGTATCTAATATCTGTTAAGAGTATGATAAATGAACCACGTTTGGGTTTCGTAATGGACGCACTTTAAGTTTGACTGTGAGTTTTCCACAAATGGGAGACTATCAAGTCTTGCACTGTGAAAGAAATGTCTCACTCAACAAGTTTTGTCATTAAGGTTTTTTACAGAAAATGGAAGGATGGTAACAGCTTCAATCAATTCTTTGTCTACGCATTAGTATTTATAGGTTTTCAAAATATGAACAAACCAGGGTTGTGGGACGAATTGTTTTCCACTGGAACGAGTTCGTAACGTCCTGTACTTTTGCGCCATATTCTGACTGTCTGCTGTATGCACACTTGCTCCATTTTTGCTCCTCTTATTTATTGTTATTTGTTTATTTATTATTTATTCATCGCTCTTCTATTCTTTTCAGTTCAGTTAGCTGCATTGTTTTTTGATGTCATCTTCAGTTTCTTCTCATCCTAACTGAAGAATCCTGAGCGATGTCTTGTAGTATAGTCACTGTGGACCTCTGCTCGAGTGGACCTCTGGGTTTTTCAAGAGGCAGCCATTTTACACTCCCCTGCCCTGCTTCTCCCGTATTGCTCACCTCAGAAAGACTTTCAAGTGCTCTTTCAAAGGCATAAAAGCAAAAGTGGAAGAACTCAAACTTGTTTTTCACAAACCCAAGATAACCTCTCACTCCCCCTGATAACACTTTTCGTTGTATCCTTCAGTGGTTTTTAGTTCCGATTCATCTGTTCTACGCCGGCCTTGTGTCCAATATAGCCGCCATTTTATTTGACACTTTTTCAGGTCAACTGCATTCTTGAAAAAGGCTACTCATAATTTAAGCAATACTGTCTATAAAATACTTCCTCTGTGCCAGACAAATCAACGAGTGTTAATCCACAACCCTGGAGCTGATTTCAATATTTTATGACTAGTTATACACTATGTGATCGATTTTTTGAACTTATCAATTATGAATAGGCTCGAGGAAGCTTAGGGGTTTCCAGGTTAGGACTTCCTCTTCCTTGCGTGTTTATGACCGACCCAAGACCGGTGTGAGAGTAGAGAAAACATATGTAAGTATATTGATTGACAGCATGAGTGGCTTTACTATGGCCAACACAAAAAACATATCGTGGTGTCGCTTTAGAAGTCCACAGTGACGAGCTGGACAGCCACTGTAAGTGGTATTTGCCAATCCTTTAAACATCTTCAAGGTTTAAATTGAACGAGTTCTTGGGAAAAGTCATTTGAAGACCGCTGCTGCAAGCTCATCATTTCCCTTCCCCAATGATATTGAGACAAATGATAAAGTCCCACTCCCTGTAGCGCTCTTCTTATCTGTGCCTGGTGCTTGAATGGACTCTGTCAAGCAGTAATAAGACAGGCTGAGACTTTTTATTCCACCATAAAACATATGTCCAATTTTTAATAGGGGCAAACGTAATTATAGACTGGGACGGAACAGATAATACATAGTTGTGTCGATTGTCGCCATTGATTGGTCATTGATGTATACATGCTGGATTTATCTAGTTTTAATTCTCAATTTTATTTCAAGACACATTTCACCCATCCTTTTAGTGTAAAATCAACCAACCCAATGGTTTATGCCCACACTGCTCTAGACGGAAGAAAATTAGGTATACTTAAAGTGAATGACAAAATGTTGCGTCCTTCAGCCGTGAAGCCCTTGAGATGAAGAGCAGGTGGACCAAAAGTCTAGACAGACATAAAGTTCACCCCGCAATCTTGCCTCCATTAGCAGTGTACATGTTTACCGTGGGCATACGCCAGGGATTTAGTTTGTGGCATATGTTGAAGCCCCCTGGCAGACTTGTGACAAAGCACTTACCGAGGAGATGGCAGGCCAAGTTGTGGTGAGGTCCCACCCAGAGGCTGTGTGTGTCCCGAGGCAATGCTACTGGGCTGGGCTGGACATAGAGGATGATTGGCTGCTGAGTTTTCATCCAAATCAACTTAAAAGCTTTTTGCCATTTTTTTTGTGATGCCGTTTGGATTGTTTTCAGCAAGGCCCTGAAAGCATCGTTTTTAGGAAAATTTATAGTTTGGGTATTTTTTTATACACCTAATCATAAGCTCCCGTTAGTACCTCCAATCGCTCTGAAGTAGACGGCTACGTTTTCCCAGTCATTTTCAACGGTTACCTTTGCTAACCAAAACAGCAGCACATACAGAACGTATATAATTATTATAATAATGTAGACTTTTTTTATTATTATTATTATTTATTATTTCAATTTTCTTGTACAGTCGATGAGCTTGCATGTTAGATTTGAAACACTCTACATACTTTTTATACTTACTATCCCATTCCTACTACTTTCCTGTTAAATTTTTATGTAGTTGTTAATGACATTTTCTGAGTCAAATCTTTCAGCATTTTATTTCTGCACTAGTGTGAAGCTGTCTTCATTAGAACCCCGTTAGACCTCATTTCACCAGACTGACAGACAGACTGTGATGAGGCCCCATTAGACCAACATTCTATTCTCTCTGGAGTCCAGAGTCTGGACCATCTATTTACTGTTCCTCTTCCTCTCATCCTTCCTCTCACTTGTCTCGTACTTGTTCTGTCTGACCACTCTAACCCCAGGAGCCCCCTTAACGCACAATGTTCGAGAGTCCAGTCAATCACACGCAATGATGTTAAACTCTCCTCCAATGAAGAGCCTTCACAGCTCTTCAGAGCTGGCCTGAGTCAGGCGGCTGATTAAGGGCTCCTATCAATGAGGTTGATCTTAATTTGCAGCCTTTCTGAAGTCCACGTTTCTTTAGGGTTTCAACCTCAACATGGCTGGTCTACCTTGGATCACCTGTAATGAGGTAAAATCACGTCTTACCAGTATATTAGGGCTGCTTTCTCGGAAGTTATCTTACGGTGCAGTACTCGAGACCAAGGTAAAAAAAGAAAGATACACCGAGAGCCCTTTACAAGGAAATCCTGTTAAGCATAGCAACAACAACAAAATGAGAAAACATATTTTTTCTTTATCTTTCCCTTAAATCACTCATTATTTCGAACTTCTCAAATTAACAGTTAACAGTTTGCCTGAAATGGAAAAGTAAAGTGGAGCTCGAGATGGAAAAATTCAGTAAACTCAAAAAGTGAAAGCAGACGGTCAAACATGGGCAGCAGTTGAGGCTTTTGTTTTGTGTACTTTGAATGCTTTGGGACTCAGCTTGCAAGACGCTCCTGGATATTCTCTTAACAGGCTTATACCAGACTCTTTTATGTGGAAAGCAGCGACCGTAAAATCCCATCCAGTACATCACAAACAAGGGAAATAGAGACTATATATATATATATATACATATAAAATAAATAAATTACAAATATATTTTTGTTACTAGCCTCAGGTGTGCTTTCAAAAGACGTCTTTCATCTCTGCGTAAGGATTCCAATTTAAAAGTGCGTCATCACTAGACGTCATGGTTCTGTTGTGCTCAAGAACACGGTGCAAGAGATCTAAGTAGGCATCCTACTGGCCTTTTAGTACCTTTCGCTCCTCAGGGAGCTTTCGCCACATCAGTATTCCAGTCCACAACTTCAACCCTTCTCATTCCATCCACCCCTCGATTTATTTTCATACTATGAGGGTATGATAGCCCCTTAATAATTCATATTTAGAGTGTATACCCATGCACTGAAAATTCTGATTCATCCTCCTGAGTAGCTGCCCACCCTCCTGCATGATTTAAGTATCTGAGTTCTTGTTGCGGCTCACTCGTACTGTCTGCGCGATGCTTTCTCCAGTAGAGCTGTCAAATTTTTTTGGACTCTAAGAGGAAAGTTTGTGCAGGTGGACAAGAGTGTCTTTTCTTTTAGCCGACACGCTTCTTTTACGAGCGGTAAGAATCTAGGCGGACCTAGCCTCAGATCAACTTAAAAAAAGAAGACAGGGCCTTCCATAGACATACAGTACAATAGAGGTGAGCAGCGTAGTCATTTGAAATTCACACGTCTTACGATTTCTTTTCCAGCAGGATGTTCTCAAAGGAAACATTGTTTCAGAAGCCCCAAACGTGAACTAAACCAAAAGCCAATTTTGAAATCAAGCGGAAAGTCAAGCACAATCCATTCCAGGACTGTGGTCAACCACTGATTCCATGTTTTCCTATGGGTAATAATGGAAGCCATTATAAATAAAATCTTAAATTAGTTTTTTCTGCCTATTCCAATATGTGTTGTGTTGTAAATTTTTTTTTTGCCTGAATCATTTGGTTTCACAAACCATAATCCCTGTCCATCATGGTTCACTTTTGGGTGCGGTCATGTGATGTTCTCAAGCTTTTGTTTTTAAGACAACCTTTCCTCCAAACAAGTGCCCTCCATCCACACTTCAGTCTGAGTGTGCTGGAAGAGGAAAAGGAAAGGATGGTGGTTCTCCCTAGAGAGCGCTGCCCGGAGGAGGCACGATTAGGAGGTGAAGCAGTCAAACACTCGGACCAAATGTGCCAGTACATCATGATAACCTCAGGCTGTTCTGGGCCAGCAGGACTGACAGGCAAACTCTGCCTATGGCCGACTACAACTATATTATTTATCGTCTATAGCCGTTCGACTGCACTGTAGCTCATTTAGAGCCCCAATCTGTGTGCAGTGTGCACTGACACACGGATTTGTCATAAGGCCCTAAAACCTAAAGGCTTTCCAATTTCCAAAGCTGGTTTACTGAGTGATTCCAGTGATGTGCAAATCAGTAAATATCTGCTCATTCTCAACTGATAAAAGTTTATTTATATTTCAATATATGATTTGCACACGATTTATGAAATCTCCCTGTCTAATAACGTCTCTGATGTCAAAATATCCAAAAATCAAGAATTACAGCATACTTTACAAACATTTGCTGAAATTAGCCTGTTCTCAGAGCCAATACATTTTTACTTGTTGAGTCAGCATTTTTTCACCGAACCACTGAATTAAAGAAGATAATTAGAGGAGGAAAATGTGCTTTTTATCGCCGCCAAATCCAACAGTAGTTTTTTTGTTGCTTTGCACGTGCTTGGAAGAAGCACCTGGTAGCCTGCGGTCGTTATCTTTCATTTTGTTCAGCTGCTGGTGTCAGCCCACATGATGGCCGTCACTATGAAAGCAGCTCCGGTATTACTGCCGGTGAAATGCTTGATCTGTTTTTGCATTCTTCTGTTGTGTGAGCACTATTATGGTTTCCTTGGCTGATAATTGCCAAAGCAATGTTGTTTTAGGACCTGACACAAATGCCTGGTGGGCCTCTAACCTTTTTGGAACTTGACTGTAATAGTTCCTGACACTCGTTTTAGTACCTCTCAGGCACAAAAGCAACATTTTTGGCTCTGCGCAGGAAGAACAATCATCTTGGCACAAATGCCGAGGTGTAGTCTTTTGTTCTCCCGGAGATAATTTGAAGCGGGTCAGAAATGAGAGCGTCTTAATATGATTGCCAGGTGAATGAAACAAGGCCCATGGGCCTGACGAGTGAAGTAGAGGGTTCTTTGTTTTTGCAGTGGCTGTGAGCACTTGACGGCTTTTAATTGAACACACATTTATTATGTTAAGTTCAGCTGGAGTGTGACGGGTATGATGAGGCCTCAATTAGAGCCATTAACAAGATGATTGCACTCAAAGTCAACAAGGAAGATTTTTATTTTTTTTCCCCAGCTCCGCCGAATCGCATCTTGTTGTCAGATTGCCCAGTGGCCTTGTGGGAAAATGTTCTCATGCTTTGAAGAAAATGATGATGGAGGCTCCATTCGTCATCTGTCCCCACACTACAATGCAATCTCAATCCATTTAGCCGATGAAAGCCACATGTCAGGATGTGTGATACCGTTCAATCCGTGAGGAAAGCGCCCTCCAAGGTACGTCGTCTTGATTTTACTTCTGCTCCGTCGCAAAATCTGTTAGCTAGCAAGAGTGTCACAACCACTATGGCTTCTTTTAATCCCAAGAGCACAATGTGACCATCTGAGTCGCAGCTGATATGTTTGAGTGTGTCTAACCCTGTGATCTGTGTGCTAACATTGGCCTACTGAGCTAAGATCAGTTCGTCAACCCTGTCTTTGTTACCCCGTGAAGGAAGGCTTACCCTCGGACCTCCCTGTTTACTCTGGCCTCCACAATGGCAAACTCTAAACTCCCTTTGTTGCCAGGATTTAGGCTAGATTTACTTCAATTTTATCTGCGAGGGTCCCCTTTCATCATCTTGGAGGTCTAATGCCCTTAACTGGCTTAACCTGGCTCCCCTTGTGATCCTCACGCCCCGGTACCCACGCTGTCTTTGGCCTCCTCAGCGTTCCTACTTATCCTCAGCTCTCTGCCGGCCCTTTAAGTCGCCTGCGAATCCCGAGCATTGTGTAGGGTGCTCAGTGACACCTGAAAGTCATGTTTAACATGCCATAAGCGTGTTGTGTGTCAGTAAGACAATCTCAATGCACAGTAGTCCAGTAGAAATCAAAACAAATCCTCAGCGGATTGTCCATTATTATGTTCATCCCTCAGTTTGGGTTTTGAATTACTTCTTTCCATCCAAATAATGGGAAAACAGGTATGCTGTTAATGGTGAAACATAACTTTGTCACAATTTTTCTAAATTGTCTCTGAAATAGAATTACCATATTTTTCAGATTATGAGGTGCATCGGATTATAAAGTGCAGTCTAAATTAACTGGGATATAAAGTGCATTATTATTGCACATTAAGGGAAACAAATCAGGATATCAAATGATTCCGAATTTGCTCAACTTCAATTCGACATCCCACTGCCAAACTTTAGTTCAGTTGCTTCACTATACTTGACGGTCTTACAAAAAAACAACAGATTGTTGACTCCATTTCAGCACCTCTCAGGATAGACAAACTGCAGCGGCTTTGCTCATAAATAAAGATGAGCTGTCACTCCATATTTTTATCAACCTAATCTTTACTGTGAGAGTAATGTTCTCCCTTCGTGAGGAGGGGAATCATATTTTCCAGATATAGTTGGAAAGCGATAAAAGTATTTTAGCCTTGCCTTGTTTTATCACCGAGCACTGTGTGCAACCTGTCCTCCTATGACCAGACCACTTAAAACTTTTTCTACTGTGGGAAGCATTCAGAAAATTTATATTTATATATTTTTGTTTAATTTTATTTTTAAAATATAAAGTAGGCCAAAAAATACCTCACCAAATCGTCTTGGTGTGATTTAAGTCCCGCCGTCCTTCCCGGCAATCCCGTATTTATGAGATGAGAAATATTCTCTCTTTTTCTTTTTTTTTCCTTAAAAAGTCATTTTGAATTGCAAATATTCCCAAATCGGCAGTAAAGTAAATGCAGGGTTGGTGTGGCGCTTATCCCTGCACCGCGTAAAATGGCTGCCACATGTGCCCAAATTGTCATGGCATCATTATGTAACCTAGACCATCCAGATTATTCAAATTCCGCTTGAAAGTGTCATCAGTGGTGCTAGTGTTCCTTTTTTTTTTTTGAGACCTGTCACCTTTTTTTTTTTTTTTTTTTCTCGGGGATGGGTCTCTCTTTCTTGCTAATTCCGCCCACTCTCCCTTCTCAAGATCGGCCTAATCCAGAGAGCGTCAGCATCAGTGCTACCTTTGATGGGCCCCGGATTAAAGCAAATCTCCATCTCTTTGGTGGATTTCAAATGCAGCGCGAACAATGATGCCAGCCAGGGACGAGCTAATGAGGCCTGCGGTGGACTGGCAACTTTCAAAATCGACCTGATTAAAGGCGAAGCCGTTATCGCCGTACCTCCCCACATGAAGCATGTCACTCCTTTTTTTTTCAAAATTGAGTTTTTCTATATCTCTTCATTTTTCTCCGCCTTACCTCTTCTCTGTTCTCTCGTGGGTGAGGCCTGACTTAATTAGTGGGCTGGAGTGTGAGTTTACCTTTCACAGGGCGCTAATGAAAAGCTTTGCGCATTTCTTTTCACTAAATTAGCGAGTGAGTCTGCCTTCCTCCCTCCTCCGTCCCACTCAGCCCCTTCTGAACGGGAGGGAGGCGTTATTACAGGGACTGTTGACTTTGCGGCTTTAGCGTTCCGCACGTCTCCGTGGTACAGCTCTGATAGCTTAATTAAACATGCAAATCGGATCTATCGAACACGTCTCAGCCGTACCGTTGTGTCATGTCAGATGGTCCTTCTTTGTGTCGGGGCTCTGGTTTTTAAATCTAATTAAGCAATACCAGCTTGTGTGGGGAAAAAAAATAATACACGGCCCATCTTAACGTGAATTAAATTAAGTGTTGTAATGTGATTGATTTCCGTGACACAGTATGTAGGTTGTTCTGTTGAATGGCGCAAAAAAAAAAAATCGGGTCATTTGGATTGGGGATTGAAAATATGCATGTTGGTAAAAATATTTATGTTTTGAATATATTCTAATGATGGCTCAGAACTCCCATTTCCATAGCAGTGCCATATAGAATAGTTTAATCCTGCCTGGAAGACTAATGGGAAAAAAAACTGTTCGCTGTACATATGACAACAAATTCATTAATATTCAGGTGAAAATCGTACCTTACGCCATTTGCTACTGTCACCATAACAATGTGTAATGGCAGCTGTCTCGGCATAGTGAGAAGTATTTCACACGGGTTTAAGCAAGCAAAGTTGATTGACGGATTAATGCCTCTTGACAACTGATGTGGTATCACCATGCACGTAAGGGTAAATTGGGGAAAACCTCGTCCTCCTTTTTTCCACAGCCCTCGGGCAAGCCATGGCTCAGTAATGCTACTTTTAATACAAATGGTCAGCTTCAACAGGTTTGTTTGGCTCTATGAGATTTCTTAGTAATGTAAAGAGGATGTACTACTCAGACACGGACAGGGACCTACCAATCTGTTTTTCGAGTATATCCTTATTTTTTTATTACCCAGACCTAAAAGACATACTTTAACAAACCGTCGTAGCGAGATTTAGATGCCCATGAACATCTTTGCCTTCCAACGTTATTGCCGTGTAAGCTTGTTGCTGAACTGAAATCTACTGAGAAATGCTTAAATGTACAAGCAGTTTGTTTACAAAATGACAAAACCCAGTTAAGTTCTAGGCAGATCAATGTGACGTTTTGCTTCCATTCTATTTTTCCATTTACTCACTTTTTAGTTACACCAATGGCAAATGTTGGTTATCATTATATCATAAACTGTCCCTTCATATTTCATCTCTTGCGATAATCTATCAGTCAGTCAGTTATGCCTAATGAAGCCATCGTTGCCTCTGACTTCCACGTGGCAGGTCCAGGCCAGAAAGCGAGTTAATCTCATTGTTGCATGGATGTATAATGATATCCCAAGGCACCATAGGATGTCGCTCTCTGTATGGCGCCGGCTTCTTGAGCCTCTGGTATTATTCTTTATGGATCAGGGCCCAACCCTTAGCCTTGAGGCAAGGGTCCGCCTTGTCCCACTCCGCGACACCAAACTTGGTTTTGGCTCATCACGGGCTACTTCAAACATCTTTGGGGTCTTGACATGGGTTGGTAGTTGCATTGTGAAAGAAACTTAAGTGTTTGTGCTAGCTTCCATTTCCTCATGCGTATGTAGCCGAGGTTTGTGCGCGAGATAATCCTAGCCAGTCTCTTTCTTTGAGGGGGAACAGATGTAGATTTACATATGTGGAGAGTCCCCAGCCTGTGATGAGATTAGCCGGTCTGGGATCTGTCTTCATAGCAACTGGAAGGTGCATATTTAATAAATGCCTGGAGCTAGGCAGGGCGATGCGGGGTCTCGGACCTCAGAGATCCGCGGGACAAAGGCAGACAAGGCCCGTGACAGGCTGGCCCATATGGGAACAGGGTTAGGTACAGATTGCACTTGCCTTTCATTGGGTGCGGGACAAGGCTTTAAGAGGTTTTAGACAGCGAGCGAAAGCACTTGGCCGGCCACTTCTGCAGCCTCTTCACAAAGAGAGCTAATAAAGGGATTTGGAGCTTGGAGAGGCTCATCTGTTTGCTTGTGTGAGAGACCAGGTTGTGTGTAGGTGTGGGTAGAATGTGTGTCAACAACAAGGGGCATGAGTGTGTGGAATCCCCAAAACATGAGAATAATAATAAGTGGGAATTAAGGAGCAAGATTGCACATTAGTTGTACGTACTGCTGGGCGTTTGAGTCAAGCATGTGAAACTATAAAATGTACAATGCAGTTGCTATGGTGACTATTATTTGGAAAGTATCAACCTTCTATTATCTTTTTTATTAAGATCTAAGGTGACCCGAAATAATGCGGAACGTATGGATGAATGTGGTATTTGCAAGACAATTTTAAATGCCAAGATTTATGCCAAAATATCATTGATACATTTCAGATTCCCATATATATATCTAATTAATGAGTAACCAATCCATTAATTGTGATTTTGTTTATTTTTGTACGGTATGGGGGACTCGACCAGAATATTCTGAACTCCTCTTTCCATACTATCATATTGTTAGACAAACTTCCCATTTTTGTTTTGGACAGTTCAGACGGAATCAACTGATAAAATTCTGCTTACAGCAGAGAAAAAATATCATTACTGCATCATGGTATTGCAGATGGGCAGAGCAAAAATATTGACAAAATCCGAGTTCTTTGACTCCCACTTGGAATAATCCCATACGGAGGTAACAGATTCTAGATAAATACAGGTAGCGTGAGTCCTCAAACAAAGACGACAATGCTCATTTGCAATTCTCATCTCCTAACTATTTCTGTCTTATAATAAACCCTCTCCATTGGCTTTTTGCGGTCATGGTAGCGTAGCGCTCTTCCAGCAGGTAAGGTTGTCAAGACTTGTTTACACAGAAAACAAGTTGAACATGTGTCCCCCGCATTTCCCTGGCTTCCCACTGGACCACTACAAGCCATTTGAACAAGAATAGCAGCGAATGCCAACAAAGCTCAGTGGATGCACATAAACCACAACAGACTTTGCAGCTTGTGTACATCTGTTCTGAATTCCAACCTAATAATCCACAAGACTTGCACATGTTTCTCACAAAGACAAAAAAAAAGATAAATTTACCAAATCTGATTGCTTCTATTTATCTCCTTGCTGTTTTATTTTTGTGGCATCAAGTCAGCCGGAGTCATACAATCAATTGTCTTGGTTATTATGTTACTGATTGTTGATTAATTGTGACTTAAGTGTGGTAATTTCCCCTTTAGGTGATCAATAAAATTGATCAAATACCATAAAAATATATTTTTAAAAATCTGAAACAGTCTTCAGTCTCTGTCTTCTTTCAGGACAATCCTAATGAACCTTCCTCACAAGGGACTAGTTTGGGCAAATATTTGGAGCAAGCTCGGAATTTTCATTCCTTTCTTTGACTTTCGGAGGGACTGTGTCCACTCAGTACGGTTTGATCGTTTGTGTCTCACAGGGAAACGGTGAGCTCAGATGAAAAGATGTGAGGAAGCAACCTGGTCTTTCCCTGCGGAACAATCTTCCCCCTGTGCAATCCAAAGACGTACGAATACGAAGCATTTTACCTCTCCAAAGCAGTCACCAAGGGTAAAAGTCGAGAGTAGCGCATCCCAGTCTTTTAGGTTTCGGGTTTGTTTACTTCATGTTCTAATGTTGAGTCGAGACATTCTTAACATCCTCATGGGTCAGCACCAGATAGAACATGTGTAATAGTGGAAGGAAGGTAAACAGAACGTAACAACTGAAAGTTGGAAGAGAATAATGAAAGTGGTGGATGACAGAGAGAGACAAGAAGAATTTTTAGGACTATTTGATTGAAAGAGTGTGTTTGAGTTGGGGGAGCCAGGAGAGGGAGGGGGAGAGCAACGAGGTAATCTCGGAGGATGTGGCAGTCCTCTGCGGACCTCCTCGCAGACACCTCGGCTAATGAATCAGACCTGGTTTTTTAACGTCTCCTCGCTCGCCAGAACAAAGCAAGCCAGCATTAATATTTTAGCGTTTCTTTTTATCTCAATGCTCAACAGCACTCCAAACAATTTTTGCCAGGAAGAGGAAGAGCTGGGAAAGAGATCAGGGGAGTGGGAGAAAGTGAAAGAATGAGCTACAAGGACAAACTGTTCTCAGGATTTGAAACCTGTCTTGGGTAATTGTCTCAGGTACAAAAAAAAAGATTCGATTTGGTTTTCGATACGTAAGGCGTGGAACGATTCAAGGACAGTTCGATCGGAAAGTGGAATGATTCCATTTGGTTTAACTTGGTGGGATTCCGTCCGATTCAATGTTCAGTTTGAGAGGGTATGATGCAATTACTTTTTTGTTTTCATACATTTGAATGGACTTTTTCCTTTTAAGATAAGGAATAAAACGATACAATAAATTTACGTCCATAAGTGGTATAAGTGATTTAATATATGTGGAATGATTCGATTCGCTTCGATTCAATGCATTTGTATCTTTTAAAAGAAGAAACAACTTTTTAGCTTATTTCATTTTCTGGAAAAGTCACTTTAGTTCCCAAGTTTACCACACAGTAACATTTTCACTTTTATTTTCTTACCCACAGTTACAGCTCACCCTGATTCATCTAATTTAATTATCATGATGTTTTCCCAACATAGCGGGCAAAGTAATCAATAAACTATTAGGACTGGCAAAGGAGACAATTAACCAGGCCTATTACAACCACAGACGTTTACCACACTTGATGTACAAGTCAATGAAATCAAGTTCAGGACAGAATCTATCACCCCATGGTATCACTATCCCCACCCCCACCCCCATTAGAAGTGCAATTTTACACATTCTGCACATTATAGTAATTACAGGGGCAACAATAGAAGCGTGAAAGAGAACTACAGACACAAAAGCGCGACGACATGTCTCAGCCGCGTTCGATTAATTGCTTCTTTGTAGCCTGAAATGGAGCAGCAGCATCTTTACCTGAATGTATCCAAAAATGGGAGGGGCGGGCGAGCTGTTTGAGGGTCTTGTATTGAGCCCAGGTAAGTGTGGGGGGGGGGACACTGCCGTCAGGAGATCCCGGGGCAAGCGGTCGTGGGCATTCAACTGTGAAAAGTCATTCAGAAGGAAAACGCCGCGCATCCTTTATTTATTTGTGTCTGAAATATTTATCTGTCACACGGGCCGTCTCATAATGGTACTGTCAGTCTCCTCTGCCCACTCAAGGGTGCGGGCATGTTGCCCTGAGCGCCCGCTGCGGATCTCCTGTGAATAATTGCTGGAATTTCACTTTTGGGAACGTTGCACCCTGACCCTGCAGGTTGTTGTTTTTCAAGTTGAAGGGAGAATGTTTTAAAGTATTTACCTCCGTCTGGGCTTTTACGCCCACGTACACACAAATACACACACATCTATACGCGTGCACACAAATTCAAGTCTGAAAATAAATAATTCATCCCTTTACTTTGAGACCAGAACCCAATCAAGCTGAAAATCCCTGTCTTGCTGCACCTTTGAGCTGCCACTTGCTCACTGTTCTAATGTCCGCACTGGAAAAAAATACTTCTTCCGACGTACGAATGCACTCTATTAAGCCGTTGAAAGCACTTTTAATCTGCTGGCATCGCCTAAATTACACATAATGCTGCCTCTTAAGGGAAATTTAAAATCCAATTTGTTTTGTGAATTATGACATGGGCTGAACTTCAATGACTCATAAAAGTCCAACCCTTCTGATATAATACAAATATTAAAATGAGCAGTCACGCAACAGCCACTAATATAAAATGTCAAAATATATGTAACACCACAGTGTAAACACTTCACTCTGCAGAGACTATCACAGATATCCATCTTCACTTATTCAGTGTCGTGCAACCATCTAGTCATTTTCCCCGACAACATGATTGTTCTTTAGATAACCGCTGACAATTAAACACCTGGGTACAAAATGCACCATTGCACGGATAGTCACACACATGCGCACACACTCGAATGCATTGCCGGTAGTCTGTGCATGCATAATTAAGAAGTGCCTTGTTTGGAGAGAGTGCAAGTCGCCTCCCCATGTGCATCGTGCATCCTGAGAAGGAAGCTTTGAATAATGAAAAGTGCCACCTATGCAAAATGCAGGAGATGAGCAAAAGTGACGGCAAGTGTGTGCCTTTTGGGATTGGCACGTATGTACAGTATTCTGGTGATTGTGTGTGTGCATCTACAGACGTGCACAACCGTCGACGCCGAGGCAGGGAGGGCTGGTTGTCATTTAGCACGGTGCCGCTCGGACACTGAAGCATATGTGATGTCACAGAGTTGACAGCTGAGACACGGTCCTCAGTGGTCCCACCTCCGCAACTTCGACCCTCCAGAGCTAGCATCCCCCCGCCCCTCCCACCTCCACTCTCACTGACACCTCCTAGCTTGCTTTATCGTGAAACAGTTGCCGTCAAGATGAGAGGACTTTCACACTGCCCATAAAAGCTGCATCAAACATTTTATTGTAAAGATGAGTTTTGACTTGACTTCCCCTTTAATGCATTTATTTTTATGCTGACTTTTTACTTTTACTCCCTTCAACTGAATACAGATATCTGTCCTTCAGTCATTTTTTTTCCAGTTGGTATTATCTAATTTCGTCTTATTAATGTCCACATAGGTGTGAGCCAAAAACAGAAATTCAAAGAGACAAAATCTGCTTCTACTTAATAAACCGGCAACATCTAGATGCCCCATCGTAAATCCACAATGAACCGTTCCTCCTCTCACCTTGTGAAGTACAAACCTTACCCCCCTACCTACCCACCGACAACATCTACCTTACAACCCCGCCCCATAGGCACGGATAAAACATAATATCTAATTAAGTTTCAGCGCCGCATTTTCATTTGTTAATCACTTAAGTGCTTGGAGGAGTAGCTGATATCCAAAGGTCTGGTCCCAGTAGCCCAAAATGTCAAAATGCAATTATATGCATGATTAGCCTGACCTGCTTCTATAGCGCACACCCTCCCTCCTTGCCCGCGAAAGCTGACAACCGCTGCCATGTTTATTTGGATGAGATTAGTCCCCACCCCACACTCCCCCATCCCATTGTATGTAGCAGCAGCTATGGCTCCCCCATCTGGTCATTTTCGGTACTGACTATCAACACTGCTGGCAAGTGAGGAGAGCGTTTGGCCCAGGTGCGGGAGATAATCTTTCAATCTCTGTTAGCCTTAGGAACTATGAGGGGGGTAAAACACACACACAAATGGAAAATAAATCAATAAGAATAAAACAATTTATGCTTCTTAAAGGATAAAACTATCCCAAATTATTAATCAAATCATCTTGATCCTTTTTTTTCCTTTTTTTGGTGGTGCTTAGCGGAGCAAGCAATCCGCTCTAATCTGATTGTGTGGAGATAAAGCGGATTTAGTCTTGCTATTGTGTCGCTTTGATTAAAGGGCCAGGTGAAGTGCACACACTCAATAGCGAGAAGGCACGCAAAATGTATGTAACTTCAATGACACGCAGAGAGGATGCACGTGCATGTAGGAAGACAGCTGGATGTCTTCAATTTAGGTTAGCATAGTTCATCCGTCATTATTATTATTTTTTCATCAAGTGAGAACACATTGGCTAATTGTATTTTCTACCATCTAGTTAGAGGATCCCTTAATGGTCCAAAGTGGTTTGGAAATCTCAACTTGGGACTCTGACAGTTGAGATTGTTTCAACAGCACCTCTGCTGGTTGCATTCATGTATTGCACTTCAATTTGTCCCAACTAAAAGACGTGATTAATTAACACCCAATTCCGCACAATCAACATCTACTTCAATTCATCACAAATGTTATGTCCTTGATTACTCTCCGCCAGAACCTAAACCATCTGTCTGTGATCGAGCTCATACAAAGTTGGGCCGCTTTGCCTAATTGGATGTGGCTTTGTGTTTGGACTTAATGGAATTGAAAAGGAATATTTGAGGAAGTGTTCGTTTTGACAAAGGCTGACGGTTCGCAATGTATGGAGCCCAAGTGCCTCAAGAGAGTCGTGTCAGGTCCCCTGGTAGCCCATTAGAGCGCGTACCCCCACCCGCACCTTACGTCCCGACCACCACCCCCAACTCCAGCTACAAGGCGTGTCGTGCCGAGGGAGACTCTTGCAAAATATTCATGGTACACCACCTTGTGTGTTTGTGTGTGTGTGTGTTATACACACATTCACGCGTGGGGAAACACAATGCTTATATGCAGTCAGATCATTATGAACACTTGAGAACGGTTAAAAAAAGAAAAGAAAAACAAACTTAACAGACTTCGGTCAAAGTAATCTTTGGCTCCTAATAACAAACGTGGTTGGCTTTTACTCACTGACTCTCAAGAACCAAAAAATACAACCCTTATGTGTTCCACATGGATAACATCCCACCATTACTTCATTATGTAGTCATGTCTTATTATAAAAAAATAGATATCAAAGTACTTGAAAGTGAGGCAGTTCAGATTAGTCATCGTCTGTCTTGTGTTCACTGGATGTTTTTTTTTTGGCAGTTTGAGGTGCGGTGGGACTTTAAAGCTTTAAGTGTGACCTCATGTTCCATTCTGTGTCTGCGTTCGCCGTCCTCCTGTGCAGACGTTTGCGTTCGGCCATAAATCGGACAACTGCTGTGGGACGGTGAACATCTGTACATCGTGCACAGCTGCTCTCACCCTGGTCACCGGCACAGCTGCTGTTGCTTTGGGTGTAGCTTCATTGCTTTTTCGGCATATATTTACACTGGTCACATTTGCTTATGAGTGTTGTGAGTGAATCACCATGTGTGTGTGTCAGTGTTTGTGTGTGTGTTTGTGTGCGTGTGTATTCATAGACAATGATATTCAGGGATTCACACGTCTCCAATAAAAGGTGAAAAGTGGGGATCAAGGTTGGCTTATTTTAAGGTGAATCGATTCGATTCTGTTCAATTCGATGTGAGTTTTGTGTGTATTCATAGACAAGTGGACAATCCCCCAAAAAATGATATTCTGGGATTCACACGTCTCCAATAAAAGGTGAAGAATGGAGACCAAGGTTCGCTTATTTTAAAGTGAATCGATTCGAGTATGTTTGTTTCTGTTATTTTGCGACATATATACATAGCGAGAGGAGATAATCTTCTTGATCTTTCATACCTACACTATATTTTAGTTCCTTGTCTTGCCCTCATATTTCCAATTAGTGGACAACGTCGGATTCTTGTCAGCTAGTTTTCACCTGATCTTTTTGTTGTGTTTGACGGGGAAACTGCGCCAACCTCTGCGCTGTACTCGACGCTAAAACTAAATGTTTTATCAAACGCCCTATGTTTATTGACTTCCCTTTCATGTCGCTTCTTTTGTTGTGCCTTTGTAGTGGCAAAAGATCCCCGCGCGTCATCATTTGCGAGCAATCAGAGGTGTCAGAGGTATCGTTTGATGTGGAGTCGGTCCTCCCGCGTGAGGCGCCACCTGTATCGTTCTCTCGCCAACTTATGTTCAAATGGCGCCGCGTGGGCGTAGCTTTTTGTGCGACTGCATCTTTGCGAGAGCGTCATTATGCATCCCGAGAAACTCCAGCGGAATCATCAACCTCCGGCTTGTGTTCCGGAGGGAGGAAAATGGCCTTGAAAGACGAACGTAATGATTGCAGCAGTCTGATTCGCATCGACAGCTTCTGTAGTGCTTCCTTTTGATGAAGGCTCACCTTAATGATGGCACGCACAAGTTCAGTAAACACAGTTTCTGACAGTTTTACGCAAACATAGTTGCCTTGGCGCCATTTTGGTAAGCATGGTTGAAAGTGCAATAACATACATAAGAATATTGATATTTTTAACTGGCAACTCGCCATTGACAAGATGGCCGCCACAAAGGCGTAGTATATCTGTATCTAGACAGACCGTATATCTGGCTTTTTGAGTGTACTGGACACATTTTCCTCTCCGTTAAATCAAAATTTTCCACATTTTTGGTCTTCTATGTTCCAAGTCATGGTCAACGGAGAGATGTTTGTGCTCATGTATCATTAAAGTGTGACAGCAGCTGCTGTGCTAGAAAGAAAAGAAATATAGCTCTGCACAAGCGCCAAAGTTTATTACGTTAGTTTAGTTATGTTGCCACAACAATCGTCCTCTGGAACAAGCCCTCTTTTGTTCTCCAGGCCAAGTTCTGCCATACTTGCTGTCAAGTGACAAACTACTGTTTTGTTCAAAGACTAAAATGGAAATCATACACATATTATGATGTGCCTGGTTTATTTCTCTGGCACGCCTTTAAGTGTCAGAGAAAAAAGCCACAAGGCGACAGATTTTCCCCTCACTTATTAATGCCGGCTAACTAATTACTCAGACTATTAAAAAAAAAACCTTGACAAAAAGTAGAACACTCATATTTTCGTAAAATGTTTGTGACGTCCATGTTTACTCAAATGCAAACAAACCCTAACAAACACAAACCGTGCCCGGACATTTGAAATGAGGCCGTCTTGTTTGTGTTGTACAAGTGCTCCTTTAAACAGGCCATTGATAGAACGCCTCTAAAGTGCGTCCAGTAAACAACTCGAGAGAGCCTACCAGGGGACGACAATTCCTCGAGTGTTGCTAATGAATAGAAGACGTGTGGCGACAAGCATCTTTAATTTTCCGGCTGTTTGGCTGTTTGATAGAAGATGTATGCGCAGACCTCTTGTGGTTTTGTGCTGCTCAGATGAGAGAGTATAAATAGAGCAGTTCTCCCACGACAAGCTTTTGCTTTAAAATGGATGCCAAAGTAACACAAAGTCCATGACACATATATTCAATGTTGGATTAGCATGGTAACAAAAAATTTTTTTTAAAGTGATGAGATTTGATTGTCGTTCCCTGATTGCGGGATGTCGTGTGGCTCAGTACCGGCAATATCCGACAATTATTGGGTTCTCTGGAAATGGCGGAAAAATGCTTGTTACTGCTCTAAAGGGACAATTTAGCGGAAAGTCTGAGGAATAAAGACCCATTCACTCGTCCAGCGCAGACAAAAGGTCTTGCTGATTAGAACGTTGGCGAGCGCCATCCATCATTCATCACCTACCGTCCCCCCTCCTCTGATTACTCTGTCACACACATACACGACATAACACAATATCTGAAAAGTTCTCATTGATTGAATGAGGATTAATTAGCTATGAGGTAATCATTGGCTCCAAACAAGGCCGTATGTCAGGAGAGTTGACATTTTGTCGACAAGGGAAGTGTGCGCGCGTGTGTTGCTATAGAGAGCAAATCGTAACACACACGAGTCACAATTGAGGTCTGTTTAGTGACAGCTTTGTTAACAAGTCTGAGCAGATCAGAGGGATTATTTTATTTCCATGGCATGAGGAGAGGGTTGAGCAGTGCTACCGAGTTGTTCACTTGTGATTTCTTGTCATTTTGGAGTATGTGGCCTCCTTTACCATGAGCAACAGAGTAATATTAGCTCGGATTCATTTGGTTCAGGGCTTAAAAAATTCTAATATTCAAATTATTTGCCATGAGGCCATTTCGTTAAATGAGAGGTTAACAATGATTGGATATTGTACATCATGCAGCTTAGTTGTCTATTTTCAAAGCATTCTCGTTACGGAAATGTCTCCGGGTTGTTTTTGAAATAACTAATGATGTCGTCAATTATTCATCTGTGTTTGAGCTGCCAAAGCTGATAGACTTATGGTTTTCTAAATACACAACGTTCCCACAAGGCTGGCTCTCAGTGTCCACCCTATATACATCGCGAGCCATCAATATTTCACACTTCATTATGACGGCAATGTCACCAGCTTGTTCGTCGTATTTCTGGAGAGGCGATTTGCGCCCTGTCTCGTATTATTATTGTGGTTATACTGAGTGAATTAATAAGTCAACCTGTTTTTACAATTGCAATATTGAACTTTCATATTTAAAGTGCCCACACACCAAGAGCAGCTTCCCATTATAACACACTAGAGATTACGACATCAGAACAGCTTGAACCAAATGACATAAAAATTGGTGACTGAACAAAAAGATGGGGAAAATTATGCATCAAATGTCATCACTCACTTTGTCTTTCATTTGCAACACTAAAAAAAATAATTTTCACAAGCTTACATCATGTTGCGTTGGGGTTATCCCCAATCACAAAACACACAATGATTTATCAAAGTTTTTGTGTTTCATTTTTTGGTGTAGTCTGTTATTCACCATTTTGGACCAATGTGATCGAAGAAGCTTATTAATCAGTTTTATGAATGCATCCCTCCCTTCCATAAGCTCAACATCCAACTGTGACTCTGTCATTGTGTGTTTGTGCCCTGCACCTGCACCTGACTCCACCGCTCACCCTGTAGGCTTTGGTATATTTGGGAATGGGCCATGTTAGTTTTAGTCCCGCCTCTGGGACTAATCACCTAATGAGGGCATTAAGAGAGTATGAGGGTCATAGTGATTTCTGTGAGTGTGTTTGGGGCAGGTGGTGTCCCTTGACGTCTCGGAAGCCCCCCCGCCTCCCCCCAGGGAGATATTCAGGGGGACAGAGAGGGCTCGAGGGCCTGGCCAGTCACACACTGCTTGGATGGTGATGGATACCTCGCCCCAGGGAGGACGACCGTAAGAGCACTTAAGCGTAAACTCACACACAAACACACACACACACACAAAGGACGAAATGAGTGAGATGCAAAGCGCCAGACAACGGAGGAAACAAAAGCGCACAGCGAGATAGAAGCGTCATGTTTAGCCTGATGATGCATGACATGTGTAATGCATTCTAATTCTCCCCATCAGAGCACAAGTCTTTAAGAATGATGGATGATGTTGTTTCGGCGTCTCAGTAAACACAGCTTAATAGATGACGACCCCGACCCACCAGCCTTGAACGGAACCCCCCTATTTCAGCGATTGCCCTAAATCCACAATGGCGTGTTGATTTCACTCATTTTTCATCACATTTGGGATTTTCGGTAACATAATTCAATAAGGTGTCATTTATTCACTGATTACATTTGTTGTGATATAATCATCGTTATTGTCAATTAACCCCGGTGATCTAGATCGAGGATAAACCTCTTTTAAATAATTAATCCTAATGTCATCAAAATATCCCACTCCAATTATTCCTACTTTAATTTGGCAAGCATTGTACTTTTTTATATATGTATATATATATATATATATATATATATATATATATTTATAATATTATATAAAATATAATATACATACACCATCGTTGTGCAGTTCAGTCACTAGCGTGTATGTCACAGCCCTAAGACACGAGCTGACATGCAGACGTGTGCAGTGAGCTACTGTAATTCCCCAAGGAGCAAGGAGGTGAATACATAACTCCACAAAGCTTCTGAGGTCTCTCTGTAGGGAGTCTCCTCCTCACTCGCAGGACTCGTGGAGATTAGAGTCAGGGTGTATCCTCCAGAGTAGGCACTAGGTTGGTTTAAGATGATTTAAAAAACAACCAAGTCAGTTTGGAGTGATGACACTGTTAAAATCAACGAGTTAGTATGTTGATTAATATTTAAACAAGATATATTAAGAAGAAAGAAAGCATGTCACGGATGGAACCATCTGTCAGACAGAAAAAAAAATCCAAAAGAACACTACATGATTAGATACATGGCGTGGTTCATACTAACAAATTAAAGCACCACGGCGTCAGTGTGCCGGTGAAATTTATTTTGGACCCCAGCCCAAAAACGAGGAACATGGTGAAAGCTACGCATAACATTAAAGTTCAGATTTCGTCAAACAGTGGGTAGCTTATTAAATCCCCTTTGATCGGACCCGTCTTTGATTTCTCTGCACTCATAAAGAATTCACTTTCTGGTAAATATAGGTAGTTCAGAGAGATAACGTGACACACGGCCCTCGTTCCACCTCTCGCTCTCGCTGATTGTTTTTTTTTTCATAACACAACTTTACGAACTTGGCAAGTGTTGTAAAAATACAGCAACGGAGAAATACTATTTTACTGAAACTGATAATTGGTGTAAGAATAAAAATTGCACCATTACAATAATAATGAACATTGATGTGATGTGGTTGAAAATATTTACACAAAAAACACAAGTTTGGTGGGCCAAATTTCTAAGTTACATTGGAACAACTTTGAAATAATTGACATTTATGGCAATGATGTTAGTTAGCACAACAAAACAAGCTAACATTTAGCTGAGTTAATTTTATTTATAGTATGTTCAAGATAGGGAACAACAAAAGGGACAATTGGGTCTGTAAAATCTTATCGTTATTGAAAATAGGTGAAAGCCAATTTTCACATTAGCTAAACTCTTCAGTTGCCAAACTTAAAATGTTATTAAGGTTTGCCGCCTTGAATTTTGGAGTTGTCACCTGTGACCTGCAATTCATTTGAACACAACTATAGTTGTCAATGTCAAAAGCCTTCTCGCCCGTAAACACATACCAGTTGCCATGGCATCTCTGTTTGCCCCAGTTTTCCGAGGCAAAAATAATGAGCAGCATATCTCTGAGGCCTGCCAACTCGCTCTCATGTCCCGGGCTACAACCTGACCTGGCAATGCCACCCGACAAGACCCATTTTGCCCCGGGGGCCAGGCATGATTGTTTGGCCTGCCCAGAAGATGACACCCTGCTACGGAAAAGGAGAGGTCGTATCGGCGCCCCTGACCTGACCCTCTCACCCCTCATTGTGCTTCATGCCAGGGTGTTGGGGGTGTCATGACGGCATTTAATCCAAGCATAGACGCACACACTACAAAGCAGTTGAGCAGGACTTTAATTCCTGTCATGAATAAGACTTTTGACTAAAACGTCACTCCACAGATTGCTTTAATTACCAGTATCCTCATTACAATTGGCCACTAAGTTTCCATATTATCTTCTGTCATCGTTCCTCGCTGGCTAAGCACAGAATCCATCTTCACAGTGCATTTCAGCTACCTTGAAGTGGATCCAAAAAAAAAAATGTGCCAAATTAACTAGAAGAATCCCACTAACACAAAGAGAATCCTTAACTTACGTACTAACAATATGGAATGTCTCAAAGAGAACCCACTGACTAGTTCCCAGGAATCCAGCTACCAATAATTTGACTGGGATTTGAATTTGTATTTATAATTCAAGAACACAAAGCCATTAAATTATAAATAAATAAATAAATAAATAAATAAATAAATAAATGTAGGGCAGTCCACAGCAATCTTGTAAAATTAGAAATTAAAACTTTGTTTGATAGAGAATTAAATGTGTAACAGGGTTTTTTCCACCACGAGCCGTTGTGGTGGTCCTATCCATTAAATTTTAGTTATGATACAATGCATGACACTTGTGTTTTTCTTCTTTAAGTTTTGACTCGTCACTTTAATTTCTCTGATGTAATAATAGTTCTCCTTCGTCCTCTGTGGTCTCTTTACTCGCCAACTTCAGCCCTCTAATGGGCATCAGGAGCCTACGAAGGCGAAGATTCACCTTATTAAGGCCACTTACTTCCATGTCGCTCGGCGATAAAATATCATCTCCACGCACGATTTGAGCTCACAATTTGCCTCGTGAGCAACCATTTTGTGCAGAGCTCCTCGGGGGCCATTTCATGTGTCCACTCGTTTTAGACAAAATGAGGCACAATGATAATGGGCCTTCCCGTGTCTGTTACACCACATTGGATAGTATTTTAGAATTGATTATCTTTCTGGGTAAAAAAAAAAAAAAAAAACTTGAATAGTCTTCAGAGGCAAGGGCTAAAAATCTAAATTTACACTTGGGCCCACACACACACATACATCACATCATGATTATGGCGTTCAAAGGAGAATCGTATTAATCTTGGACATTTTTTCTTTCTCCTCTGGAGGCAGCTCATGAACAATTCAGCCCATGCTTGCTAATAGTGTTTCACAAGGCTCTGTGGGATATCTTTTATACATCACCGAGGGCAATTATCAACTTAACCGAGGAGGCAGTGTCGCCAGCTCAGCCCTGCCCTTTTCTCTCTCGCTCTCTGTCTCGTTCTCACACTCTCTTCGCCTTGCTATACCTTTTATCATGGCAGTCTGCATGTAAAGCTGGAGTTGATACATTTTGAATATAAATTTAATATAGATTCGTTTTTGCTGTAAGCTTGTAGACTAAAGCCGGACGCACTTATACTTGATTTTTAGTTAGTAAATTCCAACAATTTTATGAACAAAAAAATAAAGCTTATGAGTTACTGTACAGTAAAGATACAAGTAATCTGTGAATATAATTGAGCCTGAAAAGGACATAAGAATGAAAACTATAAAATATTTTACAATTGGATCTGTGATACCAATGTTATCAAACAGGAAATGTATGCAGTTACTATTTCTCATGGCCATAGTCCTTCAAAACTATCAAATGACTTGGCACAAGAGGGCACCACAGTCCGGCTTACCCCCCCAGGGATGCCACCTCACCCCGCCCAAACTGCCCTGCCCCCTGATGTTGCTCCCTTTTCTTTAATCCACCGCCGTGGTTTTTAGAGGGAGTCGCCGAGCACAGCTGGCGGCATTAGTCGCTTTAAGCCTCCATGCTAATGCTAATATAAGGTTGGACATTATGAGCCATATGATGGGCACAGATTGAGAAAGTGGATGAGGGCCACCCGTGGCGTGATGATGATGATCCAAGATGGATGAGTGAGCAACATGGCAGAGTTGACGGGAGAGTTACCACTTTTTTTTTTTCAACCACTTACCCTCTAATTACATTAAGCTTGTATGTGCTCTTTAGTTGCTCATGCTGTTCAGAGATGTTGTGAGCTGTGGCCTATCCCGCCTGTCTATCACAGGGTATATACAATATCTATTTTTTTGCTTAAAATTAGATTTTGGATTGTTTAATACAAAATGATTCCATGCTTCTTGAGGTCAGACTGTCTTGTAAAGCCATGTGAACATCTCAACAGCAGATCTACAAAGTCAACTTGATTCGATGCCCTATGGCTTGTTTCCATCGGACAGTTTTTCCAGCCTTTATATCACTTCCTCAATCAATCTTTCTTCATGCCAGCAGTTCTTTACGTGCGCTCGTGTTCTCCAGTTCCACAGCCTAATGATCCTCCTCTGGCAAGAGAGCCAACAGCTGGCCGCACAAACCTAAGGCGCTGCCTCTTTGCCCTCAGAGGCCAACGAGGCCTTTGTGCTGTGTTCCCACAGCAGCGGGGAAACCTCTGTTTAGGAACAACAGCCATCACGTCGGGGCTTATATTTATAACCGCCATAGCATGACTGCTGTTGACCCTCGCGGTAATCACCAGTGTGCATTGAGCCCGAGCGAGGCAGAAATTTGGCCCGCTCCAGATGGGCACCGGCCAGCTTGGCCCCGGCGAGCTCCGTGTTGAAATCATAGACGAGCTTTTGTCCATGCCAACACAAAACTGGCAGAGCAGTTGTTCTGATCCTGTGCGGGGAATACAAAAAATATACAGGACATGGGAACATGATGATAATGTTTCAGCTTAATCATCGGAAAGGTCACTTTGCTTCGAACGCCGTTGCTCTTTGTACGCTCGTTTGCAAACGGATGGTTTCAAATTGCTGGATTAATGTTGTCACGGAGTGTCTATGTCACCGTGATTTTGTTTTAGACTGATAAATTTAAATGACAAAGATTAGATGGCTTTGTGCTGCTCAGCTGTTTTGTTTTATTGCAACGTTGACAACTGAGTCTCACCATTGTTTTGGCGCAACAGTCTGTCCATTCCTTTCCAAATCTAAACACCGCTTTAACGATTGGCTCCTCCCACAAGTCACTAACATTACTTTTTTGGGGGTACACTGTTGAATCACTTCTGGGCATTAAACTAATTTTCCTGGCCTTTGGCTAACCAACTAACGCCATTAAATAAATGGTGGTACTTATTTTGGATTATGTTTTCTTTTTAGAACTAAACACGTTATGCTTACACGAACCCTTGATAAACTTGTAGTGGAAGACCTGAGGACACAGCAAGGATTTGTCACATGCCCGTGACATCATCACCTCGGACAATTTTGTTTCTCTGCTTCTCTCCCTCCCGTTCTGTTATTCTGTTATACCCTAATTGCCCCAATTACCACACCTGCTCCCGGTTCGTTAACTACTTATACCCTGCATTTCCGTCACTCCTGGCCGACTTGCTACCTGTTGGTTTGTTACCCGGTTCTGCTCGCTACCCATTTCCTGTTCTGACTCCCGTTGCCTAGCTTGCCTGTTGACTCGACCACTCGTCCTGTCTGCCAGTTTGCTCGCTTTGTTTTATTCCAGTGTCCCACTTCCCTTTTCCTTAAATAAAGAAGTTAGTGTCGCACATGGTCGTCCTACCCTCGATCGTGACAGGATCAGTCATACCGCACAGTTCACCACAACAACCCCGCAACGTTGCACTTCCACATTAAGCCGACGAAACTCGTACAAGCATCCCTTAATCCGATATGCAGCAAAAGGATCCATTCTGCTTTGCCAGCTAAGCCCGCACCGACATGTCCATTTGAGGTTTTAAGATGCATTTCACTGGGTTTTCTCTAGATGCCTTCAAGGACCCATGGGGAGAATTAATGGCAGTGCTGGCAGCACAGTAAAGCCACAAGAAGGGTGAAAGGAAAACACAGGCCACAGACTGCTGGTGTCATCCTCAGTGCACCGAGCTTCATGCTGGGTTGAGATGGCTGCGTATAATATATAACTACTAGTAAGATGACAGTTTATTTGCTAGAAGCATGGGAATAAGCGGTATAATGACTCATTTCAAACGCTCAGAAGCTTACGCCGATGCCAAGAGCAAAGTGCAAAGCGCGAGATCGTGTAACTACTGTTCATCCTACTCCTCTTTTAATTTGATATTTAAAAAATTACAAAGGAAGTGATTAGTATCATTCTTTACTGAATTTCACTGACCAGATTGGGTGGATGTGGATAGATGAGCAGCAGTTGTATTTTTACACTTGTCGGTATGTAAAGATATTACTTGGTACAATGGTCGGTTTTGCATTAACGGCTGTTTAAAAAGTCTAGAAAGGCAAGTGGCTGCGAATCCAATCAATTATGTGGGAGCGCGTGTCGTTGATGACAATAGTCTCGATTTCGAGCGAGCTGCATCATTGCCTGTCTGGGAATGACAAAAGCACGCGCACCAACGCGGGCCAAGGTTGCCTCGTCATTTGTCTGCCGTGTGTGTTGAAATGTGTGTGTGCATTGCAAGCCTGTAGCTCCCGTGTGTGTGTATGTGCGTGTGTGTGTTGGCGTGCAAGAGAATGAGATCATGTTGCGTTGAGGATAATCCCCCCAGTCTAAATCACTGGATATTACCCGAGCCATAAGTGATTTTAATTGGCTGTCTCAAATAACACACACTCCTGCTTAACACAAATGCCACCCTGTAATTGGCTGAAGGCTCCTCCCCCTCCCCGCCCCGCCTGTTAAGTTCATGAGACAATAATGGTTTAGGCGACAACGTTAGCGCCTATTGGACCTAATCAACGGATCAGACGTTGGTTGTCTGGCTCTGGAGCTGTTTTTAGGGCCTGTCATGCGAGGGTGTGTTCAGTTCATGTTTTAAGCATAAAGTCCTCGTGTCCATTCTCTAATTTAGGCGAGCCTGAAGATAGCACGCGCAGAGATCTTTCCTTCCACAACCTCTAATTGAAGACTTAGCCATCAGGATAATTCTGGATCTTTTAATCACTGTCACGATCAAGGAGGGCTTTAGAACTTTGCTTGTCATGCTCGGAGTCCTGCTGGGTCAACTGACCCCAGATTGGCCAGTCCTTTGGGGTCCTTGCTAGTTGTTTTTTGGCACTTTACTCTCATGGAACATCATCTGTTGCCTGATGCTCGTTGACTTTAAAATATATAGTATAGTACAGAGTAGCTATTTTGTTTAAGATCAAACTGTCACTTTTCTAATCCATTTATTTAATTGTACAAGCAAATTGGATATTTTAGAAAGCATTTCTTCCTAATTTCATCACTACTTAATTTTCGTTGAACAAGGCAAATTTCTCCCATGTCGATCCCAAGTGGTCCGACCCCCCCTCCCCTTTGCACAGGATAATCAATTTATCTTTAATCCACCACTTTATTTTTGTGCAGCCACTTGTTCCACACAGTGTTCACTAATAGGCTCAGTGGAAGCACTTGCACATGCTAGCATTGCCGCGAGCACTACACAGGTGCACGGCTTGACCTTGGGATCATTGCAGAGCTTGTCTTTATGAGGCTTTGAGGCATGGCATTTGTGGCATTTAACCCCTGCATCACTTTGTGACCCCCATTCATCTGCCCCTCCTGTTTTTTTTTTCCCTCTCTGTACTGTCCCTCTACCCGCATATTATGCCCTCCCTTCTTCCTTTTTCAAAATCCCCTTCTGTCACTGACTTTAGCCCTTTAACCTGCCTGGAGAAGCGCAATGTTGCAGGTATTTGTGTGTCCATGCATGCGTGTGTGTGTGTGTCATGGGCATCCAGACAAACCACAGAATGTACCCCACCCCCCTCCCCTGCCAAACACTCCTGTTGCCGGAAAGGGCAGGGGGATCTTGACAAGGTCACTGAGCTTTGTAGCTCATAATTACCCAGTCTGGGTCTACAGTAGATCTGTCAAAACAGCTGGACCATAGAAGGCCCACACAATGTATTGGAGTTGATAAAGATGAAGCTGAAGTAGTTGATAAAATGGTGGATATTAATTTGAAAAATATATATAGCATGTAGTATATGACCCTAACCTGAACCCTAAATACAAAATAAGAAAAACATGATTTACGCGCACTGACTCATTGAAGTTTTCTTTGGGGAGAAGTTAAGCTTGCATTAAGATTTTCCCTCGCTGGTAAAGGTTAATGTCTCCACAGTGCTACTTCTACTTTCCACGGTGTTTTATCCAAGATGCATATTTGATTATTTGGCGCGGCTCCTCTCGCTGAGCTCCTTTGTAGATTTCTTTTCGAGCAGCTCTCACTCACCTACGGATGATTAACAAGATTTGCACCTGTGGAAAACACATGGGGCTTCATTAGCATAGTAAATACATATCCCGCTGTTCCATTTTTACAATTTCTCCCCTTTCTGTCTTATACTATGAAGAAAGAGGCGGTAGAAAGCTGGCAGAGGGGGGGTTGACTGTTTGGGGACTGCAAACCTTTCATTCGCTTCCTCCTTTCCCCCAAAATTTGGTTCCCAAGATGTTGGATTTCCCTCCTCCTTAGGTCCCTATGTAGGTCTCGCGAAGCCCCCCCTGGACCTCGACTTCCTAGATCACTTTCCCTGGGCTCCCGTTCAAGTTCTTAAGCTCCTTCCATTGTAGTCTTCTTCCAAAAAACCAAACACTAATGAGGACTCTGAAGGTAATGGAGGAAAAACAGCTGCAAGTGTTCAAACACCTCCAAAGCGGAAGCACCCAAAAGTGGTACGATATGGAGTTCAACCAATACAAACAAACGGTGGAGTTCAAACTTTTCATCTCGTGAGGAGTCAAAGAATATCTCAGGAGACTTTACCATAGTAAGCTCATAAGGGTGCTTTATTTTTCCTTTGGCAATCAGAGGAGTTGTCTTGCTGTTTTTACGCCCACAACGGCAAAATTTGCTCCGGCCCATATTGTTCAAATCTCAGCTTTGGCCACCTCCAAGAACTAATTCAGCCAGTTAACTTTCTAATTGGGCCAATACCAAATACTACCTAAACTATTATCTGCTCAGTTAATAAAAATTGTAACAAATTGACTTTTCATTGTTTCCTGTGAGCGTCATTCAATTTAACATTCTAAGCTTAGAGTTTGCGAGTTGGAGGAACAATAACACAAATACAATAGCAACTTTCTTAAACCATCAACTATCATGGATGGATTGAATGAGGACACAAAACTCAATTTCCCTTCCACTTACTTCCACTTCTGACAACATATAGCACAAAACCTTGAGCACACTGATACGGGATGGGGAAAAAAAACAGCTAGGCGGAACAACGACGTGTAATACACACTCCGCCGACTTTGTGTGTGATTTCACAAGATGCAAGTTTTTTGCTTTTCAAAGGGAATACCAGAAACGGATATATCAAGATAAATCAAGACAAAGCTACGACACGACTGCTGTATCCAGTGCGCCACATCCCTGCCTCTCGTTTTTTATCTGCACTTGCAAATAGAATAAAATACACATGTGGTATGTTTAATCATAGTTACCCATAGATTCAACTGACAAGGCTTATTAAAGAAATCCTTTGAGTTCCAGAACTACTACTGAGTACAATGTTTTGTTTTCGAGACTAAAATAAAACAAAAGTACTCACCATTGGAAAATAGATGGCTGGGTGGAAGGACCGTTCAAATGGTTGGGAAGTTTGGGGACATTCACATTCTGGATAGCTAAGTCTTTAAATCGTATATAAAGGTGGATAGTTTCTAAAATTTATCAGATGATAGAATCACCCATCATGATTGTTAAAACTAAAGCAATCATTCAGTTTATGTGCCTTTGTTGTGGAGCGTGTTGAAGTAAATACCCTCTCTTCTGTGATTGTAGTGCAGAGCAAACACGGCGGCTCTTTTGGGGATACGGTGCCTAAGGCTTCATCCTGTTTTGGCAGCTTTTCTGGCACTCTGCCTTCTGGGGGGAGAGGCCGGGGGACAGGTGGGGACCGACTGGCCCATGCCAGCTGACCTGTCAGCTTCAGACCCTTGTGTATTTTAAATAAAAGAAGGGGAAGGGGGCTCTCCGAGGCAGAGATGTGGCTCGGTTAGCTTATGCATGTGGAGTGTGTGTATGAGGAGTAAAAATAAAAGTAGACGGAGAAGCAAAAGGGGAATGACAGAATAGAGACGAGATCGAATGTGACACTTCCTGTGTGATTAATTGAGATCAGGTCACTTCTGTATCTCTGGACGGGAATGTTGTGCAGTCTGATATGCGCTGTGCCAGATAAGTTCCAGGACTGATATCACAAAATGTACATTTTAAGTTGTCCAGCAATCAGCACAGAGTTCCCGTGGCGTTGGAAGAAAGGATGAGAGTTGTGGGAGGACAATCCATGGATAACACACTTGCTCATAATGCCTTGAGCATCTGACAATTCCTGACCGGGAAATATGTGTACTTGTCTTATGAACTTACATCACGTAAAAGGTATACTGGTTAAAATCACTTGTTAATAAAGCATTTTGTGATCGTGACAATCCCTCGACATGATTTGCTATGCGAGGAAGTCGTTGCAAAATTTAGCGCAACGAGAACGAAGCGTACAGTACGGTGTTCAACATTGGAAGCTCAGCCGCACCGTCAATATTTTTAGTTGTGCTTCTCGTCCAAGTTGTTGTCGATGTACTAGTAGAGCTTGTTGGTCTCCTTGTCGTATTCAGGTACAACTTTTTTTTTTTTTTTTTCCCCGCTACGGTTTTTCTTTTACACATTTTCCTTGTGCTGGAACAAATATATGTGCTTGACAAGAGTCACGACTAAGAAAGTGGTTGTCGAAGCTGAAGTTCCTGTGTTACCTTTTGCAAACTCTCTCTCAAAGCCCCCCTGTTTCAGAGGAGTGGATATAAGATGGCAACCCAGCGGAAGGCGCAGATACTAAGGAGACACACGGCGCTGAATAATTTATGGCGCAGCAAAATACAGACAGCCACTTGAAGTCCTGAGTAAGTAGAAGATATAGACAGTGGTGACATATCAAGCCACAATAAAGACACAGTGGAGAAAGCAGTGGAAGAGGATGGGGTGGGCACGTGGCGGTGGTGGGGGGTGGGCTGGCGCATTCTGTGAATTTCTCGAGTTAAGTTTGTTTTGGTTCGGCTGCACTCACTTGCCTGTTTGTTTCAAAGTTGCTCACTGCTCTTCCTTGTTTGTCGAGTCCTCTCGAGCTGTCACACCAGGGAGAGTACCCAGGTGAGCTCAAGGAATAGAGAAGCCCGTGGCCCCCTTTTCATGTCCTCGGATTAGCTATTCCCTCTGTACACCCTGACGAATTCCACGCCGGGGTAACCGGGGGAGACACTTCCATCCCCATCCGGTGACAGCATGATGAAGGCTGCCCGAATGGCCCAGTGTCTGGTTGGTGGACTGCCAGGTAGCGAACTTGTAATCTAGGTGGCTGTGACATTTAAGACCCACGGCCCCGCTTTGTCAAGACGGACGGCCGCTTGAGCTTCGTCTCTCTCCATTAAACCTCAACGGCAGGTCACGACGGACTCGCCGTCCTCACGTTGCCCCGTCGCATCCCCGACACTTTCATCCCCCCTGCTTTTGCTTTACAAGTGACATCTGTCATCACTTTAGAAG
The DNA here is from genome assembly GCF_901709675.1 of Syngnathus acus. Classification (NCBI taxonomy): domain Eukaryota; kingdom Metazoa; phylum Chordata; class Actinopteri; order Syngnathiformes; family Syngnathidae; genus Syngnathus; species Syngnathus acus. The sequence continues at coordinate 5,083,742 of NC_051089.1, read as the reverse complement.
CTTTGGAAGTTCCGCGTCCTCGCCATGAGCTCCTTTGATGGTGATTCGGCCTCGGGCGTTTGTCATACATAACTTAGGTAGAGAACAATGTGAAATCAGACTGGAGGATTTCATATAAAAGTCTTAAGTATGCTACGGGCGGGTAAAAATCAAAATGGCTCTAACCGCTGGAGGGAGCGAATCAAAGTGCAGCAAGGAGACGACTTGAAGAATCCTAAGTTGCTTGTATCACAGTCTTGTCACTTTGCTTCTTGTTCGCCTCGTTAGCATGGCAGGCAGTCACCGCCAGTGGCTTAGCCTGCTAGCATCACATGTAAGAGTTAAATCTGCTGCGAATAGCAGAAATATGCAGGTAATCGAGGCCCACACAAAAAAGTCATGTCACAAGATAATGGCATAATACTTTTTAAAAAATATAAAATAAGGTTATGACTTGACTAAGTAAAGCTCCTCCCCCTAACTTTAACATAGATGAAAACAAGATGGCACAAAAGCAATATTTTTTTATTAGACATGGCATTTTTCTGAACGCAAAGAAAAACTGGGTCCTGCTGAAAAATACAAAAACAAAAAGTAGTAGTAGATGAAATTATAAAATAGAGGGATTACTATTTACTGTTTTGATATACTTTTTCTCTATTTTCATTTGACCCATCGCGTTGCCAGATGTCATTAGATTTTTATGCCAAATGGAAGCAGGCTGATTCCAATGTGAATATATCAAATTCCAATTTTATTTGTTTTTCTTAAGGCTGCCATTACCCGTTTCTGAACTGCGAGGGGGGGGGGAAAATCTGAATTTTGTCAACTAAATTTATGAAGCGTAAATTCATCCCATTTGCCTTTTTGGAGAACTTTGTGACAAGAGTTTGGAGCGTATATCCGCAGCCATCTGCAGGCAACAATGTTATTAGGAACAACAGAATAGCTGCGTGCAAACAAGATTCCTGAGGTAGTGGTTGCACGCAGTCATACCACAACTCTTCTGTTAAGTGTGTTCAGCTCTGTTTTCGGAATGCCTATTGGAGCTCATGTTTGCGTGTGACAAGCAACACGACTTAGATTACATCCGTGTCCACATGTATGCACCCAAAACGTATGCGTCTTCTGGTTCTGCGTTTTCTAGCTCCTTTGTCGCTTGATTGTCCCTCGTTCGGAAGTTAACCCAAAATTCAGCCGTCCCTTTTTCTCACCTCATCATGACTGACAGGCGTGTCTTCCAGATGGCTGCCAGATTGCCCAGCTTCTTGTCAGTTCACATTAAGCGGAGTTTGATTAATGCAACATTTAAAGGCCGGTTAAACGTCCCCCCCGCAAGTATGTGCGTGTTCAATTAGAGTCGTCGGGCAAAAGTTAATAATGATTTGTTTTGTTTGTATTTTCTGCCTATTGTACATTGTTTTACTCTCGAGCACAACTAATTAGTTATTTTCCTTCCTTTGATAATCTTTATTGTTTAAACTCGCTGTGCATGATTTGATTTGTTCAGCATTGCTGTTAATACTCACATATGGTCAACATCAGGGTGACATTGTGTGAGAAAAAGAACAAAGTAAAAAAGCCATCGCAAGTCAACATGCACAACACAGCAGCTGCAGAGTTGAGAACGTCTTCTGGTTGCGAGGAAAAAAAAAAGTCAGTAAGGGAACCAAAAGCTTGGCCGACAACAGACACTGTGCCCCTGGGCTGACAACACACCTGCTAGCTTGTTAGGACACAGCAGCCTGCAGGTAGTAGCAGGGAACAAAAACACGATCACACAACACACTCAACGTAAAATGTTTTTTTTTCTCTTTTCTATTTAGTTGTAATACAAAAAATACATTGGCAACCAGACCTTAATTGTTGAATCTATCAAAATTAATTTACAGTGGAGCATCATCATTTAGCTTAGGTTAGCTAAGATTGCGCATGTGTGTGTGATGGTTAGGGGTTAGGGTTAGGGGGGGTTAAAGATTTATATTTACCCCTTGTGGGTGGCTACCTGAATTTGGGGTGAGATCCAAACACGCTTAGTCGAGCCACTTTGCCCCATTGATCCACCTTTCCAAAACGAATTAGAGGCCAAGCTCTCCCATGTACCACTCGATACCTCAGTGTTGCCACCATGAATCATATCGTGAGAATTTAACCGCGCTCATGCCAAAATTAATTTTACATCGGGCACTCATATGACAGACTTGTAATACCCGATCAAGTTCCTGCAGCCGAAAAATAAACCCACGTCCTTGCGCGGGGTGTATGAATGGAAATGTCACATTCCCAGGTATTATCTCATCACGTCCGGCGTTGCTACACTTCAAACGCTGATCAAGGCGTGATGGCGCACGCCACAACTTTCATTTGTGTCACACATCCATCAATCATAAATAACCTGAGCTGAAAGGAGGACAGAAATTAGAAAAGAAGATGGGGATTATGGGGGTAGATTATTGTTTTATGATGGTATTATGCTTTTTATTAAAATAGAACCACTGCTTGTCAGTGCTGGAACTGATCATTGCGATGCATCTTGCAGTTTATCTCTGCAGTGATGATGTTTTTGATGAAATGTTTGATTATTTGGTAAACTTACCAATTAATCAAACAATATTTGTTGTACAGCCTAGAGTCTATGAACTCATTCACTGCCAAAGTGATGTTTGACGTCCATGCTCGTTATTGGCAGTGAACGAGTTAAAGTAGAGGTCACTAAATAAGGATTGAGGATTGGGTGCGCTGATATTATCCATTATTCAGCTCGCTGGATATCCATGTTAGCAACACAGCAGAGGGAATGATAACGACATCATTAGCGCTCATCACCAATTTTATGTTTCATCGACTCCGATACCGACATTCGCTTTTATTTGAGCAGCATTGTTGCAGGTGCCTCGTGGTCCTCTGAGCTGCCGACACTTGTATGCTGATTGTTTCGTATTTCCAGGGCCGGGGCAACCCTACGCCTACGGTGCTTTTGAACCTTCATCCTTTTGTGGCCTCCGCTAGCGCTTTTGTTCTACATGAAACAGACTATGTATGGTCAGCAGCAGCGAGATCCTGTAGCAGCAAGTGTCAGTTCCGCCACGGGTTCACACGGACGCATTTTGAAGATGAAGGCGGCCGTGCGCAAACATCCCGCGGGTCAGGTGACACGCTTTTCTTTTTTTTTTACGCGAGCACAGCATCCCGCAAGATCAATCCCAATTACAAGGAAGATATTAAAGTTTCATCTGACTGCAAGAGCAATGTTTGCTCTTTCATTCTCTCGCTCTCTCTCAGAAGGATTCACTTTTATTTACAGTGAAATCGAAAGTAGAAAGCCGCTTTCTTAATATACGATGCAGTTGTTCTTGTAAACCACCGGACCTGTTTGTGATGTTACTCCGAAAGCTACATTTGCTTTATTTTACAGAGTCTCTCATGCAAAGCAAAATCAAATGACTACAACGGTAGACTGACTTTTAATTTGTTCACTACCAAATAGGAAAGAATGTTCAGCACCAAAACAAGTACACGGTGCTACAAATTTGAATATTAAGAAAAAAAACAAAAAGAAACATTTGCGTCGGGGGAAAACAATGGACGGAATTGCAGTGTGAAAGTGAGACTGGCCTCTTGGGCTCTCTCTTGAGTACCATACTTAACTCAACCCTCTGAAACGTGTTTGTTGACCCAAAAATGATCTTCCCCAAACCCGAAAATCTCAGTCAAGACAGCCTGTGATAAATTCTCGCTCTTTTCTCGATTCTTGTTCCGCTGTTGCCCGAACAAAAGCCGACACCAGTCGTCTTTTGTGTCTGAGCATGTTCAAATCCCAAAGAAACCAGGCCATTCCCATTTCCTCGCCCTAAACACACATTGCGGGAAATCTCGCGCAGCTTCCAAACTCGGAGTCCTTTCCGAAATGCCCCGTGACTGATGTTTCCCAAAAGTGGCAACACGTGTCCCTCTTACCCGACGGCTGCAGCCTTCTCGTCTACAGATGTTGTCGCTTGATGTAGCCGTCGCGTGGCACGGCGCAACTTAATAAAATATCACTTTGACAGGAGAAGGCCTTAATTGAGTCCCTTGTCAGTTTTATCAAACTGCGTGTTATAGGCGTTTGAAACTCCTCGCCGCACTCATCCTTTGCGTTCTCTTAAAGAATAGGATAGCAGCCAAAAGAGAAGGGGAGGTGATGCCGAATAGAAGAAAGTCAAGAAAGAACAAGAAAGGGAGAGCAGTGCTTGGAAAGAGCCGTCAGAGTCCGTGTTGTCATTGGATTCATAATTCAGAGTCATGATTTTAATTTCCTTCTGTTGTGATCAAAAGCCGACAGCGGAGCCTGGTCGTTAGGATGCGGATATACGTACGCGCATACCAGATGAACCGCCCATCCTCATCGCAATGGTCTGGACAACGCAATGCAAGATGAGTGGAAAATGTGGCAAAAAGATGAGAAGAGGAAAAAGTACTCGCTGGAAAAGCCGACAAAGCTTGGCGTTGTTTACAGACCCCTTTTTGACACCATTTTGCTTTTTCTTCAAAGAGCGATACAAATCCCTCTTTGCCCGAACCGCATTCGATCACACAGAGAAACAATCGAAAGCTGCACAGACACACAAACCGTAAAAAGAAAGATGCTAGCATCATTATTTTCATTTAAGGAGGCAGCACTTCATCTCTAAGCCACCAAATAACAATTGTCAGGCATGCGGCGGATAAACTACCAATAACAAATGTTCTAATAATGTGGCGTGCCATCTGACATCACTTGTTAGAATACTGAAGTTGTCACAACAAAGCCAAAGAAAAAAAAAAGCTAATTAGGTCTTGACGCGCCACAAACACTCAGTTCAACCTTTCATGCAAGGCAAACTGAGCTCCAGTGAGGAACACAGACAAGTATAAAGTAAAACATAAAATTAGTCATTCAATGCATCTTGAAGTGAGCTCAATCTTGCATGATATAATTTAGTCTTGCGTGGCCAGTCGAAACTCTCGAGGTTTAACCGTATACAAGTGTAAAGTTTCACCAAGCCCACATATCCTATAAGCAGTATTTCTCCCATTCTGTTTGTGTTAAATCAATCTTCCCACTTTTCCCCCATCCATCCCAGCACTTGTGGTCTGCTGGGGCGTTTTTTTTTTTTTTTTTTTTTTTTTTTAAGACAGAGACTTCCTGAACTATTTTGGTATCAAAGCTCAGAGGCTGCGAAAGGCATGCTCTCTGAAGTTGACATGTAAGGGGAGGGAGCCCCCCCCCTCTCGACTCGCTCCAGCCCAGCCAGGATGGATCTCGACGGGGGGATATGAGCCTCAACCGCTCCCCTTCAAGAACCAAATCCTCCCCAGACATCGGGAAGGCTTTGGCCACTGCGTCTCGAATAAAACACTCGGGCTATTTTCTTGGTGAACATTTAGAAACATTCCTCGCTGATGATTTAACGCAGATATAAGCAAATCCAACCCTGCAGGGGAGGACTGTCGTCCAGGTGACCATTTGAGTCGTCTGTTGCTTGTGACCTGGCTACACTCTGACCCCCCCCCCCCTCCCAACACCCGCCTTACCGACTTCCAACAGTCTGCTCCCCGACTCATCTACTGCCAACTGCTTCAAGTTATTCATCTGGAAGAAATATGCATTCATCATTGTATTTTTAATCACACCAAATAGATAGACAAAGGGAAAGCCTTCGGGAGAGGGAAAGCAATCTGCAATTCCCAGAGCTCACATGCATTGTATTCCTGCCCCGCGTTGGCAAACATTCACCAAATTAACTCTGAATGAATTTATTTTCTAATGTGTGTAAAATATTCTACCATGGAGAATAGAGATGCTCTTTGTGTGCTTACGTGTGTGCGTGTTTTGGTGCGTTTGTATTCTTGTGCATAAAAGACTCTACGTGCCTTCAAGTTTTAACTTTAGATCGACAGCACAAACGGTCACTGTCCAACAACGACGAAAAATCTCCAAATGTCTTTTCTTCCACATTTTTATCATAATTGTTCTGAAATATTTTTGAGCTAGGAGGTTGCAACAAAGCAAATGTAAAGATAAATATCGGGAGCACGGATGATGACCAGAAAAAATAAATAGTATTTTCACTTACGGAGGCAGCACTTCATCCACAAGTGATGCGCCGCATGTAGTGCACACATTCCTAATAAATTTTGTAACTATCATAGGAATAAAAAATGAAAAAAAAAATAATTTCCACTGTACATTAATTCAAATAATCACACATTTGCTGTCAAGTAAAGAACTCAACATTCAGAATTTAAACAGTCGCCGAAGACACCCGATGCTCTCTGCAATTAAGTAATAGAAACTCCTCCGTTGCATAACCACTTCCCCAATCATCCGAACATTATTTTGCCGTGGAGCCGTTTGGCCTGGCCAACCCCAAAACAAACGAGCGAGCCCATCCCTCTGTGCTCCCCTTTCCCATTGTCTTCATTAATACTGTACATTCATTTAACAACTCATCTTGCCTGCCGTCTAATTGAGTCCCATCGCAGGCCTCGAAGTAGGACACGTACACATCTGACAAATGGAAAGCTATCCGGCCCTCTTGTCCTCTGGGCTCTGCCTTGCCCCCACTTCGTACAGCACATACACACTGCTTTGTTATAGCTCTGTCGCTGTGTGTGTGTGTGTGTATGTGTAGAGATCTGATGCCTCTTTCATCTGCTTTGAGCTATCTGTTGATTATCTCTGCAGACCTCGGTCTGAGTGTACGTTAGCTGCCGCAGATTGGAAGGTGGGGGTCGCTCAGAAAAGACCAAGGGGGATTCCTTTTTCCCTATCAGAAGCAAACTCCCCTCGTATTGTCCCTGCACACGCACACACATCACAAACAGATGTGGGCTCACGGGAAAGGGAGGGTCGGCTATAACTTAATGCCATTACATTAAATTTTAAATAATATTATGCAAATCAGAAATGACAGGAGATTATCTCCTTGGGACCTTGGAAGGGATTCGTCAGTTCTTATTCCAATAGCCCTGGAAAATAGCCCAGACATCCCGAGCGACGTGGGGGAAATATGGCAGGGCGTGACGGAGCCTGCCACTGTTTGAAAAAGGAGAACGTGAGAAAAAAATAGAAAAAAGGAGGACCAGAGCGTTGGCTATTAAATCAATTTAGCCGAGAAGTCGATGAAGAGAAATCCGTCAGGGAAGGCACCTCCCGGGACAGTTCAGGGGTCCTGGCAAAGAAGATGCTGCCACTGCCTGATGCCAAGGAGGTGGAAGCAATCTGTTTGTCAAAGTGAAGCCGAAGAAGGAAGCTTCCGGTCCGTCAATTTATAACATCCATCCTGCAACTTCTTCCTCCTCGCTGAACTGATGTGTGATATAACGTGGTCAGGTTTTTGTTCAACATCAAAACATGGTGTTATTACTTAATGTTTAACACTTAATGCTCCGCCCCCTCGACTCAACCACCCCCAACCACTTTTCTCCAAGGTCCCCGTAGGCCCAGAGTGCACCTTCCGTGCTCATAGACGACAGTCAAACTCAATATTGTGTCCGGGACACAACCTTCCATTACTGAGCAAAACAAAGTCGTGTCTGTCTCCAGCGCTTTGGGCCAACAATTAAAGACATCACGCATCAGCAGCAGAAGCTCCGGAGGGGAGAGGAAGAGGAGGCGGCGGAAAGGGAAACAGGGAACGGTGCAGCCATTCCATCAAATATTGATGGAGCTAATTGAGGTTTTTAGGTAGCGCATTGCCTCTTGTAGACGGGTATCGTGTTCCTCCTAGCAGACGATTGTCCTGTGTATAAATTCCTTGTTATTGTGAAAATATTTCCTCTCATTGGAAATAATGCTGTATTGCAAAAATAAATATTTGACCATGCATTCAAAATGTAAAACGGTTTTATGAAGTTTAATTACTGTACATATTATAGTATCTATGTGTTGTGCTCTTAAGGGGCATGGCCTTTAGTGTGACATCACAAGTTTGAGTCAGGTTGGCCAATAAGTGTGTTTGAGCATCCGAGCTTGAGTTGTGTTCTGTTTGAGAGCTGGTCGAGGCGCTAGTGCGCCACTAGCATGCCAAATTTAAACGGAATGACACGAGCCACTTTGATTGGATCATAGGTGTAGTGACCATTCCCATAGTTGCGCAGCCCTCCCACTCGAAGATAGATGTCTGTGAAATTACATCCTGAAAATAAAGCCCAGTATGTTTCATCTTATGATTGGATACCTTATTTGCCACCCCAAAACCTGGAGACGGAAATAAGGCATTCCCGGTTTCTATCAAAAAGTGAAAGTATGTCAACTGGAAGTTAGGGTGACACACTTTCAAATTGTTATATTATAAAGATAAATGTATGATAAACACAGGAAAAATTGAAATTGTAATCATGTCATGATATTTTTATTCACCATCATTTTGAATATTCTTCCCGGTTCTGACGGAAAACAGGAATAGCATCCGCCGCTCCCTTCTGGTGTATATATTTTCACCATCTAGATAATGCCGGATTAGGTTTCCGCCCTCCCCCTCGCCGCCCCCACCCCTTGCTTGAAATCTAAAACTTAACGCTGCAGTCTGTCTCTCAGTGCTAGTCCCTAGTGTGAGGAGCCTTTACAATGGCAGCTTTAATTTGTTGGAAAACAAGTTGAGAATATTGATTTCAAAAAAGTGCTCCCTTTTCGCTCCTCTGAGGAAAAAAAATGCATTGAATGTGAAAAGCTGTAGCCTTCAATTAAGCAGAGGTTTGTAGGTGTTTTCATTTGGGCACGGTGTTGACTGGAAATGATACATTTAAAAGGCCGTGTTTTACTTCAATCCCACTCTGATAATATACACGCAGACGCCGAGTGTCTCCTGAAGGACTCAAGTGTTGGCACTGGATCATGCCGTACAACACAAGACAGATGGGGCGTATTTATCACGGAATGAGAATCGTGTTCTCATGCTCAGAGAAAGAGAGAGGAAGGAAAATTCTGCCGCTAGAGAAGGCGACACGTGTGCTGTGACATTCACACTTGTCCCACTTCCCTATGTTGCTATCTTTGTTTGACAAAAGCCACACTTTGTTTTCCTTTACCACAGTGTGACTATTTTAATTTACTCACATATCACACGGGGATGGGTTAAATGCAGAGGACAAATTTCACCACACACAGATGTGTGTGTGACGATCATTGGGACTTTAACTTAACTTTAACTCACTTATAGTGAACCAGAGATTTATTCAAGGTAGGGCATTTGTTATTAATTATGGCTACATCCAACCAGTTCTATTTGTCAATCCAGTCAGTCCTCGCAAAACAAACAAGGCATTCTATTATTTTGATTTTAACTCAGTTTTCATCTTCATCAATTGTGTTAAACTCAAGGCCCGGGGGCCCAGAAATGGCCCACCACAATATTTTATATGGCCCATGAAGACAGATTTGTAATGACTTTGCGTCATTACTAAAATTACAAATTGTCTTCACTTTTTAAGAATAGAGATATTGCTAGCAATTGTTTACCATTAATCTTTTTAAACTATTTGAACAGTTTTTCTCCTCTGATTTCAAAACTAGTTCTGTTCTGTATGTTGTGTAGCCTATACTATCATAATGAATGAATGAATGAATGAATGAATGAATGTCATAATGGCCCTCTGAGTTGAAACTATAACTACAACGCGGCCTGCGGCAAAAATTAGTTTGACACCCCTGATCTACACCATTCCCTCTATTATTGTGAGATATCCTGTAATCTGGCCATTGAACTTTGAACTTTCTACACCTTTTAAGACTACACTGGTTTACTTTTTGTTGTCATATATTTTGTTAATTGAGCGATTTATTTCCAGAATGAAAGGAAACTCTATGGTTTACAATCGAGAGACCAATTAAATAGCGCTTCCCTGCGGTAAGGCCATTTTTAATGCGAGGCCTATTTGGGGCTCTCATCTGGCGCTTAAGGCCCAGACAGAATTGGGTGTCAACACGGCGAGTGACTGGAGCTACAGGGCTTGTAACACGGGCTTTTGGAAGTCATCCCGCTTAATACAGACACGACTAAAGCTCCCTATCATCCCCCACAGAATGACACGGCGCGGCTCCAAGTCTTACCCGCGCACAAAGAGCTTAAATATCTTAATGTGTAATGCATAAAGGAGGTCCTCCTATTACGAGCCCATGAAGTACTCTTGAGGCTTGTTCGTCAACGGGCTTACCACCTGATAGCGGGAAAGTAAGAAGTCAAATGAAGTTGTGAGCTCATATTTTCTTTCTTTTGTTTCTCTTTTTATGTCACCGACAAGCCTTTGCTCGTACTGCGTGTTCAGGTTTTAGCAGGAATGGAAAAAAAGGGGGCGAGAAGTTCCCCTAGTGGTCTCTCCAGAGAGTTACCTCGGAGAGTTGTGCTCAGCTCAGCAGCAAGCAAACAGATTAATAGAACCAAAAAATAGCAAACGTGTTACTTTTTTTGTTATTGTTTTCATAACAGCAGGCTATTTTTTGTTTGCTTACATATATATATATTTGTGGAGAAAAGCTTTGTTTGCAGTAAGCTTCAATACTGTGTCACAATTTAGTAACTACAATGTTCTCATCATGCACTACTAAATAAAATACAAGCGTTGAGGGAGATATACGTGTACACAAATTTTAAGTGTGAACATTGATTTTTATGCTCGCTTTTCCCACTACAATTCCACTGAGCAGCTTTTTTTTTGCTTTGTTAACTGAGAAAGCGATTTGCAGTCTGTATGCTTTGAAGATTGCATTTATTGTTGTTGTCGGTGGTGCAATAAAATCACTGAATGATGAAATCCATGAGTGAATAGCCATTCATGGTGAACAGGAGACACTAATAATATTTCATTAGATTCACTGAAAACAGAGCAAGAATGGGCCGATTCCATTTTTTTACGCAATTGAGATTGTAGTATGTGTTTTGCTCTTGTACTAAAAATAGGCTTATTAAAATGTATTATAAAATAAATATATTTGGATACTTATTTATAGACTTATTAGTCGGTCTATTTGTTGTTAAAAAAGGTTAGAGTTAACATAAACATATTTTATTAAATAATTTATTCTAGATAATTATTAGATAATTATCCATCCATCCATTATCACAATTATTTCCTATTATGGAACCGCTTTGGTCAAAACCAGCTTATGGACTCCATTTTTATTATTTTGTTGTTTTGCTGGGAAACAAAATACACGGTATGACTTGGCAAATTAATCATTGCATCAATAAAAATAGATTTGCAGCATCGAAAACAATTATTTCCTTTCATCGGTCTCTTTAAACGCTGTGTAGACATTGTTGAAGCACGGAGATGCTTTGACCTAAATTGATTACCCGCTTCCTTTTTTCATCATCCCACCCCCCTCAATGCAAGTGCCAGGTTGCTGACTGGCCAGCTGATGGTATCAGGAAGTGTCACAGGATATTTGAATTTCATTGGATTTCAAGTGAACGAAGGAGGGGAAGGGCGTACACATTAGCGCCCTGATACAATCACATTTGTCAGCATGATCCGTTTTAAGTGCATTTCAATCAGGACGTGATTTGTTGATGTTGTTACATTCCAGCCCTTTGCTGACAGACTGCTATCTAATGTGCACAATTGAATTTTCTTAACGCTGCTTTTCATACGGCGGGTTCCTCAGATGCTCTTTGGTTGCGATACAGCAGGCTTTTAATGGAACGAGGTAAGCTGGGAAACATCTGTCGCATATCAACATAACATCTGTATTTATGAGGTGGCCTGGCCCTTTATCACTTCTGGGCCATTATCTCGTGCCGATGCAATAATACAAGATGCTCGTGGAGATGTGTTGGTGCTGACTGACTTCTATCAGCTATCTGTGTTCACTAATCTAATTCATGATGTTACAGATAACTCATCACTTGATTCTCAGCATTTCGGAAATAGGCTACCTGTGGAGTTCACATCCGTAAACAATCGATGTGTTCATTATCATGAACTTCAAAAATCTTAGGCTATGAGAAGTGGCCATCAAAACACGTACAGCAGGTTTTTGGTTTATGACGGAATTCTATTGATTATGTTGCCCAATTTATATGAAAGTCGGAATAAAATGGTCTTCAAATCTTTTTCTCACTATTTGACAAAGATGATGCTGCCATCTTCAGTTGGCTCACTTCCTGGTTTCGTGTTACAATCACAGAACCTTGACCCTTTTTTATTATTTGTCTTTGTCCCCTTTCCTGAGACACACACGTTCCGATACAAGGACTGTCCCTACTTCCGTTCACATTAGTGGAGATTTTTATTTTTCTAACACTGAGCTCACCCTGAATTTTACTGCCTTAGATGTATTTTCTTTCTGATGAGTGGCTTTTATTCAGGACACACAGAAGCCTCACAGCCAAATAGGAATCAATAAAGTGAGCTTAAAATTCAGAGAAGGGTGCCGCAATGTCACATCAAGGTTGGAGGGTATCTTCGGTTGAAACAACATATCATTCACAGGAAATCCTCTCTAAGTCTTTTCCACTCTTCAGTGGTCGCTTGGCTACACTGATATGTTGCTGTGGTATATGAAAGCCGCCATAAATCAATACAGAGACTGAGAATTTGGGGTGTTGCGACCGGGTCAAGAACAAAACTGAAGTAATGCTCGGGCAAGTAAAGACCACGAAAAAGGCAGGTCAAAGCCAAGATCAAGTCTTTGAGGATTTCATACCAGGTCAAATTCAATCCAGAGGCAAAGGGAGAGCAGGTCAAGGCCAAAGCAGATCTAGAGCAAGTCAGCAAGTTTGAGGCAGGTCGAGACCAAGTTAAAGTAAAAACCAAACCCATGCATGACCAAGTCAGACTCTTTGGGGAGTTCAGACATAGTCAAGACCAGTACTTGAAAACCAACCAAAATTGATGCCAAGACCGAGTTGACCCAAGTAGTGAGACTAAGCTCAAGACCAAGACCCAACTCAATACTTTTGTTGGGTCTACAGTATGTGCTCAATTGACCAGGACCAAACCTGCCAAAACGTCTTGCCTACAAACTCACTGAAAAGGAAGTTCCCGGCTTTCGCCAGTGTTTTCCCAACAGACAAATATCAGAGCCAGCTTGCGTAGACACTGCTCAGACCCTTGACCCCGGCCTCCCTCCTGGCAGTAATCTGCATTGGCCCACTTCAGGCTGACACCACAGAGTCCCCTCTGTTGTGCTATTATCAGCCGAGTGTTATTACCCCTCTTTGCGCTGCCAAATCTGCCTTGATTTCCATCGACCGTCTCCTGAATCAATGCTTTTAAAAATCTTTTACTTAAGAGCAAAAGCATGCATTTTATGTTTTGACATGACTGTATTGATTGGGGACGTTGGGGTGGGAGTAGTTTTGCAGGGTGGTGGCGGTGGGGGGAGCATGTTGACCTCTTTATCATTCTTTCTGCTGCTTCTCCAATCTTTACGCTCTTCTCTCTTTGCACTCTGCCAGTGTCTGGTAACACTGCCATCCTTAATGGCTTTCTCGTGCTCCGTCTTTGCCTCTCTGCCTCCGAGCACTCCACCACCACCACCACCATCCTTCATGTCTCTCCGGATCCCTCCTTCCTTCCTACCCCCCTCCACTAATCAATACTCCCCTCTATCCACACCCCACGTCACTCACATTTGGACCGCCAATAAATTATGGATGTAGGCCTCTCACATCTCACATCTAAAATTTCTATTGTGTTTGTCAATGGATGATCGATACACCACCTCATCTCATCCTCAAATCTCCTCGCACCTCCACACGCCTCGCTCTTCCACTGTTTTTTGTTTGTTTGTTTTCGTTAGTTGGATTTTTGTTTTGTTTGGAAGAAGTGCTTCATTTCTGCTGCCGGAGTCTCCCGAGGCTGAAAATAACAAAAAGGTAATCATCAAATAAAAGCCCTCGGTTCCTCTCCTCCAGCACCTCGCTCTGACACTTACAACCTTTTGTTTGATTTTTCTTTTAAAATGTCATTAAATGTGTCTTGTTGGAGAATATGCCACAGTTTGCGGCTGTGGAATGCAGGGACCTCATGGGTGAAAAGGGTTTACTTTTTATTGCTGCACAGTTAAGGTTTAAGCCAATTGGAATTTTGGCATGAATTTATTGAAGTGGCATTATACGGTGTCCTTGGTTTACGACTGTGCTCAGTTGCTTCGCCAATGACTGAATCCAAATTTGTACGTAAGTCAGCATGCATCTTAGCCAGTCACTAACTTATGCTAAGGTGGTTGATAAATCATGATTGCAGGACTATTTTGGTAATAAAATCTAGTCTGTAAGTATGACGCAATCGGTGTCCACCTTATAAATAAATTTTACACATGTGATTCCAAATCTCAATATTTTCCCATATTTAAACGGGGGGTTGAATTAAGCATAATTTTGAACCACTCTTTTTTGTTCAGGAATTCAAATAATAATAGTTGGAAACCTTAATCAACAAATAATAATGCACTTTACCATTTCTATTTGAATCGGAATGACAACTTTATGAAAAATATCGTTTGGGTTCAAGTTTTTCCATACTGGTGCATTAACAATGACAGACTCAAATATTTGGTTATTACCTCTGCTGTTAGTTTAGGGCAGCTGCTGCTCTGATTCATTTTGTTAACTCACCATATATACATTAAATAGCTACTCAACCGTTTGACTTTGGGGTGGAAAAAAACAACAACATTCTCATACACTCACGTGCCAGATTGAGTTTCTCACACCCACAAATTCAACTCTCACTTTCTGCACGCCAAGCCTGCAGGGTCACATCAGTGCGGTGGTGTAATTTTAGTGCCCCCCCCCCTCACCACCCACCCAAGTTGCACCTGCTCCTTACACCACATCTCACCTCCCACCTGCTGATGACGGAGACTTTGCCGCCTCGTAACTTCAGCTGTGACTTTTCGGCCTCCCGTTTCCATGACCACTTAACCCCCGGACACTGGCTTTTAAGTGAAGGTCTGCTATGTGTCTGCCAGCCTCCACTTGGCAGCTACGGCTTTGTGCCATTACCTAAAGTAACACGCAAACCCCTGTCAGTGAGGAAGGGGGGGCGGGGGGTGGGGGTGGAGTCCTTTCAATTGGCTGGACTCACACGAATGTTTGACCTGTTGGCGTCTGTTTTCTCATCTTATGATTGGTGGATATTATTGACTCAACTACTTGTAATCTTGTAAGATTTTTTTTTATAAACTAAAAAGAAATAAACATAAAATAGTGAAACAATGTTGAGGTTAGAACAAGTTCATGAACAAAATGTGATATTGTGGAAAAAAATGTAAATGTAAATTTGAAAGGAATAATCCTTCAATCAACACTCCTTCTCATAGAGGAGCTCTAAAAAGCCTGAGCCTGTTTTGGCTCCATCTCTCAGTGTTATCTGCTTCCTGTCTGTCTGCACCTTTGTGCCCCCCACTCACCCGCCCATAACCTCAACACCCACCCACCCCAAGATCACTGGCAGAGAACCAGACCAGTTTCTCTACACCCACTTGTCCAATCCCTTCGCCCTGTCATTCCACCCTTTCCCAAAAAGCAGGCCAGGTGAAAAACAGACTGTCTCGGACACGCCTTATTGGTTCATTAAAGAAGCCCCCCACCCTGCTCATGTCCTGCCACCCAGAGAGACACGCACGCATGATCATATGCAGGCCCGTGTGCACTGACACATTGCCACTCTGACAGGCTACAGAGCAACAAAGGCAGCCAGGCACGATAAGTCCTCCCCATCAGCAAGGGTCAACAGCCTTATCGTTCCCGTGTCTGAACCTCACTGGTGTGTTTCGCTTCACTTGATAGTCTCCCGTACAAGTCCAATCATGGCAATGTATTTCTGTGACATAAATATCATTTTAACCAGAGTACATTTGAGGGCATCATATACTGCTCCATTAGGTTAAGGCTCAAAAGCCAAAGGTCAAAGTCATGCTCTTGTCAAAGTGGGTCAGAATGTGACTGAAGGTCCACTGGTGACACGTGGGGACTACTAAGGTCACTCCATTTCCAGAAATTCCAAGGAAGGTGGTCTCCCCCTCGATATTGATAAGCATACACATGTACGTATGAAAACGACTGGCGCAGCTAAGGGGGGGCACTGCTCCCTTCAGTGAAGCAAAAAAATACCAAGTTCCACATCACTTCCGATTATTTGCGGTATGGCTTTCAAAAAATCTTATATTCCTTCTCTCTTCATGAGTTTCCATCCTAATACTCATACATGCACACGATAGCACACACTCATTCATCCCAGAGTCGAAGTGTACAAGCCAGGCTGCCGTCAACTCCGAGCCGTCGCTTCGGATTTGCCTGCGAGAGCAACGAGACTTCGCTGATTTGTGTGACAAACACAAATGCTTTTAAATTCCCAGAGCCCCGGCTCCTTACCAGCCTCATACCTTGTAATGCATTATTCACATCCTTCTCCTGCAATTCCCTCACCCACCCCAACACTCCCTCGCCCAACCCTCTCGCATCACTGGAGGAACAGCCGCAGACTACTCAGCAGGCAGGAAATCCATACGGCCTTGACATTTTTGCTTCAAGCGGCCAATTAACCAAAGGCGGATATTTTGTCTCTTGTACTTAACGGCAAGGACATAATGATGTACTCAAATTTCAGCTGGCCTATCATGATTGCGAGTGGATCTCAACGACTCAGATTGTATGCATCCGTTTTATTTCCTCGAATCATGGCCCTTAATCTAGATCCAGGGACCGTTACCTGTCCTCAAATACGTTTTACCTCTTAGGTGAGTCTTTATGCAGGATTGGACTCATGAGGTGAGCCATGCAAAGGGTTAGGGTTAGGGTTAGCTCTGGTGAGCTCTGTGTTTGTTTTCATTTTGCTTGCTGAATTTACGAATTTTTTTTTTGCTCACGTGAAAATGTAGCATTTTGTATAACTTTATTTGCCTTGCAGAGCGGAAGCAATTAATGATAGATATCCTCTCTCGGATCCACTCAGGAATTGTCTCTCTGCCTAACACGTAAAGGCATATGGCGAATCTTTGTCCGACCTCCTTTTGAAACTCGTCACACTTTCTCTTTGTTCTCGGGCATGTCAGTTTACTTACAAAATAGGTTGTGTCACCCGCCATTGATGAATAATGCATGGACAGCAGCCAGCTTATTTTCCCTTTAATAATACTGAAATCTTCTGTAATATTAAGTGATATTTGCATGGATCTCTGTGACAGAATGGAAGCGATGCTGAGATGATCAAACGCCTTTCGGGTCACGTCATCTATCCGTCTAAAGCTTCTCTTCGAACCACTGGAGGGAATCCCTCACCCCCTCCCAAATAACACCAAATCACTCACTTTTCCGGCTCTTCGTCTCCTCCCCATCCCCCGCCGGAAGACGTGTCAGGAACCGACGTCTGTCACGCTGTCCCACGGCGGCCTCTTGATCCAACAAGTGAGTGGCGCCTCATGTCTTGTCACCTGTTATCTCCGCCGTGTCTCGTGCTTCTGCATCTGATCACTCGCAGCTTTCTTTTACAATTCTTGAGCGCTTTGACGTTTGTTCATAACGATTAGAATTGATGAGTTTGGATGAAGAAGAAAGATTGGATTAGCGGTTGGCATCCCAGAGTCACAGTTCTGAGCTTTTTGGGTGTGAATCTCGGTTTGGACTGGGGACATGAGTCAAATCCATATTTAAACTATTAAAAAATACCATAAAATTAGAAACCAAAAACCGTTCCAGAGTTTTCCACAGGGAAGGAATAAGCTTTGTCCCTGATTTTCCCCATGGCGCCTTCCTCTCTCTGGCTTTGGCGGTGACAGTCGGATTAGGGCGACCTGTACAAAACTGTTGTAGGTACAAGCATGCGGCATGTACTTTGGATTAATAAGAGGCGATAATATATGTGTAAAGACTTGAGTGCTACCTACAACCCCCGAGAAGTCCCGTGGTGAGTGTGCAGCACCGGAGCTGAGAATTAACCGAGAACTCGTGGCGACATCTGTTTCAGGTGTGCAATGAGCTGCGGAAAAATCAACATGACATGTCGGTAACTCTAAATAGCATTAATATGCTGTTGCATCATCCTTTACCATCCAAGAAAAACTGTACTCGATTAGCTTATTCCTACCTAGCTACTTAGGTTTAGGTGATGTGAGGGATGGGCAAGTACCAATACCAGGTATTGGTATAGGTGGTAATACCAAACTTTTTTCAAGGTATTGTGACTCACGACTCTTGTGGCCATTTTATAATCAGTAACTAGAAATTAGAAGAATAGAAAATCTGCAATATCTTCATGCAAATTTCTGCCCATATTTTTTCAATTCTTATAAAAGTTTTTTTTTTTTAAGTGTATTATTTTAGTTAGTTATTTTTTGGGTTTTCTTATGCTTTTTATCCCATGAAGCCACTTAAGAGGAAATGTCTAAAGATAACCACTGATTCAGACAGAAACAGGTCTAGCTTAGTGCTAACATGCCTTTAAAATGACAAACACTCCGTTTTTGTTTGCTTTTAGTTCTGTGTGAGATTGTGCATATTTTGGTAGCTGTCAGCTTGTCAGCAAGACTTTTTCCCTAATATCACATTCCTCAGCTTGTCACACAGCGTCCACAGCGAGGTAGAAGGCATGAGGAAAAAAGCCACAGGGCATACCAGCGAGCTTAGACATACCACAAATATCCACCCTGAGATATGACACACAGGCTCGAAGTTGTGAAACATCACCACAGAGCGATAGCATTCTCCTTTATTATCTCTCACTCTACTTTTGTTTCTCCTTTTTTCCACCTCCTTTCTCCCAGTGTTCCCACAGATTTCCCTGCTGTCGGCTCAAATCACGAACCCCCCCTAACCACCCCCAAATCTGTTAGCCAGTTAGCGATAGGGGGGCCAGACTTAAAAGGAAAGTCTTAAGGACGAGAGCTTATACAGTGTGCCATATTTTGTTAAATAACTATGAGACGATGCTGGTGCCAATTCGTCAGTAATTGTCCCTTCTGGCGGAGTCGTGTTGAAGAGTGCCGGTGGAAGCCTAAGCTCGAGATCACCGCAAATGTTAATCTTCTTATACTTAAGGTATCAGGTTTTTTCTTTTGATGTCGCTAAACATGTTGACTCCTATCTGGGGCGCAGAAGGCAATCCAGACATAGCTATGAGCCAGATGGGGGTTTGTCTGTCTTCTCCTTCCAAAAATCTGCAGCTTTACGTGTGTTCTTGCACCAGCCGTCATTATGCTGCTAAAATAAAGCAACAACAAGACAAGAAAAGGAGGGGAAAAGGGATTGATTTTGCGCTAATTGTTCTTTTCTTGGCTTGATCTTTCCTGGTTGTGATTCATATTTAATGACGTACAATCTTACTTCGCAAGCAGTAACACAGTTTGTTTCTGTGGGACCTGTTGAGTCAATTTGACACTTCAAAGCAAATAAATGTGGCGATCAATCAACTTAGTGACGTGTGAGACTTATGCTCCAATTTTCATTGTATACCTGCTGTACAATAACAATAAAGGCCTTCTATCCTAGCCTAGCCTATGCTATGCTATGCTAGTTTATCCTATGCTATCCTATGATATTCTATCCTATGCTAGCCCATTTTGTCCTATCCTATGCTATCCAATGCTATCATACTCTATGCTATCCTATCCTATGCTATCCTATGCTTTCCTATCCTATCCAACTTCACTCAAAGTGAAAATTAACTGCGTCTGATGAACTTGAATGTGTTTGCTCACACATATCTGACAAAGGTTTTTACACCAGTCACTTTCTCCATTGAAACAGCAGTAGTCAAAAGATTGCCTCCCAGACGGACGCCTCAAAGTCAAAGGTAAAATTACAGTCAAAGACATGCCTCACGCTAACAGACAGTCGATTCAATAGAACGTCTTTCTGAGAAGTCCTCACTTGTCTTTTTCTTAACACAAACCTGAACAGTTAAGTTGTGCACATAAATCTTTCAACATACGGTACACATTTGAAAAAAGAAGTTCCCTCAGGCATTGAGACATTTTTGTTTTATTGCAGCATGAGGAGAAAGTAACAGAACAGTGTTTGCAAGTTTGTATGATTGAAAAATTGCTTTGCACGCTAATTTAGAAGGAGAGATTAGCGCATGTTGACACATGTACATAGAGATATACAATGATAGATGTTAAGAAGGCTAATTTTAGGGATTTTGAGCGATTCCCAACACAAGTGTGTCCTGAGACAAATTAAAAAAATGTCTTTACTTAACTCAGTCACGCAAGTGTAAGATAAAATAACTAATCTAGTTAAAAATAGGCGGCTCGGTGGGGCACTGGGTGGCACGTCCGCCTCACAGTTAGGAGGGTGCGGGTTCGATTCCACCTCCGGCCCTCCCTGTGTGGAGTTTGCATGTTCTCCCCGGGCCCGCGTGGGTTTTCTCCGGGCACTCCGGTTTCCTCCCACATCCCAAAAACATGCTTGGTAGGCTGATTGAAGACTCCAAATTGTCCCTAGGTGTGGTTGCGAGTGCGAATGGTTGTTTGTCTCTGTGTGCCCTGCGATTGGCTGGCAACCGGTTCAGGGTGTCCCCCGCCTACTGCCCGATGACGGCTGGGATAGGCTCCAGCGCTCCCGTGACCCCCGTGGGGACTAAGCGGTTCAGAAAATGGATGGATGGATGGATAGTTAAAAATATATCTGGATCCAGATCATTTTTTTATTATTTCAAACACGACAAAATAAAATACAGTAAATTCAAAACCATTTTTTTCCAGTGTAGAAAAGCTGTCACACGTTTTTAAATATAAAATTGGTACACTTATTCATAGTTATCACACTGAAATCATACATTTTTTACTGTCTCTGGTAACACCAAGCTCAAATGTAAACAGTTTTCCCCCTTCCAACTGCTTAGCTCCAGCTTGTTGGATCAATATTAGCATGTTTCAAAAACACAAGATGAAGTGGCCCTCAGTAGAAAAAGTTTGGACTTTCTGTTCCACACGATCATTACACTGGGAGAACAATCAAAGCAACACTGTGTACTTGCCTTTCAATCCCAACTGAGCTTCAAGCAGCCCTTGACAAATCTCCACCTGCGCAAAGGATCAGTGTTGTTGTCGTACGTGCGGGAACTCGCCTTGATCCCTCAGCCTCCTCACCCGAGGCTCTCCCATCAACCAACTCACTGACTGACGGATTGATGGGAGAAGCTCACCTAACGCTAAGGAATCAGGTGATTGATTACCGAGGCTCACCTGAGCACTCGAGGCGGCGCCGATGCAACAAACGCAACGCCGGACCCCTGAGAGGGATTCTCTCTTTCTCGGCGAGTCCACCTGAGTCCCTGGGGCGGATTCCCCATTGCAGGCACCTGCGTGGTCACCTGCACTGCACGGATTCCAACATCCATCAACAAATGCCTAAAACAGTCAACCTTTAGTTCAAGTGATAATAAATAAAACTAAACTCAGTCTGTTTTTTTCCCACAGTGAAAAATGTAATTCATTTGTTCAAGGCTTAAACTGTCACCAAGATAAAAACAGAATTCAAGCTTGAGATTTTTGATCACATTTCGACATTCCTAACTGTTATATAAGTGTACGGAAACAGAGGTTAACCACAGTAAAATAAAAGAAAATTAAAATAATAATGAGCTATTCATTTTGAATTTTATACGGCTTATTTTTACACTTGTTTGAATTTTTAAAAACACTTTAAGGATGAATTGTTTTGGTCACTCCCCTCTGTTGTCATACTTTTTTAATGTCACGACTAGTTCAGGTGATTTTTACTTTTATTTTAGTTTTCTATAGTCCCATTTGTAGTGTGACGCTTAAAAATGTTTTTAATAAAGAGAGAGGAAAAACAAACACCAACAAACTAGGCTGGCTCTACATGCGTCATATCAAGATTAATTTATTGCGTTTTTGCTTTATTGTGTCTCATTGTGACATTGTCAACTAATTGTCGTGCTTGTAAGACTACGAAGAATCCCAAAATGCTGCATAAAAGTTTACTCATGCAGTAAGTCAATATTTTAATGACGGTTTGATTGTCAATTGGATTTCATAGAACATTTTGTGACTTCAAACAAACGAAATGCTCGTTTTGAAGTCGAGAGGTTCCAGTCTTCTGTGACTTGGCATCGTACGTTTCAACGTAGCACATGATGAGTTCATAAATGTAATCGTCCTTAAACGCTTTGCTTTAAAAATGTGCCAACATAATTTGCTAATTTGAAGCTTGGAAAACATCAAACCACGTCTCTGTCTTTATTCCCAAAGCCATAAAACGTGTTGCCATACACATAAATGGCCACAGGACCCCCCCTTAAGCCCAGGCAGGTTCTAACAGAGCCGGACCCAAAGCTTATTATTACATTATTGCCGGGATGACGCGTGGCGGGTATAGACTGGCATCAGTCAAAGCCACAATCTGGCCCCCGCGGGGGTCACGCCAAAGCTGGCACTTTAAAGACAGCACTCACATCATCCAGCTAATGATGGAATTACAGCACTGACTCACCGTGTAGCTACATGTAAGCACCGGGAGGACGGCAATAGATTATAGTCTGAGGGGAGGGAACAAGCGAGAGAGAGAGAGAAAAAGTAGTTCCCGAGAAACGCAGCTGTCAGTGGGGAAGAAAGATGGAGAGAAGGAAAGAAAGGTGGAGGAGGACATAAACTCCCCGAGAATGAAAGCTTAGATTATCGTAATTATGGCCCTCTTTAAAACGCTCAATACTGTAATTATCATTGAGTCATACATTCAGCAGAAGGGGGCCGTTTAAAGGGGACATGTCATCATTGTCTGCGGCTAAAAAATAAATAATTTTTTTTTAAAATGGCCTTTAAGATATACGCACTGTCTTTTTAAAAATGGGTACCGTCAATAAACAAGAATGGGACGTAATGGATTATGTCTGGCTGTGGGTTTGTTTTCAGCGCTGGTTGCTATTTGTTATTACACTTCTCATGAATATGTGGATATGTTTAAGGTTTGAGGCATGCCCACTCATTTGGACCATCTGAACTGCCTTCAGAACGCCTTAATGCCAAAAGGCTTGTAAGTGCAACCGTGGCCACTGTTAGCCTCTGTTGTGGCAGCTCTGTGTAAATGCTGCGGTCGCTCTGTTTTCTTACTTTGCTTTTATTCGTTTTTTGTTTATATGGTCTGCTTTGAGGAGGGAAAATTACATCCGTATTTATAACCTCCTGTCATGATTCAAGTTCCAGAGGACACAGATGGAGTTGGGTGGTAGGATATGGGCCTCCGTGGTGGTTCTGGGACAACTCTACGAGACATAACGCCACTTGTAGAGGAAATAGCCTGTGAAGACTTGACTCAAAGTTAACAGTGCGGCCGCAGACGTTTGTCGGGTTTTCCCAAACGCAACCCAATTAATGTCCAGAAAGTTTTCAAGAAGGAGTTCGGTTTTAATATTAAATAATGTTCAAATATCATAATGGCAACAGTTTCGGTTTCTATTTGTGCAATTATCCATCAGACAAGTCTCCACAAAATTGTCCAGGTACCCTTTCCAAATGTGGAGTCGCTGTGTCCAGACAAGCGCCACTCTTAACTGGCCCATTATGGTAACACACACCTTGTAAGAGAATTCAGACACCTGAGACCTGAAGTCAGGCGGCTGGAGGGAACAAGAGCGCAGTTTCCATCTGCTTGAACCTTCTTGTACTTGACTTTTGTCAAACTCTTTGTGATGATTGTGGGAGTCACAGGGAGATTATCTGCTGGCACTGTTTGTGGCCTTAGGCTCTTGTAATGAATAGCCACAAAACAAGATTTAAAGGGCAAACTTGGTCCACGGTGTACAGATATGATACCAGTACTCTTCTTTGGGGAAATGAAAATGTGACGTCATAAGGTTTCAGGTTCAATGACTGCTCTAATTATCCATTTGTATATAATTTGCTAGCTAGCTAGCTAGCAATTAAGGACTGATGGACGGTATTACGATGCCTATCGTATGTTGTGACGACCGTTACCTATAGAAACGCCACGCAAACAATTAATGTGCCATAAACAAACTCTACAAGCAACTTCATATTATTTCTTGAAGGTTTAGCTGAACTCGTAGCTTCCGCATTATGTCAATATACCCACGTAACCTTCTTTTCCTACTGTGACTGAGGATCGTCTTCACCGCAGTTCGATCACTGGTGGCGGCGGCAACGCTGGAACCGACCCTGTTAAAACTTGAAAACATTCCCTCGTCAAACCACCATGACTGAGTCGATTAGGCCCACATCCACAGGCATACACTCTTATTTCCTGCAGATATTTGGGGCGTTTAATACTAAAACAATGCCGCTTGGCGCACTGAGCCCTCCCGTTTGCTGCATGCTCTATTATCCCCATTCTTGGAGTTAACTGAAATAAAGCAAACAAACGCTTGGGTGTATAAAACAAACGCAGCCGTGCCAGGCTTAATCATTCCCCCCGATGAGCCGTTTCATATGTCTACAGCCATTAAAGTCACGGGAGTCGAAACAGAAACAAGCGTTCCCTGCCTATGTGGTCTAGCCTTTGTAGAAAGCGTATCATTGATGACACACGGCTGTATGCATATTTCATCGGGACATGCATATTTTACAGTGTAATCCTTGGCACACCGCTGCTTTGTTCACTGTGTGTGAAAGAGGGGGGGGGGGGTCCTGAAGAGTTGGAGGCTTTCCTTTGTGCGGTTTGTGTTGGATCAAGAAAAACGAGAAAATTGACATTCACAACCGTCTAACTTTTACAGAGAAACCTTTGATAATAATAGAAGGGTTTGACGGGTTTTTCCCCTCTTTTTATTTACTGTAATTTACCAAATGAGCTGGAATCATTTTTAACAAACGATTGGAAGCTGTGACAGACTGAATAGGAACGTGATTGCACGTGACGGTTTCCTGTGTTTTGTCTTGCTCGGCATTGCGGTTGAGGGAGAGATTATACCGTGCCAAAGGAATGCTTGCTTGTGAGAGAGGCAGCATCCATCCAACATTAAAACAACAAACAAAAGTTAGCATAGCGGCGATATGGTTTGCTCCAGGTATGTCGGCTTCCTCCCGCATTCCAAAAACATGCATGTTAAATTCAGTTCAGACTCAAAATGATATTAAACTGGCGGTTTTCTACATAGTTGATAGCATAGCATTTACTTTGTCCAACTTTGATGCAAAACCTGAAATGTGTCTTAACATGATTAGAAGATCCAATATTTTTCCAGTTTTTTGTTTTTTGGGTTGTATTTGGAGGTGGTCAATGTGACGATCGCCTTCTGTAAAAAACACGAAAGCAGACCTTTCTCCTCATTTAAAACACTGTTGCTCTTTCATTGAGGACGAGATCGCATGTCACGTTTGTCTGTTGCCAAAACGTTTCTCAAGATTCCAGCGACAGATAACTTATCTTAACCTTGTGTTACCGTAGAAAGGTATTTTGTTTATGCCACTCAAGCTTAGTGTCGAATCTGTAGAATATGTTTCTCTGGATGGACGGATGTTGAATGAAAACGTTCAACATTATTGTGAGAAATTTATTGTTGGTATGCACATTCCTTTGTCCTCTAGCATCCGTGCGCCTTTTGGATAATATCCCCAAGAACGAGACAAGGTCAAATGCGTAAAGGATCACGCCACGCTTTCGATGGTCACTGACTTACAAATCATAAGTATTGATCACGGCAAGGATGTTCCTGAATGTAGGGCAGACGGTAAAATCATACCCACTTAGACTTAATAGCCCACATTAAAGCAATTATGCACACAGACTGGGACTGTCTAACCGTAAGCATATTAAGCCAATCCATATATTTTCTTTTTTTTTCCTTCTACCCTTTTACTTTGCATTTTTTGCCCATGCAATTTTGATAATGAATCAGTGTTTTACTCGGTATTGACTTGCTCGGGGTGGAACAGTTCTAATTGGTCGAGTGACCCCACGTCTGCTCGTGGCTGCGCCGTCTTGTAGATAAAACTGTTTAAGTCAATGACATAATGCGCATAAGGTTTTTATATGTGTGTGTCAATACTCTTGTATTTACTAATGACAGAGCAAGCACCCAAGCGGTTGACCCGCTAATGAAGTCGGCACATCGGAGAGTCTGTCCAACAGGTCAAGGACTCCAAAGAGGTGCTTGGCAACTGCGACGGGACAATTGAGGACTTTTGAGCAGTTGAAATGAAAATGAGGAAAGTGAAATTAGAAAATGACAAAAAAAAAACATCAGCATTGTTTTTATGTTATGCAGCTAGTGAAAACCTTCACAGAAACTTAAATGGTTCAAACTCGAGAACTCACACAGGCGACAGTGTGATTCTAACTTACTGGTGATTGGCCTACATGCTCGGGAACCTGCTGACCGTCGGGTCAATGTGTTTCAAAAAGGAGGAGCACACACAAAAAAAAAAGTCCATCCCCTGTGAGCTTATCATAGCGAAGGCAGCCGCTAAAAGAGAACACTTAACGCAGCGGGCCATTCCTATAGCTTCTAATTTTGACTCCCACTTAGGGCTTATGATATATGGGCATGTTATTTTAGGATTTTTGAGGCTGAGATGAGATAGTGCGTACATCCACAAAAGAATACTGGTCGCGTTCTCAGTAAAAAATAAACACGTACGAAACAGCCCAGAGAAAAAAAGCCAGAGGCAAAGAGAGTAGTTTATGTATGTAATGGAATTATATTAGTGAGCAGTTAATTTCCAAATTTTGCTGTATGGTTATCATCATACCACTTTTGTTAAATGTATATATTATATTATATTATATTATATTATATTATATTATATTATATTATATTATATTATATTATATTATATTATATTATATTACTTGCATTTATATTATAATAATTTTACATGTCATTTTATTATCATTGCACTTCAATGTACATTGAGATGAAGTTCTGAGACTTGTGTCAGGGTTTTGCATGATGCGACGTCTCGGGACCCAAGTGCAAGGAATGATGATGCCACTTTTGCTACAATCCTCTTCTAAAGTATGATAAAAATGCATTTCTAACCCCAAATCTGTACATTTCCACTGATGGATGCTTGGTACTCTGCAGTTGAGTAACTAGACCTAGCCATTTGCTCTTCCTTGCCCCTCGTGTACTTTCAGGCTCCATATGGCTTCTAATTTTGACTCGTAAATTCAGGGCTCATGATATGCGGCCGTGTTATTTTGAAACTACGGCTGCACGCATACATCCGAGTATAGGCTGCTTTCTCGGAAATAAAAATCCCACGTCATCAAACTCTTTCATTATCTAATGTTAACACTCCAGAGATGAGTGCCTGGAAGATATGGGTTTATAATTGCTTTTATTGGTTTATTGTGCCAGCCGAGCAGCTCTTTGAAGTATTTAAGGGAGCATCCTAATGAACGAAGAAAGGGATTTCATCTCTAAGGGGGATGATGATGATGGGGGGTGGGGAGTGTGTGTGCATGTGGTGGCGAGGGGGAAAGTGAGGTTGGGGTGTGTGCGTCGTTGCCATGCGTTCTTTTGTGGAGCTCAAACAAGTGCGGACTTAATCAAGCACATTTGAACACAGGGCAGGTGAGTCCGTGTAATCGGGTAGAAACGCCTCCGATGCATCGGGCAATGGTTATCGGGGCAGGAGGGGCTTATTACGTAAATATTCAGAGACAGAAAAGTTCATTTAGGACTTTTGACCTCATTGATTGACCATGAATCAGCATGAGAACATCCGAGAAGGAGTGTGTTTTGTTTTTTCAGCTTGGCTTATTGATATTTTGTTGGATTTAGACTTTGACTCAACTTTATTCATCCCTTGGGATTGCTTCCTCAGGAAATTCTGGCTCCAGTAGCTCACACAGAAATAGTACAAAAGAGAACATTGCAAGGTTGCTCAGGAAATGTACTTATCTCGTAAGTCAAGGTGCTTGGCTAACTAGCAGCTAACATTAGCTAACATTAGCACGCTGTTGTTGGGTGGGCGAAGTACCGCGGATCTGGTTCCACAAAAAATGATTTCAGTCTCATACTGCCAATTGTGCTCCTCTTTACCCACATTCTCATGCCCGTCGGATCAGTCAGGTTAACAGCCGTTAAAGAGGAGGAGGAGCCGGGCGACATTATCTCACGTCTGGCCTTTCGTGGCCTGGCGAGCCACATTAGCAAGTCCAAAGAAAAAGCGCATTAGTGTATATACTACAAGCGTTTGATGAGCGGCGAGGCAATAAATTCATTAATCATCATTATATGCCTCATCAAACCCTTTGCCAGCCTCTCCATGGGAGTTACACAAATTAGCCAGCGAGAAAGCAGTCACTTCAGAGGAGCCGGGTAAGTGCTTTTTGATTGCTTTTGTCGACAATGCTTTCCGTGACAAGCTCATAAATCACACCTTTCTGTACTTAAAAGTGCTTTTACCGTGAACCCCGATCACACACACAATCACACACAAATAACAAAAAGGAGGAGGTTTTTACTAGCGTCGAGTCTCTTTCACCAATTTATTGAGGATTCTTCCTCGCTGAAGCACAAAAGAGGCCCGAGCACAAAGCCCAGAGGGCAGAATGAACTGCTTTTACTGAGAATAAACTCATGTTTGACTTAAGTCATAGTCATTGGTGACCATTTGGAGAACAATTTAATTAATTGAGGCCTCTGCTGGAGTAAATGCCGGGCCTCACTTAATCACCGGGTGTGTTGCCACTTGCAATACTAGAAAAATAAATACGTAATGAAATAGTAAAAAGAATTTAAAAAGAATCATAAAAATTAATTCAAAAAGTAGTGCCAGTATTTTGTATATCATGAAGTTTACTATTACCACCATGTGTCACATTGCGATAACCAAAACAGCAGCACCTACCAAAGCTCTGGCACATTATCATTATTTGTATTGGTTGGCACGTTAACATCCCTAACGAAGACTGTAAATATGTGTTCTGTGATTTAACCCACCTCTCACCCAAAGATCCATTGCATCTTCATGAGGAGGAGTTGAGCCGGCAGGTGAGGCTTACCTACTGCAGCGATCGCATCCTTCCATCCAGATGGCCTTTCCATGCAAGACCAACAAATAAGCCATCAGACCAGAAACGTCTCTTTTTATTGAAAAAGGAGGTCAATAGATGATTCGGCCCGATCCGTCGTGAACCTCCATCCGGGCTTCTCCGTGTGTTGGACTCATCAGGGAAGGGTGGCAGGGCAGGATGTGGGGGGGCTTGCAAGTGAGGGGTGGTCTTTATCTGTTTAAAGGCACGCTCTGATGAGATTACCTATTGGCTGCAAAACACACTGTTAATCTGGGTGCGGCAAGCCAACACACTCCCACTGGCTTGGAGCCACTCTTTTTGAAGACGTTGGAGCCACCACTTCAATTTTCTTTTGGAATCATCTGGGGGACTTAATGAAAGGCATGTGCATTAATATATCTCATTTCAATTTGGCTGTGTTTTACAGTGGAATCACTACAATTAATTTTCTGTCCAATTTCTTTCAACATTTTCATTCCCATGGGACATATGACTTATAATAATCCTTGCCAGAGTCCAACTGTTGCCATCATGAAAGCTTTATTAACTATACAGGTGGCTTTTAGATAACATTACTACTGCTATGTAAGTGTAAAAATAATTTAACAATTATTTGGTTGTATATTCTCAGCTAACTGGTGAGTAAGTGCAAGAAAGTCATGCGCAAATAACATGAGGAAGAGGCACAGGCGAAATAAGAGACTGGGAAAAAATGAAATTTTTTATTGTTCATGTCAATTTTACTGAAATGCCATTAAACAAAAATAATTGATTCAGCAAAGCAGTTATTAGCTTCTGAATGTTCAAATGGTGTCATGGTCTGATTACATTTAGTTTTGTTTCATATTTTGTTTCATATGCCTTTTTTTGTCTTGCTCTTTAGGGCATCACTTTCCGCCTGTGCTCGTCAACCTGGTCCCTCGCGTTAACCAATCAGCATCCCTCCAACCATTTGTGTCTTGTACAGGTGTTTCTGGTTTTCTTGTCAGTCTGCTTGTATTTAGTTCTTGGGTTTCTTTCAGTTCTCTTTTGACTGTTGTCGCTGTCACGTTGGTTTGCTCCTGATGATTTGTTTGTTTGAGTTTAGGTTTCTCCAGATCTTTGTTAGTGCTTTTTGTTCAGAGTTTTCCCAAAGTATACCTGCTGGTGTTTTTGTTAATAAACACTCTTGAGTACCCCCTGCTACTCCTGGGTTGTTGATCCCACCATGCAATTTTAACAAACCTGTCACAAGATGGAGTCATACCATATCACCCAAGACAAAACCTAATTCAAGTCATTTCCTCGCATGATAACATTTGGTGCACAGTGTTGAGCAGAATGGGCACAAACATCCAATTGCCTTTTTGCCTCTTCCACTTCCTAATCCCTTCAAATTTTAGCCCTTGAATGCTTTCCCAAATTTTCATGGTGAAAGCCATCAAAGCTAACTAAAGCACAAAACCCTTCATTTGGTGTCTTAGAATTCTATTTTTCTACTACTATCAACCACCAGGAACAGGTTGTGATGCTTTTGATTGAGCAGCATGAGTGACATCTCACGACAGCACATTACCAAATTGCTATTGGGACACCATTACACTTATGGGGCCCCTTAATGCCTTCATGCATCCCTCTCTCCACTCATTGTGTGGGAGTGAAGGACTGGCCTGGACCCCACCACCACCACCACCACACCACCACCACCACCATTTTCTAACACAGGCATAGACTAACACACACACACACACACACACACACTGAGCAGAAAATAACTTTGAAAGAGGACAGTTTAAAAAAAAATGTGTTGCCCTGTTTATCTCCATCTTGGGAGCTAATCCAATTACACACGTGGCCATTTGCATCCATCAGGCTACAACCAACAGAGAAGGTCCACTTTAGTGTACAACATGGCTGAGGGAGAAGCATGCAGCAACGTCCCAGAAGAATTTTGTGTGTTATGGTACCGTAACACACAGTCGATGTGTGTTTGTGTGCGTGTCAGGCTTTATTACGGCGGTCATTAGGACTCATATCTGTGCGCTAATGTCGAGCAGATGTTGAGAAGAAAGGGATCATTTGAAAAGGGCAAATGTAAATAAACATCCCTCCCTCACCGGACCCCCTCTGAAGGGGGGCTGAAAGAAAACACTTAATCAATCTCCATCAGCGGCGTTAATATTGTCATCTTTAGGGGTCTCGTCTGAATGGCCTCGTTAATGATTTCCTCACAAATTATATTTATAATGACACTTTTTGTGCTGGGAATCAAATCAAGTCAGAAACCTTAATTTTCTAATCTATAAAAATCATATGCCATTTTTCAAAATGTGTATTCAAAAACTAAAAATAAAATAAGATATGTAGATATTTAAATAAATATTTTTGTAGTGCCTGCAATGCAAGTGCATTCACGAGATGGCTAAGAGGAGTGTCATTCATTCATTCATTCATTCATTCATTCATTCATTCATTCATTCATTCATTCATTCATTCTCCAGACTGCTCATGCCCTTTGACTTGTATTCCTTGGCCACCAGGAGGCAGTATAATGCAGCCATTCATAATAAACAAAGAAGAATTGTGAAAATAGTCATTTTTATTTAATAAAAAATATTGTGTTATATTGTCTGTCTGTGTGTTGCTGCACAATTCATGTTGCTAAAAGAATTGTAACCATGGCGACACTGATGCGAGTTTCATTTGGCCATCTGTTGGCATTTGTTTTATGTTACACTGTTGCAGCCTAATTTGAAATTGGAAGGATGGAAACAACAATGTAAAGAAATAAAAGGTTAACCGCTTGTGTGTATACTTGCGTGTTTTGGAATCGGCCTCTTCTTCCCATTGGTCCTCGTTCTCCTCCAGAGCAGGGCAGAGACCCTCGGCTTGGATGAGGGGACGATGCCGATATGGAGGCAGGGAAGCTAATAATCGTCATTGCTAAAAAGCAGCTACTATTACTCAGCACTGCAACTTAATCCGTCAGTTTTCACAACCTGAATCGGCCCTTTGGCCTCCTAAAGGACTTCATAGTTCATCACTCTCACTTAATGTTTTCCTCCCCCTTCTTCTCCTTCTTTCTCCTCATACAAATGTTTTATTTATGTAGGGGGAGGTCACTTAAAACATCTCGCTGCAGAAAATTACACGTGTAATCTCTCCCCAGAGGAACTCTCTCGGCTGAAATAAGAAAAACAGTCGGTGAAGCGAGTGAGCGGCCGCGAGAGAAAGCAGCGAAAAAATAAAAAAGTGCTAAATAACTCTTTCCCCTGCCGCCACCTTATCTGAGGTGCCTTTACAGTATGTCCGAGAGGCTTTTAGAACCCACACTTAACACGGCCGCACTTTACCTTGACATGTTTATTCTTTCTCCCCTAGTTTAAGTGTGGAGTTATTTTAAATTTTGGGGTGTGCAAAATCTGGCTCGGGGACCCAAATTGAACCTACATGAAATTAACTACATGGTAATCAACAAAATTTGAAGGCTATCAAAGAAGCTAGCGGAATAATGGCTGGCACATCACCCTCACAGTTCCATTTTTTTTCCGTTTGGAGTTTGCATGCTTGCATTTATTGAAGACTCAAAATTGTGTATTATTGTGCTTGAATGCGGATGTGTGCTCCTGACCAGTTTAATGTGCACCCAGCCTTTCGTCTCCAACTCACCTGTGACCCAGAATGAGGACAAGCGCTAACGGCGCAAAACACAACACGCTGCAATTCCATAATCCTTAATCCAACTTGTCCTTTTACGCAGCAGCTCTGATACAGTACATAGAAACGAAAATGTGACTGTTGAGATGTTGAAACTCAATTCAACTGAAGACTTTCCATTACAACATTATTGCATTCCCCATTTGGCAACACTTGAGTCAATGAGTAATCCGTCATGTCATTTCGCCTGCATTTCACCCCAGCGTGCATGCTTGCGTTTGCCTTTTGTCATAGTTACAAACACGGCCCATCAACAGGTTCCATGGTTGCTTTAAAAGGCAAGGAAGTACGTTTGGTGATTTTTAAATTGAGCCTAAATGGACGCAAATTAAGGCTGTGTGATTTAATCATGGAGGAAAAGGCAATGAAAGTGATAAAATAATAAAGCCCTAAAGGTTACGGGTTGGTGAAATTAGCGGGGTACACCCGTGACTGGTCAGCCATCAATCAGAGGGCACATACGAACAACCACTAACATTCACAACTATGGAAAAGGGAACGTTTTCAATGAACCTACTGTGTACATTTGTGGCACGTGGGAGAAAACACAACTAAGCACATGCAAACTGAAGGCCACAGGCAAGATTTGAACACTGAGAAGCAAGCAAACCGCCACAATTATAAATTATAATGAAGTAAAAAAAATAGTGTCACACTAATTTTCCAAGGTTACAATTTTCACTTGCCAATCATTTTGATGAGTGCTGTATATAAAGGGTTAATTTTACTCAAATAGTGAACCATTGTGAATTATTGGTGGCATTTAAAACATGTTAACACAGTTCATAGATGGTGTTATAGTAATATAGAACATTGTGTGCACTTCAAAGATAATAACACCAGCTAATAAGACTTAAGGCTATACGAGGGCAACATCTAACATTCCACTTCCTGGATCCTCCCCCCCTTTTTCATTATGAATGTCAATCCATATACTAACATTTCATCTTTTTTTTAACCTTCACTTTAATTTAGAGAGTGACTATATTGGCTTGATTTTTATTATATTCTACAGCTGGAGAATATATTTTAGGTGTAAAAAAAAGAATTCAAATTATTAATAAATGTACACTGCACTGAATCTGCACAAAACGAGAAAAGGGGAAATTTGCACTGACTAATTATAATCATGCATATTTTGCGCACACCTTCACGCCAACCAATTTGACATGTAAACGTCATGCTGTCTCCCTCCACCCCTCTCGTCATGTGATTTACACCTCACAGAGGGCGTGGAGATAACCCTCTGCGAAGCACAATTTGTCACAGAAAAAAAAAAAAAGCAGCAGTTTCGGCCCTCCAATAATAAAAACGGTAGGTAATCATAACCATAATAACGATGACGATAAATTAGAGCACATGCCACAGAGCAGTTGAAGCCCCTGGGAATAGACAGAAGAATACACACATAATTGCGCGTTGGTGAGTGTGTGTGCGCGCACGCGAGCCAATCTGTGACATGTTAAAAGCCTGGAGGGAATTTCAATCAAATATTTTTTTTTTAATAATGATGATCATAATACTGGTTGCGTCCTTTAAATATTTACAGACATAACGAATTTATTAACGGTTGCGTTCGCGCTCAAGGCCTTGCTGCTGAGGCTGTGCCTGCACAAAAACAAGAATTAAAATAGGTAAATAATTTCTTTAAATTTTCTTCTTAGAGTTGTCTTAATCCATGTAATAATCGTCAAGATTATTATGATCATAGGAGAACTTTTAGTCCCATGCATGGCATCGTGACCAAAATCTTATGAGAAATCAGATCAGTGAGCATCTACGATTATAACTTCAAGAGTTAA
The DNA here is from genome assembly GCF_901709675.1 of Syngnathus acus. Lineage (NCBI taxonomy): Eukaryota > Metazoa > Chordata > Actinopteri > Syngnathiformes > Syngnathidae > Syngnathus > Syngnathus acus. The sequence goes on along the minus strand of NC_051089.1, from coordinate 5,049,352 downwards.
ATGCGTTTTGCTTTTTCCTTGTCCTTTTTTTGGGGTGGGGGGTTGATCCGATAGCAGGAGCAGTGATTGTCTACAAATTTTTATAGAAAAAAATAACAAATAGTAGAAAATAAAAAGCAGTATTTTTAACAACAAATGTATATTTTAATTATTTTTTATGTTGTTTGGTATTTATTTGCTCAATCATATAGTCATTATTAAAATTATGGACATTCGAAATTATTGAAATTATCTTCGAGTTGTCATCATTCATAAATGATATTATAAGATATTATTGTCCCGACAACGTTATTGCAATAATAATATTTTTCTATTATTATTATTATTATAACATTACTGTGTGTAAGCCCAATGTCATAGCAAGCAGCACCAACAGAACCAGAACCAGAGGGACCTCCTGTTGTGAAATCAGGGGCAAGTGTGACACCTACCTGCAGGAGTTGGAAGAGTTTCCACGACACGCGTGACAAACAAGAACCCACCCACCTATTTTTTCCTTTCTCTGTGTGTGTGTGTGTGTGTGTGTGTGTGTGTGTGTGTGTGTGTGTGTGTGTGTGTGTGTGTGTGTGTGCGTGAGTGCGTGCGTGTGTGTGTCCAAACAGCCATTAAAAATAGCGAGTGTGTCCCTCGCCTTGCATTAATGGGGCCACTATTCACGGTTTCACTCTCTCTCTCTCTCTCTCTCTCTCTCTCTCTCTCTCTCTCTCTCTCTCTCTCTCTCTCTCTCTCTCTCTCTCTCTCTCTCTCTTAAAACAGCCTCCCTCTGCAATAGTAATGAGGTCTAAATTCGGCATAAAATCGAGCTCATTACCTTGGCCCGCCACCTGATTGCACCGCGTAAAACACGCGAGGTAATTGGCTTTAAACGGTTTATTATTTTGGAAACTTTTAATAAGAATAAATGTGATTCGTTTGATGTGATTAAAGGAATCTTGACCAAAGGGCAGTCGTTAAATGTTGTTTTTTATCTTTAAATTAGGTCTCTTTCAGGTACCCCCTCAAGTGCAATAGAATTTGACGCGCTTGTCAGGTGCACACCCCACCGCCCTTTTTTTTTTTATAGAAACACATTTGCACCCACAAAATAACTGCTGCACAAATATATTTATATAGTTTTTCCTCTCTCCATAATTTACTTCAAAGATAGCGTGTCGTCCATTTTTTTTTAAATACAAAAAAATGCTACATTAAATATACATGTTTAATACAAATAACTTCGGCTGCAGCCTTAAGACCGTTCTCGTTTACACTCGTTGAGAAACTAAACCGTTTTTCTTCAATGAATGGGAGCGAATATAATGTTCAGACGTAACTGGGGTTTTTTCTTTTGTTCTGTGTTTTTTTTGGGGGGGAAATAAATTAAAAAGAAGTCAATTTTTTTGGGAGCTGTTAAATGTTTGACATACCTTTCTTCAGTTCGTAAGGAGGGTCTTTACAAAGCTCTACCTGCGTTTGGCCTCTCACTCTGTGGCTCTCCCTCACCAAAGCCTCAGCCCTACTTAATACAGTCTGGTTTAATCCATTGAAGTGCGCCGTGGAGGAGGGAGTGCTGCTGGGGCCGGAGCCGTGGAGGTGTCCGAAAGTGGCCCCGTGGTAGTTCGTGTAGCCCGGATAGAAGGGCGACGCGTAATAAAGGGGTCGCGACAGAACGCCGGGGGAGGATCGGGAAGGGGAGCCTGACGCGGGCCCCATGACGACCGGGCAAGGCTGCTGCTCGCTCCGCTGCAGTTGCTGCGCGTCTCCGCTGCTTTTGCAGCGATCCGACGAGGTGGCGATTTCAGCAAGGGACCACAGTTTGGGTTTGGGGGCCGAAGGGGGCGAGTGTATGACGGAGGTGGGCGCGTGGTTTAGGTCCGACGAAGGAGCCCCCGCCGCGCGTGGGGACGAAGTGGTAGGCTTGCCGCCGCAGGCGGAAGAGGAAGAAGAATCCAACAACAAGTCAGTAGTCCGCTCCTGCGGGTCCTCCGGTTCTTTAGACTCGGAGTCGCTCAGGAGGGGGTCCGCGTCCTTGGGGTGCAGGGGGTCCTCCTTGAAGCGATCGCAGCCTACGTCCCCTGGGTGCAGTGCTTTGGCATCTGCGAGGGCATGACGCAAACAACCTTCAGATGCGTAATAAAAATCATTTAAATATTCAGTCTAAGCTATTTAAAAAACGACTAAACAAACGACAATAATCATAATTCTGCTTTTAATGAGGCCAATCCACCGTTATTATGCATTTGGAGATAAATGGCGTGCTAAACACTTTGCATGAGCAGCACTTTCATGCGCTGGCAAGTCAAACGAGGGCAGTTCAAGGTGATTATTATTTAAAGCGATTGTCCCATTATAAATAATACACTGCCATTAACCAGCAATCAATTTTGCACCCTGAGTAGAAACGACTGCGATGAAAAATTGATGGTTTTTTTTTTTTTTTCTCCCCCTCTCTCTCCCACTGCGTGCATGTGCACCACCAACCTGCTTCAGTATCCGAGGATTCTTGAGTCTTGTCTCCGCTGGGTTTGAAGTTGTTATTATTATTTGGGGTCACGTCGTCGTCATCGTTCTTCTCCAGGTCGATGTTCTCGTCCTCCTCCTCGTCCTCGCTGCGATTGCGCGGCGTCCACGTCATCTTGTTCTCCTTCTTGAGCCTCCTCCGGGCGTTGGCGAACCAGGTGGAGACCTGGGTCAGTGTCATCTTGGTGATGATGGCCAGCATGATCTTTTCACCCTTGGTCGGGTACGGGTTCTTGCGGTGCTCGTTGAGCCAGGCCTTGAGCGTGGCGGTGGCGTCACGCGTGGCGTTTTTGCGGTAGGCCGGGTCGCCGTACGGGTAAGAGCCCAGGGGCGCTGCGTACGGGTGGTACCCGATTGAGCCGGCCATACCCGTCGAATGGTCGTAGGGGGAACTCTGCATAGCACAATGCAGAAATATTCATGCACTCCCTTAATGCGCCATAACGCTGATTTGAATGACTTTAATATCCGTTTGATATGGTTTTATTTGTGTTTTTAAAAAATCAATATGCAAACTATGGTCTTCTCAAAAACTATATGACGTGTCAGCTTTTGGTTTTAAGCAGGCCAACATGCTGGGTGAACGCTCCAAAAAAAAAAAGGCAAAATAATAAAGAAAAACAATTTTCTTGTTCAAGAAAATTTTAGAATAAAAAAATGAACATAATGATGCTAATTAATGCATGCATTCCTTTCGCCCATTAAAAAGCACTAATCAACGCCCTCCCCCCAAAAATACACCACACGTTTAAATGACAACTTTTCTCTATGATGACTTCCTAATCGATCACTTCCAAATGAAACTTTTTTTTTTGACAGATAAAAATCGTGTACTCACCACGTACGAGGTAAAAGTGGCCGCCGCAGCCGCCGCCGCGTCTGCGCCGTACGTCAAGTGGTGCGAGTTGTAGCCGGGCGAAGCGCCGCTGAAGGCGGCTGCGGCTGCAGCGGCGGCGGCCGCCGCGGAGGAGGCGGTGGTGGATCCGGCGTAGGGTGCAAACGCAGAGCCTGACGACGAGCGGCCGATCTCATCCGTCCTGGGTCCCGAGATGACGCTGGTGCCGTAGGCTGCCGGGCACGAGTAGAGGGCCAGGGAGGCGGACGGCTGGTACAAGTAGCCCTGAGGGTAAGCCATAGCTTCGGCAAGTTTAACACTGTCTCCCCTCCACTTTTGAGCTTTTTTTCCTTGCTTGTTTCCCCCCCTCCTCAGCCTCTCATGGGCGCATAGAGACAGCCGTGTGTGGAGACCTGCTGCCTCCTTCTCCTGCTCCTCCCCCTGAAAAAAAATCTGCAGTTGTCTCTTTTTCTTTTTGGGTGAAAGTTCTTGCAGATCCTCTCTTCTGGTGTCCGCGTAGCTATTTTGCTTTCGGCCGTCAAGCAGACTTTTTAGGGGGGCTTCGCCTGCCCTGCATGGGAAAATCTAGTCGCGTATGCCAAGATGCTAAGTTGGAAATTGAGGAGCCTACTTCGCTGCACAGCACGCTCCTCCTCCCCGTGCTCCTCCGCCTCCCTCCTCTTGAGGGGTGTAGTCACTGCAAAGTGGAGTGAGCGCTCGCTCAAAGCGCCCCCCCCCCCCTCTCTCTCTCTCTCTCTCTCTCTCTCTCTCTCTCTCTCTCTCTCTCTCTCTCTCTCTCTCTCTCTCTCTCTCTCGCTCGCTCGCTCTCCAACATCTCTCGCGTTAACTAACATTATTTCATTTCTCACTTATATATATATATTTATTGGTCTTCACACGCTCCCTCCCCAAGTGGAACAATGCAACGGCTCATTTCTGATGGCGACATCACGCCAGTCTTGGCAACTTTTTTGTTTCCTCTTCCATTTCTATATTTTTTTCTGCACACTCCACTCGACTGCTTTCGAGAGAGAGTCACAACCAGGATTTATTTTTTAATGTACTTTAATATTTTTTTGATCCACTCTTTATCTGATTCGTTTTTGTACTTTCTGTGTGTTTTTGCGCGTAGAAAAACAGCTTGAGATTCTGCAACGATGCGTATTCAGGTGGATTTTTAAAAAATATATCTTGTTTTATTTGTGCGCGGTATCTTTGCCTGTGCTCAAGTGGAAGTACGCTTGTACTTGCGTGCGTCTTCGTGAGTGTGATCGTGTGGCAGTAATTACCAAAGTGTGTGTCAGGGTGTGTGAGAGCGGTGCGTCGCATTTAAACGGATTGCGCACATTCGTTAGGGTCCATTTATGCTTTAAAACAAAATAGCCCATTTTATTTTTTCTGCAATTTTATTTTCAATTGTTATATATCTGCCTGTTAGTTTGGAAATGCTATGCTACGTATTGTAAGATTTATTCTTATTTTATTTGTTAAATTGTCTTGATTATTGCACATGCATGATTCAGTTTTTCATTATCATTCCGTTTATTTTTAAATAATTTATTGTTTGTCAGATTGGCCACGCAACTAATTTGGCAAAGAGAAATAGTATATGCATCTTAATATACTTTATTAAAAAATCTTGTGCATTCATCAGATTTACTTGATTTAGCGCGTACGAATGGTGTAAAAAAAAAATAATTTCGGGGGGTGGACTGTATTATCTTTAATATAATATGATCATATATTATGATTCAAAGCAGTGTATTTTCTCCGCGTGTGTGGATTGCCTCTGCCGTCTAGTTCAAGTCCCCGTTAAGCCGAAAGGGATCGCTGTAGGCGCTGCTAAAGAGTGTGTGCGCGCGACTGGTGATCACGTGGTGAAAAAAAAATCTACAGCGCAAATAAAGGGGGGAAAGAGTGATGACGCAGGAACAGGGAGGAATGGAGGCAGCCTTTTCAAAAAGAAGGAAAAAGCGGAGAGAGGAGCAGGGTAGGGCTAAACAAAAGCGAGTGGAGCGCCTAATGATCAGATGACAGCGCGGCACAGCAGCATGATGCTGACACCAATACAAGACTCATCGGAATAGGACCTTTTATTTATTTAGTTTTATTGCATAAATGCTAATTGCATTAATCATACAGTGGGGAGTCATTGTGACAACTGCACACACACAGGTGAGTGTGTATTTTTGTTTTCTAAATTGATAGCTTATATGCTTGAGTAGTCTATATTTAATTCATTACTTTGTGCACCCTTGAAAACTTTTTTCTTGCATCAGAAGCCAATATGAATGTGATTTTTTTTAAGTGGTGCACAAAAAAATGCTTGAAGTATTCATGGGATTTTGTCCTAAACCGATTAGTTGACACCAATTTTTCTTTGATGTATTAGCTGAGGGCTTTTTGCCATTTGGAAGTCAATTGAAATTCAAAACAGTTCCCCTCAGCCCCCCCCCCCCTCTTAAATGCCCCTCCCTCAATCCAAAATAATGCTTTGGGGGATCTAAATTGATGTGACTTATTTTTGCCTTGAATACTCATTTGTATTATGTTTATCATTAATTATTTTGACCATTGAAATGCTAGAGGGAGGATTAATATTATTCAATGATTATATATATAAATATATCAAATCAGATCTATGAAGATGAATTTGACTCACACGTACTGTTTTGTGAATTACAATGAAAGAGTGCGCTTTTCTGATCTGCTTTTCCTTTCCTTTACTGACCTGGATGAAGATGTATGGCGTTCATCAGATGGCGCCGCCCACCCTCATGGGGCTGAATGGCAGACTGCTGGATGCACTAAGTGATGAAATGATGACCCCATTATGAGAAGCGGCTCCAAAATTAGGGGGTATCGGCCAAAGATTGCAGACCACCGCCATCCTCCTCCTCTTGCTCGCCCTGCTGCACACACGATGATTGATTCGCTTGAGATGGATCACAGGAAGCAGCTATTGATTTTTCTTCTCCCTGCCTATAGTGTTTTATGAAGAAAATACTTATTTACACTTGGGTGTTATCCTGACTTACTCAATATCCACTTTTTAGGGGGAGGATAAAGGATCTAATTGTCCTTGCTCGGTGACGTGACAAATGACCTGTAATATTATTTCGGTAGGGAGTCAATAGGTGGGCTGACTAAATGAATATTGATTGGTTATAATGAAGCCCAAGTGTGAATGGGAGCGCCTTCCCGGGCTGGGCCTTGCAGTCAGCATTCATATGTGATGATGCCAGACGTACACAACAGAGACAAAATACAGTCAAACAAGGGACGTTTTGCAAAATAATTATTTTGTAATTGTGAAAATAAAATAATCATATTGTACCCATCATAAAAGCTTTGCTAACTGTAAAATCAATATTTTACCATGTATATGATACGTGTAAAAATAAAGCTACACTAAAACCAAACCAAAATATGGTACCACATAGCAGCAGTACCCTAAAAAGATTTTTTTTTGTTTTATAATAAATTCAAAAGTAGGTTAATGGTATTGTTGCCAGCAAGTCAATCATCTGAATGGTGATTTTTCGCATTCTTAACTGTCATACAAATGAAAAAACAAGTTAACCATCGTTTAGCAAGACTAAAGTGCCAACTAAAATTATGTGATTCAGTCATGATGGAAATGTAGTTTCCACAAAATTGTCAGTAAGACATTTCTGAAGGTGAGCCAGCATTCTGCACTGTATATTTAACTTTCTTAACTTGCATACAAGTGTAAAAAAAAAGTTAAAGGCTGTGTTGTGAAACATAAAATGTGTTGATTATATGTGTGTGAATGTGTCCATGGATGTGAATGTGAATTGTTGTTCGAGATGCTAACAACCACCGCACTGCACACATTTGCACCAACTGGAATCGGAAAAAAGGAGAGTAACTGTATGTGAGGCATAATGAAATTTGACGAGGTTGGTGATAGATCACAGCCCAGGTAATGTAAACACATTAATCCCTCAGGGTTCACCCACTCTTCCTCTCTCTTTAGCCCTCCCCACCCCAGACCCCTGATCTCTACTCCATGCTCATCATCTTCCCTAAATGTGTTATTGGAGCACAAAACCAGAAGCAGCCTTAATCTGTCAACATGGCCTTTAATTGGACCACCGGAAGAAAAAAAAAAATGAAGAAAATCGGTGCCACTCCTAAGTGCACACATGCCATACGAAGGAAGTTCATCTGGCGAGAGCTCTCGAGGCATAATTAAAAGTAGCTTTTAATAGGCTTGTAATGCAGAGCTGACTTTAAGTAGAGGGCAGACATGTGAGGGGGCTTGTAAACGATATGCCACCGCCATCTGACATCACGCCACCCCCCACCACCACTACGGTCACCAAAAACAAGGCTGGGAAAAACCTTCACACATTCCATTTTTGTCATTTAAACAGGCCACTGACACCTTCAAGAGTATTTCTAATTTTGTTCTTTTGTCTGTTGTGTTCAAGGTAGAACTCTGACATCACCCCGCCACCATTTCTCCTATCTTGGATGTGGCGAGATGCCGTCACTGGGACCCAATTGAACGTTTTCAAATTAGATCTTCAAGTTGCATTTTACATTTAATTTAGCTGTCACAAATAAAAATGCATTTTTTAAATTTAATTTAATTTAGATACAGTAAAATGTTAAAAATCTCAAAACTATAATAGCGCTATACCTACAATATATGCAAAGGGAGTTTTATGGAACATGAGTTGCAGAATAGTTTGTTTAAATTCAGAATTGATTTTTATTATTTTAAACTGTGGTTTGCTGGGCTTGGAGGAGGTGTGGTGTCATGTTCTCTTTTGCATTCCACAGCAGCCGCATTGTTGTTGTTTATTTTGCTCAGGACACTCTTTGATACGGTGTCGTCTTACCATTTTGCTTGCTGCCAGCTGTGTTTCATAATGCCATTAGAAATTCAAATAGGCACGCTTTTCATTCTCCTGAGTCAGCAACTTTCATTAACTCCTTGTGGTGCTAAAACTATAATCCCTCAAAACTTTGAACAAAACAAAACAATTCACAAACAATGCCTTTTCACTGGAGTGTTATGCATGACTGTTGGCAAAATTGTCAACATGGCGCCCCATTTTAGTTTTAACAGTAATTGAGGCACAAAATATGATCCATAACACTTTAATATTAGTTTAAAGACATTTTATTTTGGAAAAAAACGGCACTTAACGTGTGTGTGTATGTGTGTCCATGTGATGAAGACTCTCCATCAACAAACCAGGCTGAACTTGGCACATCACCCACATACAAAGATGCATCACTTACCACACAGTTGCTTGACACCAATTACTTTCCTATTATCCAGGGCTTTGGCGCCATCTTGTGGATTCTTGGATTATTACAGAAAGGTTGGTAGGTTGGTAGGTAACAACCAATCATCACACCAAAACATACCGCCGAATGTTATTCTAAATTTTTAATTTATTAATCTTTCACCGCTTGATATTTTACCATCTTTGCCATAAACGTTCAATTCCGAGAGCTAATTGCGGGTGTAAGTGAATATTTAAAAGTCAAACATGTCGAAATAATGTCAGACGAATTTGGACAAGGCGCAGATGTTCCTCTCATGCGTTGCCAAGTCTTCCTCGAAAGAGTGAAGATTGGTTTTGTCCGACATCCAAAGCAGAAAATTCCTGACACCTGGTGCATATTTAGTTGGTGTTTTAAGATATTTCCCCTAACTTTTCATGTCTCTTTCCACTCAGCTGTGCCACTCAAAGATTTACAATCCCAAATACATTGGAACCTCAAAAGTGGTATTATTTGGAGTACCGTGGGGTTAGCTGGGTAAAGTAAATCAAAAGTCAATCAAAATTTGGAATTCATAACACGATTATCGTGTGAGACTTAGTCAGCTCACTGAGTATGTGAAGCAGGGGTGTCAATCTCATTTCGGTCACCACATTTAAGTTCCTTAGGTGGCTGTTGTGACAGTGAAACCATAAAGATGTGTAATCACATTATTGCAAATCCACAACAAATTGATTTGCTTGCACTATTTCGACAGATTAAAAGTGAAGACAATTTAGCAACAAATTTGAGCAATAGACTTATGCTTTAGTGGGCCACAAAAAATGATGTAATGGGCCAGATATGACCCCCGGGCCACGGGTTTAACACCTGTAAGCTGAATGATGTTTATTATTATTAATTTGCAATTCTGAAGGAGTTTAGTTGTCCTAATCATTAGCTTACCCCTCTCTTCATACACTTTTTCAAAGAGGTATGAATGCTTAAATGACATGACATTCAACCTTCGAATCAAACGCTTCTTGTAAGTCTCAGGACCGATTTTGATGGCCTACGTAATTATTGGCAGCTGTTTCAAAGGCAGCAAGCTCAAGAAAAACATGAAGATTTGTTTTGTTGTTGCTGTAATCAAGTGCATGCAATGTCGACGTGAATTTGGAACATCAAATAAACATCTGCTACACGGATAAACTAAAGGATTTATGCTCTTCTTCGCAATCATTTCATCTCATTCTGTTATCAACTTGAATTTATCACTGTGTGCCATTACATCGGACGTACAGTAATAGGGTACATACTAATAAAATAACTAGTATATAAATAAAATATAAATAAATATAAACACAATTAATTGATTAATTTTAGTATTTTTTAACAAAATAATACATACACTTAAATAACTTTGTTTATTAATAAATACATAAATGTATATATAAAGGCCTATAGATTAGTCATTCGACGATACTTCGCCTTTTTTGTTTGCTAATTGTATTTCCAAGTAAAAAGCTTGGTGGAACTTAAATATTGTGATAGCTCCTCCATAAAAACACATTGCATGTTTCAGGTCGAGTGAGCTCACACTATTTATGTTGACACATGCAACTCCTTCGCCGGTCTCCTGATGCAAATGCAATGGAGACGTTAGCAAAGCAAGGCAAGCGTGGCCCCATAAAGGCTGCGAGCTGCAAACAGTCGGCACAGACAACTATCACTAATCACTCCCAAAGCAGTGTGGCGTGTAATTACTCCGCCAAACGTTTTTGCCTTTTCACAGCTTAGCACCGGGAGCTCTGACCCCCCGCGCTTCCTCGTCTTTCCTCGCCACGCTACATGTGGAAGGGGAGGATGCCCCCCCCAACACCCCCAACCTCTTTTTCCATTTTTTTTTATTCTTCACCAAGGGACTGAGCAAGCGGAGCTTCTCAGCATTGAAGGGCTGTTGACTCAAGGCCATTTATATCTGCAAGTGTATTTTACCCTTTGAGGTACGCTCCAGGAGACATGCCCAAAACTGTGGCTTGGTACGTAGGTCGATTGAAAGGTCACGGCTCAGCTTACATCGGGTACAGTAACTAAACAAACAACAGCTTTTCTGGTGTGTAAATGGGGATGGATTTGAAACCAAATGAAAACTTGCTTCTATTTGAAACACTACAAACTGTACTCTCTGAAAATGGAGCTCTGGCTTTGTTTGACTGTATGATCGATCACGTGACAAACATGCAGCATCTAGCCCAGGGGTTGGGAACCTATGGCTCGCGGGCCAGGTATGGCTCTTTTGATGATTGCATCTTGCTCGCAGATTTAGGCTCTTCAGACAAAACATATTACAACTTGTTTTAATCCAGCCATCAATTTTTCACGGCTAAATCCTGTTCAGGGCTGCAGGAGCAACTGTCCATTGTTTTAATTGGATAATAGCCTACAGGTAAACGCCCTCTTTAGAATTGCTCAGGAGCTGAGGAGCAACTGTCCATTGTTTTAATTTGATAATAGCCTAGAGGTAAACGCCCCCTTTTGGATCCCTTCGACAAGGAAGATGGCGAAAAGAAAAAAAAAAAGACGATTATTGTACATTTCAGAATGAATGGACCTAAGAATTCGCCTTTGTGGAGGGAGCAGGTTCTGCGGTGTGTCTAATTTGCAATGACAAAATTGCATCGATGAAACGGTGCAATGTAAAGCCGCACTTCGACACGCGCCATGCTACCTTTGCATCAAAAACCCCTGCAGGAGACAGCGGAAAGAAAGCGTGCCAAGAGCTACTGAGCAAGGTGCAAGCAAGCCAGCAGCAATTCCGCGTATGGACCCAGCAAGGTGATCATAATACCGCAAGCTTTGCTGGATCTTTAGTAATAATGAGGAACGGAAAACCATTCACAGATAGCGAGTATGCTTAAACGTTCATGAAAAAACTTCAACCCGAAGACCAGCTGATTCTCAAAACTTGGAACGCGCTTCTTGTCACATGTCGAGTATTGGTGCATTGACCATGTTTGGATCTACGTATGCATGTGAGCAGCCATTCTCACATCTTAAAAACATCAACAATCTACGATCACATTTAACGGATGAAAGTCTCAACGATTACATGAAGCTTAACCTCATCAAGTACCAACCAGACTACAAAGACATCTGCAAATCCATGCAGCACCAAAAGTCGCATTAATGGTGAGTAATATAACATTATTTAAAAAAATAAATTCAGAGGCTTATTATACTGACATTTAGTTGAATTTATTTTTAAAATATAGTATATTTATATTTATATTATTATATTTTATTATATATATTCTGACTGAAACAAATTTCCAAATATTTTGCTTTTATCGCTCTCTTAGTCAAAAAGATTCCAGACATTTGTGAGCGACGAGCAGTCGCCATCATTAACCAGTTCAAATGTCACAAAAAGATGGATTGTTTGAACTTTTGGGGCATGTTCTTACCCAAAGTTCAATTTAATGCCAAATTGCTTGTTGAGACTTCAAGGCGCCGCAATAGTTTGATGCTCATATTTTAAATATGTCATTGTGAGTTTCCAGGTGTCTTACTATGCACATGAAATATTTCATCAAAAAAGCCAAGTATTGTTCGAGCACGTTTCCACCTAAGCCTGTCCAAAAATATGTCAGTTTTGTAATGCCAAAGCTGAGTTTGGTTTCCGTTACCATGACGACTACTTGTTGAGCTCCAAGTCTCGAATAGCAAAATTTGAAATGAATAGGCCTTTTTTCAAAATGACAGAGCCACCTAGTGGACTGGCATGTATATGACAGTTTTTCTATTTTTTTGCATCTTGTCTGTACGTAAAATCTTTCCAACAAAAGCAAACAGAAAAAGACACAAAACAGCAAGAGGTAAAGAGGAGAATTCCGATCGGTGCTTCCGGCTTTGTGGAAGCCCATTTTGAAACCACTTTGAAACCTTAGCCACCCGGAGATCAGAAATAGAATTATTGACTGCATGAGTTCTTAGAGCTCACACACATGCGACAGAGGGGGGCATCTCCAAGCTGTGTGCTCATTAATTTTACATCAGGAGAAAAATCACATTCTGCCGGCTCTTTTTAGTGTCACCGGGTCGTGCTGTTGTTGTATAATAATTCTTTTCATGTGTCGCCAAGTGCAGGACACGTAATTCCCCGTCTTCCTTCCCTCCTATTTACTCGCATTAGCCATGCGGCTGATCCCGTCGGCAGTCTGCTCGTAAAATGACACCATGCAAATGTACGAAGGCGTCGAGCGACTCCGCCTTGGCAAGCAGGTAGGCTTCGGGGAGCGCCGGCATCCCATAATGACTATTAGGTGGATTTCACAGCTTGCTTGTGATCTGCTGCAACGACAGGAGGGGGGAAGCCCCAAGAAGGATGGGTGTGCCAGCATCCCTTCTTTAAAAAGTCACATGTGGGCCACAAACACAAAAGAAGAACAGGCATTGTCAGGAAGTTTGAAATGGTGCCATTCAAGTCCAGTTTGCCCTTCGAAAAGTGCCCTCACGAGTTCTTCCAATGCTTTGTTGGAAGGATTTTGTCATTGCTGAGGTTCTAACTCGCGGGAAGCACACATACATGCTTATAGTGTCATTTTTTTCCCCAGAAACAAATCAATACATAACATGCCATTTAAATGTATTTACATTGTCCAAAACATACTTGGCGTACAAAATATTTCATTTTATTCTTTATTTGCAATTGTATTCTAGAGCCTTTAGTTCATTACAGTACTGGAAAATACTCGCTTTTTAGAATTTAGTTACAATCTGTGGGTGAAAGAATGAATAAATAAATAAACAAGCAGGGCAGAGAAACTTTAATCAATTTAAACTTTAATTAATTTAGAAATAATGCTCAAACCCCAGATTATTTTAATTCTTGATTTAAACCTTTTATAAATTTTGACATTTGTGATATAGATAATGCTTTATTTTGTCGAAAATTATATACAAACCAATTTTAGACACTTGAATCCCCCACACCATCCTAATAAACACAACAGCTTTTTAAAAATGTTTTTCAATAAGTATGTACATTTTATTTAAATATGCATATCATATATTGAATTTGACTGTATTTTACATTTTGGTTTTCATTTAACATTGTATTAATTACCACTAATAATAAATATATGGAACACATTCAAAACATTGCTATATATACAGGAATGATTTCACTTGTGCAATGAGAGGGAAAGCCTGAGAACAAACACAAAGCAAGGACATGGCGTCAACAGAAAGTTGGAGTCCATCTTGCCCTTGAAAAAAATGCCCACACTTAGAATGACTAAAAACCCTGATTAGATTTGCCTCGTTATTCCTTCCGCTGATTGAGTTATGTCTAACTGAATGGAGGACCTGTTTTCATATTCCGCTGGCCCGCCGGCACAATGGAAACGGACATTTTATAGCCGAAATGATCATTTCGGCGTATTATGAACGCATAATATATCCTTATCTGCGCTTCACCTCGGAGTCATCTCGGACGTATTGTGGCACTGCTCGCTGCTGTCGTACAAGTTCATTTAGATTGCAGCTACAGCGTTAAAGAGCGATCTTGTAAAAGCTTTTCACAAAGAACCACCCCATTTTTTTTTTATCACTGATATAGTAATTTCACTTCATCAGTCACTTGTGACTAAAAATACATCAGGGATTAGCTCCTCGGCCGAGGCGGCTTTGATAACATAATGGCAGCCGCTTGCAGTCATCTGATATGTGCAGAGTACACATGCAGTAATACCACGGGGCAGAGAGTGCGATCCGTCTCGTGAAAATGACGTGTCTTGGCTTTTTAATTCCTTTGTCGGAGCGTTTTGCAAAGATGAAAACACACGCGCCCGCGTTTCCACTTATTAGCTCTGGTCCTTGAGGGCAAAATGACAAGAGGTTACTGGAAGACTATGTGTTTAATTAATTGAAAAAATGCTTAAATTGCTTTTACAGTTGTTATTGGGGGTGGTAGGGAAAAAAAATGTGAATCTGTGTTGCCAGTGCTCTGTAATTAGCACCCGCGGGAATTAAATATTTAGCATTAGCTACGTTGTAGCGCGCGGGACACAAATTCCTTGTTTTAACTCTGAAAATCGAGCCTGTGTGTGTGTCTGTGTGTATGTGTGTGTGTGTGTGTGTGTGTGTGTGTGTGTGTGTGTGTGTGTGTGTGTGTGTGTGTGTGTGTGGACAGCTGTGCAAAAGAGGGGAACGGTGAGACTTCCCCCCCCTAGCGCCATCCGGGGGTCCTTCCACATCACATGTGTAAGAGATATGGCAGTTGTACTCCCGAGGGCCACGGCGTTACTCCTGACTATTTAGTTTTCTAATTAGGCTGAAGGCCTTCGTCCACGCCTGCCACCGCCGCGGCAGCCAAAAGGGAATTTCCTCTCATACGTGTCAAAAGGCAAAGAAAGAGCCAAAGACAAAAAATTAGAGAGGAATGTGCAGTGAGAGGACTCGAGGGCTTTTGTTTACAGACTTTAATTACATGTTTGCTCGATATAGCGACTCCACTGCAGTGTTAACGATGTGTAACGGCGGATGGCAAACTTTTTTTTTTAAGCCTCTTTGGTCAAGCGGACCGCTCGGAGACGTCAGCTGTTGGTTTTGTCGGCTTGCGTCAGGTTACCCACTAATGAGCCAAAATAAGGGTTATCCCAACTTTGTAAGACCCTGATCTTTTGTCCACGCTCGGGGATTTAGGCTCAAAGTTAAACGGGAAGGTGTGTTATTGGACTTCAACTCCATTCCAAAGAGCGTTGAAAGTCATTAAAAGCTCTCGTTTCAATTTTAAACCCCATAGAGCCGCCATTGAAATGGACACCATGGATTAGTCACTCAAGAGAGAGACGATAAACAAAATCACCTATTTAAGGGGTGCCTATTATGGAGATTGACTGCCTCCACCAGTGAAAATAAAAAATAAAAATGTATTTTCTTAGTTGTGGTTTGCGTCTGCTTCGTAGTTTACTTCAATTAATGCAACATTTTTTACATGTCACCCCAATAAGCTAAACCTGAGCCAAAGCCTCTGTCTCTTAAAATTCGAAAGGAATAATTCAATTAACATAACAACATGGTTGCACTGTGTTACTTGTTTTGACACAACGTTGTCTGGCATGGCTCAAGCACTTCAGAGTGTTTCAAATCCATGTTTCAGGGGATTATTTAAAGCTCAGAGAATTGGGATGGGAGGTGGCAATGAAAAAAAAATCCAAGCGGAAAATTAGCGCCCATTCAACTTCAGGCAATATTTTTCTCCAGAGGCCAATATGTTAATTAAAGGAGCTCAATCCCCAGATTATTTTATTCCATCAAAAGTCTGCGCTGAATTTTCAGCAATTCGAAGCCACTCAAGGTGGCCACTGAGGGGGAAAATGGGCAGCTATTGAAAATATTTCAAAATAAACCATGCAATGGAATATTTTTCAGTACTAAATCACACTTCTTGGTCTCCCTGACAGTCACTAGCGTCATGTCGCTGTCATAAAAAGCACCTTGGCTGGACGCGGCGCGTCCCGGGGAAATTTTGCGGCTTGACGCCGACCATCCTGGTCCGTCTCGTCAGCGACAACAATAACCTCCATTCCTTCTAACTTGTCTTTACATTCCCAAGCAAAACAAAATAAGAAGCTTCGACACTGTTGAGTAATTTGCGTTCCCAAGATGATGCAGCTCATCTGGCCTCAATGTGGCCTCGACAGGCTGAGTTTCAGACACAAGTGTCTATTTAAAGAAGCACTAGCACACTACTTGCATCATGCAACAGAACCTCCTCTGTAAAATTTTATAATTAGTAAAACAAAATTTAAAAATACAGTAATAACTTCTAAAAAAGGGAATAGCTTATGTTAGTTTCATGAAATGAATAAAATAAATAGTCTGAATGCATTTGTTATTTCTTTTGACTCTGTTAGCCAGATGCTGAGCTGCACTGTAGTTGTTTACAGAGTAGCTGTGTGGCTACAAGGCAAGAAACTCGACAATACTGAAAGTCCCATACTAAAAAACAAAACAATTGCAGCGTGTTCGAGGGCCTTTGTGCGGCTAGCAAAACTGCACAAGCTATAGTTAAAAAAAATCAAATACCGAATAAAACAGTGGGGCTCTGCTTAAATTGCCGTAAATTTCAAATCGGAAGTGGGATCCACATGGCAAGAAATGTTTTATAGCAGCAACGGTCTTTTCATTTTTAGATTTCCTATTGGAGCACCTGTCATCTATTTTTCTTGGCAAGGGCACACCCCAGTGCCAGGTCTACTTTCTTGTGTGTGTGCGTTGTCCATGTGTATATGTGTGTGTGTTTCTTTTTACATGTGTGTATAAGATGAAACAGCCGACAAGGAGCCAGAGTGATCACACAGACAGACAGGGTGAGTGACAGACAATACCTGCTGTAAAATTCCCTCACATCTCCCCCTGATCTGTATTCACATATCTCGCCTGTTTCCGCCGCCGCAAAACCTGAGCCCACACCGCCGCCTAGATCTTTTTGGCGCGCCGCCCCGTTTACTTTCATTCGTTTTATTTCTCTCGGCTTTGCACCCGTGAAAACATATTTGCTAGCTTTTGTTCGTAAGCGACGGAAAAGGCTCATTTATGCTCATTCGGGTACCATTTTTCTGTCACGCTCCTTACGGATGCATCGCAAGTATTGCAGTATCACCAGAAAACCATAGGGGCAGTGTTGACGTTTGAGGTGAGGTAATTTTACAGAAATGGTGGATACCACTGAAAAAGATGGCGGTAGTTAACAGTCATACAGATCACCACCACTTTATTTTTGAAACACTTTTTATGACAGTGCTCTCTATTTTTTTCACATTTTATTGGGCCAGTAAAAATTACAGCCTGTGGTCATCAAAAAAAAAAAAAAAAAAGACTGCCATTGGCCCAGCAGTAATGTTGGCATGAGAAAGGCCTGTCTCCCTAAACAGGGTAATTTTGGCTCGGGAAAAAAAAAAAAAACACCAACAAGCAGGACACACCAGATGATGAGAAATTTTCAAAATTCCAGCTTCACTGACTTCTGTGTGAAAGGCAAAGCCAAATGCCAGAAATTAGCCTTAGCACTGATGCTAACTGTTTAACAGTGTTAACTATGATGAGCCATTTTTGGAACCTGTATGAAAAAGACTTTTGTTCTCTCTTTTGCACTATTTATACAAAACACTTAAAAGTGTGGACAAGACAGCTCATTTCTCGATTTTGCCTTCCCTCCTACATGACTGACTCTTGTCCTAAAACTTCTCGAAAACCCAGGCGGTGTGACGAGACACCCGAAGGACACCGCGACACAGCAGTGGCTCAAAGTAGATTAGGTTTGTTGTGCTAGATCTGGGTTTCAGGTTTGACTTCA
The DNA here is from genome assembly GCF_901709675.1 of Syngnathus acus. Classification (NCBI taxonomy): domain Eukaryota; kingdom Metazoa; phylum Chordata; class Actinopteri; order Syngnathiformes; family Syngnathidae; genus Syngnathus; species Syngnathus acus. Next base: position 5,031,410 of record NC_051089.1, on the reverse strand, counting down.
GTAATGTGTCGTTTAATTTCTCCGGGAATTGTTTTGACAAAACAAGTTAACGTTAAAACAACAAGGAAAAAGAAATCTCTGCGTGTGTTTTTTCCCATGCTCATGTGAAGCGCATGTCAGTCATCAGCGAGGTGTTACAGCAAATGTGACATCAGAACCCTGGAGGGCTTGCACTCTGCGAGAGGCTTTTTGATATGATTTCTGTGAACTGAGAGTTTAACGGAAAAAGAAAGGCAGCTGCCGGCGTCTCTGTTGTCGGAGAGAACGGAGGAAGAATAAACTCTATACAAACATTGGAGGTGAAACAAAAGGTGCTTTCAGCGAATCGCTATCACGGTGGCTGTCAGTTGAGGTAAAAGCCGGGACGGCTGACGGTAAATTACACTTTTACTGTGACAAAGGTAATTACGCCGACATTGGGGAACACGGATGAAGACGTGTTTGTCTGCCATGATTACACTCGCAATCATTCTGTGATTGTAAAACGGAGCCGTGTTTTTGTTTGATTGACCTAACATGTTGAAACCGATTTGCGATGTCGCGCCGTGAACGCAACCTCATCAACTGCTATTGTGCAATCATTGAAATCATTTACAAATATCTTCTGAAAATGCTTTCACAAACATTTGAAATGATTTCTTCTTAATCTTTTGTCGCCTGCCTATTTCTGACATTGCCCGCCATGCTGCATGCTAGCGTCCGTGCCGGAGGATCTGCTTTAAGACACGAGGCCCTACAATGAAAAAAATCGAGCCGATCTTTAAACTGGCTCATCTCAGGAAGGAGGCGATGATGCCCACAGCGGCCAGAGATTGATGGATTCAGGGGCAACCCAAGTGGCCCGGTCTTTGAAGTCATCCACGCGAGCGGGAATTGATATATCAGTTTAAGCCCTGGAAGCCCTGATGAGGTTAATGTGATAGCCTCGATGTTAGCCGCACACGCATCCAGGTCAACCCCGGTCTTCGCGGCAATGGAGTTTTAGTTGCCCATCAGTAATGTTGGTTCTCACGAGTGTCAAACAGTGGATTTACACCTTAAGGCTGCACCTTCATCACCAGTCGGAGGTTTATTTGGAAAGGTTTGTGAAAGTCTCAACCCCTCCTCCCAAAATGTCTCCGTGCCTCGTCTCCAGGAGGTGTTCATTCATTTTTAATGAAATGCAGAAATACATTTACATTAAATATGCAGAGTGGCATCTCTAATTCAGACATATTTATTATTAAACCATTGTCTTGGAGGTCAGATCACGAGGAGCCTGCCCATCAGATGAACGCGGGACATCCGGATCGTTGCCGTAGTTTTACGTAGTCTGTTATTCACTTTGATTCGCTTTCCGTGTCACAAGTCATCAGGCCAATCTGAGGCATCAGAGAGAAGAGGAGTGGGACCAGAATTAAACATGAACAGAGGGAGGGGTGTGTTTCAAAGAGACAGATGACAGTGGTCAGAGTAGAATTATACATTCGCAGGCAACTGATGCGGTCCTCATCAAGCGGAAGACTTTGGCCCTGGACATCTGTGCTTTGGTCCCATGTTCCCCATCACACACAAGCCTGTTGGATTTTCTTTTTAGCGACTTGAGACATTAACTTGCCTGATGGATAAGAACTAATCTCAGAATGAGTCCCAGATATTTGAACAGGGTTCTGATGGTCTTTGCCTTTTTGTCAAAAAGTAATTAAATAGGATTTATTTTTTATCAGATGACACTTCTGTTCGACAAAGCCTTGTTGTGCGGACAACAAAGCTTTTACGTCTCAAATGGGGCGATGGTCAACCTCCAATTTGTTTGGAGATGATGATGATTTTTTTTCTGCCAAGTCAAAGACTATAGAACACTAATGTGTACTGAATGAGAAGAGCTGCTTTGATTGGCTGTGATTAAAGTCGGTTGTGTTCATGCCCACTACGGCGCAGGACCCCCTTTCTTTTTAAGTCACCACGCTGCACCATCTTGTACAAATACCAAAACTTAGTCCAGCCCGCCCATACATAGATTTAGACCACAACTTGCGCCAGACGTAGGCACGAAAAGAGAAAAAAAATGAAGACAATCGTGCACATACACACTACTGCGTTGTTTGTTCTGGCTTACAAGATTGCATGGCGTACTTTCTACCTTAGCACAATATTCCTAACTTCCATGTAAGATGGAAGGGAAATAAAGAGGAATCTCTCAAACAAATGACTTTATGACAATGTCTTTTCACATCTACGCATCCGTGCATATTTTCCCCGGCTGGTGTCGAGATGAATCCCGTGTCGTTCCTATTATTGGCCTCTCCTGAGACTCGGCGACGTGAATGACTGTCGAAGCGCCATCAGATCCGTCAATTGCATTCAAAGAAATGCTAACCATTGCTCTCGCCCAACCTAGCAGATGTTCACATTTTTTTTTTGGTAAGTGGAATTCCTTTATTATGTTAATAGCACTGTTTTGTCACATGCGCCATTTCCATCTGAGTGGTCTAAAGGAAAGAGGAGAAAGGGGGGGAATCATCAGATGGATTGTGCTCCTTCTATAAGAGATGTTTGACATTTAGCGTGGAAAGAAGAAAAAAAACCATTTGAATGGCAAGTGGCATATGACAATCATGAATGAACATAAGATCACAAAAGAAGCTTGGCATCGTGCCTTTTTTCTTTTTTTGTGTAAATTTTGCCATCAAAAACATTGTTCAGGAGCATAAATGGTATGGAAGATAAGAACATTAAACTGAGCTTTCATACAAGAAACACTTTTTAGTGATAGTTTATGGTGTCAGCCATTTTGAACTGAAGTAGGTCATCGCATTGATTTTGAAGATGGTGGTCTTCTCTACTGTAGACATTTTTCACTTTATAGACACATTTTTCAATAAAATCATAGATGTAAGTCACGTCTGAGAAGAGTCGTTACGCAACTAAATAAGTCTTTCCAGTTTTAAAAGCAAATGTTTGAGTTGAAAACAAACTTCACTGTCTTCCTCAAGGACGCTTGGACATGATCACTAGGTTTGAGGAATGAACCTCAACGTTGATCACGCTATAATCGAGCTGTGAAAGGGTTTTTAGTTAGCTAGGAATCAGCGTTGTCTAGAAACTGTTGGCTAGGAATCTAAAAATGGGAGAAGGGGTACTTATTCTCACAGGTTGACATACCAAAGTGAAATACTGAATAAGTACAACAAAAATGTTTCATTTTTCGAGAATAAATGCAACATAAATGTGAAGCAGTTCATCGTAACAGTGGCTTTACAAGTAAATATGAGTTTAGCAATTCAGAGACTCGCAAAATTGTCAAAAATTATACAACACAAATAGAAACAGTGATTCTACAAATAAATCTGTTAATACATTTTTATTAATATATTCACTATTTAAAACTACATTGTGTTCATCATAGCTAAGTAATAAAATTATATTGCAACTGTAAATGTGATTAAGATGAACATAAGAGTGTTTTGTACACACACTTTGTGAGCGTGTGTGCCCGGCAACTTGCTCAAGGGAGCGTGGCTGGGTAGCGATAGGCCCTCACGCACGGTGCACTGAAGCCTTTCGCATATATATGGAATTTTTGAATATCTAAACCATTATTTAGCATCGGAATCAGTTCTGCTTGTCTGACTGATGGACAATTTTAGTGTGACCTGGTTCTTTTTTGCATGTGACCTATACTGTGGGGCTGCCTTGCATATATTGTTCGATGCGTTCAACATGGACGCCGCTCCCCCCTCCACTCCTGCCACCCCCCTTCCTTCCACTTTGATCCTTTTAGCATGCTCTTTGTGTCGGAATTCATGCAATATTCATGGCTGGACTGCGGTTCCTTCGTATCTTTACGTAAAATTATTGGCAGGCGTCCTGTTATGTCAAGCCATCTTAATAGTCACTATTGGGCGCACTTAAGTGTGACTTGAGATTTTTCTGACAGTTTAGCAGGCCGGGGCCTGTGCTATGAATTGATAAGGCGGGGGGCATTATATTTGCAGATTGTGCCAGCGTGGCTTCCTTCTTAGCCTGACATTAATATTGATAAAGGTAAATAGCGTGTGTCACGTCACAGATGGAAGATCAGCTCTGGAAAATGACATATTGTATGAACCATTTTTATTGGTATTATTTGGGACAATAGTTCTTACATTTAAATATTATTTTGATATTCTTTGCATCTTGTAAATGATGTAAAACAATAACTCGTATTACCTAAAGGTAACAATTTATATTTTACATTAGATAGAAGACATTTTATTTTTCATGTCCTTAATAGCTTAATAGTTTGTTAGTAGGTTACTTTGTTAAAATATTCAAAAAATTAAAGCACACTGTACACAATATTTGAAGATCTCGCTGAAAACTTCACTTTGTGCCGCGTACAAATAAACCACTGTCCACTGTTCACAATTTTATTTCGTTGCAATGGGATGATAAGTCAGAATCTTAAAACAAAAAGCGATGCACGCATGGATTGTATTTTCACTTAAGGATGCAGCACTTCTCCACCAAGCTAACAAATTACACTATCAGTTAATATAGCCCAATGTTTTCCAAACTTGATAGCCAATGCACCTTAAACTGTAATTAAATACAGTACGAGGTTGTATATGTTATTCCCCACCACTGAGGAAAGCTCCAACAGATAATTGGCAAAATAACAACCTTCTGGGACGTAACGATCTTAAGTAGGGTGCCATCTGTATTTTTTTTTCTCCCTGCAAAAGCAGGAGCCTTTCTATGTTGAACATGATTCTTGAAAGTGTGTATGCGAGGGAGGGAAAAGTGCATTTCAGAAAGCGGTCTGTTTGCGCTTCAACGTCTTCGGGATGCCTGTCACCGTCACACGACTTCACCTGGAATGCAACACCGTTGTGCTCCGACGAGCCGGGGAAACATCACAACAGTATCGGGGTGGGAGGGGAAAGAATAGAGCCGCTTTTAACTTTACGAACTCCTCAAGTTCTCCAAGCGACGCCTGTGCGCCCGCAGCTTTTTATTATTTTTTTTCAACGACTGTGCCCCCCCGCCTGCCGTGAATGAAGAAGGGCTGGAGAGAAAGGAACAATGTAGTCATTACCAGTCACTTTTGTGTCACTTTGGCAGGCAGCAGTCTTCCCCGCTGCTCGGCTTGTGATGCGTACCCCGGATCACGCCTCCGCCGTGCGGCCTCGGCGCCTGCTCTGCGAGATACGTAAACAAAATGAGAAAGAAAAACTGAACACAGACGGCAATTTAGTCTCTGACAATGCGTTCCCGTATTTCAGTGCGTATTGATTTGAGGCGACAAAGTAATTCATCAAAGTTTACTCACTTCTCGGATACACAACAACCTGCGCAAGAGCATAACTATGCGATTGAGCCGTTAGAGCCACGCCCCCAAAACGCAGATCGACCAATCACAACACAACACAAATCATCTGACACTTTTGCAAGCTTTTGAGTGATTCTTCCTTTTATAAAGAAGTTATTGTAAAAATGAGCACTGGATAAATCTAAAAAAAAATGCAGGGCAAGCCTATTTAAGTGAAGCCTAATTTTCAATATTAGCTATTTAAGCTAACATGCAAAAATGACATGATATTTTTACCCGTCAGTGACGACTACATCAGGGAACTTTGGCAATTCCTGTTTATACACTTTGCAACCGAGAAAAAATAACCAATTACGCTACTAATAAGCTGCTTTTTTTCCTGCCCTTCCTATGGGGACAATAAATAAACATGCCCAAGCGTTTTCGCTATTAAAGCCATCACTGAGTTATTTGCCTTGATTAGCTGCACGAGGCTCAGACGTCCCCGCCCGGTTCGAGTCATTGGAGGCGTTCAAAATGAAATTATGCGGCATCTCGTGCAGATATTAGTGTTAAAGAGCGACTGGCCCGCGGCTACAATAATCCCCTGTTAATCCTGACCTAATGAGACCAAGCAGAAGAGGAAGGTTCAAACTGCAGTACATGAGCTGATACAGTGCACTTGGCCAATTTAATCACATCCAATAAAAGAACTGCATCAAAAATTCTGCCTTCATAAAGATAATAATGCTCGGTTTGGTTTGATTATAGACTCAGAGAGGTTTTCATTTTGTACTTTTTAATATTTCATTCACCACGTGTAGCTGCATAATTGCCATTAAGTGTGAAATGGTTGCCATCGTGATCCATTTTTTTTAGTTTTAATTTGGAACTATTTCTTTTGTATGTGGCCGTCACCTATGCTCGATTACCTGATCCCTTGTGTTACCCAATCAGCTTCCTCCAACTCGTGTCCTGTTCAGGTGTTCCTGTTCCAGTTTGTTTGTATTTAATTCCCTCCTTTGGTTCAGTTCTGCTTGGTTTGCTGTGTCCATGTCACGTCAGTTCTGTTCAATTCAACACGTTTAAGTTGTTTTCCTATTTTAGTTGCTTTGGTATTTGTTATCAAATTTGTTATCAAATTTGGCGTTGGTTCCTTCAAATTAATTTACATTTTTTAACTGCACTCCTGCTACGCTTCCCTGAATTTGGGTCCTCGACTTTCGCCTCATTACATAACAAAACAAAGAAATACTTTAAAATGCAAGTAATAATTATACAATACTAGTGATTACTTCTAAATAACATTTAAGGTTGAAAGCAGCAGTAAATAGGTCCTTCCACAAACTTTACATTAAGGATGACCCATGGTTATAATCTCCTCACATCAGTTGTACTCATCCAAACATGACATCGAGATCATTATACAACTTTCAGTTTATGCTTTTTCTTTATGGACAGAAATCAGGTCTTGGAGGAAGACAGGAAGATTTTAAATCGCATTGAAACTCTTTGCATTTCTATGCAGACTTGAAAGCTATTTTTCCAAAAGCGTGTATGTGTGTGTAGGCAGAGGTATATCATCAAACTGGTAATTAAGGTTGGAGCTCAACACACATGCACGTACATACACACATAAAGTCCACAGACGCACACAAGACTTCCAGGACTGTCAGATTAGAGCAGGTCCTTAATTTGTGTGACTTTCTGGAGTTTCACTCGCTAATGAGATGGGGCTAATTGCCATCGTTACTGTAATCTCCCGAGGCACAGCCAGCAGGGGAGGGCAACGCATTTAAAACATACACTCAAGTGATCACACTTAAAAGCTGCCGGCACAGCTAAAGGTCATTAGCAGCAATGTGATGTCGAGGCGGGCGCGTTCAACGCTGCCGAGGTTCACCGAGGTTAAAACATTCATTTGCTAATTCTAGGTATGCACGTTGCGAAAGAAAAACACGCTGTAATTACAAGAGAGAGGAGGGGCTAAAAGGACCAAGGGCCCCCTTTAAAAACACAATGAATAAGAACAGAACAAGAATCCAATGGAAATTTACATGGAACCAATTTTCCTGGCAAATTAATAACACTTCATACGAACAACATATTTTTAATCAAATATCTTGAACTATACTTGCACATTTTATTACGAGTATAAACAGTATGACTAATATTACTACAGTACATAAAAATAACCAAGTTATCAAATGAAGTATTGACAAAATATCAACTTTTATTGCCCCTTTAACAGCAATACGATTAGTAACCCGTTCCTCATACGTATGCTTTTTTTTTTAACTTGGGAATCTTTGTCGCCATTTTCCAGGTCGTAAACAACCACAATGTTGCCCACCTGGCACTCTCGTGTCAGCTGTTGATGATACTGTGCATTCTGCAATTAACATAATACGGTCAGTCATATCACACTAAGCTAGGTCATCATCGTGAGAATGCTATCGACTCTCAACTCTGGCCTTCTTCCGAGGCGGTGGAATGAGAACAGTAGCTGATGTTATCGCTAATGTTAGCATTAGCGTTAGTATTTGCACCGAAGATGGACGGATCAGCCGGAGCTCGTCTGTCCACGTCAAGAGACAGGTGGGGCCGCCGAAGCGGTGGCGTTGAGTTACCAGAAGCGAGCGGCCATGTGCGTCATGCCAATATTAAAATACACAAAACACAACTTAAGTCGTTTGGATTGACGGTGTGTTTTTCTTAAGGCTGCGTCAATACAATAATATTGCCTCTGTTGCTACTACAACACATGTAAACAACATATGGTGTTCCCGTTTTCACTGATATCCAGAGGGGCAAAAGTGCTAACACTGCACTTAAGAAGAAGCAGATACTAGAGGTCATTCTCATTATGTGTGAAAAAAAAATCTTTCTCAGGATTTAAAACTGAAGAATCAAGACCTGAAAATATACTTTAGTCACATCTCATTATTTCCCACCATAGCCAATATCCTCTTCATATAAAAAAAAAAGCACCCCAAGCACACTTGTGCATTACACAGCAGAAAAGAGGAGCACTTTTTTTTTTTTAGTCACGGGTTGATTTTGCTTTGTGATGCTAAAATATGGTGGGGGAAGTTTGCTTTAGTACCACACGGTCCAGCTAAGCCCTGCCACCTGTTCACCGGATCCAAAAGCTTTATTAAATATTGGTATAAAAGCATGAAAAAAAAGAAAAGAAAACAAAGCACTTCCTGTGCGCCTGTGGCACACCATCTGAAGACCTGTCCTATTTTTAGGCCACAGAGGCCCCTGTGTCTTTTAACCTCAAAGCTGGTGTTTCCAGGACTATAAAAACATATTATATATTTTATCTGCAATGCAACAATGGCAATGACAAAAAAGGGACACCAGAACGCTATTTTAAAACTACAATATAATGTAGACGTTAACCCATCTTCCCCACTGCAGGCAATGTTTATAAAAGGATCCCCGGGAAAAGATGCCATGTTTGCCTTGCAATCATATGTGTGAAGCCCTACAGCCACGAACCTCCCAAACGACGCTCCCTTACGGGCAAAGAGACGGAGCAACAGCTCTAAATAACGCACGGGTGCCATCGAGCCAAGATGGCAGCCGTCCATCATACGCGGGGCAAAAATAGAGACCCCGCATAGTTAGATCGAGTTCACACGGACGCGTAGGCTAGCTTGTCTCCTCATAAATTCAAATAGCTTGTAGTGACAGTGTCAAAACACATTGGAGACCCCCGTATGCCAGTTACACGCCACCCTCTGCTTAAGCAACCACACATTGACTTAGGAATAAAAGTACACTGGCTCAGAATGAGGAGAGCAACATTTGTCATTGTCATGGCAAACCTTTGGCCACCTGTTTAAGTGGTTTGTAGTTGTCATGTTTGATAGCAGGACGTCTTTATTAGCTATTTGCTAGTGTGTGCCAACCTGGTGGCTATTTCTTAATTTTACTAACAAAAGCCGCTGTTTGAGTCTAGGGAGTTTTAATAAGGATGGGTGCCAAAATGTATTTATATTTATTTGTATTTATTTATATTTATTTATATATATTTTTGTATTTATTTATTTACATTTTCACAGAATTCCACTTTCAGGTTATTTCATTGACCTACAAAATGAGGATTTCTTTTTTTCCCCATACAAACTGCACAGTGTACCTACTGTTAAACATGAAAGAGAATTGGATTTGCTTTGGAGCAAGTAGTCTTAAAACTGCACGATAAAATGAAGTCTCTTGACTGTCAAGGTATTCTGGAGTGAAATATGTCAGGAAGCTTAGTCTCAGGCACAGATGATGGGAAAAGAAGAAAACATACAAAAAGTCAGACTGTTTTGAAAGACCCTCAAATGATTACTGATCTGAACCCATTAGAACATTTCTGGAAGGAGCACAAACATGTGAAGGCACCCATCACAATTATTCCAGCGAACATTCCCGTTTTTCTTCCTTTAACAGAAGGTTCCAAAATGGACCGTCTGCCGACTTGATGGAAACGTGACTTCTTCCAAATCAGACAAGAAAGCAACGAAACGTCAACTTCTATTCATCGCGATCAGCGATCATTGAGAGGTTATCGACACAGAGGTCCTGACTGCACTCAATATTCTGTTAAACCTGACACAGTTTGAAACAACATTCTTTTTATTCATCCAGATCAGTCGGTTTAAACGCTTGTTGAAATCAACCCAAAAATAAAGAGAGGAAACAATTTCATAAAACGAAAATTCCTTTAACACCACATCAAGCCAATCAACTGTTTCACTCCACACGGGGAGATCAAACTAATATTAACTGGAAGGTGGGTGTGTGGGGGGGATAAAGCGAACCACTCGTCCTTCTGTGCTTCAGAAGTACGTCCTCCATTTTTTATTGTGTGTCGACTTTGTCACTTTAATCCTGTTTGCATTCACAGGAAGACACTTGAATAATTGGAATAGTTTTGTATACGCACAATTCGTCCTTCTGAAAAAAAAATTAGCGCATGTTTTTGAAAGATATGTGATTATCCTGCGATGGTCATCATGGCTCACCTAATCTGTACGAGTGTAACCTGCTTTGCAGGTAACCTGATTTACCGCCATACATAACGGCAGGTTGAGCAGGTAATGAACTCATTGCAAACACATTGACCGAGAGAGGGAAAAGAATTAAGCACTTCCACTGGTTCCCCTGGTGGAAAACGGAGTGAGAGTGAGAGAGAACAAGAGCCACGGGCTTATAGCTCCACTCCGACTGATTTGTGAATCTCTTCTCTTTAAACAGCTCTGCGCCACTGTGCACGTTTGGGTAAGGAGGGGGCGCTTCCATCCATTTGCGCATTAATAAACCTCCCGAAACATTTATTAAACGCTAGGGGGTGGGGGGGTGGATTGTATTTACACTCGAAGATCTCCAATACGCACGAAAGCGTGTTTGTTTGGCAATTTGCAAACGCTCGGCCGCACGGAAGGGAGGTAATGACGTCCTCCATCCAATTAACACTACTGAGTGCCAATAACAGGCGATGATGGAGGGGAACACACCATTAACCCTGTTACTGTTAATCGACATGAGGCGCTCACGCTAGACCTTTGTTAAGATGATTAGATCATCCGATATTCAATTTTAGGTTGTTGTATTTTGGGAAACTACTAAAATGGAGTTGATTTGGAAATTGTATGTTAGGCTGCTGTTGACTTTTACAAGAAGCAAATTACAGTGGAGATATTCCTTTCAATGATCCAGTTTGCGGACATTTGGGGCACATTTGATTTTTAAGATGAACACAGGGTCCATTACAGATGAGGTTAAAATAAAAAATCTGAAAATTTCACCAATTACATCATCACTCATTCTTATTTTTGTGGCCACTGCAAGTCTCACATGACGTTTGAAATTTTGTACGACACGAGGCATTTTTTTTTTTCATTTTTCATTCAGATAAATTTTGAAACAACTTTTGTGGATTATTGACACAAATGATCTACTTTTGCTTATGCCACTTAGCTGCGAGCATTGAATAAATACAGTATGTGTTAGTGAGTTTGTTTTTTAAAGGGTCATCCTCACCCCATTAAAATGGACGACAACAGACGCTTTTCATGCGACACACACACACACACACACACACACACACACACACACACACACACACACACACACACACACACACACACACTTAAAACCGCGCCACCCCACGCCAGCCCACTCCATCCGCCGTGTGGGAGGTGTGTATGTGTGGGTGGGGGTGCTGTCCATACGGAGGCTGTGGTCCTCTCAGTGTGCCACATCAAACTCTATAAAGGGAATCATTTATGTGCCACTCCCCATTACCGAACAGCATGGAGACAGCTAATGAGGGCCGAGGCAAAAGGAATATATCCACCAGTTTGCTGGCAGGGGAAGAAAACTGGCGGTCTTTGGGGAGTCATTGTTTTCAAGGAGGTTTGGGGAGGGGGGGACAAAAGGAATTTGTGTGTGTGTGCGCGTATGTGTGTGTACTCGCTTCATCTTGCCTTTATTTATTTATTTGCCGCCTCAACAGCTTGAGGTGAAGAGTCTGCAAAACACACATCGTTTTGTGAATGGGTATTTGCTCCTGTGTGTGTGTGCGCAATTGTGTGTGTGTGTGTGTTTCTGTGGTAATGTGTAAATAAAATACCCCAGTGGTGAGCGTGTGTGAGCTAATGGACACCTCCGTGCGTCGGCAGTGCATGCTGGGACACACACACGCACACACACACACACACGAAGAGGTCTAGCAGTGCTGATATATATAAAAAAAAAAAGTAGGTAGCTGTGACATTTCCAATTTGCCATGCACCAGCCCACTCCATTTTCTTCCCTGCTGCCTCTTACATGCTAGAGTAAGCCTCCAGGATTGACAATAATTACAGCCCGCATAAAATGAAGAGGGTAATATGAACACAGCTTTGCCATAATTGCCTTTTCATTATTTGCTAACAGTGAGCTATTCAGTCATAAGAAAGAGATTGCATAGTAATTGGCTGACAAAGGGAGGCTGCGGCTCTTTTCACAAGTCTCTTTTTTTTTTAGGGGGGGCGTTCGTGTGTGTTGCTGTGAAGGATTTCTTCTCTTTTTTTTATATGATTATTAAAAATCTCTAGCATTAATGTGTAATTTAAAACTACAATTTTCATCCGTGAATGGAAATCTGGGTATTAACATGAGCCTTCTATTTAGAGTGGAACATCCTATTAGCTGTATTAGCACTATTTTTGGTAGCTTTCCATATCGGGGCCGCCTTTCAGCCCAAATAGGATTTGGAGACAGCTTTGTTTCTGATCAACAACCACACAGTCTTGTTTATATGCCGTTACTGCTAATTTATTGGCTAACGTGCTTAGTCAGTGTTAAGTGAGCATTTGGCAGTGGAAACGCTGCCTCGGTGCACAAAAGGAACACGTGACATTTCGTGCAGGTTGATCACAAATGGTAATGGTAAAAAATTTATATATATATAATATATATATATATATACGTATATATATATATATATAAGAATAACCCTTGAATCCAAATAGATAACCTCTCTGAAAAACATTCATCTTGTTAGTTGAAGTAGCCCCGCCCCCATCATTGAATCAAAACCTCCAAGCCAATCAATATGTATCTCATACAGAGCGCTCTTGACTTGCTCGCCATAATCGTTTAGCTCGAGTGCTCGCCTGAGTGCTGAATAAATTACATTTGCAGATTTACAATGATATCATTGGTTGCCTGGTGTTGCCCGGGCATTAGCGCATATTTAGCTGCGGCCGCACATTAAAGAAGAGGTCGATAGAGACGAGCAAACAAGCACATGTAAGAGAGTAAGTGGAGGTTAATGTGATTGCACCACTTGAGAATTATCCTCTCTTTAACTTCATATTGACTCTTATGTTTTTATTGTGTCGATTAACACAGGGTAGCAGGCACGTGTTTAAGCCAAAGCAACATTTGGGTAAAATCTTTTGTGCTGACCCTTGACCACAGCAGAACATATATTCTTTTGATAGTTTGCAGCAACATTGTAATTCAAATTACCACCACCTTCAGGACTGTAGGGGAATTTTGTATTGGTAGCGTAAAGTGGGAAAGAAAATTGCCATATATTCTTTAGTTAAAGGAGTCACTCTGTGCTCTGTGTCCAATAACACCAATATTATCAACATACTCCAAGGACAATAATAATAATAATAATAATATTAATGTTTTGGATTTATATTGCACTTTTCTGCAGAAAATAAAAAACACCTGATAATGCATTTAGCTAATGCTAATCAGTGCTAACATTACAGTTCTGTAAACCGGGGGTGTCCAAACTGTGGCATGGGGCCATCTGCGGTGCACCGTCCATTTCTCAACGGCCAATACTAAAAGTGAGATTTGACACAACTGATTTTAAATAAATAAATAAATAGGGTGGAGGTTGTGTAGGTGTTGAACTTGACCCATGGAGTTAGACCATGTGCCCAAAAGAATGGATGATAATATTTTTGTGTGTTTTGTTTATTTTCCACTCTGGGTTCTGCTATATTTTTGCGAATCATGCCAAAGTTTTGACTGTCTTGTTTAATATCTTGTTTAATGTCCAATTACTGTGGTCGTCTCTTCTCTGCTGTCCATGTGACACTACCCCCTCCTCACCTCCACCTCGCACCCACTAACACACCCCAGCAAGGCAGCCTTGAGTCTTGTGTGTTGTTTGAGGTGAGAGATGGTGTCATAATTATCTAACACAACAAGGTTGCTGCTCTTATTAGTAATTAGCTCCCACCAAAACTGATTGCTACGCACCCCCCCATTCCGTTCTCTGCTCATCCCTTTTAATGTTTAAACATTTACTTTGTGCTTGAAGGATTTGTTTGTATATATCTCGTGTGTGATGAGCGCTTTTCAAGTAATTGGCTCCTAGGGGACGCCACTTTCCCAACAGTTAAAGAATAATTACAGCCCCTATGAAATGTTAAACTGCCCCGACTGTCTTTTTCACTGGCGCTTAATTGCGTGCAACAAGTTCGAAGGCAGCCTTTTCATTTTGTTCCAGTGCTACGATGGACGGGACTGAACTCTAGTGGGAAAAAAAATGCATGCTTTTCTTTTGCAGACTTGTAAATAGCCTCTCATATGGTAATTTAACAGGACACCAAAGCAGTTTGAAAGTCAAAGCGCTCATTGAAAGTGATGCTGGTAACTTGTTTTTTTGTTTGTTTATGTTTTAATCATGTTGTGGAAAATGAAGGCTTGGTGTTGTCTGTCTTTTTCTGTTCTAATGGACTTTTGCATTTATTTTGTAGTTCTTAAAGGGGAACAACAGATTAAAATGGCCAAAATAGTGACGGTTTGATGATTTTTGAAACATTGAGTAACATTTATGTTTAAATTCATAATTTGACATATATATACTATATTTAGTTTCAAAGTTAAAATAATACATTTTAAATCAGTTTTGATGTAGGAAATTATGTAAAAAGCTAATCTGTTACCAGAACAAACAAAAATTCATTAACCAAGCAGGCAATACATAATATTTTAACACTTTACAAGTGTAAAGAGAAGGCTATCTTCTAATGCTTGACGATTATTTTTTCTCAACCCACTATTAATAAGTACATAGTATTCATTTAACTATTTTTTTTGTAGAGCACATTTGTAAATAAAACATCATTAAATGTCTGAATGTCCTCACCGATGCCACACTGCCATGACATCGCGTAGATATTAGAATGAGAGATTATCACGCGTCGGTGGTGAGACTCAATCAGCCTGCTGAATGCCACGCTTCCTTTCAAAGTGATTAAGAGAAGAACGCACCATGCAGAACTCTCCTGCAGCTTCCCGCTCACGGATTTAAGTGTTGATAATCTGTTATTTGGCTTAATTAGCAGATAGGCGTGCCGTGCATTCAGGTATGTGTTGTACCGACAGAGATGTAACATTCTGGAAAATGTGTTCGCCTTTAATTGTTTTCCCCGTTGTTGTTGTTTTCCAACCTGTTAAGCAAAATTAGGAGGAACAATATTTTTGTGTGACTGTTTTACTGTAGGAGGCAGTAGGCCATGTCTGATATTATGAAAAATCTCTAGAAAAGGATAGTCATGGGTAAATTAGCTACTGGATATTTTTGCAAAGAAAATCATTTGCAAATTTTCATTTGGGATGTGAAGAGATGTGGAACAAGATTTGTTGCTTCTCACATTTTTTTTTTTAATGTTTGCTCGATGGATAAAAGAAGTTTGTAAGTTGGGAAAAGTGAGTAGCCTTAGCTTTGTTGCAACACCCTAACGCGATTTGTGGTTGCCATGGAAACGAAAGAAGAACTGCGTTGGAATCTCTTGTTCTTGTTGACTTGTATGGTCAGCATGTTTTCACTATTTGTTTGGGCATTTTTTTGATAACACAGGAGTACAAACTTTATTTGTATTACTTTATTAATAAAAAATATAATAATTGGTCATTAATATCCATTTACCATAGAATTAGTGTTTTATTTCCCTGTATTCCAACTAACCGCGACCAAACCCAAAACAAACATGACTCCTAATTGTTTTCCTTTCACTTAATGATTCATTTCGAGGCTCAGAGTGCACCACATTTAAAACACAAATCCAAACTCCATTTGGTTTTGTAATCCAATTTGATCGAGGGCATTTCTGTTGAACCGGGGCTGCTCGTGCTAACTCGATGGAGCCCTGTGATCCAGATGGTAAGCAACACAGCCCTTGGCTAAACAAATCCTCCTTTGTTTTGTGTGTGTGCGTGTGTGTGTGTGTGTGTGTGTGTGTGTGTGTTGAGTGATCTCCATTGAGAGGAGGGGACGAGTAAACACTGCGAGCTCTATGGAGCTACACATTGTAAACACACAGCGCTCATTAACTATAATGAGATGTTATGAGCAGCCCTTGAGCTCATTGTGTGTCTTCCACTGAAGAACTTGCTTTGCTATTGTTGTTGTTGTTTATGCAAAGTGAGTCGTGGGTTTTTTAAGCAAAGGGGGAAGGCAAAAAAAAACAACAACAAAAGAAACAGTGGATTCCTCTTGTAGTTTTCATGCACTAATCAGCAACATCAGGGGAGCTAGTTTAGAAACACCTCACTTGCTCTCCACTGCTACCTTTCATGCCCTCTCTTTGGCCCCTTTCAAGTCGTATTCGCTGCTATTCATGTATCCTAATTCCCGACTAGGTCTTGAAAGCAAGAGTTCTGCGGTTGAGAACATCGCCTCCTCCTCGCTAACGGTTAATTAGAGCGAGTTTTTTTTTTAATGAGGATGACACCGACCCACGCTGGGTCACTGTGACCTTTCTTTGGATCTCCAACCCTGGTGGCATTCCAGCCGATCATGCCCGCTTATCATATTTCCTCAAATAGCGGCCGGGGGGGGGCTATGTTAGATACTCAACAGCAGAGAGGTGTTCATTTGAAGCCTGCATTTTGAGAGGAGGCCTTTATTCCGGAAGAATGTTTTTCATTCTAGTCTCAGTTCTTATCAATAACAAAGTGCAGTTAATAAGACCATACCAACATTAATTAGTTTGATTTTTCTCTTCAACACAGTCCTTATGGGCTGTTTTACCCAAAGAATTAAAAATAAAAAAACTCACCTATAACTTGGCGGAATAACCACGATACTAACCAATTAAAAGTACCAAATGGCATCACCCTTTACTTTTTAATGGGTGTGAGGAGTCTGCAACTTTCTGTCAAAGCAGTTTTGCTTTTTGTGTCCCTGTTTTGTGTGAAAGACAAATACAGGGCATGAAGGCGATGCCAACTCAACAATTTCCTGGCTTAGGAGGGTAGTATCAAAGTCAAAATAAAAGTGTAATAGTCTGTTTGAAAGGGAAAAATGTACAATTAGAATACCTGACGGTCTCCTCTCCCACCGTGTTGTTAGCCAGAAACTGCTGTCTGCCACAGCTCACACCCAGACACTTACACGTACTGTTCATCACACGCGGTTCCTACAATGCGTACACAATTTTCCTTTAATATTTGTTTCTTTTTTTATATTTTATACCAGCAATCCTTTTGTTCATATACACTTACATATAATGCCTTTAGAAAGTATTTTGATAAGTTCACGATGAACAGAAGTATGTTATTTGAGGCCGGGTGTTTATTTATTCAAGTCGCCAATGCTCCCCACCCTTAATTGAGATATGACTGCTATTTGAGAATATATTGAGCCCCTTTTGGTAATGACACCTTTGCCAGCATGCTTTCCGGCGTGCGTCAGTTAAAGCGACTGCGCGGGGGGGGGCTCTCCACAGTTGCCTAATTACCCCAAAAGTGCCACAGGACATTCGCACGTAACAGGGAGGGGTCCGAGTATCACCACGGATGGCTGGCCAACGAGTGTCTGCACCTTAGGCCGTTAATTGAACACCCCTCCTACCCACCCCAGCGACTGGACCCCCTCCCCTCCCAGACTGATTGGGAGCGATCTGAATCGGCTGACAGTTGGCTCCGATTCCTCAGCCACATGCAGCCCGATGCCTCCTAATTAGACTCTCCTATAGGGTGGTTTACATTAGACAAACATTTGTGCAAGACCTTGGGAGATGCCAGCTTTTGTTTGGAGAGCTCGCTACACACCAACACCAAATGAGAAATTTCCAGACTTTGCGTATGTGTTCTGTCTGGATTTGTATATCTGTGCACATAATGAATTTTAAATCCTGTCCCAGAGACGGATCATTGGAAAGAAATGCGCCTCAAAGTTAATTTCCTTTCCTGAACATCATTAACATATTCAGACTTATTGGTCTTGTGTACCGTCACCAAGCATGTGCCATGCGATTTGCTGCGGTATAGTAAATAAATGGATGGATGTTTTGGAGCACAACCTTGGTTTGTGCTCTATTCAGTGACTTTAGTATTTTTTTTTTCCTACACAAAAAGCTATGGTGATGTATGGATCGACCACACCTCTGATGCTCACATGATAAGTGTCCTGTAACAATACGCTTCACACCAGCGGGGCCATATTTCTATCAGGCTAGCCTTTTATTTCCTATTTAATTTTCTGAATAAAAGCACCCCCCCCCTCTTCGCACTTTCTCTTATCACCTCAACCATCATGAGCCCTTTCAAAGCCAACAAACCCGGTTTCAAATGGGCTTGTTCGGCAGGTGACAAGATGTAGCTCATTTCACTCATAGACCGGCAGCAAGGTCACCACTCTCTCAGGTTCATTTTGTGGGAGGTGGGAGGGAGCCAGAGGGGAGGGGAGGGGGGAGCAACCAGAGAATAAGTCCTCGTCCTCTTGCCTGGAGGTCATTCCCAAAGCCAGTCATCATATTCAGTCGGATAAGAGAATTGCTGAGATAAGTGTGTCTATGTGTTTCAAACTATATATAGACACTGCGGTTTCAAATGCATCGACTTCCTCAAGTTTGCCTGATTTAGTCGGCTAGCATTTCTGTAATTGCGATGCCCGCATGGAGAGCCTGATAGAGAGACGGTGAATTATTAGCATATCCCCACCGTTGGCTATTCTGGGGGATTTTCTGTAATAAGAGGCCCCTTTGTACTTTAGCCTGTCCTCTTGTGTGGCTGCCGGGCTTGTCAGCCTGATAGTTTAATCAGCCCACATGTCACAACCGGTGCTGGAGTGGGACTCCGGCCCTGTAAATGCAGATTTATATCTAAGTTACATCATTGAATTACATTTTCTGTCTAAATAGCGGGCAGGGTGAGGTGGGGGGGTGTAATAAAACTAATCTACATACAGCTCTGGGTGGATAATCACATCTAATAAGTGGGTACTCACGCCCCTATTAGCAGGCAAACAGTGGGGAGATGACGGAGGACAATTTGAAGAGTCAGCTGTGCTGGCTAATTATCTCCTTCGCCCGATGTCCGAGTGTGTTTACGTGAGGGCCGTGCGACACGAAGATGTTCTGCCACATGTGTCCTTACTCATTTGTCAGATCAATAAGTTTGATTTATTAGCGGTGAAGTTGCGCCCACTCCCAGTTTTTATGTTTTCAGTCCATACTGAGAGCTTGGACGAATTAATTCTGAGTGACTCATTCTTCAAAAAACACAAATGGATGGTTTGGGACGAATGAATATTTTCCAAAACGTTTGTTTTTACCAGTATACAGTTCAAAGTAGTGGAGGAGAAAATAGACCCTAACACGTCCAAGCTGGACACCAGTAGCAGCTGGATGATAAACGTGTCTCCTACGGCCTAAATATCTAAATTCTTGACACAGCTGTCGACGTACGGGCTTTCGCTCCACAATAGCACATGCGTGTCTTCACCTTAAGCCTTGCTAGCTATCTCAATTTCTTCTTTTTCTTCATTCCCTGACAGCAAGGCGGTGAAAAGAGGAAAGGGAAATGGGACCATGTGAGGCCTTTGGGGTGACCAGAATCTTCGGTGGTTCTCAATATGCATGCCTAATAACCAGGATCATCAGAGAGGGTCTAAGAAAATGACTTTAGAAAAACTGCCGTTTGCTTTGAATATTGGCCTTGTGTCTTGTGTGTCTGAACGGAAGGGTAAGACTTCACCTTCTTAATCAGCCCGGACTTTCAGGCACCACGATCTCGACCTGGCGTCAAACCCGAGCCTGTGGCAACCTCTCCTCTGGTGTTAGACATGATTAGGGACAATTGGACGCCATGTAAAAATTGATTAATAATAATAAATGTTTCAATAGAAGAGTGACAGATGTCCTAATTTAAGATGAAATTATTTTACAATCATATCCAAGTTTTCCAAAGAAGCCTTTTATGATCAATATTTCCCACTCACTGGCCCTTGATGATGTAATAGAAAATTTAATCCTGTCCTGTGACCGAGTTTCACATACAACATCACACATGAAACACTGAATTATTCAGCGGCCGACTTGTGTCGTTTTACATTAACGACAATATGATAGGAAATTAATGAGGCAGTCGCCATTTATGATTTTTTTTTTTCCACCTGACTTATTAATACCACACCCACCAGGTAAAAGTTGGCTTTTTAATTGGCGGACAAGCATTAGGAACATGATCTTCATGGCCACTTAATCACTGCTCGTCATCAATTATTGACTGTAAATGTTTCCACTGAGCACTGCAGCCCCTCACACACACAGACACACACACACACACATGAACAACGCAGGTTCCCGTGCTTCAAAATGATACGTTTGGGTGAAATTCACAGCGACATTATCATCATCTCAGCTAAGTGGGCAATCTCCAGGCTCCGGAGTGCCGTTAACGCAGTTTTTTTTTTTTTTACCCCGATTGAACTGTCGAGTAGCGATGCGAGGCGTGGCGAGGCGAGGCGATGTGAGGCCCCCCGGGCTCGCTGTCGCCGCATTACCTCGCTAACTGGAGACTCCTGTTTCACCAGAGAGCTATCACATTTCATAACATGGAAAAATAACACTTTAGCAAGCAAGGGGGGGGTCAGGTGGGAAAATGGCACCTCTAAATGAGGGTTAAGGCCGTATCATTGTCTTGCTCGCCACCGCTCAGTGCCGCCTCCAATAATTCCGCTGACCTTCGGTGCCATGCGGCTGGTTCGACATGGAGGGGTGAGCTGCCGGGGAGGCGATCCTTTTCACGCCGCCCCGCTCCCCTCAAAATGGCTTTTTTTTTTTCTTTTCACAGACAATCATCTGATACGCGAGTTGAATGAAATCACAGATTACATAAGAAAAGGTCCTCGTCGTCGCACAGCTCCAACGATAAGGCCGCACCTGAACTGACTGCTCTCGCTGCTCTGCCATCATCTTTCTTATCTATTCTCGTTGCTTCCTTCTTCCTTTTCTTCCGCCTATTAACCTCCGCTCTTGATTTAAAACACCGTGATGGTGCCCGGCCAAGCAGATTAATATGTAAATGTCTGTAAAGCTTTATAATTACAGAAGATTAACTGTATTGTAATATAATACTGGAGAGAGATGCTAAATTCTATCCATTCTCAGGTGCATAATGGTCTTTTACCATCTTTTTTTTTTTTTTTTTACAAACAATAGACATTTTTTCTTTTTCTTCAGAACAAACCATTAAATAATAAATGCTATCCATTATACATTAATTTATAATTTTTAGATATACGTATATAAAATGTATTTATTTATTTCTGGTTTCTGTGGTGGAGTGATTATAATGGAACCAGAAAAATATGCCACGACAAGGGAGCATAATTAAACCCTCGCACACTTTTGATGGTGTGTGAAACAGAAGGAAGGGAGGGAGGGAGGTGGCTCAGAAAAGAAAAGACACTGAGAGTCAGAGTGCCACACTGTGGGTTGGGGGAAGAATAGTAATATTAAACACTAATATGTACTATTCAAATACATAATTGAGTGAAAGTGGATGAACTGAATGTAAAAAAAGAAATAAATAAAATGATAAAGTTTTATTGTAATGGATGGAGCCAAACAAACACTAGCTGTTGTACATCTTTGGTCTCGGCCACCAGCTCCTAAGAAGAACCATGCGATCAATCCAAAATCCACTCGGAAGTTGGCACCATTGACGACGAGTCTATAAAATACTTTCTCAGTACTTGAATACCAAATTCAAAATTTTTATAACTCAATGAAATGTATCGAATTCTGATCTTTCTACCACTTTATACATCAATCTAACACATTCTCCTCTCCTTTTATGCAGCAGAGATTATCCTTGAGGGGTTTACTGATATTAAAATCTGAAATCAGTAATTAAACGTGAACGCGGCCTATGTAGCCTCAGGATGTAACATGAACAGTACATATTTTCATGCTGTAGGTGGAGAGGGCCTAAAATGGGGAGGGGGGGCTTAAATCTTCTGCATAGATTACTCAAGTGCAGTTTTGGCTATTAATATTAAGGTTATTGTTCGTAATAATCTCCCCCTCAAATGAAATGATGACAATAGCTTAGCATACATTAGAACGCCGCAGCTGACTGATCACAAGCGAGCACAGCAACATTGTTTACAAAAGGGCGGCGGAAGTTTTGCCATGTCGCAACGTATCGGATGCGTTTTGCAATCTGCGAAAGACTTCCCGTCGACTTCCCCGGTATCAAATGTGTTCGCCAGATAAGACGAGGAAGTCAGGTCTTGTCGGGTGCTTCACTTATCTGGGCGAGACGCGAGAGGCAGATTGCATTTCAATCCACATGTATTATCTCAAACGCTTTGAGGTATTTTGTCGAAGAGCAACTCAGCTACTTAGAACGCTTTCAATGTTCATCTGGGGATGCATTTGAGAAAGTTTTTTTTTTTCATAAAAAAACACACATCTGCACGGATTAAAAAATTAAAAGATTTCAGCAGCGAGAGACTGACCTGGATATATAATCTACAGACAATGCTCACTGACAATTTCATTTTATTTACTCACAATCTTATTGGCTCCTATAAGTACAAATAGTAAAGTCAACTATCCAAAACAGTTATGGCATCTGCTATAAAAAAAAGAGAAGAAAATGAATCCTGTCCCGCAAGAGCTTAGTTCACTTCTCCACATTCTTTGTGTAAGAAAATGTCTAAATCAAACACGGTTATCTTAAGCAGCTCCCTTCTGATTACGGAATGAGTTTGCGAAACTCTTTCCAACTTATTTAGCCTGATTTGTTTATCTCAGAGTATTTCACCCCCTCCCTTCTTGAAATCCTCTTTAATTTATTGGTTAAAAAGGCACAAAGGGAATACAGAAGGGGGGCTTTAATGCCGGGACAAACCAGAGTGCACATCCAAGACAATCCCGGTGCTACCTGTGCCATGAAGATTAAACCATTGTGCGGGGCGCAATGTTATCGTGCCAAGTGAAGACTGTGCCCGGAAAGTCGCCAGTAAGGTGCTTAAGATATGCAGTTTTGTCACGGGATTTATTGATACGGTTACAGGGAGAAAAGGTGACCTGGTATCTCGGATAAAGTCCTCGCTAGAGACACTTTGGGGATTTTTATGATGGTATATATATTTTTACACCTCCTTGGCAGTGTTTTGAGGGGTGTTTGCACCTTGCTAACATTTCAACGACTTGGAACAGAAATTGAAATCCTCAGCGGACTAACGTGACATCGGCCGGAAGCCGTACCTCTCTAGGCATTACCCTATGCACCGCTAACAATATTCTTAGCTAACAATATTCCTAACTAACAATATTCCTAACCTTACAAAGACTACCTTAACCCTTAACTATCCTAATCTAAACCCTATCAACAATCTAACTGTGACCATCCAAGATCTGAAGTTCTAACCCTTTGAAACATTTCTGCTTATCCTAACATGGGCGGCCATTTTGAAACCACTCCTGTCCACTCCTGGTTGTAAATCCTAATCAATCAAAAATAAAATCAACTTAAAAGACTTTGTAGTTGGTGTGTTAAAACATAACAGAGCAAATGTAATGGCTCGAGAGACTATTAAAAATCGACGGGATCATTTAACAATAGAAATATATCTCGACGAGAGTGTATTAAAAGGACAATCTAATCCTGGAGCGAGGCTACGCTCGAGGACGCTTAGGTGGACTCCGGGCTGGAGCAATAAACAAATGAACAGAATGGCGTCGAAAGTGGCACAGTGTTCCGTATCAGAGCTCTGCTGTGTCGGCACTCTGATTCCGTTTGTGCTCTTACATAATTAAATTTGGACTTGGACGGCGCTTTTTAAAGAGATTATGTGAGCATATGTCGCTTGAACACATGCCAGCCTGTGAAGCGAGCCTCCTTTTCATGAGCGCGTATTAGCTTTGGAGAGTTTATTGGAAATTAGAACGAAGTTTGCTGCCAACAGTTAATGAATTAGCCTTATGATGTGAGTCCAAAAGGATGAGAGTGTGCTGGAACTCACTTGATGGCAGGATGCAGGCAAAGGTCTATTAAACAGACTGTATTTTGTTTTTAATTCCACTTTAACTCAACAGTAAAGATGTTTCATATACTTCAGTTTCAAATTGTGCTTTTTCATGGAGGCAATACCATTGTAGATTCTGTACTTGAGAAATTTGTCCATAAAGTGGATGTGAGTAGTTCTTAGTGATTGACTGGCAAGCAGTTCAGGGTTACTTTGCCGTTTGGTGTGATTTTGTGAGTGCTTCAAATTATTTAAAAAAGTTTTATTACATAAATAAAACATTTTTTAGTAATCATTTTGATTATTTTTAGTTGTCATTGTATTAATTTGTAACTCGTTACAAATATGGATTCATTTTTCATATATATGTATTTAATTATTTAATTATTTTATTTTGAATAGATTTTTTTCCACCCTGGTTATGTGTAGGTATAAATTTCCACAGGAAATATATTGCCTTGACTCTACATCATTTCATCACTGTGAAAGTTCCAACATATGCATGGAACAGTGACATGCAATTTTTCTTCCTAAATTCTCATTAGGCCTCACTGCATCTAACCTACTCCAAAACAAATACACAAATTCACATTTAGACGAAATTCAGCACCTCGTCTAAACTTAACGGCGTACTTTCCGTGTTATTTTGTTTACTCTCCGCCATCATTCCTGTCTTCACGCTCAGCCCACGTCCCCCTGCCACGCATTCATCAGGAATGGGAGCGGACAAGCCAGTTGGCTCCACTTAAACGTGCGCACATATCAGGCTGCGCTCCCCTCCCGCATCTGTCATTTTCTCTTTGCTTGAAACATGGCCGCTGTCAGCGCAGCGGCTGAATATATCACTCAGGCTCTCGCTTGCCTTTTATTCCCGTCTTGCTCCGCCGTCACCACTCCAGAGTGCTGTGAGGGTCCGTAAAGGTTTAAGCGGTTATTCCAGTCATTATTGGCTGTTAAATCTGGTGATGGTCGTAAAGGCCCAGCCTGTTCTCCCCCCTCTGTGCCTCAGAGGTCAGCCGATGGTCTGGTTTATGGGCTCGCGGCACCGTGCATCATGACCGGGGCCGCCGTTTCATTCCCGACCCCTCCTCTCCAGCCACTTTCCATCCCGTGGGCAGGATGGATGGGTAAGCAGGCTATCTATTTTTCCCGTGTCGGCCGGGTTAACCCAAAGCGACGAAAGGCCGCCCAAGTGCCATATTACTCCTCGTGGGCTGATGGGAGGGCCCCGCTGTGATTTGTGATACCGCACGATATGAATTGACTGGACTTGCAAGAGTGGAGGCAACCGTTACGGGTGGCGCCAACGTCAAGAGCAATCCAGTAAATTTATAGCGCATTTCAAGAAATTGTCATTTTATTACAATCCCATAAGCGTGAAAGTGAGTTACGTGCGCTCGTAAGTTGGCAACGTTTCCCCTTTACGTTTGCCGGGAATTCCCGAGATCACCGTTGAGTTTCAAAATAAAAGTGAACAACATAAATTTTATTTGACATATTCAAGAAGAGCTTTGCCTCACGATAACTATTGTTATATGAGACCACATCAGTTATGACTCAAGGAGAGTGGAGGACGACTACTGGGAGCTTGTTCATCACATTGACACATTATTAACACACCGGTAAAAAGTTTTCCAACTTGGGATTCAAAGTAGCCATTTTATTTTGTATTCAATAATCCCTTTCAGCCACATGAAACTGCTGTTCTTTTAAAGAAAAGTTACATTTAATGGCAATTCTGCCAGAAAGGGACTGTGTTCTCTCTGTCGCTACCGTGTGCTAATAATTCATTGACCTGCCAATTATCATCTGGCAAAATAGCAAGCAGGGAGGAGAAAAAAAAGGTTCCACTAAAAGACTGCTGTGCCCGAGCCAAAGATACTTGGATGTTTTCCTCTTCTTTTGTATGCCTCATTCTTTTTTGAAGGCTTTTTTTTCTTAGCCGCACACCAAGTGAGCTGTCGTTACTGTGAAGTGCAGGCGCCTTTATTGCCAGTGCCTCTGGTGACCTCACCCTGCTGAATGAAGTCATTGACTGGGCCGCAGGAAGACAAACCGGCATTCGGGGGAATTAATCAGGTCCATCAGCGGCAAAGTGGCAGAACGTTGGACGGCCATACCACCGCCGGCCCCAGGGAGTTGACAGCCGGCTGATAGACCCGCAGCCTTCATATTAAAGTACATGAAAGGCCGGCATCTCAGATAAGCTGTGACGGTGGGAAGGGGGGGGGTGAATGACCTCATCCCTAAAGCCACCACAGAATAACTTCTTTAACCTGTCAAGAAGTTAGCAAAAATGTGTGATTCCCTGGAAATGCTGTCGAAAACATTTTTCAATTCTCTCAGTTATAGATGCGAGTTAATTTTAGCGCTTCACAAACTTGACTCGCATGCAGGAAGCATGGGTTCAGTTCCCACTCAATGACTTGGATGAAGCGGCTGGGGAGATTGAAGTCCGCACTTCCCTGCCAACCTATCCTAGGAGGGATTTTGTACCGCACGATTACGTAATCTCATTCTAAATCTGGTTTATTACACTTGGAATTTGCCCTGTGTAAACTCTGCGATTGACATTGTGGTTTTCAGTATCTGAAAAAGAAAGTGAGTTTCACAGATTTATGAGTGCCATGGTGGTTGAAAAGCCAGCAAGGCACTTGTCGAAGATGAGGAGCCATTAGCTCACAGACTTGAAGCTTTGTTATGTTAACTGTTCCGCACTCTATGTGGAAAGTTACACCCCACATGATCCCTTTTCAACCAAATAGACCTTATTTTACCATTTTATAGCTGAAAGGCGGTCATTCTACAATGTTTGACAGCGCAAGCGTGTTTGTGTATGTGCCTCCAAGGTGGGGGCGTCTGAATTCCTGCGCTGTATGAAAAGGATCGCCTTCTTTTGGAGGCGGAATTAAATGAGATGATCAACGACCCTCAAGATTCACAACACAGAGAGAAGAATGAGCGCGACTTGGACTCAATGGGTTAACTGCGATTGTGTTCGAGGGCCTCTCTTGGAAATTGTTTTTGAAATCTGTCTTTTTGATTGCAGACCTTTTCTTTTGATGTCGCTGCGAGGCAGACACAAGTCGAAAATTATTTTTCAAGTTCCCGTAATCGACGTGTGTCTGTTTAGTCAATAGCTATTTTCGCTAGTTTGACTCGGGGATTGTCCTGATTGGGTCATTCCTCCGGCAAAAAAACGGACTGACATGTCACAGCCGTCCAACAATTTGTTCTGACTGATTTTCTGCTTATTGCTCTCACCTTCGTCTCTCCTTTGCTTTGAACTGCAAATGGTAGGACGGCAGAGAGAAAGGTAGCTTGGAAACAGTACTGACAGAGAGCAGCAAATTCTCACTTTGAATTAGCGGGCACATGAGCCCTTGTCGGATCATGTTGGCGATCACACAACGATATTTTCATGTAGTTGTTGTGCATATGAATGAGACTGTACTCTTTATGAAGAACAGTGAACCCTGCTAGACCTAGACCTATTCCGATTTTTTATCTTTTCCTATTTTTAAAATGTGAGCTCTGCCACACATCACGAGAATGTGTTTTTCCCTTGTGTTCTTAGTTTAGTGGACTCAAGATAACCAACACATACCAATATCGCCACCAATAATTGTTAGGCCGTGTCCCAAACTAGATATCTGTCGTAGATCCAAGACCATGAGAGGAAGCGTGGTTCTACAAGGCAAAATTTGTCCTGACAGTCGATATGTGTGTACCCTACACCTTCCACTACTGTTGTGGGTCACATCATGACAAAGGAAAGTCACTGTCCTGTGGTGTGCCCACCCCCTCCCCACAATTTGCCTATTGTGAGAGTGAAGTGGAGGCGGTGAAGAGCAATGACATCATGCAGCAGCCAATGTTTGAAGTGCCAGTCCTGAAGGAACCACTTACAGCAATTAGGATATCCTTGAACAAGCGTTTGCGCAACATTGGCTGGTTTTTGGCATTTGCCTCCCCGTCCCTGCCTACTAACTAGCGAGGTTTGATCTCCCGTAATTATCCGCCCAACCGGCTCCTCACTCCTGACAGCTCCCTCCCCGGAGAGGGCTGAATGCCGCGGCTACTCGCTGATTGCATCAAAGTGTCAGAAATTGCAACATCAAAAATAATAACTGATATTCCGGCAAGCAGGCGGCGCTTTGAATATTTCCTTTAAAATGTCCTCTAATTTGTGTCTCGTTTGGTGCCAGCCAGCCAGCCAGTGTGTGACTGCGGCGGGCTTAAAGCAAAATAAAAGCAGAGGAAGTGCATTCATTATTGAACTACTATTTACATATGGCAGACTATTTTATCTGAACTGGCATGAAGTAGATAAACGTTCATTCTGGTGGTGCTTCAACACCATCCTGCGCTTCTTTCAGGACTTGTTCAACGTCTGCATTCTTGGCCACCTTCCTCACGGCGTGCCTCATCATTCTTAAGTCTTTGTTATCCCCACTCAGCAAAGCTAATAGAAAGACAGGTGGTGCGCAAGCTAAGATAGCAATCTGCTAAAATTGTGAAAACAACACCAAGGAGACCCCGTTTTCCCTTGCAGGATTAATATTGTCTGCTATCAAGCTATTTATCTATTGTCATTTTCTCACACTGTTTACCTTTCATACTCGCAAGTGCTCACATTTCACACCACTCAGTAAGATTGGTTTCAGTTAAAGCAGATATGATGCATTTTACAATTTAAAACATTCCTTATGGAGCTTAGTCACATGCTTTCTTCAAAATAAACTAAGAAACTTTGCAATTAACTAGCCACTGCTGACTCCAACTCCCTATGGTACAAGGTCAATAAAGGGGCGGAGCTCCAATATGTGTATTTGGTGAGGCAAGAGTCGACAAAACTGTTGGATGTCAGCGTTGTCATGGTGAAGGAGCCATAACCTGTCCTCTTGCCGCAATTCTCGTCTCTTCTTGTGCACTGAACTAAGTAAACTTGATTACTTTGTAGAAGTGCTCTGGTTGATCATCTGGCCCACATTGAAGGGGAAAGTTTGAAACGGTACGAACTTGAAACTAAGTGAGCTGTCCTTTTCATGTCAGGCACCTTTTATTAAAGTTGCTTTGTACTTCCTACCTTTGTTCCATTGCTGCTAAAATCCTCAACTGGCATTTGACAGCTGTTCACTCTGGAAGTACATCGCTCCTTTTTGGGATCACTAAGTGGTGCTAGCATTAGCATTGTTGCCTGTTGCATTAGCATTGGCTACATTGTCCACAGAAACTGTACGCTGAAAAAAAAACATATCAATATTCTATCACTTGTGTGTCCAGAGGGTCCACTTGCAGCGATGTTAGCCTGCTCTTTGAGGGTGACATCCATATTTCAACACACATCTTGACTTTGCCGACCTTGCCGAGTTGTGCATTAATAACACATTCATAATACATCATCCTCCCCCTTGTTCCCGGCGTGTACCCCCGTTCGGTTCAACACGGGTGTAATCCGTTTTTAATTGTGGACATCAGAGGAATCATTTGCAAATGCTTCACACACTTAAGTGTTGCACAAAAAGGCCATTTGCATCACATGCCCGCCGTCTGCCGACGGGCTTGGTAGGCACGCTCGTGGTTAGTATCACTTCCACCAATTGAAAGGGACAATTGTGTGTTCAAGCAATGAATCGAGGGAGACAGTTGGCCAAGGTTTTTTTTCACAGGAGTGAAATTAAAATCAGCGCGGCGGCGAATGGGGCCGCTTCAGCGGCATAAATTAATGCCAGACGAAGGAGAAGAGGCAGGTTTGCTTTGCGATGACAAATGTTGATTTCCCCCGAGGTATTTAGAGTGATTTGACCCAGTCATTCTTTTAAATCACAGACAGGAGATGATAAATGTGCTACTAATGAGGCCTCTGCATTTTATCTGTGCTCTTCCTCTTGCAGTAGTGTCCAGCATCCATGGTGGTACTTGCTGTTTTCCCTATGCAGTTTATTTATAGTTATTTTTTTGCCACTATTCTAAAAGAAACACAATGAGACGCATTGACAAAAAAGAAAATTGAGGATGTCCACTATTTACTTTTTGACAACTACTCAAACACATCAACTACAACAGCCAGTACTAAGGCACAGCGACACATCGTGAAAATGAGCTCAGCAGACTTCGAATCCCAACAATGCACACGTCTGCAAAAACATCCTGTACATGCTGCGAAAAATTGTCGGAAAATTAAAAATCAAACACGTAAATCGCATTGTTCTGCAAATACACTTTATTTCCCCTCTGAAAAAAAAAGCCTCGCTAATCTCAAAACGAGTGAGTGGAATTCAACCCTGTCAGCGTTTGTAGACATTATGCTAATCTTCCTAGCATAGGCCGCTCTGTTCTTTTTTTCCTTCTCCCACCTCACATCTCAAAGCTAAGCACTTTGCCTTATATACACATGACAAAAAAGCAGAGCTCCAGGAGCTGTTAACAGCGCGGCTCTCATTATCTGTGTCGCCGAAGGAAACGAGGGGCTCCTTTCAGGTGCAGATGTAGAGCATCATTGATAGGCTCCTCCTTTATAGCCGCGGCACCCCTCTGATCAATCAGTGCTGACAGGGCGCTGGCTTTTGTGCGTGGCACACGGTGGGGACAAACGTCTGCCATGGAGTGGGGGGCACACCTGAAAAGAAGGAGAAGATTAAACCCGCAGCCCGCTTTGATGGATTAGCATGTGGAGAAATTGCTTGATTATTGATATGAAAATGTTTTAAATGTTTTTTGGCAAGGGAGGGGTTGGGGCGGGAAAAAATGTCCCAGTCTCGTATGTTTCTCTCCCCGGTGATTATCTACCTCATTTCCCCTTGGTCTCACTGAACCCCGTTAAACGTCTTTAGAGAAAAATTGTGATATAAAGGAAGGACATGGGGAGGAGACATGCCGCCACCCCCTCCTCAAGGCGTGACATGTCGAACCGCCCTTCTCGAAATATTGTTCATCATCATATTAACAGCGCTGAACGTGCAAAGATAAGACACAAAAAAGTAAGCAGAATGTCCTAGTGAGATATTTCAATCCCCATCTCATCACCTGTCCTCCCATTTACACCCCTCCCTCATTCATCCATTCATTCCGAGTGATTATAGCCTTTTCCTCAGCCTGGAAAATGATGACATCAGCGCTAACATTAGCTTTGGCTAGTACAAAATCATGTTGATAGTTAGACACTTTAATTGATGAAATTATTGTAGATATTGTATTAATCTAACATCAACTGTTTAATATCATCATTAGTCTTGGTTGTCCTGCTTCCAGATGTTTTTTCACTTTCAGCGTCTGTGTAAGTAAATGTAATCTGATTAAGGCCTTCACAATAGCAATTGCTAGCATCAGCCGCCATCTTGGACAAACACCCACAAAATTATCAACAAAAGCCAATCAACACACTTCGAGTGTCCTTGTATGAGAACTAGCGTGTCTTTGGTGTCTGGCAAAGTAACACATTAAAGTATCCCGCAATGAGCCAGAGCAAGAAAATATTTGCCGAGCTTCAAGGGTCAATTCAGATGACCACCAATGTCAACCTCTGTCCATCTCTCAGCACATCTCAGACTTTTTTTGGGGGTGGGGTTGTGTGGTTAGCGCTGTAGCAATCTCAGGAAATCGTTGCCCCTGCCTGTCGAACGTCAAGTGCGAAGTGACGGACGGGACAAGGGCTCTCTCACGGTCCAGACGGTGGCCCCCTCGAAGGAGCAGCGCCTGACTAATGGAAACAGTGTGTGCTCAGTCTGAACCCCCCCCAGAACATCGGTGACAAACACGGTCAACGTAAGGAAAAGAAAAAAGTTCGTGTTTTACAGCCTTCCTCGTAAAGGTCTAGTCGTAAAGGGGGAAATTTACCCCTTCATTAGTGGTAATACAATGCACATAAGTTTCACGTACAACAATTGGGAATAGCTGTAAAGTTAGCGTTTTATACCTTCTCAATCTGTGACTTGTTGGTGACCTCGGCGGAGGCAAGCCAAGGGCGACTTGATTTACTTCCACTTTTCATGTCCTCTGATTGGCCGGCCTGTTTGGGGAATTAAAAAGGTGCTAAAAGACAAAATAAGTGAAGCGACTGCCCAGTGTCAGGATTATGAATCTCCAAAGAATCATTTACAACTTGTAACTGGAGTTTTTGTTCAAGGAGATTTCACAATAACTCATGTCCAACTTTGCTTTTTATGGCCAGTCGGGGACGGATAGAAACCTATTGCTCTTTTCCTGCTTGTTTTACCCTCCCAGCCAAGTAACATGAGGTTATTAGTGTTAGCATTGCGAGTAGCCGTTTTTACGTCTCGTGTCGTACGATGTGAAAAAAATGAGGTCATAAGTCGTCAAGGTGGGAACATTTGTACTTGGCAAACTTGGAGTTCTACTGTAAATCTGAAACTATGGGCTGAAGGTTCAAATATCTGGATAAGGAATTACCTTTAGGGTTGTGGTTTTTATAGGCAAGGCACCAAAACCAAACTGACCATTTTTAGACAATCAACTACCGTAATTTCTGGACTATAAACCGCACCAGCTAAAATCTAGGGAAAATCCAGTTTTGTTTGTATATAAGCCGCACTGGACTATAAGCCACAGATGTTTAATTTTCATAAATAAGAGAATATGGACAAATCATACAATATCATAAATATCATGAAAAAGTCATAGATAAAACGCACTGGACTATAAGCAGTGGGGTTCAAAGCTTGTCCAAAAAAGTAGCGGCTTATAGTCTGGAAAATATGGTTTGTTTTTTAGATAGAACTGAAAAACTGGCTTGTTTACGTTTGCTTCGGGTTCCCTCTCCTGGAGCCGTGAGCTGGAGAGTATCCTGCGCACTACTCAATCACTCGGCCGCCAACGCTGTCACAAGCTGGCACGCACTGAGCAGGCGGGACATCCAGAGTGGAAGTACGGCGGCCATCGATGAGATGAAACAGGTTGACTTCTCCCTCGTCGGAGTGGAATGAAAAACAAATGTCACGCGGGGGTGACGGAGTGCGTCTGCGTCTTATCAGCGCGGCCGATGTGAGTGATGGCTCTTATCTGACCCCCCTCCCCGCCTTCTCCCTGGACCCCTTCCTCCGAGGCTGTTTATTATCCTAAGGTGGCAGGATGGTGCTGGGCCCTTTGCGATCCATCTCTCTGGAGGACTCCCCCCCCTCCTTTCTTATCTGACCGCTACATGATAGTCGCAGCTCTTGTTTACAGATGCCAACCCATTTGAATGAGTAGAAGGCTGAAGGATATGACTCCTTTGCTCTTTCACTTCCTGCTGTAGAGGAGCCAGGTGAGTTATAGTGAGGAGGGGGTGCACATACATCATCCTTTTAGCACGGCACTGCATCATCACGTCCTATTTTGCTCCTGCGGGGGAAATAAATGGCGAGTGTATAGGAGGGAAAAACAGCACACACATACACGCACGCGTGAGAGATTAAGCTTTGCTTCTTGTGAGTTACATTCATTTCTGTTATCATGTCTTTTTTATTCTCTGGGTTATCTGAGCCGGCATGTGTCGTCGGTGTATACATGAGTGAGTTGATATGAGAAGAAAGAAGCCATCTACGCCTGTGGTTGGCGAGAGGGTACTCCATTGAGGTTAGTGAATGGAGAAGGGTCGCTCCGATATTTGCTGGTGTTTTTGAAAGGAAACCCTCAATAAAGACGGCTGTTTTTTGCCCCCACCTTCTCCCCCTCGCTTGTTCCATTTCCTTTCACCGTCCATCCCTACCGGGATATTCCTGGTGCCTCCCTGGCAGGGCAGAATGCACCGGTTTCCATTTCAAACGCGGCGCTCGTGTCCATCACATCACCGGGGGTCTCTCCCAAAATACATACCTTCTGTTAAAGCCAAGGGAGGGAGGGCAGTGAACGGAGAGGTGTTTTGAGGCTACCACTCGTCTGTTTCTTCCCCCCTCTTGGGGATTGCTGGACTGGCGGGCTTTCACTTCACATCCCAGTCAGCTTTCAACTAAAGCAGAGATTGAACGTAAAGCCCCCCCTTCTCACTCTTTTACCGACATCGGCAACTAGCATTAAAAACAATACTTTCAATTATATAGGACAAGCAGTGAGATCAACGCCACTGTAGACTTCCCGTGGACTCAAAAAAAAATCATTAAAACCAAAACAAAGGTCTGGTGTTTAAAGAAAATGATGCTACAAATAATAAAATGGACTAACCTTCACATCTTGCAGCAGAATCTTCCAGATAAAATGTATCCTTTTAATATTCTGGGACCATTGTTCCGATTTAAAAAAAAAGATGTGACATTATTTATATTTCCCACCATAAAACATCTAGTAACGGAACCGGTGATGTTTTAAGTATCACTAACTTGTCACGCAAGTGAAAGAAATAACTTCACCAGCCGTCAATAACTCATGTGCAACTTTGCTTTTTACGGCCAGCCGGGGACCGATCGAATCCTATTGGTCTTTTCCTGCTTGTTTTTCCAACTCTTTCTCAACTAAGATTTATATCTTGAATTGTGAGTCGTGTTTTTCCATCTTTTTTGCATGACCATAAACACAAGTACAGAAACAGAGGTTCTCAAGGTGGAAGTTGCAGCTGTATATTTGTAACCGTAACTGTGTTGGAGCAGCTATGAATCAGTGGTTTCGGGTGCGACACAAAACCGACTGGTGCTGGGATTTACTTTCTATTTTCACAGCTGTCCATGACTCGGATATTAAATGTAAAGAAAATGTACGTCAAAGGTTTGCAAAAATCCAGCGCACAAATGAAAGTGATTGAAATTGCAGTCACATGACTCAAGGTTCATTCTTCTCAGTCCAAGATTGAGATCGCCTAAGTTTGATCCTCACCAGAATGTGCTCTGCGATATCTCTCATTCCACCTCACCAAGCTGACGCATCCAACAAATCCCGCTTTATTGCTGTGTCATTGTCCAAAGTGGATCTAATGAGCAAACAATTGCCTGTGGCTCTTTCCAATACTTTGTCAGTTAATTTCTATTGTTAAAGTACCCTCTCTAAACGGGCGTGATCCACCTCCAGGCTCAACACCGCTAATTAATCACAGGGCATGGTGGCTTGCTGTCAAAATAATGCCGTTTTAATAACACGACGCATATAGTAAAGTGCATTACCCGGTGTTTCCAAATGTCATGGGCTTGCCTGTAATACACAATGACAGGCAAACGGCTGCGTGAGCCGCCCCCATCTAACGTAACAAATGCATGGTCCTCATAGCGAAGAGGCTAGAAATAACTGTGATAATCACACCACAATGGCTTCATTTGTCAGCATGTGCGGTGCGACGACATTAGCGCGATTAGCCCGTGTCTTTATCTCCGCTTGACAATGATGTCACAGGTGTCTCTATACTGTCCCGTGACCTTTCTTTGCTTGGGTGTGGCAGGTAATGATGGTTTGCTTGCCAGATGGTATTTCTTCTGATTACTAATGTTGTATCTAAGTTGGATGATGAACAAAAGATTGTCAGCCTGTGTAACAACTTCCTGGCATTTTCAAAATTATATACATTTTTTTATTATGGCAATCAAAATTTGTGACTGCAAACAATATGGACAGGTGAAGAAAACCCTATATATATATATATATATATATATATATATATATATATATATATTCATTCCCCTGGCTTTAATATTCTTAAAAACTATTATTATTTTCCTCAGAAAAATTACATCATTCTGGGACATCATTCAAATAACAACAAAGACCAAAGCCAAAGCAAGAATCTTAATATTCTAATGAGACAAACGACAAACAGATGAAGCAGGAGGGCGGGGACTGATTGGGAAGAACAGGAAGTCACCAGCAACGAGAAGCAGTCTTGTCCAAAGTAGACTCAGGAAATAAACACACAAACAAAAGAAAATAGTGGATCCCAATACAAAATAAAACTTCTAAATACTACAAAGTCAGACTATGAATAAAAATACAGGCTCTGGATTACACACCGTCTGCATAACCGATTGAATTTGTCAAACATCAACAGGAGCACCATTGCCTGCAAAAGGGTGAGTTTCTTTAGTTCATCTGGAAATGAAAATAAAATAATCCAAATGAAACTGTGATGTTGGCCACATGGTTAGATTCCTCAGAAATCATTAGGCACACCTTAGTCTTTCTCCAAGGTATGCAGTTCGTCTAAACTGCAAAATATAGCTCTGTTGTTGTTGTTGCTGTTGCTAGCTTGTCAAACAAAATGATAAAATGAATTTTTTTGCGTGTGACTTAACATTAATGGTCATGGTTGAACCAACAACTTGCCAGAAATTCTGGACGACATCTCAGCATTTTTTTCAAAACACACCAGCAGTTGTTGGTTTGCAAAATACAATGTGAGCATTTATTCAGCGCTCGTTTAAAAAAAATAAATAAATAAAATACCAGTTGACTCATCCCAGTTGACAGTCAACACCTCGAATCCTGATTGTCTTCCAACAGGCCGCAAGTTGGATATGGAGTTGTTCAGAAGTGATTTTCATAGCGTTCATCAGTCGCATTATTCGCCTGCACCCGAGTGCAATGTTAACACACCGAGTAACTGTGTAGACAGCTGATGGGAAGATAGATGAGCTATGGGAATGCGATCTCTTTGTTGGGGGGGTTGCGGCACTCTGTTGTAGCTTAGTAAAAGAGTGAGATGGATAGGTTGACAAATGAACAGAGAGCGAGGGAGAGAGGGAGACTGAAGCGGGGGCGGAGGCCGCTCAGTGGGGATCTGAGAGGAAGGAGGTAGCGGTGGAGCTGACCACCGTTGGGACCAGAGAAAGGTCACGGTGAAATGGAAACTGATTCTCCAGTCCGACTCCCTGGGTAATATCCAGTGACTGTGCCGTTCCCTCAGCACTATGACGGCATCGAGCTGCCGCCGCAACCCAAAATGTGTTCAGGCCCGGCAGAGCAGGTCACCGAGTCTGTTGGGCTACATCCTTGATCATACCCGGAGGGGTTGTGTCGGGTTGGTGGGGGTCTGCGTTTGCTGAGCAAAGTTTCTGACAGCCTTTGAGTTTCCAATGGAGACTCAGCCGGAGGTTCTGACCCAAGTTCCTTTCCTGCGCGAGTCTTTGAAACGTACAGATCCCTCGCTTCAATTACCATAACGGAAACCAACCAGGCGTCTGACAGTGTGGGTTGTAGAGTGATGTTCATTAGGGATTAACGTTTGACTATATTTCCTTAAATTAACCATTTATTTAAATATCTAAAAATATTATTAAAATAATATAAAATAAAATAAAAATAGTATAATATATCTAAAATATAAATACATTAAAATATAAATAATAAAATATTATTAGATATTATCTAAAAATGGTCCTACAATTCTACATTAATCCCCTTCCATGACCTCACCTTCCACCACATGGTTTAACTCAAGTAAATACAAACAGTCAACAGTCATGTTTGTTTGATAGTCACATTACGACCTGACCCTTGAATAAAAAAAAAAAACCCACAACCACAAGCCAGTTTGTGCTAGTTTTTTTTCCACCCGCTAACATCTCACGCTCGGAATAACGCAAGACAGATTGGAGGGCCAGCTGTAGGAAATTCAATGAACTGTACCCGACGGCGAGATTACTTTTGTGAGACATTTAGAGGGCTAGCCTTTTAGCGCGATAACGCTGTGGTAAATAGCCATTATAATGTCAAGTGTTCAACCAAATTGCTTCTCATTTTCACTTTCACGGATGGTTTAAGGATCTCCTCCAGTTAAGAGCGAGGAGCGCGGATTTTGTCAGATGTTAATCAGTGATGGCGATTGTTGTGGAGAAGTAAAACATTATGAAACAAGTGTAAAGGGCAGCGCGAGCAAGCGGATTCCTGCAAGAGGAGGCGACAATTCCCATAGTGACTTGTCTGCCTTTGTCTCAGACGTTTTTGGTTCCAATCTGTGTTTACTTTATCTTGTAACGGCTACATGCATTTGTCGGCTATTTTTCCCCCCTCATCTCTAACCCAATCATATAAATAACAGTCATAGTTAGCCAGCCCAGACCATCACGAGACATTTGCTGCCAACTAAGCAGAAAATGTGTTTCTGGTTCCTGAGACTATTATATGGCTTTCAGGCAGCAAGAGGCCGCGAGCTTGGCTGGCTTCCTGATAGAGATTTATACAAGCATCATGTGAAAGCTGTATGTGGACATGCACGTACAAACGTAAAAGGTATTTATTTTTCCACCGGGGGAAAATATAGGATGAAGTTGTTCTTTGGACCTCTCAAGGCGTTTCTTTTTTATTTTAGAACTTTTATTTGCCATGGCTTCATTGTGTTGGTTTTCAATTGTGGTTTTATTGTGACATAAAAAAACAACAAACAACACGATGACCATCACATTTAAAAACAGTGCTTCATTGTCTATTCTGCTTTGAGCCAACGTGGCCATTAAATGTGTTTTTGTTCCTGGGAGGGAAGGGAACGGGCAATGATGAGCAGGAAAAAGCCTGACTAGATCAAAAAAAGATTTTTGTGTCTTTTTAGAACGAGAGTTCAGTCGCCAAAAAATGGGTAAAAGTGACCCGAAGACCCTCCTTGCTTAAAAATAGTACGTATCTATTCTAGTTGTTGACTTCTAGGGTAGTCAAATGACGGCCATGTAGTGAAGACACGGCAAAAGTGTATTTCACCGTCCACAACCCCGTCATCCCGATTATCAACCCCCCCCACACCAGTTATGATCTCTTGCCCTTGTTTTCGGCCGATCCCCACTTTGCGGCCATCATTCACGACCGCCTGGCTTTTTGACACGCGTGCAAATTGGCAAATTACAGGATGGCGAGCTGTCACTAGTCAGATTCATGTGGTCACAAGGTGGGGGGGGTAGGTTGGCGTGCCAGATTTGCAAAGGGGGTGGGGCATTAAGCTCGGTTGGTTCTGGCCTAACATTGTTAACGCTGACCGCTTGATTGACATTCGCTGCTGTCGAGATTTCAAAAGGTCCGCTTGTTTAGGAGACTTCCCCAAGTGCCACGCCAGCCTTTGTGTCCATGTCCCCCCCCTTAATGTTATTTCCCGCTAGTTCATTTGCATCTGCCGCCGAGTTTCCCCTCACGCAAACCCTCCAGCAAGGCCCTCTTTGTCTCAGCGTGAATGCAGAAGGCCTCCCGCTCTGCCTCTCCTGCCTCGGGATGGGGCTGGCGTTTTCCAGGGTGGGCTTGCTGGGAGGAACAGCATGATGGTGTTATTGTAAATGGGCACGGGCCCGTCTGAAGCGGCCTGCGTCTGCTTCATCCAGATGATCCCCCAGGAAAGGATGTCTCTCTTCAAGGAAACAGGAAGCCGCTGCAGAGGATGGGATTTCTGGGTAAATAAAAGAACCGCTGTTTCCCGGGAGAGGCTTCAGGGACCGACCGTCTCTTGGCTCGCTCCAGATTTGTTGTGCGGTGAAAGTGGACTTGGTGCTGACTCAG
The DNA here is from genome assembly GCF_901709675.1 of Syngnathus acus. Lineage (NCBI taxonomy): Eukaryota > Metazoa > Chordata > Actinopteri > Syngnathiformes > Syngnathidae > Syngnathus > Syngnathus acus. The sequence goes on along the minus strand of NC_051089.1, from coordinate 4,991,964 downwards.
CAGTCCTGGAAGAACAATAAAAGTGTGGATATATTAATTAGCCCAATATTTCAGATTGAATCGATCTCAAACTGCAAACATTCCAATTGCGGGACTAATAAAGACCATTAAGTGATTGATCACATTGCAGACCATTCATTTTTTATTCAGGACTGTTTTGGCCAAGTAGGTGACGATCATCTGGCTTTAATAATCGATTAAGTGGTTTAAGAAAGATGGCAATCGTGTTGAATTGATTATCAATCAAATGTTGACATTGAGGCAACATGGAGTTTGCTACAACCAGCGGGACAACTTTTTGATCGGGTCAACAGCTGGTTCATTGAAATTGTGTCAGATTTATCTTTGACATCAAAACTGATTTTCCGATTCAAATCGGTTCTCGTTACACCCTTAAAAGAAAGATACTTTTTAATAATCACTTGGGGCAATCCAGGAAATTATTTTTCTCCTACATGCTTTGTCATCAAAGCCGCAATCGATGCACGATGAGCTCATTGCACTTAGTAAGCCAAAGGTGGACTTTAACGCATTAACTATCACGCTTGTTTCCTTTCAATTTCCTCTTTGCCTTTTTTTGAAAAACCCATTTCAGTCATCTGAACTGAAACAGACTTTTTCCCCCTGCAGACCCCCCGCCCCTCCTGCTTTTAAGCGGTTAGACAGTGTTCTTGGCCTGATTAAATTAATGGCACCCCTTGACGTGCGCTCGTGCTCAGCTGACGGCTACCGTTTGCGCTGCCAGTGCCGTCGTCCATTTCAGAGGTTAGCGCATCTCGGGGCCAGTTTTAATTAACATGAAGACAACACCTCTCTCCCTGCTCATCTTTCACCTGGGAGCTTCCAGCGTGGAACTTTGACACCATCCCCGCATGCTTCTGATTAAAGCAGAGCCTCATCTACCAGTCAACAAAACACCACTCGTGGCTTGGTGCCCGGCCGGGCATTGGTGCGTTCAAGGACTAGCCCAACCCCAGACCACATGAACAGATTTAGCCTGATCTCTGATACAGGAGCTTAATCTCTCTATGATGTGATCAAGGATGCCTCTCATGTCATCGGACTGAAAAGGCTTAAACAGGTAGAAGCAAGTTACCGACCCTGGGAAAGAGCATTTGCGTTCTTTGGGCCGCTGATGGATGGCAGCGTGGATGTGCCTCGCATTCTGGCGCTGACCTCATACACGTCCCAATCCCCCTCACCCGTCACTTCCTCTAAATATAGACCCAAGCCATTGTTCAAATAGCTCGGGTTGCCCCCCTTTTTGATGTTCTGGGTGGAACAAAGCTGCCGGTGGCCATCATGCACTTAAAGGGAGAACACTCCAGTTTGGAATCCCGAACATGACGCTTGTGTCAACCAGTCCATTAACACCTCGGCAGTCTTGACGTGAAACGGATCTGTTACATAAAAGTTAAGTCACATTGTGGCAGAACCAAAATAGCAATCACACAGCTTCAAAAAAACTAACAAGATATTATCACTCTCAAATTCAAACTTAAGGATGGCTTAGTTTTACATGTAATTTCTTGTCTTTGAATATTTAGCAGTAAAATTTCTGTTGCGTTATTTAGGTTTTTCCTATACTTTTAACATAAGGATGAGCTGAGTATGCTGATTAATTAAAAAAGTTTGTTTCGAATAAAGAGGCAGCCAGCTCCCCTCTTTAAAACACCTTTTAAATGTTTATAGCGTACAACTGACCTCAAATTGGAAATTAGTGTTGGCTCACTAATGCAACTCCCGGCTGTTGTTAATTTTATATTTGTCCAATAAATGGCAAGCGGGGTTACTGCATATGCCCGATGCCTCCCGCGTGAATCCCCCCACATTGCCCGCAATTCATGTGGTTGGTGAGGGTCTACCCACTGTCATATTATGGGTTCACAGTTTTTGCATAGAACACCAGAATGAATTTTACATGCATCCTTGGGTTAAAAATTGGACCGACCTAGGAAGTTGGGTGAATTTGACCCAACATTGGGTTGTTTTGCAAAAATAAAAAAAAACATTTTTTGGGGGGCTTTTATTTTCATTCCAATTTTTAACCCAAATTGGGTTATTTTTTACCCAGCAGTTTTAAGAGTGTACACTTTTTATTTTATTTTTTTACTAGTGATATATATGGAGTTTTTTTTTTCTTTTGCCATGATCATTTTTTGTTTTATTGTTGCATTTGCACTTTTGTTTGGCTTCTTGTGCATGTGACATATTTAGTTTCTTTGTGCTCAAAATCAAAGTCCCTCCATCTTCACCTTCAGTTAGTGTGTTTGCGACCATGTGAATCCGAAGACGTTTCCAAACTTCTGACCGGTACTATATGTAAATAAACACCACCCAGCTACCGTTTGTAGAATTCATGTTTGTTTTTCTAGTGCTGGTCCAAATAATGTCAGCGATGCGCCTTCCTCGTCTCCTTGCGCAAAAGTCAACAGAACGACACGAGGCAGAATAGGAAGTGCATGACAATGATTACTGCCTCGGGCACACCGAACTGTGGAACCACTTAAAAAGAAAACAAGAAAAAAAACTCAAATGATGTGTTTTCAAACTGCGGCCGCCTATTTTTCAGTGGAAACAATATCTGTGATGTAAAGGAAGTGGGACATGAATGGTCCTGTTTACAGTGGTTGGATGTTCACACATAAGCAGCAAGTTCCAACATAAACATCCACTTAGTGCATGTAAATCTTTGGGGCTATTAATAAGCTCTTTTATCTGCTCTTTTTGGGAGAGCTGCCCTGGAGGTTTCTGGGTAATCTGGTCCTCACTGATTTTTTTTTTTTGTCTCTTTGGCTAAAGGCAAAAGAAGCACTTTCTTAATGTGTCTACCTCAGAGACTCCTTATTTACAGATTTACAGAAGTCTGTCTTGTGTGTGATGGCGGTGATTTATGAGCGTCCAATCCTTAATCACAAAACTGTCAGTTTTGCTGAAGTTAATCATGTAACATTTGGAATCAATGTTGCGTTGCTAATGTTGGCTCAAATGATTTTCTGCAATTCATTTTGGCTCAGCTCTGTTTGATGTGGGATCATTTCAAGCCGGCAAATAACTGCGTTCATTGTGTGAATTTTAGGACTGTTTATACAATTGAACCGCTGAGACAACCACAATGACAAGGCGATCCATTCTGAGATGTTGGTTGACCTCCAACTTGGAACACTTCTGGCAGAGGAAATGTTTAATCTGAATTCATGTGTAAACTTCTTTGAGCAATTTTAAGGAACGTACTGCTCACTGTTATTATTCACATGAACAAACAAAACAGAACTTTGAAGGCTAATTTGTGAATATGACTTGCATCAAAGACCTTGTTCAGACTAATTTTGAAGTGTTTTTAAAAAGCTAAAGAAAACTTTACGCACGGTGCACGATATCTTACCATTTCTCCAGTAATGTTGGAATGGATTTTTTTTTATAACTTGCTTGACGTTCACTAAACCAATTTCACATGTTGACATTCTCGCATGACTCAAAGAAAGAAAACAAAGTAGGATGGACTGGCAATGTTTTATTTAGTTGGGTTGCACATATGTGGTTTTGCTCCGAGTCTCAGTCTCTGTTGATTTTACAAGTGCACTTTGTTTGGCTTTTCTTTATACAAGGCAGTTAGTGTTTTTATTGTTTGGGGTATTGTTTTTTTTTTCTTCTCCTCTTCTTGAATTTATTTGTGCTGGAGACAGGCTTTCTTTAGTTGTTGCTGCCATCACAAATGTTTGTTCCCTTGCTCATTAGCCTCCATGGTCGAAGGCTGAAGTTGATGGATGATTCCGCTTTGGAATGCAGGCAGTGAATAAGACAAAATGTTTTTGCCTTCAGTTTAATGACTTTTTTTTTACATTATGACGGCTTAAGTAAATCTTTGGAGCTCAACTGTATTGCTGCTTTTCATAACCACTGGCATCGATCTGGTGGTTGGTACTTAAAACAATTCCGCAGGTGTTTTGAAAGAGGCAAACATCTAAAACGGGGTTGATAGGTGCTCACGAAAAACCGGACTTGGGCTCCCCAGCTGTCGATGGATGGTAAAGTTTTATTGGAGGTTTCACATAACTCCATTTGCTACATACTGTATTTGGTCCCAATCACACCTTTTGTCCAAATCAAAAGTTCTTAGCACCTGGAGTAAGTTTGTTCCTGCCTCTCCAGTCTCTCCGAGTGTGTTGTGTTCAGCAAGACAAGTGACAGCGCTCCCTTCCACATTTCCTCGGCAGACTGATGCGTTCTGACAGAGCGTATGAATTCATCTCCCACTTTTGCTCTCTCTCTCTCATGCAGACCGCCTTTCAACTCTTGTTTTTCTCAATTCCCGTCGACACAAAAGTCGTTTGAGCTTCCTCCCTTTCCTGCGTGTCCATGACAGGCCTTCTTTTCCTGGGCTTGGGTGCGTCTACACCACTGTGTGTATGTGTTTCCTCGCATATACAGTATGTGCATGTCTATGTTCGTGCCATTACTTCAGCGGAGTAGAAGCTGCTTTCATGTGCGTGCCAAGTGCGGAGAATGGTTCCACCAGTGAAGGCCGCATTGGGTTTCCCCACACTTTTCCCAAAGAGCCAAATACCTTTTTTCCCCTCCTTCCTTTCTTTTTTATTTGATGTTGGATCTTTTGTTATTTGTCCATGAAACTACAACTGAGAACATGTTGTACTTGAGGGACACAATGAGTGATCTCTTCCATATCGGCGTGTGGACGCGGACATAAATGGAGCAGTTTAACATCATATATTATTACCGACTGGCAGCCAGATTTCCCGCCGCGGCCATCTTTTTGAAATAGCAAACGGTGTTCCTGGAAGCTTTTCCCGTAAGCTCCGTGAGGGATAAGCTGCTTGGCCCGAACCCGCCGCCGCCGTCGATATCCCCGAGGCTGCGATGTTCATGTCACTGTGTCGTGCCTGAAGTAAAGTGACAGCCATCTTGAGGCGCATGTTGCAGACTACTGTCTTGTGGTTTGTGTTGGTCTCCAAAGCAGATGGTGGCACAGTTTCCCGCAATTTCCCAATCATCCGCTAAAGCGCTTTAGTTGTGTTTCCTCCCCGGGTCATCGATATCAGATTCTGAATTAGTACATTACTGTCTTTCTCTTGTGGCCAACGTTTTTTTTTCCCACCACTGTCTGAGTTTGGAAAACAACCCCCCCACCACTAAACTCTCCTGCCAACACGCACGCACACACACACACGCACACACATACACACACACACACACACACACGCGCACATGCAGACACCCACTTCAGTAGTTTGTCCAGCATTAAACATCAATATGGCAACCATTTTGTGCTTTAAGTTATGACAAACCTCGACATCTGACATTCTGGAATTTGACTTGATTCACATTACAGAGTTTGCAATTTATGAAGGACATAACTCATATTTATAAGTTGGGGTGACTAAGCTATTTTATGGCGTTGTATTTACAGGAAATATTTGTATGAAAAACACTCCATGCCAAAGTATTAAACAATAGAACACATCAAAACAGTATGTAAGATTTTTTTTTTTATTTCTCAAAAGTAATCCAATTTAGAAACAAATCCATATAAGGGTCAAAATCTGTATGGGACATAATTAGATACTTTTCCCTCCTTTCTTTCCACGGCATACCAGAATAATATGTCCACCTTTTATCACTACAGTTCAAAATGGCAAACATTCATCCAGGCCTGGAAAATCAGACCCAGCATGTCCATTGCTGCTTGGGAATAGTTGCCACTCTGGTCCAAAAAAAAAAAAAAAAAAAGTTTTGCCATCTCATTTCAACATTGTAAGTGCGCTTCACACTTGAGATGGAAAGTACAGCCCGGCTGCCAAAGGCTCGACGATCCAGCAGGACGCTTTGATATCTCCTCACATTTCTTTGATGCTCCCAACACGAGATATGCGGAGATATTTACTAAATCAAAGACTCCTTTCTTTCGACAGCTGCAGTGAATTTAAGATGAATGGAAACAGTTGTCTTGCAATGAAAACACAGTAACGGCACCTTGAGGAGAAAGTCGTGTTTTCATGTCTGGTGAAATGCCATAGCCCTAAAAATGGCTTTTATTTAATGTGGGGGGGATTATGTTGATGGTTTTTAAATGGAAAACACTGCAATGATTTTATCTTTTTCCCTTTGTGTTTAAGCAACATTATGGACAGCAATAGTCTGGGACAAATTCATACAAATCGAGTATTATGAACAATTGACGACAACCGATGGGTTGCGTTTTCATTTCTCGTGTAGCAACTTTGTGTGTGTCAGGAACTGCTGTGAAGTCCCCTAATGTCTTTCAAAATCATATTTTAAACCAATTTATTAATTTACTATATTTCTTTTCATTTTCATAGGTCATGTTTTTCCATTATTTATTGTCACTTTGGCGTATGATACTTGGGGCTATTTATGTATATTTGTTTGTTTTATTAAAATCACATTTTAGTATGTCATGCTCATCAGTGACTAAAATTAACTCAAATGTCACCAATTTTTAGAATACTATTTTAGAATCAATCAAATGTTTATTTTTTTTAATTATTATTATTATTATTTATTATTATTATTTAATGTAATTAGTATTTTACTCTTTACTAGATTAGGTCATGTTTTAAGGTCACCCAAATAAAAATAAAGCTCAGGAAAAAAAAATCCCATTACTCATTTTTCCCTTTTTTTTTATTAGTGGCTTTTCTAAGCTTTTAGTGTTGTATCTATTACTCCTACTAGATTGTATTTTTGACATCTTCATTTGTTTCTCTATCCTTTAAGTACATTCCCTAGTTTTTCGGAAGCTCATCATTTGTTGTTTATACTCATTGTCCTCCTTTTTTAGGGAGAAGCAAAAAGTAACTTGGAGTTCTACCAGTTTTGACGCAACGCTCGGCGTGTATTTTGATTGACGTGAATGGCATTGACTTTGAGCCACCTTAAGAGCGCCCATATCCCTTTACACTCCGTTGGAAGCGGAGGAAGGCTGAAAATGGCCTCTCCCAGGGAAAGCCGACAACTGGCTTTCAGTCCGACCGTTTGTCTTCATCAATCAACCTGTGCTTGTTGACCGAGCAACATGATGTCAATATTCTTGTCACGCATACCCTCAACAGGGAGTGGCGAGCCCCCGTCGCTCCTCTCTAGGAGCGTTTCCTGTCCTATTGCATTGTGGGACACATCAGCGTCCGTTTTTAAATGTTCTATCTCTCCTGCATGCCCCGCCCCCTTTTGTGTTGTTTGCTTTGTCGCAGCTCCTCTTGCGTTTTTTTTTCTTCCCTTTCTTGTGACGGTTCCCACTCGACGCCGCCGAACTGGATGCAGCGAGGCCGTTTGATCAGCGCCTCAGACAAGCGACGCGGCACGCTCAGATCAACGCATTAGTATCTCATTTGAAAGAATGGTGTCACCGTGTTGACAAGCCGGCGATAAGTCGGCGGCTTCTGACGGGGTGGAGAGAAGGAAAAAGAAAAACACGTTTAAAGCAGATAAATGCCTTAGGACTCCATCTGTCTGTCTCATTGTCCCTATTGTAGTTTTATTTGGGATGATGCTGAAAAGCTCCCGTTTAGAACGGCCTTCCGGGATGTTAGTTTATTAGAAGTGCAACGAGTTAATGTTATCTACCGTTCGCTTTTGTATTTACTGTCTACACTGGGAGCCTTTTATCATTGCTTTTTGTTGCAACACAGGAAGCGCACAGGGATGAGCATCTGCCCTCCTCTCGTTTTAAATGAGCACCTGGGTCAAACTGCCTTTTGCACGTTGATGGATTTCTTCTTCTGCTACTGCTGTTTATTTGTCATTTTTACATTGTAACGTAAGACGGGGGGAACTAAAGGAATTTAAATTGGAACAACTTTAATATGAAATCATTGGCATTTAGAGCAAGTGTTTGTTAGCACAACAAGGTTTCTTGGGTCAAACTTAAAACCATTAGCTAAATTGCCCAATCTAAAATGTTATTGATGTTTGACGACTTGAAATTTAGAACTTTTATAGTGAAGAAATCGGCATGTGTGTAATTTGCTCCACTGGTTTCTTTCCTCATCAGGATATTCCAAATTATTTCAAATTTGTCAGTTTCTCCGATTGAATTCAAGCTTCATTGTCTGTTTTCCATTTTGAGGCACAGCACTAGTTTTCTCATTGGTTACATCTCACTTCCTGTTTAAAACAACCATTTGGGATAATACTTCATTGGATCAAATGCAACAATTTAATGATATTGCCTGCTCGTTTCTGTATTTACAGTCTACACTGGGAGTTTTTTTTTTATCATTTCTTTTGATTAGGGCACAGGAAGTGTGTGTTGATGATATTATCTCCACCCCCACCCTCTCCGGCTTTAAAAGAGGGCTTAGCGGCAGCTTAGCGCCCAGGTCAAGCCGCCCTTTGCCCTTCCTGGGACAGCCTTTTGATGTGGTGCCAGCGCTCTGCCTTTTTTTTTTTTTTTTAACGGGACGTCCGAGGGTCACGGGAAGGCCCCTGCGTGACACCTCCCCCTCCCAGATGTTTCTGGCGATGCCCCCTTCTGCCCGCCCCAGTGCCCATTATTATTTTATAGTTTGGTTCTGCATTCCTTTCAGTACGAGGCGGACTCTTTGGGCTTTATTGCTTACACATGTCCTTGGCTCTCTCCCTTGGCGGGGAGAGGAGATGGCCAATGGAAGCCCTGCCATCCAAATTCTCCCCACCTTGAACTAATCGTTGCGGGTGGGTGGGTGGGGGAGGTGTCGAGCGGCTCTGCAGCCTCCCTCCCTCCCTCCTGCGCAAGTCAATTTGTAGAGACATAAACAGATACTAAAGCCAACGCAACAAACGTTGTGATTTATCAGCCCCCTTCACATCAAATTATCACAGCGCCCTCCCGCCGTCAGAACCCATAATGACGACACCCCCTCCTTTCCCGCGAGCCCCTTTCAGAGGTGAACTGTGGTCACACTTCATTTGGGAATGCACAAACATGTGTCCCTCTGTCTGCTTTCTCTCTGAGCGTGACGCTCTTAAACAACCGGTGATCACGCAGGACGAAGCGTTAAGAGATTAAAGAGGACACGCGTTGATAAAAGGGAGAATGTGCGGCTGTGCTTCTCATCTATGCAATGTTGTACGTTACTGTAAACGTGCAGACATATGAAAGGGATTCAAGAAATTGGTTGTTATTCAAACTCCAATCAAAAGTCGGTGTGTCCAAATGTTTTTTTTTCTTACTTGAAACAGCACAAATAAAGTAATAGCAGGTCTCCTGCAGCAGTTTCTTTTTAATATTATTTTTTTAAACGTGCTTACAGTCAAGTAGGGTCAAATAGAACGTTCATAATTATTATACGGTGGGTGGAATATTTTAAAAAATGTTTCATCTATGGACAGCTCTCTGATTTTCATTTTGGTTGAACTATAATTAATACAAATGTACGTATATTGAATATATTAGGTGGAGATAAGTCACACATCTTTTTATCCACCAGCCCAGAATCAAGTCATGTGACTTGAATCGCCCAACTCTGCTAAAAATGGTGCACCGCACAATTACTACTTTGTCTGTTTAATTTGGGAGGACAAGCAGTTTGTGCTACATGCTAGTTTCTTGGCATCGCCAACTACTCAAATCGGTTTTATCTATATCGTGCCAATTCATGACCAAAGTTTTTTATACATTGAGCATGTCAAGAAACAACAGCCACTCGTGCAACTTTCAAAAACTTCATTGTTTTTATTTGATTACTGTCATGTAAACACAAGCTAAGTACTGCCATGTTAGTTCTTCAAAATGTCTCCATTTCAACACCTGCAGCAGGCTGCAGAAGTCGTTGGCTATAAAAACACCCGCGTCGTCTTCAATTGCGTCCAAGGTACGTTTGGAAGAATTTTTTTGGAAACGAACAGATGATTTTTTTTTTCCTGCGGCAAAGTCAGGTTTCAGCGCGACGTGGTGCCTTTGATCCGCGGCGGCTAGAGGCCAGCACATGGATAATATATCGTTCAAAGATAAAAGTAAAAATGTGCAAAAGCCAATGATGTCATGCAGTTGTGGCCGCACGCCCGGGAGTAGAAAGCGAAACTTTCACAACCCCCTCCTTTCCAAAAAAAAAAAAACCTTCACCAGAAAGAAAAGAAGGAGGCTGCACTCTCGAGCCATTCGGGAAATCAATTACACATTGTCCGAGCTGTGATTCGCGCTGTAGGAACTTAATGGCGGCGGCCCTCTGCGTAGGATCATCCTGATGAGTTTGGACACTGTTGTTGCTCCCTGATGTCTGCTCGCCTCTCTCCTCGTCCCCGTAGCCTTTAAAACCTTTTTTGGGTGTAATTTGCAACATTTGTGCACAGCTTACAATCCTGCAGAGAGTCATTCATCATCATTTGCTGGCATATCTGTCCCGGGCGCTTTGCCTTTGATCACCTTGTATTTTATATTTTACATCTGTTCTGTGTTTAACTTTTTTAAAGAAGGAAAGAAGAGTTATACCTGGTGGCACTGAAAGCAAACGTAAATCTGCTGTTTGAAAGCTTGCGATAAGAACATATATGTCCACTTCCTGCCTTATGGGATATGACTCACATCACAAGTCTTTTCATTTCGAGGATGTGCTCTTCTTTCAAGAGCTTATCTTCTCCTAAATCAACACTCCCCCACGAGGAAGTCTTTTTAAACTATTTCCAGGTCTATCATATCCAGTCACGCTGAGTGCATGTACGGTGGAGCCCCGGGAGCAAAAGGCCCTGACCCGCCCTCCCCTTCTCTCCATCCCTCTCCCTTTCCACCAACACACTAATCATCCCTAATCACAAGTGAAATGCATTTTTCTAAGGAAGTAGCTGGAAAATTTCACAATCTGCATTGGTCCCGACCGGGCTGATTAGGGAAACATTATCCTGCTTTCACAGTCACTTCCAATCTGCCTTTAATCTGTCACTTCAATCGCCTAATTATTTAGTCAATGACCCGAGGACGCAATCTTACAAAAGAATGAAATGCATGCCATATCATTTTCCCTTTCATTTGCGCCTGATATTACCGCTTACATCTGCCCCGGAATACAGTATGCAAGTCGTGTGTGTGTGCGTGTGTGTGTGTGGTTGTGGTTGTACACACGTGTAAGTAGATTTGATTCTGCTCTTGTATTGGGTCTCATAATGTCATAGTGTGTGTGTGTGTTTGTGTGTGTTTGGGTGCGTGCGTTCATACACGTGTGTGTCAACAGTAGCTGCTGAGCTGTGAATGCAGGTTGGGAATAAAGCAGTTTAGTCTGAGAAGCCTTCAGGGGGTGAACGAGGCTCAACGGAGGGAGTGGCGTTATTGGAAAGGTCATGATTACAGTAGGAGGTCAGAATAACTCGCTGACACTCTTTATACACAAGCGGCTGTCGGCGTGCCCGGGGGCTGTGGAGAACTATATTGAGTATTGACTTTATGTCACAGCAATAAAGAGGAAGCCTGGCGAGCTTCCAAAGAGAGCGAGCTTAGGACAAAAAAGGTAGAATGAGCTTCGCTGTCAGTGTTAACATGCTAATTTGACTCTGGGGGGGAAACGATGACGTCAAACTGTGAGCCAGCTATTTGTCTTTATCACGCTGTAAATACTGCAATGTATGTTTACGTCCAGTTAGCACCCGGCTATACTGGGCTGAGTGATAGCAGGGGCCCGGGTTTGTTCGAATTAGTTTTGCTGATTCTGGAGCAATGTATTAAAATATTAGCGGACTTGTACTGAGGCTCTTTATAGACAACAGCATCAGACACATGCGGTAGAATTTGTTTAACTAGGCCAGTGTGCCCTATTTCTAATCATCATCTCAGTCAGACCGATAAGAACCCAGACTGGGTCCAAAGCAGCTCTTTCATGTCTGCCCTAGGCCCTTCCTCTAATTGTGGACGCCTTGTTCCTCTTATCAAGCACACATTCTGGAGGGCCCATCACGCTTATTTGTTCCTGACACCCAATCTGCCAATAAAGCCTTGTTTAAAAGCGTGTAAGAAAACATTCCAAAGTCTGTCTGGCAGGCGGCGTGTCTACAACCTGACTTTTTTTTTTTTTTAACCTCCACCCCTAAAGCCGATGCTTAGCGCCCTGAGTGGCAAAACACACCCGTGGTAGAGGTCATGAACTCTGGCTATGGCAGAGCACTGACTTTTGGGAAAAGCAGCGTTGAAGTCAAAATAAACAGAAAAAGGGACATCAAACACAGTCGCTCTTGTGAAATTTTATATTTGGGCTGCCCAGTCATATAAATGATATAATTTATCACCCTTGTTTTTCTGATATTACTGCAATCTAGATGTACGTATGAGAGGGATTTTTGTCAAAACATTTTTTATTATGTAATCAAGTCTAAATTTGTTTTTCCCACTGGAAAAAAACGAGTGAATCATTTGTTCATAAAAAGTTTGACATTAAAGACTTAAAGTCCAATTGAGTCAGCAGTCTGTATTAAAATAAACAAAAAAACTCAATTTAAAGCATGCCAAACATATTAGCCGGTCAGTGGCTAGCCTGGGAAACAGACATTGAGGTCTGCAGCTTCACTCCGGGCTTCTTGTCAAACAACATAAATGGATGCTCAATACCAGTCACACGAATCTCAGTACAAAAAGCTGTTCAATACTCTGAGTCTGATCAAGCCAACAGCAATTGACAAACCAACCAAAACAAAATTGAGGTTACCACTTTTGCAGTCTATTATTGACTGCCGCGTATTGAGAAATTGTAATTTAGTGTCGCCTTTGTTTGTTAAATAATGCACTCCAGCTGTTACTATTGAAGCATTTCGCTGTTGAACGGCTGAGAATATGACTTTAATATCCGATGAGTTATTGAGTCATTCCTCCATTTGTCTGCCTGGTAGAAGCAATGTGATGGGGATTTAATAACAAATGCGGGGAGCAAATCAATCTCTAAAAAAAATACTGCGGAGGGAAAGTATCGATCGGGACACACAGCTTGAAAAAGAACGTTCAAGAACACAAATATGTATTCTCGCCTGTCTCCTGTCCTTTTATTTTCATCGCCAGGGGTGGGGAAAAAAAGAATCTCATCTTCATCGGACTCGATTGTGTCGGGGCATTATCAGTTCACGAGAGCTGGGGATTTGACAGCTCTTCGCTCCATGGTGATTAATTACATCTTGACTGTGGTGGGCCCTCGTCTTGCCCTCTCCCCTCCCCTTCCCTTTTTTCTCCCAGCATGCCGCTACGTGTGTGTTGCGTGCGGTGGCTGGAGGCAACACCTGATAAGTGCTGCCCTTATTACCGGTCTCATTGGGAGAAGGCCCAAGTGGCCAGCGCAACCCAAGCACACCTTGCTGAGGCCATGCGAGACGTGCTCTTTTTCGCAACTCTTTATGGTGTAATAGAAAGCTACATTGTAGGCAGGTCTGAGTTTCTCTGTGTGTGCCATGTTGGGTCAAATCATTCCTTCTCGCTAGTTGTAAGATGGAACAAAGTACAAATACTTCATAATTGTATTTGAGGAGATTTGTCAGGTATCTGTACTAGGGATGGGCGAGTGTTGGGCCAACAGCGGGCCTTATTCAATGGATCGGTACTCGCAGCAGTGGCCGATGTCAGTATCGGCTGTGTTCTTGTGGCCGTTTTACAATCAGAAAATAGAAATAAAAAATGTACATTAATTACATGCAATTCTGATCTAAATTTAACATTATCTGTCATTTTTTTCGGGGGGGGCCGGGGATTTTTGTATTAAAACTCCAAGTGGTGTCGGTACTTGGTATCGGTGACTAATCAAGAGTTGAGTCGGAAAAAAGCATCCCTTTTCGGTACTATTTATTCGTAGTTACATTTCAAAACGTTATTGTAGTAGTTTAATCAAAACGTTTGTCTTATTTTAAACAAACATTTTTAGTGCTAATTAAGTTTCTGTCTTCATCGATCTTTAATCAGTGGACACTATCATCAGAAGGAAAGGACAATCTGACGGACAGCCTTAATCACTTGGGGACATCATATCAGTGTAATCACACAAGAGAAGTGGCAAAATGAGACCCTGATGTAGTTAAGCACTTAGCTGGGCACATATTTGTGCTCCTTATTTGCATTCAGCTATCCAGCCGCTCCTCGGGCGTCTTTTCCGTACAAGGCCCTGGTGTGCGTCTGAGTGGCACTTTCCCCGCGGCTCTCACCTCTCTGCATATGTGACGAGGAGGTACGGTGGGGGGCTTCATTATAGTTGCTGTCAGCGCTGCGGTCCTACCCCCCCGAAGGCAACATGGCGGGGATGAGAGACGGGAAGACACATGGTAAGGCCACGGTGTGCGCACGCCTGTCACACACCTGTCCCCACTGGTGGGCACGCAGGCCATGATGATGTCTTCCAGATGGATGTGTGTGTGTGTGTGTCACTGTGTGTGATTCACCCTGAGGAAGTCAGTTAAAAAGCAAAGACAGAGACTGGTGGATGACTTTGCTTCCATCCACCGATGTAAACATATCTTGAAATCTAAACTGTGCTACCTTGAAGATCGACCCACAGTTTGTCCGATATTCAGAATTCATCTGCCAACACGCGCGGTCCAACTACCGTCGCGTGCATCAGGTGACGTGTCTATTTCATTCCCCAAGTGCTATCAGTCAGCCCGTCCATCACTGCCACATAAACGGCTTTTAATGCCATCCACACTTGAGGCGTACTCCCACCCCCCTCCCCGTCTTTTGGGTTTACCTTGTCATCCTTCATTTGGCAAGAGGGATTCCCAAAATGAATGACATATGAAGAAGAGGAGAAAAGACAACAGTGAGACGGGGATTTAAGGGAGAGAAGACACTTTGGAGCTGTTTGCTCGGCGATGGACGGACAACAATGAGCGAGCGCAGGCAGCCATTGCAAAGAGATGACAAGAGATGAAGATGAATGAGGGGCCACTGGAGAAGATAAGAAGAGTGTTCCTTCAATTCCCCCACCCCCCTCCCCTGTGCTGTCCTTCATCCACTCTCCAGCTATGATGAGGTGACAAGACAAACTGGAAGTGAACATTTCCTAAATCCATTGAGTAACTTTTGTTTTTTATGGTGACACAAAGGTGGCCCCCTTTTCCACCAAGGGGGATGTTTGCCTTTTGTAATTTCACCCACGACACTTGTGATTACAAGCAAGACAACTTTTCTATTTTTTTTTTTAATTTTCCCCCTTTTTTTTGCTCCAGATCCCGCCGGCTGACAATCTGCCCGGGCAGCCAGGCCTTTTAATCAATCACAGAGATAATCAAATGTCACTGGATATCTGCTCCATGTAATTACTTTTGCAATTAAAAATCAATCTCCAGTCACCTCGTCTAATTAGAGGGATGGGCAGATCTTCATCTGGATTGATTTGATAATGCATATTGACTCCCCCCCAAAAATGCCGTAACATGGCCGCGTTTGCTCGTTCTCTTCGCGCGTGGACTAACACTCGACAAAATGCCAGGGATTAGGGAACGCTTGTGCCTGAGGCGTGTTGTGATTCCTGATCTATCAAGAGGAGGTCTCCTGTTGAGGAAAGGTTCAACCTTGTTTGTCTGTCACGACAACACAGGAAGGATGATGAGCATAGGTTTTGTAGAATGACATCAACATAATTCTGTTATCTGAACAGGAAGATGTTTTCAGAAGTATTTTGTGTCCAAGTTAATGAACTGGCCGCCAGCCAATCACAGCGCACGATGGAAAACCATTCACACTCACACCTACAGACAATTTGGATTGGTCAATTCATCTTGCATGCTTTTGGAATGTGGAAGAAAACCAACACAGGTACGGGGAGAACATGCAAACTCCGTACGGATTATTTTGTACTATATTCCTGAACCAGTCCATTGATCAAATTATATAACACGGTATATTGAGGAGCATAAATACTTCCTTTTGTCGTGTAGCGTCCTATTCAGGAGTCGTCATCCTACTACATGCCACTTATAGAAGTCATACAAACATGTTCCGTGCGTTAGTCGTCATAAAGCAGAGATTCTTTTTTGTCACCGGGGGCCCGCGTCTATAAATCATGCGTGCTTAAGGTATCATTTAGCCTGCGCTCCTCAAGCGACTCGCTGTCATTTGAGTGGAAGGTTCACTTTGCAGCCAACAACGTCTTTGCCTTTAATTTACAGCTTTTGCCTGGAGGATACTCCTTTAGCTTTATGAAGTGGTATTAAGGGGCCTATTTAGTTGTCATTGCAGAGCACCGCTCAGTGTGGCGCATCCAGAGCGAGCCAGGCTGACGAGGGAGAGCAAAGGCAGCCATTTCAAATGGGAATGGCTGCGCTTTTAACTCGGAAAGCTGTGTGGAGTGGCAGCTGAGCAGCAGCGCCTTTGAAGGGAAGGAAGAGAGGGGAGTTTAAGGGGAGGGGGGGATATAACAGACGTGGGTCAGCCCCGCATATTATTCCCCCTCAGGACGTACACGGTCTATATTGGCTCAAGCAGCACGAGGCCCCTTGGGGTCAGCAGAGCCTTTCTTGGCCCGGCACTAAGAGGGGGCGGGGCGCTTTACAAACGGGCCGAGCTGCGGTGAACACTTATTAAATTTCCATCAAGTTCATAGCAAATTTGCAGGATTGACGATGTGACGCCACCAGGGGAGCCGATGCCACCGGCTGCTGAATCCCTGTGCCACTGAGGCCCTATGTGGTTTAGCCCCCCTTTTCATTTTTCCCCCCCTTGACGCCTTCCTCCCTCATGCTTTTCTATCAGGAGTTTTATTCTTTTTGTATGAATTTATGGATCCAGACAGCTTTTGCCACTCAACAATGTAGATGAGACAAATAAGAATTCATTGTGAAAAGAGTGAAGTCAGCATGACCTTAAAGTGCGCACGGGCGCCGCCTGTTAGATCGAGATGAAGATGGGGTGTACAAGATTGTCCCATTAGCTCATCTAGCGCATCACCCCGTTCACCTTCTCCACCTTTCCCCACCACAAGCACCACTTCCACGACCACGCCGGCCAAACCGACCGATCCCGTTGCCTGATAATGTCTGGGCCATTGATGGGTCTGATGACATCTGCGCCATCCGTCTGCGCTAGCAGACAAATGCAAGCCCAGCAAGGTTACGTCTGTCCTCTTTACGGGGGTCTTATCAATCAATTACATTTTGGCTTTGTCAGATTAATTGTATAGAATTGTTTGCTGCAGATAGGAAGCGGGTAGTTTACGGACTCAGGTGGGGGGGTGATTTTGTGCTAGGTTATGTTCAGCCTGGTTCACTTTTATGTAACCTTGATCTAGCCTTTCATGGCTTTGAATGTGTTTTTGACAAATTGAAAGAGTTTGCCAGGTTGTTAACAGTTAGATGACATTTTGGATTCTTTAATGGGGGTAGCGGGGAAGATGTTCTTGGAGACTTCAATCAAGACTATTTTGTCACCCCAAAAAAAATCCTAAAACTTCAACTGAATTTGTATATAATTTGCTTCAATTAAATGTAGGGGTATGATTCTAAATGATTCTAAATACCACGCGCCACCTCCTTACCTTTCGAAAAGCCGGATTGATTCTGTAACCTTCAGCTCACCATGCCTAATAGCTGATAATGATGTGTGATGGGTGTGTAGAACGTCGGCATACCAGACTGCCAAACGTCGCCAGAGCCAGGGTCAGGCTGTGTTCATCTTCGTAATGAGATGTCACCCGGAGAAGATGAAGCGACCGAGTGGTCATTTTTAAACTAATTCCCCCTCCGGCTTTGTCCAGACAGGCCCGCCAAGTGACCACATCACTCCAAAGATTCATTTGTCAGGAGGGGTATTTGGCCTGGTCCGCTTAATCCCACCAGGGTAATAGTGGGCCTGGGGTCCTAATTAATCCACTGTGGGGATCCTCAAACTATGCTGCATGCAACCCTGAGGGTGTCCGAGAAACCTCTGGTCGATTGATCCAGTGTTACTGGGCTGGTGCCATAAATTGATAGGTATATATCACACACCTGGTTCTGATTCTGGTTCTTTAAAATTACATGTTTATTTCGAGCGTGTTGTTGGAATGGTATATGCGTGATTGAACATTGAGTCTTCCAAAATCCGGGAAGTACTGATGCCTCGCCAGTGATCCGGCCTCCCATCCAGTGTTTACCTCCGCTGGCGAGGAGATGAGCCGAGGTTAAATCAGCGCTTGTCTTTTCCCTCTGAACATCTAAATCTTCAATAGAGAGAAGTGAGACGTACTCCTCCTTTCATCCGACCACCTCCTCCCCCTCGGGCGATCTTCTCTTAAGTTCTCCGCTGCATTTTCAGTGGGTCAGGCTGATCCCTCTCCATCATTGAAACTCATTCGGGGGGCATTAAAGTGTAAACTAGATGAAAAAACAAAGGGCTTAGGCAAATCAGATGGCTCAAACAACAACAACAAACCCACACTCTGTAATCTTCTTAGGGAAATTAATGAGGGGGGAGCCCCCTCGGCCAAGGTGGATAATGATCCCGGACCGCGGGGATGAGAGGCTGCAGTGGATCAGGCAGAAGGTGAGAACGGGAAAGGGGGATTAGAGATGGACTCCCACCAGAATCAAACAGGACTCTGCCAAAGGGATCCCTCCCCTCCGATTGCCCAAACTTCAAAAAGTCCCGCCTAAGCTGGAAGTAGGTGTCTGTAATCCCCTCTGTGGCCACAGATCTATGCGGCCGACCCGGGCCCGAGCTTTCATGCTGCAGCTTGTTCGCCGTGCTCTTCCTTCCATGTCCTGGGAACGTAAACTTTTGCACCACGGCAGCTCGCCGTTTACAGATTGGCGGGGATGGGCTTGCCTGCTCATTACCTCTTCATTAGCGCAGCGCATCATCGGCTGCTGAGAAGATCAGACCCGTGTATCGCGGACCCCTTTGCTCGTAGAGACCAGAACCCATTCAATTAGCACTTATACGACAAAAAAAATGTTTTTTTTTAGATTTTCCAGTATCTATTAACTAAGCATATGTGATTTTTTTTTTTTTCTACAATCATGAAAAAATATTTTTAATGTGCTGGGAAAGTCTGACTGGAATAGACTGCTCAGGATGTTTGAGAGTTTTCACTGTTCAGGGATCCACTTGAAAGTAGACAAAATGACATTAGAAGTTTTTCCGTCCTTTAAAATCTTAAATGTAGCTCACATGGTAATTCTTCCGTTAGTCTTGTCAGTTCAAATTGTAGCTTGAACGCTTCTTCCATGCACTGCCCTTGAATAATTCTTGCTTTATTTGTTGTATAAATTCCCAACCAGGGTGTCTATTGAATTATTTCAAAATTTTGAAAACCTTTAATTAATTAAAGTTCCACAGTGGTTAATGGACTTCATCAAACTTTTCCTTTGAAGAAAACATTTTGAGAGTAGATCTCCTCAGAAATCCTTCTTTTATTGCCTTATACCTCTCCATTCCTGCTGCACGGTTATCCAACCAAATGACGAATGGAAAGGGATAGCGGAGGAGCCAATATTAAAAAAATATATATACATATCCCTGCGTCTTAGATTCTTGGAATTAGTGTCACAACTGTCACTAACATACTGACAGCATCTTTTGAGCTACCTTTTAAAATGTGATGCCAGATGCCACTCGTAGCTGGATTTATTTTCCGCTCGCTTTACTTTCGTACTATTCGAAGAGTGCGGTATTATTTAAACTGAGGTGTGGAATCAAAAAAAAAGTAGGCTTTGTGGTGCTTAATGGGGCCCGGGGCTCGCTTTCTAAGCCCACCCTCCGCCCTCCTCCGATTCTGTTCCCTCTCTTTGAATCCACCAGCCAGAGCTCGTAGCCAAGTCTCATCAACTGCTCTGCCATCCTCTGGCGCCTTAGTGGCAATACACATGTATGCCAGCTGCATTTCAATGCTGGGTTTCATTCACGTCATAGCAAGGAATTCTCATAGAGAATATCATTTTTAATTGTACTCTTTTTTTCAAATTTCGTGTCAGAAATACGTATGTACATAGCTACATAGTACATAGCTCGTCTTGGAGATCAAAATGATGCCTGTTGATTTTTGATGGATTCACATGACTATGCAAATGGTTACATAGCTTGACACAGCCAAGAAACGTGTCAGACCTCCAAAGTCGTGATTGGCCAATCATGATGCTGTTTTGTCACCTACATTAAAATTCCGCACCTCCTTGCCCCGGCCCGCATTTCCAAGGCTGCGCACACATGCAGCTTTGCCGGTCCCACGCAGTTTTCAGCCAGGTGTCGAAGCTCGACCTCTCTGCTGGACGGCCGAGTGACTTTCATTAGAGCACCCACTGGGGGCTTCCTGCTGACTTTGCTCATAGACTAAACACCATGGCTGCATTTGAGAAGATAGGGGTGCCCTTTACATAATCCAATAAGAGTCAGCAAGCAGC
Source organism: Syngnathus acus (assembly GCF_901709675.1). Taxonomy (NCBI): domain Eukaryota; kingdom Metazoa; phylum Chordata; class Actinopteri; order Syngnathiformes; family Syngnathidae; genus Syngnathus; species Syngnathus acus. The sequence goes on along the minus strand of NC_051089.1, from coordinate 4,971,678 downwards.
GATTTCAACAGTATCATTTGGATTTGCCTGCAAAAATAATTCTATTTTTTTAATGTAATCTACTAGCGCTAACATTAATAGCCTAACATTAGCACTTGGGTGTAAAAGCTAGCAACAACATGCTATTATTTTACAAGATGCACTGAAATTATGGTTGACTTTATGGCTGGATCCAGCAATAATAATTAAATAGATGCATCCACTCACAACACACCCCATATTAAATTCCCCCAGCATGCCTGCTCTGCCTCCCGCCCTGCTGGTGTTGTCATGAATACCTGCCCTTGTTTTTTGATATTTACATCTACTCGCCAGAGGATATTTATCTGCGGGAGCATATTAGTGTTTTTTTTTTTTTTTTTATCTTCTTTTCTTTTTTACCCCATCAAAATGCTAACAGTTGCAAGGACACAGCACCAGGAGTGTGCTAATTAATGCCTCCAGCATGGTCCCTGAAACAATTAATGTGTGTCATTATATTGTAATTGCGTGATAATTCTACATCTAAAGCACAAGCGCAAACACCAAGCACCATTTTTTTCTTATTTAGCCCTGAAGGCAGCATTCTATGCTGCTCCTGGGAGCAGATTATAGCTTGTGATTGTTCACCTGTACAGGATTAATTGTAAACTGTACTTGTAATTGTTGCCAATCCTTTGTTCTTATACTATTTTGGTAAACACATCCATAAGTAAAGGAGTACAAGGAAGATTTTTTTTAAACTAATGTTAAAGACACATGGGTGGAAGATATTGCACCATAGAAATTATACAATTGGAAATGTCCAAAGTAAAAAATGAAGTAAGCACGAGTCTTCTGATTGCTCCACTCAGCAGTTATACAGACACCTTGCACAATAATAAGCAGAAAACTACTCTTAAAATTCCTGGATGAAAAAATAAAAATAAATAGATATTGACATTTGACACAAACTTTTGGGTTGCTGGACATAAAATAAAATAAAATAAAAAATACGAAACAACTTTAAAGAATTGGGCAAAGCAAAGTTGGATGAAATAGTCCAAAATAGCATATCAATCCATCTTTGACTCAAATTGTTGTTTGAATCGCTGTGCCTCGAGTTTATCGGCGCCCCCTGCGTAAACACCTCATGAAGACATATGGAATTCTGCCTCAGGAGCACCTTGCTTGTCATCCACCGCAAGCATGCTCACCCTCATCCATACTTTTAATTCACTCGCACTGTCCTCGGGGGTCCTTTCACTTACGCCTTCCGGTGACAAGAAATTTGCAAAAGGGCCAATCCCTCACCAAGAAGGCTGACAGGGTGCCGTCTCTTTTAGTGTCACTCTTCAGAGACCCCTTGATTAACCCCATACTCCAAAGGCTTTTTAAGGTCTCTGGCTATTGTGGTGAGATCTTGTTGCAAACTTTGCAAGAGACCAAAGAAACTAAAAATAATTGATTTCAGGTGACGAACAGGTTACACCTTGGACTGGTGGTCAGTCAAATCACAAGGTACAGAGACAAACAATCATTCTCACTCATATGCACTTTAACGGACAATTCCCAGATGTCGATGAATCTAAAGCCCACTATCCCACTGAGAGACGTAGATTTGTGAGTTTTTACGAAGGTATCGAAAACCATAAAACTGCTTGCTAGTGTTAGCGGACGTCCAGAAACCGCATGGGTGGAATCTCCCTCTACCATCATTCTTTAGCGAGACTTTATCAAACCCATAAAGCAGAGGCTCCAAAGTTCTTTGGCTAATGATTTAATGGAAGATTGATTTTGATGAAAACTTTAGAAGAGTTCTTCTTCACTACAAACCACTACTACTTCTTCAGAATTAATCCGAACCTTATTTCACCCTCTTGTCTTAATCTTGGTCTCGCAAGGGTGTAGTAGAGTCATTGATAGCCACGAATAACTGCTATCAATCTTTCGCTTCATTTTTTTTTTTTTGGCCTTTGTGGGGTTTGCTTACAAATAAGACACTCTGGAGACCAGTGGAATTTCCTCCCAATAAAGTGGGTGATGTATTGGATTTTTTACGGTCGCAACAGCTCCACCAACTGTCTTTTCATTGTCTCTCGTCCTGAGAACAATTTTCTGTGTGCGTTTGGAATAGTCCCTCACTCACTCCTCTCTTTGCGCCTTTCAGGGTATCATTTGCAATTTAATGCTTACCTGGGGTGAGCCTTGACAATAGCTTTCCACCATGAAATGGCCCGGGCCCTGCCTGCATGCCTAATGAGGTTGATGTTGAGCTATTTAGGACATTGTCCCTTTACAATATCTACTTAATGCAACTCCACGGGTGTGGATTGTCGGAGCGGTTAAAGATTCTATTAAGTCTATACACCCAAAAAAAAAAAAGCTATTCCATTCTGCACTGTGCACTTTGTGATGGGAAGTTGCAAGCCAGCTGACACGTCTTTGTGTTAGCCTGTTTGTTCCAAACCTGCAGTCGGCCAGTCTTGTTTGTTTTGTAACATATGAAATCTGGCTTGTGCTGGGTGACTCCCATTAATCATCGGAGCAGTAAAAAAAAACTTCGCGTCGGGCCCACTGTTATTCTGAGCAGGCAACCTTTTCAAATGACGAGGCGAGGAAAGAGTCAAGGGGTGTCTTTTCTTTCTGGTACTTGATATGAAAACTGTGTTGTTGTGCTTTGTAGCAGCCTGTGGGAGTTTTTAAACAAGCCCATATGGTGGTAGCCACCAGCTTTTGAGAAGACGGGTGGGGTAAGAGAGGGGGGGGACATTGGCCGGGGCCAGGATTTCACACAGTCAGTATTGAGTGGGATTGAGGAGGCGAGCTCTTAAGCTGTCTTTTCAGGCACAGCAAAAGCCTCCATCTGGCCTCTCCTAAAACTCGGGGCTGAGTTTACTCAGCTCCCCGCCGGCTGATTGGGCCTCCTGAAGCAGAAGTAACAGCATCAATAGTGTAAACCCTTGCCACTTGAGAGTATTACATTTCTTTTCATGCTTGACTTAATCAAAAGTGGGGAAGTGAAATTAACACCTTTTTGATGTCCTTTTCTCCCCGCTCGCCGAGAGGGCCGATCTTAACCCGTTTGATCTCCGCAAGCGCCCCAGCTAAATGGCCAAATATGCCAAGCAGACGGTGTGTGGTTGCCAGTTTACGCAGGGTCACCCTGTCAGAGCACTCCATGTGGTGGGGCGAGCAACCTCACAGAAGGTTCGTCCAAGACCCTTCGCCAGCGTCCGGCCAAGCTGCTGCCTGTCTTGGAAGCGCGTTACGTCCCCCCCTCCCAACTTCCCGCTGACAAGACTGAGCCAGAAAATCAATCATGCTGATAATAACCCATAGTGAGCCTGGTGCTGATTGAGAGGCTTCAAGTGACACAAAAAAATGAAACATTATTTTATGGCCTTCTTAATCTCTTGTGTACAAAGCAGAACAGTTTATCTCAAATTGAGCCACCTCAGCATTTCTGAGGGGAGATGACCTGGGAATGTTTGAAGATTCCCCTCGATGGGACTCTGGAGTTAGCTGGCCAACCACGGTTGCTCCCGAAGCCAAGCTTGTGTGATGTCTGTGAGTCTTTAGCTCCTTTTAAAGCTCGGGGATCTCAAGCCAAGGATACGACTGATAGGGGGGAGCCTTGAGTATTTCAGCAGGAAGTTTTTCCACCTCGCAGGCGAAGACATAAGCTTGGCCCTCCTTGCTCTGCCCTTCCTCTCTCTGCGGGCACCAACGCTGACCACCACAGGGAGACTCACCTCACAAGTTCCTGTTTATTTCCCAGTCTTCCATCTTGTGGAGCAACCTCCCCTTCTCTTTTGTTGTCCACGTTCTCACTCTCTGGCTGGACACTAAAAAAAAAAGCAGATAATTAAATGCCTTGTACCCTGCGGACAACAAATCCCTCCCCCCTCTTTGAGCTGAATATAAATGACTGTCAAAAATGTTGTGAAAAGAAGGGGGGCCGCCCACGCAACCCCCACCCAGGCAGCCAAAAATCCCGCTGAGGAACTTGTCTAGGGATCGCCATGTTCCGACAGCTCCAACGCGACAAGATACATAGTTTCCTTTCAGCGACAAGCTTCTTATTGGTTACTATAGTTTCACTAATGCGCAATTGAAGGCGATGCCTAATCTGGACAGAATGGGTTAAAAGGTGCCGATGTCCATAGCTGCAAAACCACATGTTGAGAGTCAAGGGACCACTGGCCCACAAAGCCGGGGTACCCCCCCTCCCAAGCTTTGATGTGGCCCCTATCATGGGGCGGGAGATTGAAGAGGGATGGGAGAAGAATACCCAGAGGCCCCTCGCAGCACACAAACACAACAGACAATGGTGTAAGGGGGCCCCTTCGTGCAAAAGATGGGTGCGGGGACATCTTGCAGAGAACTTGGACCGCCACTTCTTCTATTAGCACATCATCATAATCATCATCTTGCATCTAAAGTGTAGCAGAGAGGCTCTCATGTTGGTCTATGGAGGCGTCGAGTGTGTGTGTTGGTAGTGGTATAGGGGTGGTGGTGGGCACCGTTGGTTTCAAAAGACCGCCACTCAAAGAACCCCGAGGAGTAATTGAAAAGCTAATATTGTTCAGCATATCCCAGGGATTACATGGCATTGTTGTAACAAGTATGCAATAGTGCAGTGTTTATTTTTGGTCAGGCTTTGTTGCAGCCACTAATCGGTGCCGTGTGTGTGTCTTAGTGACAAAATATGGCAGGCTCATTCGCAATGGGATGTAACAGTAATGGTTTTGTGCGACGGTATCCTGAGGAAATTATGTGAAAATGAAACCCAATGATGAGCTCGATAGGTGTCATTTTACAAGCGTGATGAAAACTTAGTGACTGTTGGTGGGAAAAAAACACATTTGTGAAGAAACAGTTGCTATAGTGTTAATATTGGCTGTTATAGTGTTGAACTACTTATCTATCTTACAAAAACTGAGCAAAGATGTTTTCATTTTCTAATTAAATGTTCATAAATCACAGATTGTACTTTTTAAATCAGCAAAATTGAGTTCAGTTGGAGTCTGTATTTTTCTGTTGGTAAGAAACTGAAAGACACATAGCCAGCTGGTTTGTGCTTCGTTCAACATTAATTACATATTTATTAATCTTTTTTAGGTTAATATCATCGTTATGATTAGCTTTCATAGTGATGACACTAGAGGAAATGGTCGTATGTTCACAAGCTGCACATTCATATTTATTACGCCTTTATTACGCTTCCATTTATATTAGCCTTGAGAGTGTCAGCATGTTACTCTATCAGCCGGTCGCCACATCTCCCCTCATTGTGCGGTTTATGGCAGATTTTAAATCAATTAACTATGTAATGTGTAACAACTGCTGAGCCTGGTTCTGGCCTAAACAATGGCAATGGGATAACTGCCCTTTAGTGAAGCATCAATGGGCTTACAATGTGCTGAATTAGCTGGCATATTAATGACCAGCCGCAGTAGCCCTCCATTCGGCTTCAAGCCCCGCCCCCCTCCAAATCTGCTTATGCAAATGGGCCATGAATCCAGTTCAAAGGGGCTCTTTTAAATCGAGGCCGGTACCCAAACCTCATTGTATGGTTGAGTGGGGAGGGGTGGTGGGGTGAGTAGTGACATGAGAAAAGTTAGGGACACTTGTGTTTTCCTCTCACAGAACATGATCCAGTTAGCATGCACCGCTACTGGTTGCACGCATGCGGCGAGCAGGCTAATCCAGCCAATAGGGGACTTGTGTGTTTAAAATGTGCCGTTCAGCAGGGGAACCCACCACCAAAAAAAAAAAGGCCCGTCCAAGTTTGAAAAAGGAGAAAGGCAGTGAGGTTGAAAGTTTGACGGGATAGAATAATCCCCCCCGCTCTATCCATCCAACCTCCTTCATTTTGTTAAAGGGGCCGCCGGGCTTTTTGTGTCAGCCGGGACAAATTTGAAAGGCAATGTCATAATGGTTGAATTGGACTGATATCTTTTGAGCACAATAGACGTGGCTTCTCTCCATGAACAACTTAAAGCCCCATTGTCCCTATTATTGCTGGAGATGTTTGGATACATGCAGGCACTCTGAATGAGGATAAATTGTTGTAGTTACACCGTGGTTTGAAAATATCGAGCATGATTACGCATGTTGGGCTCGCACGAAGGGTGACGGAGAACAAAGAGGCTGTTTCCGATGGTAAAATGTGATAATAGACTACTAGTGTGACAGATGTATTCATATTTCTGCATTCCAAATGACAAATGGTAATGAAAATAAACCCAACTTTTGTTAGCCATGTTGCTACAAGATGTAGCCTTAGAATCCATTGTACCTCGTTTTTGGTCATTTCGGAAAGAATATTTGGTATTGTCCTATCTCTATCTCTCTCTATATATTTTTTTAATTTACTGAATATTTTACAGTTTTCAGAGTGAAATATTGGTGACATATTTTGTTTTGAGATCATATTAGTTGGGAGGGCTAAAATATCAATACACCACTGTAATGGGGAAGGGACAAAATTCTGATATTGTGGTATGGTATAATTTCTTCAGAACATATCTGATATTATATGAGTAGTAGTGATGGGCCAAAATAGTGTTTTTACAAAATATTGTATTGTCTATCGTTTTATGAGTTGAGGTGGGGGAAAAATATTGACATCATTTACCTGTAAAGTTTTATGATCCAATTATTGGTCCAATGAGAAAAAATCACCCCAAAACTACAGTAAGTCAATGCATCCACTTTCATTATTTCAAAACATATTTCTTGTATCACTACATTTGGTTGAGACTGTATAAAACACTAAAAGCAAAATGAGTCCCCTTCTAACTTCTGACCCGCACCTCCTCCTCATCATCCATTTTGGCACCAAGGGTGGTGGTGCTGGGCGCCAGTCTCCCAGTGAATTTTCCCTCCCTTTTTTCAAGGCACTCATAATGGCGGTGTGAAGTCCCTCGTAGGGGGAGGCTTCCACTAGGTGACAGATTCTTCCTGTCCATGAAATTCCCCCCGCGATAATTTGTCTTTGTGCTGATGGGCCCGTAACTCCATGCGACATGGGTTATGGCAGCGAGGGCGGGGACCATCCTCATCACCTGCCATCTCCGTGGCCCTCTTGACACTCCCTCACCCCTCCAAAGGCACACACACATACTCCATTCTCCTGTCCTCCCACCCACCCCTCCCTCCTTTCATCTCTTCAGCAGGAGCTGTCTCCTCACTGGCAGAGCGACCAAATAATGGAGCTTGTCACCGGCCTTGTTCTTTGTGGTTTTCAGGGCCCAGGAAAAATGCAAACACTCCATTGTAGTCATTAGTTTTCTCATCCTTTCTGGGTTGCCGCTGGTGGGTGGGAGGGCTTTGACCCGGTTCAAAAAGGGACTCGGCGAGGAATTCTTTTCGGGAGAAAGTGAATTCTTGATGTCACATGCTCGTGTGTGTGCCTATCCCGAAGCTTTTTTTTTTAAACAAGAACCCACAGGGGTTCACATAAGGCATTCGGGTGCATGCTGGCCCCCTCTGGGCCCCCTCCTCAACTCATCAGTCATTTGTCTCAGTTAAACCAGACCGGTACAAATGTGAGCCACTTGAATGATTTGTGTAATGAGCTCACTGAGTGTCTGGTGGAAATTGATTGTTGTGACATTCACAATGGAGTGCTGCAGTGAACAACCACAGCAGTAGGGTGGGTCAGGTGGTGGGGGGTGAAGCACGTTGAAGAGGTAGGAGCAGGTGATCAATACTGTTTGTTAGGCTTTACACGATCAGGATTTGGCAGTCACTGATCAAGTTAAAAAATAAATAAATAAATAGATAAATAAAAATAAATAAAATAATATAAAATAATAAAATTAAATACAATATAAATAAATAAATAAATAAATAACCAGCTACCACTGAAATTATATGAATGGTTGTTTGTCCATATGTGTCCTGCCATTGGCTGTTGACCAGTCCAGGATGTATACCTCATTTTGCCCAATGTCAGCTGGAATTTTCTCACTCACCAATGGCCCCAATGAGGTTAAAAAGTATAGAAAATAGAGAGATGAATGGCGTTTTTGTACTGGATCTCATTCCATTGATGTGCACCAACTGTTGTTGCCTGTCAGTATCCATGATGCATATTTAGCAGCTTATCCAATTCCAACATCCCATTTAGTGTATCCGCAGAACCAGACACATGACTGACTAGCGACTGTTGTTGCGATATTGTGCGGAAGCTTGTAGATACAAACAATTTGGGCCTGACTGGGAAGCTAAAACCCAACGCATGCGCTTTTTTTTGTTGCCTTTTGTAGTCGCTTGAAATTCAGCTGTTATCTGGAATGTACCAGCTGTCCACTGTACACAAAAACTGCTGCCATTCCCAAACCCGATCCTGGCATTCGAGTGAAGAAAGGGAGGGGGGTGGGATCGCCAGCCCTGTTAACCCCCCACCCGCCCCTGAGGATTTAGAATTGGGATCCCCTGGGCGGAATCTGATGGACAGCAATGGAGGGGAGTAAAGCAACAGGCTGGCACACACATTGGGCCGCCATTGTGTTCTACCCAGGTGTACGAATCAGCATGCACGTGTGTTTGGATGAATTCACCGGCATGTAAATGCACGTCGGTGTAAAGATGCCTTTCTAAGTATAATCATGAAAGAGTAGTATGCAAACACATGTTCACACATCTTAGCTGGCTCGACAATCGGTCTCGTTGACCAAAGCCGGAGCTTCAAACGGTCCGATAACCCAAAGAGCATGATAGATGATGGCAGTAACTTTGAAGTAATGCTTATCTAAATACTCAGCAGGGAAGGGTGACATACAGAAGGCCAGTGTGCAAAACCCGGGGTGTGTCTACATGAAATATAGTCAGGACTGGAATGTGTAAAAGTACAAATACAACAATTTTACTACCTTTACTTTTATGAATGGAATCAAATCAAACTCTGAACGTATATTTGTTTGCCCAGTTTTTTTAGTTAGCTGGCTACTTTCTCGTTACTGGTTGATAGCTCACAGCTAGCTCGTGCTTTCATAGTACTGCGATACTTTAGAACACAAACAGTTAAAATTTCTACTCCTTTATCCAAATTCTCTTGAAATGTAACCCATGCGGCACCCACTACCAAAGTCATTTATTTACAAATTCATGCATGTTTTACACACATCTTAGCTTGCTCAAAATGTCCGCCATACACTTTGCCTCGGCTTCACCAGTCTTCATAGTTGTTCACGTGTAGGAACATGGCCGTCAAATTCACCAGTACACCTCCGCGGCTTGTTTACGTGGAGTCGCTTTCACTCATTTTCCTGGAAGCGCTGGTGCCGCATAATATTGAGTTCACACTTCATTTGATGTTGTTATCTGGCATTAGCCACAGTCTTCCTCCCTTTCGTCTTTGCCGGAGCTCCCCTCAGGTTAGAGGGCCCCTTCTCATCTCACCCCCTTTTTCTTCCCTTCACTAAACGACTTAACCAAACTAATGAATTAGCCAATTAATCAGAGCAGGACCCTCTCCTCTGCCCTTAAGTGCTCGTTTATAGAGGCGGACCGCCCCTTTGACCTCTATCCCCCGGAGGGCTCCTGCAGCTGGCTTCGCCGAGTTAACATTAAATATCATTTCAAGGCCGTGTTAATTCCTCGCATAGCCGTCCATAAGTAATTAGTCACGCTTACTGTATGCATTCCAGGTTGTCAATACGTGTGTGTGCGTGTGTGCGTTTGCACTTGGTACCTGTAGGTTGGTGTGTTTGTGTTTTTAATCCGTTTAAAGCAAGTCCAATTCAGCCACTTCCTCGCCACATGAAGCTTATCTGTACCTGCTGGGGACAAAAATCATTTGCAGTCGAGTAAAATGACTGGAAAATAATGGAGAAATATCAAGCACATCTTTATTTTATTTTTCTCATTTATTCCACCTAGCTTTATCGCGTTGAACACATCTCAACATTTTTTTTTAACTTAGATTTTATTTTTACCCATTCCCTGACTTTTCATTTCCTGACAGATTGAGGCACGCTATTTAACAGTTTTATTCATCGGAGCCTGCAGGCAGGGTCCAACGTTACAGTCAATAAAAAATGGCCGAGCTTTGCTCCTAAGCACCCCCCCCCCCCCTTTCATTTGTGTGCACAGTACCAGCCGCGAATTTAATGGAGGGAAAATGTTGTGATTACTTAATGGTTTCCCGGGCAATGGTGGACGGGAGAATTAAATTCCGCATCTGCTTTTCCGAGGCGTTAATCTCCTACGCTCACATTCTGCCTGTTATAATGTGCACATGGGAGATAATGTTAAAACTGACTGAAAAGCAGCTTGGTCACTGGTCTTGTGATGACAAAATGAATTTTTTGTTTTTAGTCTGGACTGAAGTAATGGGTCCTTGTAGCAATCTATGAAGTGCCAATACAGTGGGACCTCCACGATCAAATGCTGTTGAATTTGGATTTTAAATGAAATTAAATATAATGAAAAAATGACTTATTTTTATTGATGATAACCATAGAACAGAAAATACAACCTACTATGACAGGAGCATCTGTGGTTGCTAGTTCTATTTCTTCCTCTATGGATATCATCACAATGTCTGTCTCACTGCGATGGAGTCTGGAATAAATTTCGAATTAATATATTTTTATGTGAAGATGCTATATATGTAAATAGCATGTAGCTAAATTACTCGCGTGCAAATGACTACAGAAGTAACAAACTATTTACAGCGGACTTATAGCACTTTTAATTCATCTTGGATTGATGGTTCTTTTTTATTCAGTAGCGGATTAAATGGATTATTTACATTATTGTTTTGGAAGGAACTCATAATTTAATAATTCACGCCGGTATAATCGTTTTTCTCTCAGTTTCTGTAAATCTGAGGAAGTGGGAGTGGAGGCCCAGCATTATTGTGTGTGTGTGTGTGGGGGGGTATCAGTCCATGCCAGGTGTGTGGCAGTGGCAGAGCCACCGTAAATTACCGCTGGCCTACCCCCTTTGCGCAGCAACTATAGGGCGCTTGACCCGCTTCATGAATTAATTTCATCTTTCCTCGCCCCTGATCTCCTCCTTATTTCTAATTTACATTGAGATCATATACGTCTGAAAAACGATATCGTAAAAAAGATGAATGTACTAATTACTTTTGGCTCTTATCTACCCCCTTTTTTTGGAGCAGTGTGTAAGGATGTCACTTATTTCACCGTGACAGGGGGGTAATGTATTCACAAAAGTGCGCCATAAATATGATGCGTTCGGTTCGGGCCTCTTGCTCGCCAATGGCGAATTGACAAACATTGCCGCTGCCAAACTGCCCCCGCGGTGTCACTGTGAAATAAGGTTCTTGACCCAGGCCTCAGATGCGTGCTTATATTTTTACATTCCTCCCCCCACCACTACCACTTCCAACCCAAACGGTTTTCATGCATGGCCGTTTTAGAGGTAAGGGGTATTTTTAATACACCTGTGAAATGAAATCGTGCTCGTCATGAATATGCTAAAGTGGAGCTGTCACAGCAGTCGGAGTGATATCCGTTCAACCCCGCCAGGAGGGGATAACTGACTCCTGCTTTGAGGAATGAGGTGGTAGAAGGGGATGTGAGGGGAGGGAAGAGGGTGTAGCTTATGCTGCCTGCCACTGTCATTTGAACAAATGGGCTTATTAACAGTTCAGAGGCCAAGGACGAAAGCAAGGTGACACAACTCCCATGGAGGATACGGGAGAAATATTGAAGTGCGTCCGCCCGCCATCTCATTACGGCGGTAGCCTCGTCTGAATGTCGTCTTACGTCCGGCTGTCACCCAAACGTCTTCGTCAAGTGTTTGTTTGCGTCGCCTCGGGCTGAACTCATAGCGTTGCTGTCAACATCTGTGCCCAAGAATTCACCTTTCGAGTTGACTTTGACTTTCACACATACATGCTGTCATTTTACGGTGCATGGTATGACAGTGAACTTTGACATGTCGACCTCATTCTCAGTCACACTAAAGCCTCCCCTCGGAGACTGGAATGAGGAGTAATATAACGGTAATTCTTCCAGGTTGTCATTGCTAAGCTCAGTGAGAACAAACCTCCCAAGAAGTCATGAAATGTACCTAATGAACTGACCCACTCAGTTTTGTTGAGGATCTGGATGATCATTATATGCACACCACAACAAGCTATTTAATTAATTTTTACCTGACAAAACTCCAGCACAAAATCTTTATGCTTTCACCTCTGCAACTTTTTGAAGGAAAGTACAGTCTGGTGGAAAAAAACAAAACAAAAGAGAAAAGACGGGGTTCTCCTTTGAACTGCCACATTTTTTTTCTACTCGCTCGTGAGTGTGCAGCCATTACCCTTTGGTGTCACACTTGGGATTTGTTTTAAGTCAACTATTTTGGCAAACACAAAGGCACCGCGTCGGTCTTGTAAAAGCCTGCACGAAACGCTTTGCTTAGCCTGCTGACACTAAAGAACCACTTAAGCCATTTTTGGTCCTGCTATTGTCTGAGAGCGCCTTGCATTCCACTTTAGATCAATAAAAGAGGCAAGACAAGATAACCGCACAGAGAAGACTCAAATGAATATACAGAAATGTGGCCAAGACATTGTTGCATTGGAATAACAGAACTAAGTTTAGTCTTAAAAAAAGGATCAATATTCAGAATTTTCTTTTTTTGTCATTTCACTAGTTGATTTTCACTTGTCACTGTCTGGCCGTTGTCCTCCACAAACCAAGAAATAGCTTGCTAACTCACAAACAAATGGCTAAACAAACTAAACAAACATTTGGTTTCCCCCCCAGTCTAAGAACAGTTAAGTGACCTCGGGTCACTACTACATAAATCAATTGTTATTTTTAACAGTTTGGCCTTAACGTTATCGTTATGGTCTTTGTAGCATTGCTAAAACTGTTAGCGTAAACAAATGTTAGTCTTAAGACTTTACCGTAGTATGACTGCATGCCAGGACTTTAGTGAACCGAGTACACCTAATAAAGACAAACTAAACTAATACATTGCCACAAAGAGGTTGTACTGGAGGTGAGGGTTGGAGAGTGCCTCCACGGCCCGGAGGGCGTGAAGCCACCTGGCATAAGAGGCAAGCGTCAGTGATGAATGCACCTTGTTTAGGGTGCCGTCGTCGCGGCGAGACAGACGAGGGGATCGGCGTGATGGATGATGGCCGGAGCAGGGGCAGGGCTGGAGGGCTGATAAGACATGGCCCATGAATCTGTTCTACATCATCGGCCCCTTTGATCATTGACACAAGTTCAGAGATGGGCCTGCGTGCATCTGTCCAAATAAACAAAAGCGTCTTCCTTCCCTTCATAGTGGCCATCCTCCAACCAACAACCCCCCTTGGCTCTCATTTGGAACTAATGACGCAAACACGGATCACATGCGAGGGGGCGAGATGAGGGTGATTAAGGATAGGATGGCACAGTAGCGAAAATCAGGGGGCTTCTGTTCTGTGAACCATGGCAGGAGCCCCTCCTCGGCAGTGACAGACTCTGTAGATAAGAGATGATCCATGAAAGCCGATCGGTGCGCTGACAGCGGGGAGAGGGGCCGACGCGGCGCATTACTGCGGGTAAACGCAGCTGTTGGGGCCAAACAAGTCTTGGGCAGCTTCTTCCCGTCATGACGTCACCAAAATAAGCACCCTTCAGCATTCCACACACAACACATTTCCACACCAGGCCCGTTGCACATCTTCATTTTTCCCAAGGGTGATGAAATTAACTCCTCTCGGCAACATATTGACAAGATGCGGAGGAATGCGAGTGCAGAGGGTCGCCGGCGTTCTGACAGGTACGACGCGAAAGATTAGGCCTGGGATTTACTCAGGGACCAATCGCACCGAGCCACAGTTACGATTTCTCGCTTACTCTCCTAACGCGGTTAGATTAAGGAGGCTTTAGCGCACATCTCCGGATAGACAGACAGAAATATGGACGGCATGGAGAATGAGATCCACTGTGTAGAACAGGAGACTTTCATGTACTTTTCCCCCCTCACTTCAGCAGAAATTAGCCCGTCTTCCGAGGATGGGGTGTGGGGGGGGGTGGGGGGTTGAGAGAAAAAAAGCAGTCGAGATGATTCCCTCAAGGAAATGAAAAGCGGTAATAAGCTATTTAATTTATACTTTATGCTCAATAGATACACTCGGGCTCCTTATTGCTATTTAAATGATTATTCCAGCCAAATTATTTTAATCCATTTTCAGAGGAAGGAATTGTACATCCCTCATTTGAACGACTAAATGGGGGCATCCTGGTACTTCACACGGTCGACACAGTAAATTAGAGAACTAAGAGGGCCCCCACTTGTCCCTCCCTCTTTTATTTTGGCGTTCATTTCAAAGTATTATCTCGTAATGGGAATCCTCACATCCCCAGGAATTATTTAACATATAAATACTGAATTAAGTGCATAGTCTTGAGGCTTGGAGGATTGTTGGTCCTTTTAATTAACAAGGAATGTTATAAACAACCTTCAAGTAAATCAGTGGCAAGGATGCTCTCTTCCATCATACTAAATACATGATATAATTGTGCAAGAATTGAAAAAAAATATTTCCCTTTAATATTCGGAGCATTTTTGGCTGAATAGTGATTAGCACAACTGCCTCAAGGATATGAGGTTCTGGGTTCGAATCTATATGTTGATTATATTTATCTAGCAACTACTTCCTGATGTCACGCATTAGGCCACACCCCTTAAAGGTAAATATTCAGCCTGTAAGTTGTTGTATGGGGGGGTAGAATAAATAAAAAAATAAAATAAATATACATAAATACATAAATAAAAATAATAACAAATAAATAAATAAACATATTTCAATTTTAATCTATTTCAATAGAGACACTATATGAGTAAACTTTAAACGAGATGAAAATGCAAGGCATGCAATGCGCTATCAAGTCTTTCACGGCGTGTAATTCAAAACTAGGTTTGAGGTAAGAGCTGCACACGAACTGATCATTTTCACATTTCTTTTAACTTTTCTGATCTTGTATCTTGGCGTCTCCTTTTCTGGCTCGCTTTCACCTTTCGACTCGCATTAAGCGGCGGGGTGAAAAAAAACATGAAAAGATGGCTGACCTTTTAATGAAAATGTCAGTATTCCTGTAAGGAGGACGGACGAGAGCGTCGCCATGACGCCGGAGCTGGCGTAAAAACTCAGCTGCATAAGCGCCGTGACAGCCTCCTTTTAAAACCTTTTTTTTTTTTTCCATCATCTCTATTGTTTTAAGCTCTGAGCCCTGTCTCCATTGACTTCAGCGGAGAGACAGAGCCGTCGTAATAAGCGTGCCAATCCCGTTACAGTCAGCCTTCTTGGCCTGCCGGAAAAACAAAAGAGGACACACGAAGATTCAACCTAAATCTCATCCAGATGTTTTGCATGAAAGGCAGACAAAAGGGAAGAGTTGATAAATGATTCCATGGTAATTCCTGTAAGTGGACTTGAAAAGACACAAATAAGCAAGCAGCCTTGAGGGCCGATGTCACTTTCATGTCTTCTTCTTCTACCGAGGAGCCTCCACCATTGCTCCGTTGTATCTTTTGTGATGTTTCGTCTGACGGAGGCTATTTTTAGCACTGTGGCGGGACGTCAAGGCGAAGGTGTACTTTAAGTAAGTGACAACCTGACGCCGGGCTCCATTTGATGCCCGCCAGATCAAAGCCCTCACGGTGAGGCCTTGCTAATTTGAAGTCTGCCGCCGTGATGATCGCTGCACGTGATTAGCCCACAATGGCGCTCCTATTAATCACATCAGTCTGATTATTCTAATTCGACTCGACTCTACCTCTTTCTCAGTCTCCCCTCCGTCGTTTCCCAATAAAACTGTCAAGCTGGGTCGACGGCTCTCCGCGGTAAGTGGGTGACATTTAAAAGGCTGCAACATGACTGACAGTGTACTCACAGAGGGAGGGAGTTAAGAGTGCAGAGTGGAAGTGGGGGTTTGAGGGGGGGATGCCCATGTTAATACTTACAAATGGGTAATGTCTCCCACAGCAGGTGCCCAAACTGGATAAATATTCTGTCTAACGTAGCAGCATGGCGGAGTTATTGAGTCTTTTCCCATCAACTTTGTCTGTATTGAGATGCTATAGTGGAGCATCCTATTCGGACCTGGACCAAAGTTTCAGGTGAAAGTATCACTCAAATTTCCCATCAACAAATCACTAGAGACCTCAGCTCGGTTTGGGGTATAATTATGGGGATTTGTCTTTTTCTTGAGCTAGTGTCAATAACTCCACATAGTAGTGAAGGTAGGTGCAACTGTTTTGGTTAGGAACAGAATTCAAACAGGATCACTATTTAGATGTGTCGTTGTTAATAATAATAATAATAATAACAATGATAATAATTATATGAACTGATTTAATTCCAGAATTGTTTTTGGTTCAACTTAATAATTGTGGCACAGTGTCTATTAGCAGCACTATTTGCGGGTTTATTATATTTATGTATGGTATTTTTAGATACAAAGCTACTCCCCAAAAATACTCCATAAACACACCTTTTCCTGTTTTGTTTGATTGAGATTAAAACAAATTTGAGGGCAACCTTGCTGTGCGAGGCCACAAGCTCAGTGAGAGTGGAACGCTCCACCCTGAGTGAGAGTGTTTTGTGCGTCATACTCAGTGTGTCCCCGGCTCAGAGCCCAGACAACACCGGTGCACATCCTCTCATCAGACAATAGAGGACGGCCGCCATGTAAATCCCGCACAGCAGGCTTCTGCGCAGCCTCGCATGGCAGGAAGCTCCTCCGGCTGACCCGATGCCTTCTTGCACATACAGTACAGTTCCAGGAAGGTGGCGAGGACAGCAAGTCCACCTTAACATCCCTTGCTGTAATATAACTACAGTGCAACATGTGTGCCAAGAGTCCTGCCAAAGTCCAAACAAAGCTAATTTAGAGAAATGAATATATAAATTGCAAATTTTCAATGATACCAATCTTGCTCGGGTCTGTATGGGTTTAAAGAAACATCCATATGTCACTTGTATACAAACTCCACTCTGGTGGGTACACTTAAGGCCGATGTGCCACCTAAAAATAAACCATGAAAGTGAAAATCAAGTCATTATGGAAAATGTCATGGCCTCTGTCTGCCCATTTCAAATTTTTTCCATTATAACAATGTGAAGAAAAAGGGTTGCAAAAATGATTCCAGTCATCACAAAATGCACCATCACTTTATGATCTAGTGTCGTGAAATCATGAGGAAGTATTTTTTTCCCCATTAATGCTGTGAACTAACAAACTGAAACCACACAATTTTTGGAGGAATAATGAAGAAGTAATGGAGTTGGTGCGTAAAAAATATTCTGTTTCGTCCATTTTCTGCAAAATGGCTTAATAGTAGAAAAATGCTATCTGTTCGCTCTCGTATCAAGACACTGCAGCGACACACACACACACACACACACACACACCAATTTTGTTGGCTTAGTAGAAGTCCCTTGAAATTGTCCATGTGTGCAAATGCGGCTGAGAGTTCAACCAGATTAGATATGGGACCGTCTTTACTTGCTTTTGTTTCTGATGGGGCACTGCAAAATGGTAGGAATGTGTTTGTTGTTGTTGTTGCAGTGTTATAGGAGGAGGAGGGTGGGGGTAAAACATTTGCATGGCCAATGTGTACACAAACACATACAAGCCCCCCGCTGTGTTTAATACACTCTTAGGCCTGTGATATTCACACCTATCAGACCAGAATGCCCGTCCAGACTGGTCCATTTGGCATGCAGATGGCCCTCCTGGTAAAAGTGTGGTGTAATTGGTGCAAAACCGTGCCACTGTGAGTCCTAGCAGCCGTGCTAGTGGGTGGGGGGAACCATTTTCTGGACAAAGGGCAGGCGTTTTTTTTTTTTTTGGCTCCATAGTAAATCGCCGAGGAGAGCCTATATTGCACGAGGCCATATGTTCACCACATCTTGGAGCAGCCTGTATGTCTTTGTGCGCGTTGCTGCAGGGTCATACGTCTTTGTGCGCCATGTGTTATGGTGTGACATGGCCATTATGGATGAGTGCTGACAGCCGGTGGAATGGCCACAGACAGAGAGCTTGTACTTGTTGTGTTAACACTGGCGGGGACACAATAATCTGCTACTTGTAAAGCAGGTATCGTCCTGACACAACCATTATTGTGTCCATATGGTAATGAGGACTGGGGAGGGACTGGGAAATAGATTTAGAAGAGGCTGGTCCTGGGCCATGGCCTGAGATGGAAGTTGGGGGGGGGGGGTAGAGGGAGGTGGGAATGGGGGCATTAGGTTTGTTCTCTTGCATCACTGAGCACTGAAGAGTTGTCTAAATTGCCACAATACAAATTAGCTAAGCTGAAGAATGGGCGAGGGAGGGGTGAAGCAGATGACAAGTCTGCAGATTTAACTCCAAAAATACAATGAGCCCCTCCTTCGTCCTGCCCACATCCTCCTCTCCGAGCAGCCACTCAGGATTGGAATTAAAAGAAAGCAAGACGGCCATGTTGTTGGTGTCTTCTAATGAAGCAAGTGAAAATTCAAGTCAATAGAGCAATTCATTAACAAATCAAAGTCCCAAAGGGCCCCGGCAGCATGGTCGTGTTTGTGAAAAGCCATGTTTGGAATGGAAGCCCATATGCTGAGGGTCAGGCGGAGTTAGCTGAGCAGGGGCTTTGTGCAAACGTCGACCATTCAGCAAGGCTGTTTAGATCGCCGCTGTGTAACGCGGCAAAGGCTCACACAACAGAACTTCCATATGGTCCATGAAAATTGATCTCCTTTTTTCTTAAGGATTGGCTTTGAGCTGCCATGCTTTATATTCTTTCTATAGATATGTAGAATTCCACTATTGATTGACAGTTTGGAATTTCGGGTCAAAATATCATTAAGCTTTCCTGTTAGCATAGACGGTAACGAACGATAAGCTAGCTAGCACAGAGAAAACATGGAAACTCAGCACAGGAAGGTTCAAAATGTATTCACAGAACTCTAAGATTTATAGTGGCTATGCCTAAGATCTCTCAACTTTCTCATTGAAAACATTATTAATTATTCCCTGTCGTCAATCAGTTCCTCTATTGTCAATCCAGAAAACTTAATCGAATCAAAAGTTGCAGATGTCCAAATTAGTGCTCCAAATGGTTGGGCTCATTCTTTACCTGTGAGCCAACATTCCTCTTTCCGTCATGTTGCTCATGTGTGCTTTGGGCTCTACCCAGACCCCCCCCCCCCAACTCCCTACTACCTCCTGCCCTCGCTTCTCTCCTCCGCCTGCAGTGAACCTTTCAGGGGACTTTAAGAACTTCTCGCAACCGTGGCGTTGATGTTGTTCCACATGGACGTGAGGGCAGTACTGATGTGAGCGAAGCCCCATTGAGACGGCAGTGACCCGCTGAAGAGGATTCCAGCCTGGAGGGCACTTCACATGACTCTTTCAAATCCGCACAAATAAAGCTCTTTATGGCCTGAAAGTGGCCCCCACAGAATGAGTGCTACAGAGCCCCCTGAAAAGCCCAACACGATTGTCATGGATATTACATGACACAAGCAACAACGGGCCGAGGAGACAAGTGTAGACGGGGAACAAAACTCGAGCAGACTTTTCCGTGCGGTGGGCCAGGGAATGTTGACAGGCCGCTGAATGGTCTGTTTAACCCTTTGAAAGTGAATGGAGGCTCCCTGAAACAAATGCATTCTGATAGACTTTGTACGCACCAGGGACACAAAAAGTACACTAAGCCCCCGCGAAAGGGAAGCAGGCAGAAGGCGAGAGACGAAAATAAGATTGGAAAGGTGGGAACGTGTTTGCGCCAGATTCCATCAGCCGGGCTCCTTCCATTTTCTGGCTCCAACGCGTCCCTTTTGAGCTCGGCGGAGAGATGATTTAAGCCTTGACTGGGCTCTCGCATCCGTTTGGACTGAGCCTATTTAGAATTTTAGACAGACTGTTTGTTCACAAGAGTATGCTGCGGTTTGATGGAGAATGTCAAGCCTGAAGTAAACACTATTCCTCTTGGCACCGGTGCTCATTCATTCGAGCGGCTGAAGGAAAAAAAAACTTCTTTATCGACGCGCAGGAAGGGGAGGGAATGTATACTTGAGTGACAGCTACATAGAAAAGAACTACTTGCCCACAGGCCTTAGTAGAGGGAGGGTGGGGGGAACTAATAATAACATCATTAAAAAATGCTAATCACCACCATGCTAATGCTTTACTTTGTAATTAAACTTTGCTCTAAAACAGATATTACTCCTGCTGATTTAAAATTGGGCCAATGTGACAGTTATGGGGGCCTTTAATTGCAAAACTGCTCAGCATTGCTAATTGTTCCACGGGTGATTGAGGTAACGCTCCGCCAGGGTACTCCATCAAGGCAGGCGAGGGAGCGGCGGCCTCTCTGGCAGCATCACCTTCGGGCACCTGTGCATTCGCTGTATCATCACCGTGATTTATGTATTGGTGTCATACTGTGTGTATTCATTCTAATGTGTTTGATCTGTCAATATTTAATTCTGACAATAGTTTTGTAGGATTATATATAAGAAAAAACATTCCTAAAAAAAAAAATTGGGGGAATTTGGTGTTAAATGTCATGTTACCTAGGTGGAACCCTCGGATGTATTACTTTTCTACCTATGCTTGTAACGTTCGTATTGTAAATCATCTTTCGCCATTGAAATGAATAGAAACACATTTAATTTGTTCCAGCCTTGCCCTCCTCTCCAAAAAAATTGCAAAATGCATCTTCATTACATCTTAACCCAGTCATAACGTACAGTATTGACGTCAATAATAATTAATAGGAATGTAATTGGAATGTAAAAAAAAATCAGTTGGCATTGTGCTGCTCCTCCAGGTATGCCCACCTTTGCCAATTCAGTGTTTCTCCTTTTATATGGTAACTGTAAAGATTTGACTTGAGTCAGTTGTGCAGTACCAACTATGCCACTTCAAAGTGACGGGGCATTCTAATGTTGGCCCCCGTAGCCAAACTCAACAGCAAAGTACTGCAGCTAATCCATCAATTTCCACTCTCAAAACATCCTCTCCGGAAATCCCCCTCCCAAACTTCTGCCTGCCGACGGTAATTCAGAACTTTCAGAAAGTGCACAGTGAGGTAGAGAAATGTGCTTAGTTCAGCTCCATCTAGTCACGGCAGCGTAGTTTTGAGTGGGAGCAGACACTGCTGCCATCGTGGGGAGGGTTTTGCCGTGTTTGTGTCGGCGCCACTTCCTGCCTTGGTGACAGTGTGAGGTGCATTGAGATGTCCTGATTCTCGGAAGCCTGCCATCGTTAACGCCGTTGTGAGGCCAGCCAATTATGCCTTCAGCATGCAAATGTCTCGCAGAGAAAGAGAGCGGGAGTGAATGGGGTTGGAAGGGGGGGACTAAGACAAAGATTCAATGAGGTCTGTGAGGGCTTCCCGTTTGCGCCCCACTCCAGTCTAAGACTCTTGTTTAATTGCCGTGTTTACCCGGCGACTACATCCCATGTCATTAGCACACAGTGTAGTGTCATTTGTGTTGTCACACTATTCCGCGGCGCCACGAGGTCATTATCACTGTGACTGGCTTGAGTGGAGAAAATTGACATATTTTACATGAGGAAGTCACTGATACCCTGCGAGAAGTTATTTTCCATGCCGCCTTCAAACAGCCATGGGGCCAATTAATTTCTGATTGGTCCAAATCCTGATGAGGGCTGTTGCTCTTAATGGGCTCAGTTTCACATCGCTCCCTGCTTGCAACAGGGTCTGACAAAAGAACATTTATAATTACAAAATGGATATGCATAGAAGTAATATATTCCTGATGGAATAACAACAAAGCTATAATTCCAAGTAATCCAGTTTCGAAGAAAATTGGACTTGTTTGCAGTAAGATGTGTGCTTTGCAAGCACTGTCGAGTTGCCCTTGAGCCAAGCAATAAATGCAATCCACTAAATCTCCTCTAGTGCTAGTCCTAGTTACAATTACAAGTTGAGCATCAAAAGTCACAATTGGGAGACAAATGTGTTACCACCAATATAACATAATTACAAAATGTAGGTCTCTGTTAATCTATACATTTTAATAGTTTTATTTTATTATTATTTTTTCATTATTATTTTACAAATCACAAGTTATACTATATATGTGTTATTTAATGAGTATTAAGTACAGTCCTTCATTTTGTTTGTTTTTAATATTTATTTTTTGTGTATTTATTTACTTGTTGTGAGGCAGCTTCTTCGGAAATGTATGCTTTTATAAAATGATATAATTTAAGGAAGCATTTGCAAAAGGCAGGTATATAGTGGTTTGAACAAAAGATGAGATAATTCGCGAATTATACCAACAGAATGCATTCATATAAATCGTGTATTCCACTGAAAATAAATTTACATATTTTTGTATGCATTTCTTGGATTTACACACCTTTGAGGCTGTGCCAGCGCTAACAGTGAAGTGGGAGGAGAGCGCGAGTAAACATCGGTGGGAGTGGGAGGTGACTCTCTGACTGCCCGGTCAACACAGGTGGCACATTCACAGGAAACACATTTAATTATGCTCCTTGGTAACAATGCGTTGTCCTTACAGCGGCTGACATCGGTGTTGACAAAGGCCGCCGCCGCATTCTAATCAGCAAACAAAATGCAGCCGAGCGCCCCCCTAGGCCCTACCGGCGTATCATTAGCCAACCACCTCCTTGTATTCAGGGGAGGAAGCGACAGAGTACAGAAGTGTCATACAGCATCACGCCATCAGGCAGCCAGAACTCGCCTCCCACCCCGGGAGGCAGAGGATGACCAATTGACGGACAGACGAGGGAGGGGACAACGGCGCTTGCCCTACCCGCGCCGTCCCACTAGGGCCCGGTTTAACAAGAGGGCTGACAGGCTGCAGCTGGGTCCTGCCTAACGAAGGCGGGGACATTAGCGCGGCCCTGTGCGTCTGTCTCATTAAAAGACATCAGCCTTCCTTTCCCGCACTGGCCGCGCACTTCCGTGACAGCTCCCCCCCACCACTCCGGTGGCGGGCAGGTGACGGGAGGAGATGTTGACATAAGAGTGCGGCGAGGGACAGGGGTCAAATGTAAGGGAGACCCCTGTCTCGGGGACAGTGATGACCTCGTTAGGGGCCCCTGACAAAAGAGGAACTGTCTCGGGGTGGCGGTGTACGCAGGGGAGGGTGACATCGCGGCCAGCTCGACCACTGACACGCCGGTGCTCGCTAATGAGCATCAAAGCGGCTGTCCTTCAACTCGTAATGAGGACATGTGAAGACAGTATCACACCGTAACATGGACTGTAACTGCAGTCTAGACAGTCCAGACAGCAATAATGGAAAATATGAGAGGAATATTTAAAGGAGCCGCTTGCACTCTGTTGTTATCTCCAGACCGTTTATCCTGTTCCAGGTTTGGGACAAGCCACCGGGCCAAAGAGGTTTTGGGCCTAAATCTTGCCTTAGGCCTTTCTGTCTGATTTGGCATGTTCTTTACGTGCTATAGGTGCTTCTAAAACATCATTATTAGGTTAATTGAAAACTCAAGGATGTGAATGAAAGTGTGATAAATAAAGGCACGTGCTGTATAATTTAGGTTTACAGCTGGAATGGATTAATTGCTTTTCCATTCATTTCAATAGAAACCATTACCTTGACTTATGAACATTTCAAGTTACAGCCACATGAAACCAATTATGCTCATAACTTGAGGTATTATTGTAATCTACTTGGGAAATTCATGTTTCTAAACCTTTATTTAGTGGAACAAATTATATGAGGTGCTATATACAGGAAATGTGTAATTATTATACGAGGGATTTAAACTGCCAACCCCCTGGGGGACACTCGTGTGTGTGCGCACAACAGTGTGGGCATCCCTGTTTTAGTCGTACCCAAACATGATAAGTCCACATTCCCAAGGCCACAACCGGAAACCTAACCACTGGACCACTGTGCTCCCCCTTGCATTTTCCACTTGCCCTCACACTAACCGACACTTGAGTGCTTATTCATCATGTGAAACCAGATTCATGAACATTCCTAATTATGCAAAAGGGTCCCAGCGCAGCGGCATTAAGCGCCCGCTCGCTCGCTCAAACCGACTGCTTGTATACACTTCCCAGCATCCTTCCTCTGCTCACGCGGTCTCCAGAGCTCGTCTTAAAAGAGGAGGATGAATGGCGTGATGAACTGCGGGTTACACGTCTGTTTGATCCGGTGATAACGAGGGGGCTGGAGGAATCATCTATCCGCAATAATCCCCCCGACTCAGGAGAGATGCGCCGAAACACGCCAGCGGATGACAGATGCACACACTTATCACCATATTCAGCAAGGGCCTTCATTATCACTGTAATGTGAAGCTGGGGAGCCCGCAACCAAAATGTCCAATTATTCAGCGTCTCGTTTATCAGCCCCGGCTTCACACGCTCGGGCTTTAGACGGGCCAAAACTAGAAGCAGACAGCCCATGTTGTTTGTTGTCATTGGAGGAGTGGGCATGTCAAACACACACACATTTAAAGGAGAGGTTATCAAAAAAAGAAGATGACACCAATGGATTTACACTGCATGGTTCAAGTGACATTTTTTTGCGCTCAAATTGCACACTTTGGATATGGGTCATGGCGGTGTCAATAGAAAAAATACTATGGGATCATATATCTTTAGATCACAATCAGCCCGCTTCCAAATGTGGATCTAAATAAGACACATATTATATATCTGTCAACGCAAGTGCAGTGTAAACACACAGATTATATACTATATACGCCGCTAATGCTAGCTTGGTGTCATGGAATACAGCCATTGCTAACATACACACCCGTGTCTCCCAAAACAAAAATAAAAAAATAAAAATAAATTGAAACTAAAGTTCAAGAATGATCTAAACATACAATATGAGAGGCACGTGCACTTATAAATATTTTTGTCATATTTTGGATCTACCCTAGTTCTTTCTATAATTTCTACCTTTTATTAATCCATGTTGTCTTTGACTTTTGACATTTATGAAGTTATTTACATACAATTTGGGCATAAGCAATTGTTTCATGTGTTTTGTTCATGTAAACACAACCAAATTGGATATGTGTCACTTGAAATGTAGATGGGAAATAGACAGTCAATATGAGTATTAAATTGGAATGGTGCACAGTGTAAATCCGGCCTCATTTGCCGTAACATTTCCTCCTCTTCTTCAGTCACCGTGAAGTCGAGGATCCCATTTCCTGCCGAAGTCCGTGTCAGGATAATCATGTCACCATTTACATTTGCCAGAAAAGAGTATGGTGATGAGATGAAGAGTCAGCAGGAGGTGTGACACACACACATAGACACAGATACACAATGACAAATCAAACCGAACACAATCGCAAAACGCGCCTGTCCACGGTGTCACAGGACAGTCTGAAGTCACGTCACCCGTTTCGATTAGAAGGCTGTCGCCGCCGTCGATGTTGTTGTGCTTGCAAATGAAAGGCTGAGGCGAAACGAATGAACAAAACAAACGCGCTAATGATTATTTAGACAGCGGAAACATGAGGCAATTTTGGCTGATTATCACGACAATGTCTGCCAATGACGCTATTGTTAGCATACTGGCCCAAGCTCGGGGGGAGGGAAAAAAAAAACTGAGTGATTGAGAACAAAGCGGGGACAGCTGAACCCTTCATCTTTTATTCATTACATAAATGACATTTTAACAAGAGAAAATTCCTCATTATTGCTTCATTGTACTGTATTAGATCTCTGTCTCGCAGTTTGATAGAGTGATGGCGCTTTTATGAATATCAATATGTTTAGACAGAAGGGCTGGTGAAGACCTCAGCCAAGGTCAAAGATATATGTTATGACAACAGCCACAGTGATAACACAGCAATCAGGTCAATAGATGGTGAGAGGAGCCAAAAAATTTATTTTTATGATGAGTTGTGATGTATATCTTTTTAATTGCTCAGAAAAAAATAAAAATGAACACACCATGCAACAAACAATGTAAATTTCAGCGACATTGAGTCAGAAGTGCTGGCTATTCCCTAGAACCAAAAATCGTACTGTCCAGTTGTTATTCTCTTTGGAACCAGAATGAGTTTGTTCATTAAAAAAAAAAAGTTGAAAAAACAAACACACTTTTTACAAAGATTATACAAGCTTCATGAATTGTTCTGATATATTCACATAGATTTACAATGCCTGCAAACATTATGCTATTTCCGTGAGCCTTTTAGTTAGAACTGCAATTGTGTGTTAGCATGAAGCTAACTGCTGTTTGGTCATAATTATTGTGAAATACATTATATTGTTAAAAATATGACTGCAAGATGTTGCTTATTCCTGAAAGGAAGCACAGTAATTATTTAGTAACTAGTTAGAAGCGTAATGATAATTGGAAATTAGCAACTTAGCAGGTGCTCCGTCTTTCATTTTTCTGCTACGGGTTTGTGTCCTGATCATAAAACACATTTCAGCATTTCTATTCATCACACTATAGTCTCCAACGCACCGGTGCATTTGGATTTACATTTTTTTTCCCTGAGAAATCTACATGTCAGTCACCCGCGAGGCGAGTGCCGCCTGACAAGTGAGAATACTTTATTCAAATTGGTCTTGGGCGGCCGAGAGCAGACGACGGTAAACGTCTGAATGCCAAATGAGGTATTTATGAAAAACTGAGCCACGTTGTCCTCCATCCTAAAGAAGCATTACGCTCGCACGAGACGGGGAAAGTGGAAATGTTGACCTTTTGCGCCCAGGAGTATGGACACACAAACACACACACACACACTTCACCATCTCAGCTCTGGGGATGTTATCTCAAATAATTACCGTCGGCTTCCCTTGTCCCCACCGGTGGCTACTTGTGAGCGGGTAGCAAACAACAGCGGGTCACCGTGGACAGGCTCCATGCAGGAGGAAGTGAGTGTTAGCAGAGTGGAAGATCTAAAACCGGCCTCCTATGGCCCTGGCAACGGCTCTTAATTAACCACCCAGGTATTCTTGAGCCGTACGGCCCGCTGCCCGGCCGGCCATATGGCTGGAGCGGCGCCACGTTCCTAATTGCCAGGGGAAGCGCTGCATCAAAAAGAGCTCAGCCAACATAAAGCTTGTGTAAATTATTTTTAATGGTTCCCTTCTGGCAGGGGCGCGTGTTTGTCATCTCAAAAAGAGCGGCCAGGGCGATCTATTTACCCTTGACCCCTCTTTTTTTTTTTGCTCCCCGTGTGACGGCGTGACCTGTCTACCTGATTCCCGCTTGCCTCACACACACACACACACACACACACACAGACACACACACAGACGGGCTGAAGAGCCATTAGCTCAGTCAGCCAACAACTATCCCCCTTGCCCCACCTCCTCATGAATTGAATGAGCGGTTATAATGCAAAAATTGCCAAGCGCTAATTCTTAATGACTCATTGCTGTTCAACTTTATTGGTCACCTCATTGCTGTAAATCCAACGCGTTAAATACTAACTAAATATGCCCTCGTTGCTAAATGTAACCTTAAAGAAGAACAGGTGGTACAATTAAGACTGTGTTCACACTTGCAGAATACATTTAAATGCACTCCAATGTTGAAAGTTAAAACTTTACAGGAGGTCCTCGGTTTATGATGGAGGTCAGTTCCAGCAATAGTCTTTGGACGAAAAAAGTTGCCCGGTAGATTTAAGCAGATATGTGTGAAATTGGTCCCGCTTGCCCCTTCACCCACCTTTGCTCCCTCCCTGGATCTCGCTTTCATTTCCCCCCTTAGTTTATTTTGCTAATCATCCCAGCAGGGTTCCGGCAGGGATAAAGTAAGCAGCTCATTGCAGTTTTCCGCTTGTGTTATTTTTGACCGTCCTTCTTGTGCAAGGATGTTGCAAAGATGAGGGTGGTGAGAAGGTGCCGGTGAACAAAACCCCACCCTAACACCCCTCCTCACCTCCCAGTCTATTTTACAATATGTCAGGAACACAGGACATTTCCATGCCCCCTCCCACCACCTCCTGCGGGTCTCAAGCCAGGCCATCGGTGAGCTGTTTTTATAAGGAAGCGAGCCAGCAATCTGGTCAGAGCGACCTCACATCTGCCTCGCTAATGAGAAGGCTGGCGTCCTCCCAATTCGCTTCCCTGTAAACTGTCCTGTATACCCGCACGGGTCACATACACTGTGAGGTCAACTTGCAAAACACAAGGGAGGCTCAAGGCAGCACAAACGCAAACATGCATAAACTGTGTAAGTGATTTTACAAAAACGAGTTATGTTGTGATTTGACCTTCAAACAACTACTTTGAAATTGTGTGGACGATACAGAGAATATCAGCACCGACTATACTATTGGAAGACGGGCCTTACAGTTTACACACAACCACAGCAGATTTTAAATAAGATTTCACATGTAATTTAGGTCTAGTACTTTACAGGTTTCATAAAAATGTCATTTACTATTTAGGAGTTTATGCTAAATGCCATTTTCAGAGGTTACACAACTGTGAAGATAACATTTTTTTTAATACTGTCATTTTTATGGTTCTTGCTGCCTAGTCTTTTGTCATCAGTCAGTGAAAAACATGCTCGATTGGGTTTAAATCATGTTTCACATTCTAACTTGCTATCATGGTTTGTTTCGGATCATTAGCCATCCCCGGCCATTTTGTAGGATTTGGCTCAGTAACCACATGATCAATAAACACCAGCGAGCTTGCTCCATTAACAGCTACTGTAAGCCATGTCCAAAGGCCTTCACCATGTTTAACGCATAATCTAGGATGGAATCGAACGATCTGTTCCTTACCTTCTTTATACCTTACAGAAACCAACAACGCAAATGATCTGAAGTGTACGAGAAGGAACGGTGACCATGTTGTCATAGGATTTGGAAAATGTTGGATTCAAGATGGAGGCCTTGAAGTTAAGGTAAGGAGTGACTTGTCAAAATATGTTTAACTAAAATAGAATAGCTGAACTCCTGTCAATTGATACTTAAAATTGCCTTTACAGGCAAATGTTAGCTTGACAAAATTCTAACTGTAGTTTGTTGGAAAATAAAAACGGTTTTGTACTAAAGTCATAAATTGTTCTTCCCAATGACTTTATTCAGAGAATGAAAACACATCCCCAAACACACATTCACATAAGTGTCTTCCCCAAATATGGACCATAAACCTCCGGAAAACTCACAAACTCAAAACCCCAGCTGCTCCTTAGTCCAAACTCTGGTTTAATGACTTGGTTGATGCTTGGTACCGCACACAGTGCACTTGAGTGGAAATGAAAGCATAATTGCCGCCATAGATCCAACACACAGTGAAAATAATACGAGCACGCCTTCATGCATTTAACCGCACCATCAGCCCCCCCCCCCCCCTTTCTCTGTCTCTTGACGACATCAGAGTCATTACCGCACTATATTTTAATGGTGTTTTCCCCCCCAAACTTCACGCAGGCGAGTCACGCTATCGGGCGTAAGTGTCGCCAAACACACCCCCGTGCATTGACTTGATCTGCTGCCAGTTTAATGTACCTACGCTGTGAAGCAGCTCCAAATCTCTTGATTGGCGCTTTCTGCATCTTAGGCCAAATGAGACGGTGACACAGGCGGCTCGTTCCCGGTTTTAATGAGCCTCGTGCAGCGAAACAGGGAATGAGATATCGGCCAACGCGGGCTAATCTAAAATGGCCTAAAACAGCGGGGCCGTGAATTACGCAAAAGACATGCATGCCTGAAACAGAAAACACTTTGTAAAGCAGCCTTTTTGTGCTGGCACTTTGACTTCCATTTACAGCGCTTAAAGTTTGTCTGGACAAGCCTCTTCTATCTGTCTGCTTTGCAAACACGCAAGTAATTCTGCAGTGTTGTGATCTTGAATTAATCTCCCATTCCTCTCTGGTAGCAAATGTAAGTCTTATTTTTAGTTATTCTTGCTTGAGTATGTAGATCACTTATGTCAAACTCAAGGCATGAGGGCCAAATACGGCCCACCACATCATTTTATTTGGCCCGCGATGACAAATCAAATTCATGTCAGTACTAAAATTGCAAATTGTCTTCATTTTTGAAAAGAATGAGATATTGCATTTTTTACTATTTATCTTTTTAAAAATATTCGATAATTGTTTTACTTGTCTCAGATTTGAAAACTGTTTTTTCGTCAGTTTGTTATGTACGCTACACTGTATATAATACGAGCCATTCATACATTTATTTTGATTGATAGTCATAATGGCCCTCTGAAGAAAACTATGACGACAATGCAGCCCGCGACAAACATTAGTTTGACACCCCTGATGTAGATAATGATACTTGATTGATACTTGAGTGAGTCTTTCCCACAAGTCACTCAAAGGCTGAGATGACTCATTCATCTCTGTACTGACTGACAAACTATAGAAAAAGAGCCACAATAATTGGTCAACTGGAAACAGATGAGTTCCTTCCAATGTTCCGAACGCTTTTGAAGAGCACTTCTCTCCTTTAGGCAGAGGCTTTTGTTGCGTTGATCATCTGCTTGTCATGCCGATTTAGTCGAGCCAAATGAAACTCGCAGGTGCTCAGGGGCCCCTATTCTTGGACCAGACAATGGAAGGGGGAACCATCGCTACCTCAGTTTTATGTCTTCGGGAATTAGATTAGTGGTTTTGTATGGTGGTGCATCACAGGAGTAAATCGTGAACATAGCCAGGTTTCACAACTGACAGTCCAAAAAAGTTTGAGATTTAGAAATGCCTTTCTGTTGTCCACAAATGTGCCTTGACATTTAGTTCAAATAACTCCCCCAAAACTGCTCCAATTGCTTTGATTTGCCACTCCAGTTGTTTGTCCACAAAGCTAATGCAGTGATTCATAAATGTGTAAAACTGAGAAGATGACAAGCAAACAACAGCAGCGCATTAAAAGACTTCCGAAATACATCCCGGATTCTAAAAACTTAATTTCAAAACAACAACAAAAGTGATGTGATATGTTTTGAAGGGATGGCGTTTCATGTTGACAAACGGCGGCGTATTTGACGCCAACTTGGTGCCAAAGCAAGCCGTGATCACACAGACAACAAGAGAGCGGCCGTGTAAACATTGCGGCACAAAAGAAACGTTGAAAAGTGACGATGGGTTTGCGATGACGGCTGATGGATGCTTTGAAAACGCGAGCGTTGTCGCGTGCTAGTGACTCACAGCTGCTCTGATATCTCTTTTGCTAACAGGCTCATTTAGAGTTATGCCGTCTGTCTCGTGGCGTGATAAAAACTCTTCTTCTCGAGCGCTGAAAGCGGGCAAAATGATCTTATTTTAAAAGTTGCACGTTTTAATATCTAGACGCTTGGGTATACGCTCGGCGGTGTGATCAATGGCTCTGTTAAATTATGGTGCCACACGGCGGCGCGAAGGGGGAGAAATTCATTACCGCTTGGTCGTTTCCTCCCAAAACAAAAACATTTCATTGGAACGGAAAAGCTAAATTAATATTGGCTTTGCACGAAGCCGATTTTATTTCCTAAAGAACTGCCTCCCCCCGCTTCATCCGCCGCATGAAGGATTGAACGTGAGACTTGAGTAAAATGACTTCCGCACAAACACACACTCATCTAATTTCACTCCCCTTGTTTCTTTGCTTTTGTCACAGCTACAAACACACAAAGCAACACGCCGCATACGCATAGCAAACGCATTTCATCCTTCCTTTCACCAAAAGGCCTTTGTTTCTCCATGATGCCTCGCCATCAAAGCCGCCTTCTAGTCTCACTGTTGACTCTGGATGAGGCTTTTTGACGTCACCACATTTAACTGTGTCAAAGTCTGCACATCAAGGGTGCGCTTGGCTCGTTTGATGAGCAAACGGTGTGAGGATTGTAACGAATAAACAAACGTCCGATATGTCTGCAGGTAAATACGGCATCAAATTATAATGTTGGAACAATAAGTGTCTCTTTACGAGACTTCATTTTTAAATGCAAATGGATAAAATGCCAAATACTAGTTTACGGCGGTTGTCGTAGCTTAAAGGTAAAATATATTATTGGGATATTTTCAAGGAAAGTTTTGCTTCACCTAAACTACAATCCCGATCCTCCTTCAAGTCTGTTTGTGCCAGCGCCGCTTGCTTCATTAATCCGTTTCGCCGTCTGACTCGGCTTCTCATATAACTGATTTATTCGGCTCCCTCATCATCAAGTATTTGTTTATGGTGAAAACATAAAAACAATCAGGATTGTGATGTGCGAAGGATAGCGTTGCGCACGGCTATTTATTTGCCCATAAAGACCCTATGCAAAGTCATCCCAAACGGATGCGGGGAAGGTCAGGGGCACGAGCAAGGAGAAGAGAAATGGGGGCTTATGTGTGCCATGGCTTTGAATAGCTGATGAAGTCCCATTAAAAGTTTTATAAACATGGCTGAGGCTTATTGAGTGCCAATGAAATACGCACCTTGTTTCCCCCGCTGCTGACTAGCCAAACATGGAATAAACACGTCCAATAGCTTGCTATGAAAATCTCTGAATCCAATTTTTTTTTCAAAGCTATTTATACCTTTTCATTCAAATGAAAGACTCAGGTCCATAAAGTGAATTATAAATTAGTAGCTTAGAATAGGCTAGTAAAAGTCAGAACAGCAAATGTGATAATAGCCTTTCTTATTTTACTACCTTTTTAATTTTGATATTGTTTCATCAACATTGTGTGTATAGTTTAGGTAAACATCAATTTGGGTCAAAATCAAACCCACTTATGTCCTGAATTTTCAACTTTACTGTTTGTAGTTTGAACTTTTTCGTCTTTCCTGGAAAGGCTTGTCTCAGCGTTTAGGGGAGTCCAAAAGTCATGAGATCAAACACTAATGTTGGATGAGGCCTGGCTTTTTGTCTCCACTTTAATTCATCCCAAAGGTGTTTGGTGAGGTCTGGATTCTGTGCAGACCAGTCAAGAGCCATAACAGACTTTCTCATGCATGACTTTTTTCGTACTGGTACACATATTGGGACGGAACGTAGCTTTAACCATAAACGGAACTCTTATAGAGTGTACTATTCATAAAATGAATGATGAAAAAATTTGATTTTGTGGTACTGTATTATGATAAGACCCCACCCCCCCAAAAAAAACAAGAAAATGGCAGTCAGGTTGTAACATGACATCAAATCAATATTAGTTACTACTGTCGCTCGGAGTACAAAATGACAATCCTCATATCTACATTTGTCATTGGAGTGTGGAAGAATTCTATTTTTATTTATCTCACCAACAAAGACATTGTCACGGGTTGACGTGAAGACAGCTCAATCAAAGCACGACGCAAAAGTAGCCATGATCGATGATGAGATGCAAACATAGAGGATTTAGTGAGAGGCGTGGAGATTTATTTGCTTAGCTGCCACTGCAAAGTTGATGTCTGACGACCAATGTAAATTGATGATCATTTTTGTTTTCACCTGTCTATCATCAAATTAAACTCGATGAATTCAGGTCACACTATTCAAGTTTAAATCAAGCACATGCAAGACCTTCCCCTTGAAGAAGCAGTGAGCCAGACATCATATATACTGTATTTGCATACATTTAATCCCCCGCTAACACCCAGACACATATGTTATGCACCACACAGACACACACAGACTGCATGTGCGAGTACACAAACAATTTCAGAGGTGCCCCCCCTCCCCCCAACGCCATATGCCCCAGACGAAAAATTGCACATAGCCTTCAAAATACGATGTTTGGGTCAAGCCAACTTGCACTCCTAAGTAATTTATAATACGCTTTTACTCTGAGGCATTGCGCAATCTTATTATGATTAGATTTTTGCATATTTAACAACAGTTTTTAATTAGAAGGTGTTTTATTATTCATGCACATAATTTGAGGCGAGCTCAGGCTGTTGAGGACGGGGAAAAAAAAAAGGTGAGCAAAAGCCAAAAGATGTAGATTTGATCTTTTTGTGTGTTTATTTGCTTGTAAGTGAATCCAGACAGTAGTCTTCTAATGGCTCTTTTAATTTAGCTAATAGTTATCATGTTGGGTACCTTTATGCGTTTGCTCACTTCCTAGCCATGGGAGTTGTTCCCCAGTGCTGAAGCTGAATGAAGAAGTGTGCTTTGGCTTGCGTCGTGGTAGATTTATTTTTTTCTTTTTTCCGGCAGCTCCTTGATGTATTATTAAAATTGGAAATGGACTCTGGGGACACCATCTAGTTATGTGCTTTCATTTGCCGAATAAACCAAGCGTTGTTTTCATCTTTGCTCATGATTGTTAATGGCGCCGTTGATGAGAGGGGTGTGTGTGTGTGTGTTTGCTCCCGCTCTCTTTATCGGCGCACGCCCGTCATTACTCTGGCCAAATAACCCAAGCTGCTGATTTTGTTTTAGGTTTTCAATTAGTCATTTGTCTGAGCACATCTGTTCCTGGCAAAGGCCCAGAGCGCGGACGACCCACTCGGTCTGGTGCGGCTCGCCAGCAGCCGGGCCTGTCAAGGGGGGGGCGGGGCTTAGAGGTGATGAGCACTTCGGAGCTCCTCAGGGGTGCGTCCCGGGTCCCCTCACATTTTACAGCCAAGTCTACAGAGAAAAGGTGCATCCAAAAAACAAAAGTACACCCACCGTCTGGCCAAGTTCCTGATTTTCTGCTCGGGTAAAGCCCGCACGCAGACTTGAACGTGTGGCACTGCTTCCAAAGATTTAACTTCACACCCCGCCACTGGTTATTGTCCACATTCATCTCCTGATATATTTTATTTGCTTTTAAT
Source organism: Syngnathus acus (assembly GCF_901709675.1). Classification (NCBI taxonomy): domain Eukaryota; kingdom Metazoa; phylum Chordata; class Actinopteri; order Syngnathiformes; family Syngnathidae; genus Syngnathus; species Syngnathus acus. The sequence continues at coordinate 4,937,059 of NC_051089.1, read as the reverse complement.
AATTTATGTATCACAGTCTGCTTATTCCCTCCCTTCTCGCAAGTACTAAATTGATGAATATAAAATGCGCCGTCTTTTGAAGGGTTGTTTAAATGTGCACTGTTGCAAGTAAACTGCCTATTTCCTGAGTGAAGTCGACGTGTTTAACTTTGTTCATTTTCTCTCACACTGGGATGTGCGCACACATCTTTTTAGCATATTATACAATGTGTTCGTACGTTTCCTTCTACTACAATGGATGTCATTAACTTCCTCCATTGAGCCCCAGCGGAAAGCATTATTTTAAAGTAATGTTATGTGTTCTTTATGGTATTTACAAATAAAATGGTTCATGATTCATTTTTGGCATTTTCGTTTCATAGCATGGCCTCGAAAGGTTGACATTGTGATAATTAGGTACGATCTTGGGGCCAAAGTTTTGTGGGGAAAAATGTGCTTTGCCATGGCTGAAACTTACAAACTGCAGGAACTGGCTAAGGTTAAATGGACACATTTATTCCTAATAAAAGCCTGATTGGAATAAAACGCTTAATTTACGTAGGGAATATTCTGATCAGATCAAGAAAATTCCAATTATGATTTCATGAGAATCAGAATGAGAAAGGTGTTTTTTGTCTATTGATAATCCCTTCAGTGCAGAAGTAAACACATATTCCGACATTTCGGAACAAACCGCCTTTACCATGCACGTCTGTGACGTCAGTAATAAGGGAGAGCAAACAATAAAGAAGCTAGAAATAAAAACCATGCATCCAAGATGAGATTACAGTTTTTGACAGTTCTGTTGGTGTGTTGAGCGATCTAAGATGACAGGAGGGTTAGATTTATGTCTTCAAAAGTCAGCAGAAGCACAGTTTGTCTGTGGTCAGCGGTTTTCTGAGGGAGCGAGCGCGCCTGACGCCTCCATCATATTAAATGGCGGTCTATTTTTGGGGTGGGCGACACAGGCGTCCCGGCCCAGTCGAGCCGTAGCCAATCTCTGATTGTCGAGAGTTCAGGGAGGGTTCAGTCAGCAGCACCGTCGGGTCTGACTGATCCTAGAGGGACTCCCACTAGGCTTTAATAAAACATTTTGCTCATTGTGGAAAGTAATGACCAACAATGTAAACTTGTGACTCGACAACAGATGTTGGCATGCTTACTGGAAACAAGGTGCTGTAAAATTAATTTCATTTGAATTATTTACTGCATGCATTACGTGCTTGAGGAAGTAGGTGGGGGCGACGGGGCGGGTTCGCTTGGCAACAACAACAGAAACATATTCAATTAGAGGTGAAGTAGTGGGATGAAAGGGTGGGGGGGGCGGGTAATGGTGGGGGATATGGCATAGAGAACGATCGCATGTGTTTGCTCTTGAAATTCCAAAATGGGAATCAGAGCCACCACTGTTGACATCACCCTTGTGATTCATATTTAATAGGATTTATTATTTCATAGTGTCACTTCAAAGGTTGTGCTCGCGTAAACTTGCCCGGAATGTTTCTCCACGATAAAATTGAGCCAAATGAATATCTGGAGAAGTGCATGACACTGAGAAGATTGTGATTAAAGGACATTTGAGTGAGACTTCATTGATATGATTCATGTTTGTCATTGCACGTATTGCACATAAAGCATATTAGCTACGACAAGATGCAGATATAAAAGGACAGCTAACGAAATGCAATTAATTTTAATTATAAGACTCCACTTGCCGTGGTATCAGTCGGCAGTCGGCTGCGTGACGCCATGACAGAAGCACAAACGTGGATTTCCTTCATCGCCCTCAGGCCGCAGCCGAACAGCACGTAGCTGCTGTTGTACCGCCGCGTTGTGGAAAAATAACAGCGGGCGCTATTTATACAATAATGTTTCCTCCTAGCCATTGCCCCCCCACGTGCGTTATTCATCTACGTGTTTATTTTCTTTTTGTTGGTTGTGCAAAGGTTGTCTTTGTTTGCAATGGTTCTGCAGAACAGTTCAGCTGAGTGTGAAGTGCTGGGATACAGGAAGTGGGCTTACTCTTTCACCCGAGACCTGTGATAAATGGAGACACAACAATAGTGTATCCTGTGACCTGGAACCTCAGCTGCTGACATCAACTTGTCCGCAACTTTACGCGTCCTCTTCTTTCCCCAAAGATTGCCTTATCAGCTTCACCGATTTACCGTTCAGAGGTTATGTCTAACGCGCACGTTAGGTTAATTGAAGACTCGAAAAGAGGTGGAAGTGCAACTGGGGCCAAGCAGAACTCACTTTAAAAAATAACAAATATTTGTGTTTATCGCTGAGGTTGATCCAGCAAAGTGAGACCTAGCTTGTATAGCCAGCTCGCGAACTAGCTAGCTCGAAAGGAGGCGAATAGTCCCAGCTAGCAAGGAGTTATGGCAAAAACAGACGTAACAATATGATTCTGATTTGTAAGTAATTCGTTAGTGTCAACAAGAATAACAAATTGGGATTTGGGGAGTGAGTCTGTGCCCTTGTAATAATCATTATGCGTCCAGTATTAGTCTAACTGCTGCCTTGTACACAACAGAAATCATTTAAAGTTCACAGTTCAAATCAAGTGAGGAAGAAAAGAACGCTATACACAAAACACAACCAGCTGTGGCAGAGCAGAGATGAGTGCTGCATCAGCACAACACACACACACAGACACACACGCACACACACACAAAAAACCCATTAGCCAAGCAGTCTGAAGTTTCACTCACACTTATGTATTATTACTAAAAATCCGACAAAGGGTTTTGCACGTCTGTCTTTGGGATCCACATTTCACCGCAACATCCGTCTGTCAGCACACTGTCTCCGTGATTCTCCGAGTCATGAGTATGACTCATTCCAGCGCAATGCCACATGTTCCCGGCACGACTTGATCCAAACCGGCTTTATGCATTATTTGTCCAGCACTTAAAAAAAGAAAAGTGAAGCTTGTCAGCTTATTCGCGGTACACCACAAGCGTCGCCATCGAATCACTTCCACGTCCCCACATGGCAACACACTCGACCGACGTGGCCGCTTAGTCGTTACATTGTCACATGCCAAAATGTCTGACTCATCCAAATCACATTATCTCAATATTTGCTCACAAGTGACTGAATAAAATAAAAAATGTCATTGAAGAAATACTCCACATGCATGTGAATGCATGCGGATTATTTCCTTATTGGAAACTCGCAAGTGCAGACAAAGCTCAAATAAACATATCTGACATGATAACTTACTCAGATGTCAACTACATAGTATTTATTAATGGTATTATGGTTTTAACAGTATTATATTTACATTTAAGTTTGACAATCACTCAATCTGAGATTTATTTAAGGTTAGCCAAATCTTTGCAGAAGTAGGCTAATGGCAATTTTCTTCAGCAACCAGCTAATGAAAATACAAATTGTCTTTACTTTTCTCTTCACATTCTTGGATTATAGTAGGCCTTGTTTGGTCGTCACGTCCAACCGACAATCTTTGTCATCATCATGGTAATGAAAATCTATATCCATCTAACAGGAATAGAAAAATCTCACTTCAACCACATTATTACAAGAGGTTGCCATGTGTGCTATAGTACTTGATCCTTTGTTGTTGTTGTTTTTTTAACCAAAGAATGACATTTTATTAAGACACCTGTACACTTTAATTGTTTAAATATGATTAATAAAGATTGTTTAAAATTATTTCATAATTAATTCAATATTGAAAGTCCAGCACACACATTAAATTTGACTAAAAAGTAGAGCATTTCAGTGTTGATTAATAATCCTAGAGCGGACCAGCCTGGACACATTTTGTTTACTACTAAACTTGCTTTTAATGTTACTGTTGAAATTAAACGTTTAGAGTTTTGACAATGTTGAATTTAGTTTTGTTGTACTACTGTCTAACACAATCATTGACTTATTGCTGTCCAATTGCATTTACCATAAGGAAAGTAACCCGTGCACTCTATAGAGGGGGTTACTACTATTCTTTACTTGTGCTTTAAAGACAACATATTAATTCCTGTAATCTGCATATGGATCAGAACAATTTGCCTTCACACAGCTCGGGACAGCCGTGCCTATTCAGAACGCATTAGACAGAGTGTGACACTGTCACGCTGGCAGATGTTCTCTCCATTCCCAACCTATTTCCTTGTCACTAAACCACCAAAGCTCCCCCTTTGCTCCCTTCACTCGTCTTCCCTCCCCACGACGGCGCGCAAACACACGGCGAAAGACAAAGGGAAACAAGATGAATTATAATACCAAGTGTGGTCCCAGCTGTATTGAGGGGTGTTTGCAAGGGGTGGTTGGGGGGGGAGTATTTTTTTTTTTGTTCTGCTTGGAAATATTTCTCACTTTTTGCACGGAGCACGCTCTGCTCCCACATGTATTGTCTGGCTGTGATCATGTGTCAGAGTGGTACAAGTGGGATGCGGGGCCGGGTGCCCGGCAGGCTTGTCTGAAGCAGACGGCTTGTTTGCGTGTACTTAACAGCTCCTCACAGCTGTGTTCTCTCCAAATGTAACAGGAGAAGACCTCATCCATCAGAACGTCGCATTCCCCCATACGCCGACCGCCCCCCCTTCTCCACACTCCGGCTTTCTTACTCCTCTTACCCCCCTGCCTTCACGGCTGCCCTCCATTTTTTCGTTCAAGTGCCTCCATTGCGCAAATGTCAGCAAACAGGCGAGAGGTCGCGTCGGAGGTCAGCTTGCGAATGGCAGCGTTAGGTCGCCTTTTTTGTCTTTTCAAGTGGGTGTGCATTTCTCAAGGAGTTGCTTATGAGCAAGATGTCCAGGCTAGACACATGTTTAAGGGGGACGGAGGGGAGGGGGGGACTGTGACAGCTCACATGCAGCTGGGCGAACATTAACCTGCCAACAAAAGGGTCTGTAAGCTTACATTCATACACAACTCCAAGCTCGAACGCAAGCTGTTCTGTGATTTGCTCCAAGTTTAAAACTTTTTGACAGTATGATAATATACTATAATATAAAAGATAAATTATACCTTCCAGGATTAAAGTGTTGCCATCATTTAACCCTCATGTGGCATTTTAACTGCCTTTCTTGGTCATACAAAAGAAGACAAAACTAAACCTAAAATGAAAGAAAAATATTAAAACTCTTAAAATGAAGGAAAAATGAGGATGCGTAAATAATAAGTTTTATTTGATTTTTAACAGTGTTACACGTTGCTATCAGGCAGGTAGCTGAATTGGGAGCTAGCTGTTAGCACTAGAAGCTAAAGCTGAACACATGAATAATATAAACATGCCATTAAAGGGCCTTTTCAAAACTGCCAAAGACCTGTCTAAAGTATGTTGGAGCAAAGATGAACTTTTTTTTGAACAAAATTCCCTCCCTGCTTTGTGTCTTGCTCCCAGGTTACTAGCACGCACGTCATTTCCACGCATCGCCCTGCCATTAGTCAGTAAGCGTACGTCGTAACCTTTATGCCACTGATTAACCCCGAGGTCTGCATAGGAGGTGGGAGGAAAAGTTTACAAAGACAAAAAAAAAAATCACTTTTGCGCAGTGTCTCACCCACCATCTCCGTTCTCTGGTCAGTACGCAGCCTGTTGATGTTCCACTTTGATTTCACATACAAGACGATAAATTAAGGGGCATTTATCAAAGTCACTTTGTTGCTGCCTGCTAAAAGCCACTTTATGCATAAATTACATTGCAGGAAAAAATACTTTTAGCTGTTTGAAGTCGACAAGTAGGATTTACTTATGGCGGGACTGATACATTTAAATATGCTTTGAATTTTAAGTGTCAGGTTAATGTTCTTGTACTTGTGACTTACTTGGTAATAACCAGAGAAATGGAAGGAGCTACACTATATCACTGCTACCAGTAAATATAATATTGATAGTGATGCCGAAAAAAACCTTTTTTTAATTGCTGTTATGGCAATATTCTCTGTTATCATAATAAACAGTGGGAAGCACCAACTTTATTGTTTTTTTTCATATAAAGATGAGAGCTTGCACAAGGTCATCTTATTAGTAAAAGTGACAGTAGGAACTCTGTGTACAAAAAATGGCTTCAGGTAATCATCAGGCATTTTGTGTCACCAAATTTTCAGATTGCTCATTATTTTATTAATTCCTATAAAAATTGTTCAAAAACAAAACAAATCAGGGTCCAAAAATAAATTATGTTTATCTAAGCTCTTGGTTTGTCCGGTGATACTCAACAAGACTCGTTTACATTGCAAACTTTTAAGTGTACATTAAGTGTCCACATAAATCACGCTATCACGTAACAGTGGTGAACACCACCTCACCTGACATATCTACCTACCCCGAGGCGTGCTTTAAAATATGTCAACATAGTATACGACGGAATAAAAATGATATAATACGACACATAAAGCGAACGCTCAAACGCAAACAAAACACAAACGCACACACACACCTGGAGCCGGCACTATACGATACGGCACTCCCGGAGTGACACGCTGACAAGAATGTATTCATGTATCGCCATGTCTTCAGGGAGCCGTCTAATTGCACGAGAACAGAAATAGAGCTGCAAGAGTTTGAACGCACTCCCGGAGAGACGTCCCCCCCAACCCGCAAAAAAGTCACCCGACGACCGACCCCCCGCTGCCTTCGCTATTCTGATTTGCCTCATGCCTGTTACAATAAAAAGTGCAGACGCTGAGTAAAAAATGTCACATTGTGAACTCTTCCCCCGAGAGCCCTAAGTGAAATTTGAAGGATCTGCGCCTCGGTGTGATGTTCCGTTTATATCTTTAATGCCTGTGACACCCGGCTCAGCCAAACAAGTGGAGTGCAGGGGTGCGGTATCTCCAACTTTGGTGCCAGAAGGAGCACACGCCACCATATGTAACGCTGATACGAGAGAGGTTTTTAACAACACGCACACGAAAACGACCGCACCCATGGCCTCCACATGCCCTGCACATGGAGAGCAGTCAGGCAACGAAAAAAGATTCTCGTTCACAGTTGCCCCGTGGCGGGATTGTGTTTGTTCCTGTAACAAAAACACAAAGTGCATTGAAGTGACAATAAGGCAAAACTGCACTACTTGGCGTTGGTGGCCTCCAAGTATTGATAGGGAAGAGCTAGCCGTTAGTCTAGCCGTTAGTCAAATACACGAGTACTACGAGTAGTGCACTCTTCGGCGCTCTGCCAGGATGAGTTGTCTTATGAGTTATGAGAATGTTTTTCCACTACGAGTGTCCCTAATGGCTGATTCAATCTTAGTGTAAACTACCGAGCCGCATTAGTAACACCGCGAGGTCCAGCTAACCCAGTCGGCATGTGTCACACACTTGAGGCCGCCCACAACACATTACTCGCACTAATAGCAGTAGCTTGAAAAATGAAAATTAGTAGTTAAATGTGGTAATATTTTGTAATATTAGTTTATTATTATTTTTTAAATCTAGTAATATTAGTATTATTTAAATTTAGTAATATTAATAATATTTTGTTTAATAGAACTGGAAAAATTCGCTTGGCAAGACTTAAAGCAAGTAATCTTAACCACCCACCTCCAAAAAAATCAAAACAGGAGTACGGCAAAGAAGAGTATAGTACGGGTGAATGAAGAGACAAAAAAGAACACAGTGGAGAAAAAGAATTAGGAAGGCAGTGAAAGTGAACATGAGGAGTGAAAGACAAATGAAGGCGATGATGATTTGGAGACGGAAAATCAATGAGTGATGAAGTGGAGGATAGAAGTGCAAGAGAAAATGATGTGCTGAAAGTGGTGACGACGTGAAGGTGGTTTCTGGAGAGAAAATGATGGCGAGAAAGTATGAGTAGACGAGGAACATGAAGGAAGAAATTAAATTGTGTGGGAAATGAAATGAAGACGAAAATGGAGAAAGAAAATGAGAGTAACTCAGTAAGTTGGGTTAGTTACCGTGAAGCACGGTTGCCTACTTCCTGGCTAAAACACGCACGCGCGCACACAGTGCAGTGAAGTGACATCCTCCCAGAGAGCTGATGTGTGCAGCATGCTGAGAACACTTCAGACAGAATCTCTGCAATTCACAGTAGAGGGAAAGGGGGAGAAAAAAAAAAAAACGCGTGTGTGAGACAGCCCGAAAAAAAAAAGTTTGGAGAGTCGAGAGAGTTTGCACCAAAGTTGCCTGTCAGCCCATTAAAGATGTGAAGCTGGCATGGCGGCCCTATTGAAACCATATGTGTGTGAAGGAATTCCACCGCTGGTAATCCATTCCAAATACAGGACTGTGGTGTTAGTGTTAATTTAAGCAGCATGTTGGGGATGGGCGGCCACGCTTTGATCACGCAGAGATGCTTTGGTACAAATTGAAGTAAGCACCCCCGTCCATTTGGACTGGATCACAACCGTGGATTTGTTGAATTAAACGCTTCGTTGAATGCCGCGTGCACATGAAAAGGAACGTGGCTCGCGGGAATCCGATCGCACCTAGCCGCCAGGTCTGCTCCTTTTTTATTACTTTTAAACTCGATCCACGCCGGGTTTGCGCCGCTTTAACAAGACCAGGGCTGTGGCCCGGAGGAGATCGTGTTCCGAGGCCGGGAATCACCTGGACTGTGTAATGTAGAACATATTGTACATCCAGACTGTACATGCACTGTACATGTGTGACATCCTTTGATAAACTTAAAAAAAAACAGTTCATGTTACCTTTAACCTCTCACTCTCTCCATTTTGTTGGGTCTACTATTAAAAGTAACGGCAATGAACCTAAACTGGATGCAAAAGTGGGCTGTAGATCTTTTTTGTATGAGCTACAGATAGTTAGTAAATAATTACAGCATGTCATCTTTTTCCATCCTGCCACAATAATTCAAGGTTACAAACAGCACATGCTGAAGTACTTTGTACAGCGGCTGAAGAATACACGGTCACAAGGATGCCTGTAAATTGGAATTATTGATCAGGTCGACATTATTTTTGACATGAATCAAAGACACCATAACTACAAGTGTAACAGTACGTAAATGTACAGTGTTTATTGACACTATATTATTTATGTTATTGTTTATTTTCAGCTTGTTTTTAATCAAAACAGCATTAGCAACATTGTGGAATCGGTCCTACCACATGTTAGAAACAAGTTCTTAGCAAAAACATCATGCGGACGAGGCACCGCTAACAAGAACTAGCATTAGCATTACCAGACTCTGTCATGTGGTCTCTCCACGATGTTGTGAGTCCATGTTTATCGTCTGGGCAGCAACACTGTGGGACTTATTCAGTTACATGTTTCTTGCTTTATTTCTTACCACTTTACGAAAGTTTTCCATGGTAGATACATAGTTTAAAAAAAACTTTTACATAAGTTGTCTGTGGATAATCCAAGAAACACCACTGATGACATGTGTGGCCTCAACACCCAGCAGTGTCCAAAAGGGTTCACGGTCACACTCTGGGGGCAGAAGGGTTACTGATCTGCTGCTATTGATTTTTTTTTTCCCTCCCCATTTGCTCCGCTCCTTATTTGGTAAATTAGAACATGATGTGTGTAGGAGTTTTCTTCAAATATGAGAGGCCACCACACTGTTGTGATTTGTCCTGAAATTATTTTGGCATATTATGAGGGGAAGTATCCAAATTTTGACATGTAATCCTTTCAGCTAGGAAAAACCACATACTTTTTGGAGTCTGTAAAATATTTCTAACCTTTAGTCAAGTCAAAGGGTTGCCCTAAAAATGCATGAGACACTAATTACAGAGGATCCTTGGTTTACAATCAACCGTTTCTATGACATAAAATATAATTCACAACAGACACTGTTACTAACCAATGCTAACATGACAGTAAAGTCTTAAGTAGAGGAAACATTGATAAAAAAAAAAATATTCAAGGCCATGACTACAAAATAATCAGAACAATATAAAAATTCTCTTTTACTCCTGTGATTAGCTTCCGCACTAGAAGTCTTAAAACTAATAATTAATGACAACAAAATGCTGCAACCATCATGACTGGAGGGACACCTGTATTTTGTTCCTCTTAAATTTAATCAAAACAGATTATTAATCGTATCATAGAATTAAATGCTGTGCCATTTTGTACTTTTATCTCAACAACATGCAATGAGGTAACCAAAATAGTTAAAGTATTATTTAAATTTACCAGTTAAAGCAAACATACCACCATTCGCACCAAATAACATTTTAAAATTGAGTTATGTTGCAATGGAACTTTGTCATGAACTTAGGGTCCTTAAAAAAATGCAACATAATAGCATTCACAAAGGGTGTTTAATTATCACTCATAAACCAAATATAAACTTGATAGCAACAGTAAATAAAAATGTTAAATGAGTGACTCAAAATACAATTTTATGGTCCACATAGTAAAGCACTCAGCCAAATGGTTGGGGAAATCCTCTGGATTGATTTGTTTGTTCCACAATCATGGTTTCAAAGAGGGCCACTAAACGCTGTGCTAATTGAAGGCTACGGCAGCCTCGACACTCTCAAGACAAATACACACAAACACAATGCAGTTGAACCAGGCAAAACACAGCACAGAAGCCCAAATTGTGGGAAAAGAATGAAGTGCAGTCTCCCACTTATGGTTGATGTACACAAGTGTTGTGCTCCGGCACTACGAGCGCAACGCCGCACCGCAAACGACAGAGTAGTCGGCTGCCGCTCTCTATATTTTGTCGCCCAACCGCCGAATGCCTCCCATGCAGGCGACCCGCACTTGCCAAGGCCACAGGCATGATGCAGCGTGGCCTCAAACAGACAATTTTATTTGCAGCATCACTTAAAGTGGCCTCTACCACACAAGCTGAATTCAACATGCAATTGCAGCTTGGAAAAAAAAAGACAGCCACATATTCTGTTTAAAAAAAAAAAAAAGAACATTCAGTCATACAACCAATGTGCTTTGATTTTGTTTGATTTTGATTTTGGGAGTTCTGTGCCACTTTTTCTCACTCGAGTAGCGTGTGTGCTTAAGCCTATATCAGCTGACTTCGGCTGCCCCATTTCCGTGCCCAATGTGGTGTCTAACTAATGTGGACTTTTCTTTCTTTTGGTATTTTGTTAGACTTACACATATAGAAGATGGGGGGATGCGCTGTTGTGGGAGGATACAGCACATTCTACTTCCTGTCACCCGAAAGAACGTATCTTGTTTCCTTGCTCAAAAGATTATTGGCCACATCAGTGTTTCTTCAGACTATTGCTATTGAAATATTAGTGTTTGTTTTCCTTTCATCTTCATACTTTGCCATGTTATTGTTGGCGGAACATAGCAATAATATACAATAGCGAGTTGCTTGAATTGGCCAATTCCCACACCTACTCTCCGCATTGATTCCAAAATGTAGAGCTCTAAAGGGGGTCGGATCCAGTACCTGCTCCAGACAAGTTCCTGGGACGGCACGCAAGGTTTAAAAGGTGTAGTGGCTGCAGTTGGGGTTTGTTGTTAAACTCGTGGGCCAGACTTAATGGATTTGTGATGATGTGTCTCTGAATTCTTGCCTAAGACCCCCTGACTGGGAGCGAGCTCAGGATGCTTATCTGTGCGGACATCTTGGGCCAGCTTCAGGGGGTTTGGGGATCTGGTTTCTGCCGCCCTTGGGAGAAATCCAGCAGGACTTGAGTAACTGGGGATTAGTAGGCATGACCCCGGGAGCAGCAAAGCAACATTTGAGACCACTAAAGGGAGAAAAGTCATTTGACCTTGAGGCATACACAAGGTGAAAACTAAAAGAGATTATTGGCTTAGTTGAAGTGTAACATGACAATTGATGTTTCGGTGCTAAAAGGGGTAAATAACATTAAGGGGGAATTTCACAAAAAGCAATACTTCCTTTGGGGTAAAAAATGGCCGGCAGAATACAACTGAAAATGGTCTGTAGCACCATACAAACACAGATCATTCATTCTGAATTTTCAATTGTGACACACATATTTTGAATGTTGGCAAACAAACAAACAGCAAATCAAGTATCATTGTTTGCTGCAGTAAGTGTGACTCATCCAGGTTATTTGACCCCGAAGTTGCCCCCCAGCAAAGCAGTCACAGTGACGATTAAGACCACTCAAGGTCACAGCACGGCCGAGCCTTCCTTCTGGCTTGGGCGGAATGTCTTAAGGCCTAAGCTTCGGCAGACACATTACAACGTCACTCCCAACAAAGACCGGCGCCTGTTCCCCCCCCCCTTTCTCCATTCTTTTTGCGCTTTTCTACGTTGTCTCAAAAACTGTGCAACCAGAGAGTTCCTAAAGGACTCGTCACCTTGTCTCGAGGCCAGAGCACCAGAGCAAGGAAAGCCGCCACTTCAATCATCTTGGGGTCAAAGGTGATGTGGGTCAAATACCTTGGCTGGGAACCCCCCTCTTGTTACATTGACATGCGGTGGTCAGTGCCATGGGCTGCACCCTGAACACACCCAACCTAGATCCTTCCCAGGAAGTGACCAAACATTCGGAGATTACTGTCATCAAGACATTATCACGTTCCGAATCAAGTCCTTGAATATACCTGACCCGTATTAACCTTTTTTAATACCTTCCATAATATTTTACAAAACACTAGCGCATAGTGTGTGTTAACAAGATAATCCAAATGTCGAGAGGGTGTTTCTTTAACAAGGCTGTTTTTATGATCTCTGTTGCCATAAAATGAAAAGGTAAAACACAGAGCGATCACATAATGAAGAACAGATATGGCCGACATCATCATCGAGATCCCTAATGAAAGATTACACTGCACTTTGAAGACTTTTACAGCCTCCGTAAATCAAACCTACGTATTATTTGAAGAGCTATTAAGGGTGCGGTAGTCGTGCTACGTGCTAGCCTGTTTACGATTGAGAAGCAGGGGCGGGAACCAGCATCGGGGATTTCATTGGGGATTTTATAAGGGTGCCCCCGTGTGCTCTGGAATTCCAACACTTGAGAAGGAGTAGCCGCTGGAAGGGTGTTTGTGCGAACATGTATGTCTTTCGTGCAACAACACGATGACGTGACAAAGCCTGAGTGAAAGCAGATCACGGTGAGCCCATGCACAAGTCCGCCAATACCTTCTGACATCCTGTCTCTGAGTGCTGGGATTGAGAACAAAAGCATGCTAAAAGGTAAACATGTGCTAACAGCTAGCCTGGTCCTTGTCGACCTGCTTCTGCTCTTTTGTTTGGAGTTTTGACAGTTGCTTGTCTTTCTATGACTCATTGCCGAATGACAACCAAGAAATAGAAGTGTGTTTTTATTTTTTTTAAGCACTTTCATTTTGATCATACACACTTTGTAAGTAGTTTGATTATGCGTGACCAACACAGTGGCTGTCAAATGGTGTTGCAGTACATTCTCCAATTGATAAAATATTACTTTTAGAGAAGGAGGGATAACCAAGCTGCGTTGGATGGAGAGAAAACCTTCAGCCATTCGTTCATTCAAAACAAACAAAAACATTCCTCACATTTTCCCACGTCTGAAAAACAGCCCTACTGTCCATAATTTTTTTAATGGTTGCTGACTGGTCTTTCTGACAGGAAACAGTCCTGGAAAGGGATAATTGGGGTCAGAAGCTTTTATTGCAGACATGAGGAAAGCCTTCAAAGAGAGGTGAATCTTCCCGATGACAAACACGCCGTGGACTCCTCTATATCTGTGTCCACTATATGTCAACCACAGGAAGATTACAACAGTCAAGTATAAGCGTGGGGTATGGCAGGAATTCTGCCCAAATATGGCATGAGCGAAGCAATTTTATTTTTTGCAGGCCCCGAATCCTTTCAAAAGCAGAGGTCAGTCAGTGTAGACTAAGGGCATATGCTTTACCCCTGTAAAAATAGTGCAGAGCAAGTGGTTTCAATTTGCTCTAGTGATTAAGTTCACGCCAGCCCCCGGTACGCTGGTAAGGGTCATTTGTGCTCGGCCAAGTTTCTGATGAAGGTGGGGAGGAGTGATGCTAACCCTGAGCATTGGTACTGACACGGCATTAGTGAGGCATAGAAAAGGACTTTGAATATCTGTGCTGTGCCGCAAGTCCAGTCAAGGTAACAAGAAAGCTTATATGCTTTTCATTTCTTCACCTACCTGGCTGCGCCTTTGTTCGAAAATTGTCCTAAAGGCTCAATGTCAACGCAGTCAACCGAAGTGATTGCCAATTTTTATTTATTTATTTGCCTTTTAGCCACTAGCTTGCCCAGACAGTAAAATAGACCTTGAACACAATCTAACAAAAAAGAATTTCAACACTAGACAGCAAAACATTTTGGTTTAATTGGATGGACAGGCGGCTCGGTGACTCACTGGTTAGCACGTCCGCCTCACAGTTAGGAGGGTGCGGGTTCGATTCCACCTCCGGCCCTCCCTGTGTGGAGTTTGCATGTTCTCCCCGGGCCTGCGTGGGTTTTCTCCGGGCACTCCGGTTTCCTCCCACATCCCAAAAACATGCTTGGTGGGCTGATTGAGCACTCCAAATTGTCCCTAGGTGTGTGTGTGAGTGCGAATGGTTGTTTGTCTCTGTGTGCCCTGCGATTGGCTGGCAACCGGTTCAGGGTGTCCCCCGCCTACTGCCCGATGGCGCTGGGATAGGCTCCAGCACACCCGCGACCCCCGTGGGGACTAAGCGGTACAGAATATGGATGGATGGATGGATGTATGGGCAGTTGATACATAGTTGGGAGTTTCATATTGCCACTTTATTAGCAACACCTGCATCTGATACATATCCTGTAAAACAGTCTAATAAAAAGAGCAACATTATGTGATATATAGCTAGGTGTTTTGTGATCTAATAAAATACATGGGGCTAAAACATTTCAAAAACACATATCCATCAAGATTTTGAGTCGTTTGAGTTTTTGAGTCTGAAATGTATTTTGGCATAACAAGCCTTTGCAACTCAAGATTGTGAAAAGCACACCGGCAATCAAAACTGAGCATTTTTGTGAAAGCATTTGTTATTGGATCTTAATGATGTGATTGGTGTGTGAACACTCAAGGCACACAAGTGTGTCACAGTCATTTTGCAGGATGAATGCCTGTGTGCCGTTTGGAGGGGGGGGTTGTTGGCAACAGCAGATGTGAGCTACGCGCCGTTGCATCAATAATAAAAAGGTCTCCCTAATCTTGACTCCCGCTGCCAGTCGCGTCAAACCTTATGGTGAACAAAAACACAGTGTCTCAGGTAGCTGAATTATTGATACCATCGCAATTTAAAATCTCCCTGCTGCAATTTTTTGCCGATGTTTTCCCCCCTCTTGCTTGCGCATCTCCTTTTGTTGATTTATTTATTTATGTATTTGTTTTCACTCTATGTTTGGGGTGTTCTGGAAGATGGTGGGGTGGGGGTTAGGTGGATCCCCCCCTTCTCCAACCCACTTCACCTTTCACAGCTTGCTGAATTCAGCACGCTCATTTTCCTCCCTGTGATACGCAGCATGCCGCTTCTGAGGCAACTGTCAAGTTCAGATCAAAAACCTGGGTGGAGTGGGTGTAATATCGAAAGAAAAAGACTTGAGCGATGGATACGGCGAGCAATTTTCCGGGCTTTTCCCCTCTGTAGTCAAAACAATGCGGGGGTAATGTCGGGTACTCAGAAAAGGAGATGTTCTGTACAGCGATTGAGTACAAATGCGCCCACCGTAATGATCGTGTTTTTGCTAGCTTTGTGCACCTCAAGCACTGGTTCTGGAAATCTGAGCTGTAAACAGACTGCTCCCCCCCTTTTCAGCCAAGTCTTTACTGTTGGCGCTTTGCTGTTGTGTCGCGACGGCGGAGGATGCTCGCTCTTCATCTCTCTGCGAGCGCTCCACAGCCGGTAGCGGAGACGGAAATTCGACGCTCTTCGCGCGCATGAAAGAAGTGGCGGCTGGTGACATTGCTGTTCAAATGTCACCAAAGTGTTTCGTTTATCGGGGAGAAAAGGCATATTTATGTCAGTTTCATACAAACACTAAACTCCCTTAGCTTGTTTTTCTTGTTTTGGGAATTTCTTTTTGTCAGTGAGTTTTTACTGACGTTTGGATTTCGTAACATATTTCCCCATCAACTTAATCTGAAAAAACGGCTGCCATCATATTCCTGTAATTATTATATGGGCATTTTTTTTAAATTGGGGTTTCCCGTCCACGCACACACACACACACACAAATTCCCCCATTGATGTTTTTGCCCCCCGGCACCACCTCAACAAGTCCAAGTTGTTTGTTTTGCATCAACCAACAACAAAGTTTGCACTTTTTGCCGGCAACTTCTAAACGTGTTGGGTCAATCAGGTCGTGTGGCAACTCAAAACAAACGCCATCACATCACACCTGAGGCGCTCGTCTTTCTTTACAAAAACAAAACAGGTTGACAAAATGAAAATGTGTTCCTCCCTCATTTATGTGTCATCTCAGCCTTGACCCACCAGTAAAAGATCAAACGACGTTTGAGGCCTGCTCCTATTTCAGCCCACTTGAGATGGACAGCTGAAGAGTTAGCCAGTCCAACAAGAACTTTGACAGGATTTTTTTTTCTCGGCTTGCAATGAAATCTCTGACTCATGGCTAAAGTGCACAGGTGTTGTTCGGGTCACAGTTACAGGCATACAGGTTATTTGCCTATATACACTTGCAAAATAATTTCAATTCTCACAAGAAAATATTTTATAGTCTTCAAACCTTTATGAAAACCTCAAATGAGAGTGTCGTACATTTTCAAATGATTTTATTTATCTATACAACAATGGCCATTTATGACCAATATTGTGACATAGTTTTCTTTTTATGTCAAAATATGAAACAATTGGTTACATCATGGACACACACACGCATATATATGGTAACAGAAGAAGCCCCAGAGTGTTGAATCAATAGCACTATGCCAATCTTTATCTTCGCAAGCCTCACTCCCCCGTGCTTGTGTACTGCTGTCACTTTGGATATAATGATCTAACCTATGAAGCATTGATGAACAGTCAGCCGACGTGTCATTCTTCATCGACACACGCAAACATAAAAAAAAAAGATCTGTTTATCTACTGTATGGCAAATTCTTTGTTCAGTAAATGCAATCTGCTCATACCGGTTTATAAAAAAGCCACATGGTGCAAAAACCTGACCTCAGCCGTTTTCATTTGAACAGCTCGCTGGATGCAGCACAAATGGATGCCTATTGACCAAGCGTCATCGACCTCGGAGACCTCTGCTCTCCAGCCAATCTGCGGCGGGCCTCGGGGGCGATTATGACATTTACTCGTACAGATTATAATTTCAAATGGCTGTTTAGAAGGAGGAAAAAAAAGATTCCCCAGTAGGAACGGCCGGGCGACTCGAAGTGGCGAGTGGTCAATAAGAATAGACTTGAAATAATCGATTGGAAATGGACACACGACAGAGGCCCCTCAGGCTGTGCCGATCAATAAACTGTGTTAAGTGGCGGTGTTGCCCTCCATTGATGAGCAAATGGCTGTACAGGCTGTCCTTGCTCCTCAACTCTCTCTTTCCCCCTTTTATCAGCGGGTCAAACAGCGGGGCCAGGTGGTTAACCACATGTCGCCTCAAGACATAACACACCGCGCCGTGAGTTCTGATTGGCTGGAGCTGGTCACATGATGCGCACCCCTCCCAGTACCCTTAAAAGGCCCCTGTACCCCACTTGTTATAAAGCATTGCAGGGGGTCACATTTCTTGATTTTGCATGTAATGTAGCTTTCTTCATGTTTGGCTTCGTGTTGTATTGTTTACTGAGATAATAGCTACTTGGTGGCTTTATTGATCATGTTTTGACATTTTTGAAGAACAGAAAAGGGGGTGAACCAGCTCTATTGGGATATTATTGAGGTGTGTGCTTTATGAAAGACTAATAAATCAAAACAGCTGCTGCGTTTGGACTTTTTGAGCGTGTGCGCAGGGGACAGGTGGTGGAAAAACTCCTTTGGGAAGGGACTACTTGGTTTGAATTGTGGAATTGAACTGCAAGATAGCTGCTTGATCCATTTTAGTTGATATTATTTTGACATTTTGATACTGTTTGATACATACTACTGTTGGTATGTTGAAATGATGATAAAATAAATAATCATTGAAATCACTTGATGCTTTTATTGGCTATGAGGGTCTGTGCAAGGACAAAGAAGTGTGTTGTGTGTGTGTGTAGCTTAGAATGTTCCAAAAAGAGACCAACATTTAATAAGCAGCTATGTTTTGACATTTTTGGAGCTTGTTTGCATCGGAGAGGAGGAGCGCTAACTCTGTTGAGATCTTGATGCGAGGGGTGTCATGTAAAATATTTGGGAAATACTTAAAAGAGAGCCAGATCGCTACTTAATAGGTGCAAATATAATAAAATAAGTAAAATAAAGTGTTTTATGGGAAAAAGAAAAATTATTCTCTAACACTTGCAACGCAGCATTGTTTGAAGACAACACCTGTTGTGCAGTCCCGCTCTGGGCCATCCATTTGGTTGTCAATCAAAGCAGTGCAGGGTGCCGACACCAATGTACTAGAACCGAGGCGAGGGGAGTTGAAGATAGCTCTGTCTTATTACTTCTTGCCATATGACACACGCACCAGCCATGAATAATATACGACTACGCCACCTCGGCTCAGATGAAAGTGGTGCACTGTGAGTCGGATACAAGGGAAGAAGGATGAAGAACAGTGAGACCATGTGAAGGAAGGACTGTGGGTTTATTTGCCTCTTTGTGTGTGTTTGAATTTAATTCCAAAGGTGACAGTGTGATGAGACGTGAAGAACATGTGGATAAACAAAAAAAAAGGGAACAATGAGGAGTTTGCGTACACACACACGAGGGAAAGTGTTCCTCTCAGGAGAGCTGATCAGCGCACGGCACTTCGCCTATTTTCACTCAGCTGGGATGTGGCAGTTGTCGCTCTCTCGGGGCGGAAAGCAGGAAGACGCCAGGGTAAAAAAAAATGCTTCTTTTGATCATCGCGCTCACCTTTTGGAGGAGAGTTGCAGGTTGTAAACAGCATCTTCAACCCCCATCCTACTCCTCCCGGGATGGTGCTTGACTAAACACACTTTGCTGAGAGACAACAGGCAGTACAGTTCACTTCAGCTTGCCGTGATATTGTTTGGAATAATGGCTGAGAAGAATGTAGTGTTATCTAATGTGACATGCGCCAAGGACCAAAAATGTACGCATGTCGAGACTGACATTGCAAGAAGCAAGGTAATTCAGCAATGTAGTCACAATTTCCTTCGGAGGGTCATTATGACTGTCAACGCTTCATATTATATCCAGTATATGCTACACAACAAACTGATGAATAACTAGTTTCGAATTCAGAGACTAGTAAAAATTTCAAATTTAAAAAAAAAAAATTAAGGGTAATAAGAAAATGCTAGCAAAATCTATTTTTGTTTTTAAAATGTGAAGAAAATTTGTTATTTTTATATTGACACGTAAAGTCAATACACAATTTGTCTTTGCGGACCAAAATCGACATTTTTTAAAAGTTAATACAATTTGTTATATCAGTTTTGACACATAAAATCGATAAAAGATTTGTCTTCACGGGCCACATAAAATGATGTGGCGGGCCGTATCTGGCACTCGAGCCTTTGGTTTGACACCAGTAGTGCTATGACATATGCTTGAGTCGCATGGCACAAAATATTCTATCCATTGATTGGTGGACAATCAAGGGTCACTTCTTTGTTTCGAAAGAATGTAAAGAACACGCTTCCATGATGTCATGACCAGCAGTGGAAACATAAGTCTGATCAGGGTTTTCCCGATCTGATCCCAACTGTGAAGCTTGTTAGAAAAGTAGCTTCAAGTGCGTGCACAAAAGGGTATCAAGCCGAGCAAGGGATTAGTTGGAAAAACATGTTATCCTAGATACTTCTTTCAGCAACACCCAATATTTCAAAAAGATTTGTTCAAAACGCCTTTCCCACAAGCCTCAAGTTGTCCATTCAGGACCAAAACGTTACGTCAGGCCCACAGCAGCTGTTAAACGATACAGTACGAGCTTAATTTTTTTATAGTCGTCCGCTGCATGTGAAACATGCGGCGGCGATGCGTGCAGTGTTAGGTTCCCATTGTGACTTGCAAGTATTGTGTCACTGTAGGGAAAAAAAGAAAGAAGAAAAGAAAGCCATTCAGCAGGCAAATCCTACCAGGAGCCAGCCAAACGGGCCAACAAAAGGTTGGCCGTCGAGAGCAGGGGGCCCGGCACCCGCATTGTCCTCCAGTCAGCGGCAAGCGGAGACAATGGACCAAGGACGTTTTTTGAGCGCTTGACCCGGGCTACCTTCACTTCACCTCGGGGAGACAAGGTTAAGATGGATGGCTCTAATTAAAAGAACGGGCCTGTCTCGTCGTCTCAATGGCATCGGGTTTATTTTACAGGAACTTTAAAGAGAAACGCCTTTGTGGGCCGGTAATTACAGGGTGAAGTGATTAGAGCTCCCCAAAGGCACGGAGGTGACAGACACATTTGGTGGAGTAACCCAAGTAACCTTTCAGTGTGACATCCTTTCCTATTGTCATTCTTGATTGTTTGATTAAAATTTTAACCTGGCGTCTCTTGTGCCATGTTACCAAGAACATTTTCCCAATTAGGAAAAGGGTCGTGCAGGCGGGAAGGTAGAGGTGGTTGGGTTTTCCATATTGATTTGCAACATATTACCGTATTTTTACCGTACTTTTTTGGACAAACTTTGAACAGAGTGGTTTATAGTCCAGTGCGGCATATCTATGGATTTTTCATGATATTGTATGATTTGTGTGTATTCTCTTACATATGGAAATTAAACATTAAAACACCTGCGGGTTATAGTCCAGTGCGGCTTATATAAGAACAAATCAGGATTTTCCCTGAATTTTAGCTGTTGCGTCTTATATTCAGGTGTGGCTTATAGTCCAGAAATTCTGGTAATTTAAATCTGGGAGTCTCCTGATATAATAAGCAAAAAACTGCCATGTGTGATTTCATTTGTGATATGCACAAGGACGGGGCGTGGTGACTATTGGGTAATTCTTGGAAATTTGTGGCTTTTCACGAATGGCTGGTCTATTTACGAGTAGGTTATGAACAACCCCCAAAGGGAATCTTTCAAGTGGGAATGTGTGTCAGGCATAACAAAGGTTGCACTAATCTACTGTTTATTAACTGTGGAGTAACTGGAGAGTCCCGATTAATCGCCGATTTCAGAGCGATTAGGATGCCGTGGCGGATCAGTCACAAGGCTTGGTTCGGCATGTGGCCTTCGCTTGAAGTGTGAGGGGCTCGAGTGGCGTGAGAAAACAGCTTTTACCAGCTGGTTTGCTAACAAGGATATCAATATTTGCTTAGTAGGCACAAATACAGATTATACATTACTACCCAAATACAATATGACGTAATAAATAATACCACAGTCGCCGTCACGGACCGTCATCCAACCTGTGTCATGGTGGTCACAAGTTTTGATGATGTCATACTTTAGAAGCAAAGATAATCTTATATTTGGAAGTGGCAGCTGCCTCCAAATTTCATACACAAAAACTTATGATAAATGTTGCTGCATATTCAGAATGAATGAAGGGGAGGTCTTGAACTCGATATATATCCTCTTTACTCTATGTGACGGGCTTAGCCAGCTCAATTTCCTCCGGTCTGTCCAATCTCCAACACAAATGACTGTATTCTCCATCAGATCACTCCGTCACATTCCAAAAATTTTGTTACCATAATAGTTGAGGCGTGACAGAGATATGCCGTCTATTTGAGTGAAGGTAAGGTATGTAGTTTTATAATGTTTTTCTCCTTGAGTTACGACTTTATTCTCGTCACGTTAACATCTTTATCGGTGTGCGTGTGCTCGGCTAAATGTATCCCGGTGTGTCGGATGTATGATATATTCATGTCTATGTGTGTGGCTATATTGTATGTCTTGAAGCATGCGCGCATGCTCACTGCATACTTGGGTATCACCACAAAAAGTTATTTAAAGGAGCAATTAAAATCTGTTTAGCTGTCTACGTGTACGCGCCCACACATACTAAGCTGTCTGAACATGGCAGATGTCAAATAGCTGCATGGTCAACTTATGTAAAAGGTTAGGACGTTAGACTTTACTCCCGCTAAATAAAGAAACATGTCAGATTGAATAGCACACGTCGTGTTGACCATTAAAATATCTGATTTAATCGCAAATAAACACAGGTCTGGAAAATGTCGTGAGCTTATGTAGCAATAGTTAACTTATTTTTAAACTTGCATGGCAGATATCAATGGTGGAATTTCTAAATAAAGTTTTTATAAGGGCAATTTTTATGTCCAATAAAATGGCAAATCCATGGTCGACGCATCTTAGAATTGATTGTGTTTGCAACAAATGAAAATGTTACATTTGAGTTGCTAACAATTTGCTAGGTTTACAGTAAGAATTATAAATTTATAGAATAATCATTAGCAAATAAGGTGAGACAAAAATATTCTGAGAGAAGTGATTGGTACCATTTATTTTCTTGGGAGGAAATATTGTCTTTGTGATGTATCATTTTTGCTTGCAATACTACCACTTAAGGTGGCGCGCTGGGTAGCACGTCCGCCTCACAGTTAGGAGGGTGCGGGTTCAATTCCACCTCCGGCCCTCCCTGTGCGGAGTTTGCATGTTCTCCCCGGGCCCGCGTGGGTTTTCTCCGGGCACTCCGGTTTCCTCCCACGTCCCAAAAACATGCTTAGTAGGCCGATTGAAGACTCCAAATTGTCCCTAGGTGTGAGTGCGAGTGCAAATGGTTGTTTGTCTCTGTGTGCACTGCGATTGGCTGGCAACCGGTTCAGGGTGTCCCCCGCCAACTGCCCGATGACGGCTGGGATAGGCTCCAGCACGCCCGCGACCCCCGTGGGGACTAAGCGGTTCAGAAAATGGATGGATGGATACTACCACTTAAATAAGTATTCTTAATGAGCTAAAACAACTGAGAGCATTTTGTTGGACCACTTAAATATTGTGAAAAACACAACTTGCACTAATATTTGCAAAGAAAATGTGTAAATTCTGGCAAAAAGTAAATAAATAAATAAATACTGTTGTTTGCTTTCTTGTTAACCTGAGAGAAATAAGGAATTGCAGATGTAAACACTCAGAATTGCATATAGCTCCTCCCTGTAGCTCCTCCCACTATCTCAATGAATTCATATACCACATCATTTAATTCAAAACATAAGCGGGAAAAGCGACAAAAAAGTGCCTTTGCTTTCAATAATAGGAAGTCACTAAAAACAAACATCAAAATATACGCACAAAATTGTTATTTTGCTAATCTGTCTGTCTGTCTGTAATGTCAGTATGGTAATTAGCAACCGCGTCAAACCGCTTTGCAAGGCACGTGTCGAGTCAACACCTGAGGGCGAGCAACTCAACACGGGTCATCACGTTGGTTCGTATGTGTGGGAACTATACGTACCGTGTACCAAGCCCGCTAATAACAGCCCACTCAACTAGCCCGCTCACTCGACAGCCATCTGACACTTTGAAGAATTCATAATGAAGCGATGCCTCAGATTAGCACGAGAGCGGCTGCCTTTGAAGAAACAGCTCAGGTTGGGTGAGGTCCTAATTAGGAATGGCCTATTTTAGTATGAACACATGCTGAGGGGTGTGTATGTACAGTACGTGCGTGTGTGTGAGACGGTAAAGATGCTATTTGAATGAATTTCTATAGAAAAGTGTGAGAACCCAGAAAACACCATTTAAAGTCTGCGGGAAAACAATACACACACAAAAAAACGGACTTTTCACATGATGCGCACGCATTTTTCTTACATTTTTTATCATGCCACTTTTTCTTAACTCATCCTCAATCAGTAGTGTCCACAAAACAATGGCGGAATGTTCCGGCCTGGAACCATTCCTGAGTGGCTATCTGATGGAGGAAAGCCTGGGATAATCCACGCCGGCGTTATCAGTGGTAGGGATCCCATTTCCATATTGGAGCCCTTTTGGGCTGATAACAGCAGCCCCCCTGAGAAATGTGTAATGATGGAGTGATACCTGTGGTCCGAGGGCTTGATGAGAGCCTTATGAATGGTCCGAGCGGAGGGGTGATGAGGATGGTGGGGGGGTGGCTTTCAGGCGGGGAGGCTGGACAGTAGCTTTCAGCAAGGCTGATAAAAGCGAGGAGGGGGAGGCGGGTGATTAATGTGTCTAAGTGGCCATAGGTCAGCGGCGGGCCCTCGCCGGTGACCGCTCTTAAGAGAGGTCACCTCCATGACCATCCGTCACACTCAAGAGTGCACACACTCCTTGTGCGTGTGGACGAAGCCACTATTTCTTCACAACATGATGTAGATAAATATGTCTTTTCATAGACATGCGGCGGAGGTATCGCCGATCACTCGAGGAAGAAGCGTGACCTCTATTTTTTTTCCAGCACTTCCGTCCTTGGGGCCAGACAGTGGGACACAAATGCATTATTAATTGGGTTCTATTTCATCCGCTGATCCTTTATCAGCATGTTGGGGGTCAGGCCTCATGGATCAGTGTATGAAAGGAGCGTTGCTATTTCAAGTGACATGACTTGACACGTGGTTCGGAGGGGCGAAAAAAGTTGCTTTTTGGCAGGGGAGAATTTGGTAAATATTTGACTTAACGACTAAATCAATGGCCAAAACCTCCCATATCACAATTTTGTATTTTTTTTCCACAAATCTATATTATTGGACAGTCCATACATGTGGGAGTTATTTTTGCAAATTATTGACCAATCTAAAGTGTTAAAGGACTTTTTGTCTTTGACATTGCAATGGTAATGGTTGAACATCTTCAAACTTAACATTCTTACCATTTTTTTGTCATCCATGATTTAGTTAATATGAAAAATTTAAATAAAACAAAATTTTAAAAAATGATTGGCTCTTTTATTGAAATATTCAAAATTATTCAATCATATGTACAGTATAGTTAGAAAAATGGCACTATTTCTCCACTAGTCATGGGTTGTCATTGAAGTTTTGTTGTTGACATTACCGCTCTTTTTTCTGCGGGGTCCACGTCCCCGGAGAGCCCCCTCACCACAGGGTACCCTTAAAAGCACATATTAAAAAAACACAATGTCGTTCTCCGTCCCGTCTCCTTGCGTCGCTGGGCCCCCAGCACACACCGTAAACAGCTGGCATGCCTGATATTTTATTAATGATGCTCTTTAATTAGTTTAATTACACAGAATCACGTCTTTGTGCATAATTTCAGCTTGTTTAATCAAAAGAATCCCAACCGCCATTTATGTATACACGGGAATCTCTGGCCTCTGGCTGAGAGAGGAGTGTAATTGTGTTCATTTGTTGAAGGGGGCATGGTCATGTGACGCGCCCCAGGAAAACGTCCCTGAAACAAAAGGTATGAATCCTTCATAAGCTTTACTAGTACGTTTGGGATTTATTTATTTACAGACCTCCGGTCCCAATGCCGACTTTTAAAGTTCACATCCACTTGGATACCACGATAGTCTTTCTAGGCCGTTTTTGGAGATATTTCGGAGCGCCTAATTCCGCCCCCCTTTCTAATCACATGACCAAAATCCCCAGTAGAAGATTAGACATGAAATTCGTGGATCATTGTCATTGAATGAAAAATCCGGTCCACCTGGTGTGTTCCCATCTGTTTACACTGAAACCCAATAAGAGTCAGATCAGTGCCTGAACACAGAGCTTTATTTAAACAGCACAATGGTCAGTCGCCAACATGGCTATCTCAGTCCATGCATCTTATCATGCAAGCACTCTGTCAACAGCGTCACTGGAAGAGGAACGTTGGGCTAATGCTCGGGCACATTAGCATCCCTCAACAGTTTCCAAGATGGCCTCCAGACCAGACGCAGAGGGGGTGGAGTGCAGCTTGTCAGACACTGATGTTCCGCCATGATGACAACAGAAGTAAATGAGGTTTCAGAGACCTCATCTAAGACAAAATCAATACGCTGCCTTCTGAGCTCAGCAGAGAGGCTTTCTGCATTATTTACTGAGTAAAGAGCGAGTAAAGACGCTGGCAGCCTCTTCTCTCTCTCTCTCTCTCACCATTTTATCACATCAACAGAAATGAGTAGCTATATTTCCACACAGCCCACCTGGTCTGTGGTATCGCTCCATGGCCCCGACTGCTTTAAAAGTCAATTATGGGGCTAAATGACTCGAGGAATATCGCTCCAGAATGGTGTTTCACACACTTTATCGATGACAATAGCATTAGCGCTGATTAGCGCAACCGAATGTGCTCTTTTTCAGGGCGGGGGGCTGTAATGCAACATACTGAAGCGTAACTGGATCGCCGCCTCGGCTCTGGCGGGCCCAGTATGAGCCCGCTGGCTGGCGGCTAGACTGGAAACATCCCAGAAAACCTCAGCCCTGAGAGGGGCTAAGGTTTCAGCTGGTGCAAAGGAGCTAGCAAAATGATCATGTTGACTCACTAAAGACTTGACTTAGAGGTCAGCAGCTTGTGCAGACAATGCAATTCAACTTGCAAAAGACAGTGGATTTACACTTTATTGAATGGGCATCACACCCTAAGCACATTATTGAAATGTGACGCTTGTGCTGGTATCTCAGCAGTTTTAGACCTGTTTTTTTGTTTTATTGATAGTTAAAACTTTTAAGACGTTAACTACACTTTGCTCAAACATATCCAGTCAGTTATTTTGGTTGGTTGCTCTCCTGTGATTGACTCAGATTTGTGTTTAGAGTATATTGAATATTTTTCCTTAGCTGATATGCTCCAAAAACGTTTGATTCAACAGTCGTAGGTTTTAACCTGTTTCATATTTACAACCGCGTTTCCTCGTATGTGTTCAACACCAAGTACGGTCTGGTTACGGATCCAACGCGACGTCCTCATTGCACTAAAATCCCTGTTTAATCAGGAATCTCCAGTTACCCACAGTTAATAACAGCAGATGAGTACAACCTTTTTGATGTTTGCCGCACATTCCCATTTGAGGGATTCCCATGGGAAGATTATTTTTCTGACAGCTTGGTCAACCTTATAGCGAGTCATTAGTATTTTCAAATAGGGACAGATAATGGATGAATGGATACTGTATCAAAATATATGTGACGGTTGTATGTCACAACAAATATATTGAAAAAAATGCCCACATTAATTTACTCTACCATAGGAGGACATACACCTCTAATGGTGAACGAGTTGTGAATAATTAACCCTAATTACATGCAAGAGAAATAAATTATTTATCTATGCATTGATGCATGGCTCCACCCTGCGTGTTCTTAGCTGTGATCTATCAAAACAGTGGAAAGGTTTGAGAGAACGTTCAAAGAGGAACTTTATACAATAGTGTCCACAATTATTTGGACTACGAGATACTCAGGTGGACATTACCAAAACATTTGCTAGAATCTACTTACCTGTTCCGCATGCAGTAATCCACTTTATCGAAGGTCATCCCAGTTGATGATGCTTTCGAAGGCGGCCTCTTAATTTAAGGAAAAATCATTACATTAATAAGACTGTCAGCTATGCTAACATGCTAGATACGGCAATAATTCATGTATGAATCATCACCAAACGGTGCACGTTATTAATAATGATGTGAATAACCAACATGAATAATGCAAGACATTTCGCCCCAAGGCATATTCCGCCTTCTCTTGTGGCGGTCACAGGCTCTACATGGTGGCAGGAACAGGCTTGATCAAATGATGCCACAAACTGCCGTTGCCTTTAGAGAGTTGGCCATCTCTTGTCTTGCTGTAATTCACCTGGCAGAGTGCCCCGGCCTTGTTTACATTGCCTCGCTTATAGCGAAAGTGGGAGTCGGCCTTGGAAAATCGGCTAAAAACAATAACGACATTGGAAGCAAAGATCTGGGTATTAGCATTCTGCCCGCAGCCTTGCTTCGGCAGAGCTAATAAGGGAGGCCTGTGACGCGGCCTTTCATCTAGATTAAGGCTCTTATCGCATGCCACCTGCATGAAGCTGCCTGCCATTCATATGTAGATCAGGCCAAGTCAGAACTATGGTGTTTCCTAACTGTCACTTCTCATCACACACAAGACATTTGCAGTCGGCTTCCGTGACCTTGTCACTGGCATTCCCGTGGCATTTTATTTCATACCTAGCGCAAATTAGTAGGCGACTTCAAAAGACTGACTTTAGAAATGCATTGTTTGTATGGACGAACAATTAAATGTCCAGCGTGAGAAAAAAATTATCTATCAGGCACATCAACGGGCAACTCCTTTGGGTATTAGTGATTATTAGTGACTCTAAAGGAGCAGACGTGTTACAATTGGGTGCCAATAGAAACACAATGAGAGCACCATGATAGATGGGACCCAAGGGATTGACTAAGCCCATCAATGTTTCCCATGAAAACAAACATGCCATTAAACCAAAAGCACAGACTTGGTCGCTGTTTGTGTTCCTTGTTGTGTGTCCACATGGATTTTGTTTAGGGGGATGACCAACCAAAAATGAACTATAGGGACTTGTATTGGGAGATCCTGAACGATAGCAAAAATCAAAGATGCTTTCACAAGCATTTTTGTTCCTATACTATGACTATATGAGTGTAAACATTTCCTCTATTGTGTTGACTTGACATATCATACAAGATGCCTCTTGAACTGCACTTTGCTGATGGTCCACACTAAGTGATTAGATCGGCTGTAGTGAGGTGCGGGTGGCATTATCGCGGCGAGACAGTGAGCAATGGATGTGCGTGACACAGGGGGCACACGCTGCTGATTTGGACAGGGTAACCCTTTCTACCCATTAGCCCTCCACTTCGCCCTGCCAAGGCCCGGCCAGGGTTGTGCAATCTCTCAGTGTCAACATGGCTCCGTGAGGCTTGATTCAATTAAGATTACGCCAGTTGAAGAGAGCCTACGAGTGACAGGGGTCAGTTTGATTTTGACGATTGGCTTTTGTCCGCCCCACACAATCCCCACCCCCCTCCCTTCCCTCCCACCCAAGCGTGGGCTAACTGCCTTGACACACTCCCACACTGGGAACAGAATAAACAGTCTGTTCCACTGACAGGCTCTGCTGCACAACTCTTATTTAGACTCAACAATACCTTGATGTCAAATTGAACCATTATAATCTTTACAAAGTGTCAGATGTGAATAGATTATGCACATTGTATTTAATGTTTGGACCCGTGCCTCTGTTTCCAACATAGTATGACAGACTGTGTACCTCGTACATCAGAAACTGTTCAAAAAATCAAATCAAAAAACTTGTTTGAGCTGTGAGTGTCTACACATCTGAGCAATATTAAAATTATAAATTGATGGCTTCTCAGTTTAACATTAGATGTGTCTGCTTGTTCGTTCCCATTTATTCCCTACTAAAACCCAATGTATACGTTGTAGGCCTTTTACACTGTCGCAATTTATATGGTTTGTCCCACACACTAGCTGTGAATAGATCACCAATTAAGGAGAACTTTGAGACAAAAAAGGGCAGAAGCCATTCAAAAGTTCATCGGGCGGGGGGTGGTCTGGGGCAGTCGGACAATACATCTCAAGGAATAAGGGTTTGCTTGAGTGTTTTTATTTTGAGGATGCTGACAATCAGATGGATACATGTACTTATATATCTGCATAACATAATTTAAACAGAACCAAGACATGGCCCAAAACGCATTGCTGAACTTTGCCCCGCGAGGTCATTCCACTATGCCTGGGTTAACGTTACACCCATATTGTAGCCCACAGCTGCAGCTCATTACAATGCCCATAAAAAACGTGGGCAGCCCGAGCAGGGGTCCGAGCCAGTCATTAAAAGAGGTGAAGAGGATAATTGTGGAGGCCAATGGAGAAGTTGGTAAAGAGACAGAGGGGAGGGAGTGGGAGCGGGGGGCATTTAGGGTGAGAGGTGGAGAATGAAAACAGAAGCGTTAAGTCATTAGGGCCCATTGTTGCGCTCAAACGGCCGCCACACAAGCGCTCTGTGAATGGGAAATGGAGCTTAATGACCTGAAAAGGGACTTCAAAGCCGCGACAATAGATGAGAAGGGGCGGCCCTCACTAGAATGTCACTCTGCCACTTATTGCTCTGTCGGAGAATGGCTGCCCTGTTTAGATTGGTAATGTGATGAAAGTAAAACTAGCTCGGTGCCCCTAAACCCCCCCCCTCTCTCACTAACAATCCGCCCCCTCTGCCCGCCGCTTTCTTTTAAATAAATAGTTGTGGGAGCCGTTTCCCTCACCAATTCACATTCATTTGTGCGAATCATTACATTATTACCACCTTTCAGCCAACTCCATTGAAATGTAGTGAGAGAGAGCTTTTATTAGCTTGCTTTGGTTACATGTTGACCGCTGTTAGCATGGTTAGCTGATTAGCCTGTTGGTTAGGGTTGTTGTTTTGAATAGAGCAAATTACTTCAATTTTGAAGGACACGGGCTGAAATTAGACTTTGTAAAAATAAACGACTCCTCTTACGCAAACGTAAAATCATAAATCTGTAAGGTTCTAGGTTTAACTGTGAAAATGTCTCAGAGGAATAAAAGTTGAGCGGGAATAAAAAAAAGTTTCTCTATGAATCTTAGAAGACTCAGAAATGGTGAGTCAGTCGGGTAACATAATTTGAATTGTGTAGCCTTGGGCTGGGTGTAACGTTTGTTTTATTCCTTCACTTGCCTGAAGCGCATTGTTGCCTGAATACCGCCAGCAAATATCAGAGAATTTGTTTGCACTACTTTGCATGTTTTATTTTGACACCATCACATTAGTCTTATCTGTATTCACGCATCTCTTTTTTTAGGAGTCGTACCTGCTCTCGTCGAGAATCACACAGACTTTGATCTGACACGAGTTATTAATAAAGATCACTCAAATCCCACAAATATTTGCATGCGCCCGCAGCTGTTCGTGTTTGACAGCCTTCTGAGAAAATAGTATTTTGTTTGGAATATTCAATTAATCCGGGTTTCTTGTTCACGCAGACCTCTTTCTAAGAGAACGTGTCCTTCAAAAGGATTCCTACTGTCAAGCATTTGCAATCCCCTCGATTCGGCAGAAATCTCCACATCCTGCCAACTGTCCATTTTCTAAATGGATTATATCCACTGGAGGCAGCATGGAAATAAAGTGTCCACTACATAACGGACCAGAAAATGACTTATTGTGCCTTCATAGCGATAATGACTGGGATCATTCACAACAGCTAAGCGCCTTTCTGTGACAATCAGTGATATTCCTAAGTCTCTCCGGAAGTCTGATCAATTACATGGCACGGTCATAGTGATACACCCTCAAGCGGGGCTGTCAATAGGCTGCCGACTGGCTTGAGGCGATTGGACATGGGCTGACACACAAATCCACACTGACACACTCACACGAAAATATGTCCGGGGGTAAATACTGGAGTTTGACTTTAGGGTAAGAAATTAGCCGACAGCCATTGCATGAAGTAACCTTAACTCATGTTGCCTGTTCTGTAGTTCACTCAAATGGTTTACATTAAGAAATGAATAGAAAATCGGAGAATTCTGTTTGTTTCAAGCCATGGGAACAGTTGATGATGGCAAAGAAACACAATGAGCATGTAAATAAAGTCCTTGACAATACTGTCTTTGGAATACCTAGAATTTGATGTATGTGTGTAATCCGTCTGTGCTGTAAGCAGTAGCAGCGTAATGCAACCTTGCTATCAAAAACTCTACTTTGGTATTGTGGTCCACCATAATTGTTTTCATTGCGACGTACTTGACCATGTCCCGAGTGTTACTCAACCGACATGCACGTCCTCTTTTTTTCACAAACTATAATTTCCAGAGTTTAGAAAGAGACAATAACGGTTTCAGACTTATTTTCAAACTTGTATTTTAATGCTCTAAAAGGCTGTCGTCATGTCAACAAAAGATGAATTTGAATGGACTGTACCCACTCAAGACTTAGAAGAACGCTCTGCAGCTAGCAAATCTCTGTAGCAGATTGGTCCTGATATCACATCTCTCTTTGATACCTCCACATTCAGGTTCTCAGAAGAATCCATCATGGTAATTCTACACTTGTATTGTTGCGTTGAAGAACACAGGAAGGTGGAGTGTGTGCAGAACGTGTCTAGTGAACAGCAATTTCTTGGCATGGCTTGCGTATCCGAGATGGCAAGCGTAAGATCTCGGTCCCGTAGTAGATACGAGGTGTTTCTGTGATCTGTACAAAGACGCCAGTAAAGAGCAATGGGAATAATCAGATATGATAGAAGCTTTTATCCGCACCCGGTGCGAGTTCATTATGGAGACGAGAGTTTTTGGCTTGAGGCAAGCAACCAAGGATGCACAGTAGGACACTGAGGATAAACTTCACTAGCTGCTCAGCCTCCACCCTTCCATTGAGATTTCACATAAATTTAATTCCCCCTAAAACAAACAGGCAATTCGTCTTTGAGATTTGGCATTGATTGGAATGCATGTTCAACCCCCACCCAACTGGTGTATTAGGAACAGGCCTCATCAGTAATTATAGCCTCGCCGTCTAATAGAAGCACCCTTTAAACAAACAATTGATCCCCACTTAACACATGTACCCACGTTAGTAAAACACAGTTTGCCAATTAGCCAAAGGCAACAGTGACAACAGAGCAGGAACACAGCGAGAGGAGGTATTGCGATGGAGGGAGTCAGCTGGGGGTGCCATCAGAGAAGCAATGGGGAGGTAAATAGGTTGAAAGATGAAGACAGATTAGCCTGCTTCATGGATGCAACTTAGAAACTTAAATTGAAAACTCCATCAATGCTAATTTGACTGCATGGGAAAATTACAGTGTGGTGAAAACTTGTATTGTTAGATAGATGCTTGTGAGTTTACCACAATAATATTTGTCACAAGTGTTATGATAGATGAGCATAATGCCAACAGGACTACATAAATGCAACATGGCCCTCCAAACACTTGTAATTAAAATGCAGTAGACGTTTAAGGGGGGGGAAAGACACTATACTCTGCTCTCTTTAGATAAAGTAGGCCAAAAAAATATATGTTGCCTGTCTGTGTATGATACCTGTTTCCAATTGAGGGTGATTTGGGCAAATTCCCACGTAAGAGCTAGTCAAAGTGCAAGCCCTGGAATTTGCCCAAAATAACTGCTTCAAACCAAAATGGCTGACTTCCTGTCACATTACAGGCATTCAGGTCTTTCATGCTTTTTTTTTGTAAAAGTCAAGTCAGTCAGATTTAGTGTCCAGTGATACAACTGAGTCTAGAGCAGATTTTTCCCCCCTAACTTTCCGAATGTTTTATTTTCACCAGAATACACAATCTTTGCTATCTTGCTTTAGCAAACACAGACACAACAAAAACACAAACTAAGCACTAAAATGTGTTTTGTAATGCTATTCTTTAGGGAGAAACTAGTTTTGCGTTAAAAAGAACCCTTTTACTATCAAACACAATATGGTAGACCATAAAACTTAAATGGTGCATCTCCATTGTGTGTGCGAGAGCTCGGGACTCACAAAGCTAACAGATTGACCCGATTGGCTTCTTTGAACTGCCCAGCGCGTTTGAGGGACAACAAAAGGCAGTTAATGGCTTTACACGGGCCCCCATGCTGACAAATCGGCTATTATCTCTCTGATTTACTACACAACGGATTATTGCTATGATCAGTAGCTATCTTTATCTCCGAGGGGTTCAAGACCCGAATGATTGGCTAACGGGACACTTGAGGCATTAAAGTGCTTACAGTAAATCTTGTAGCAGCAGCAGTTAACTGTGCCGTGGTGTTAAATAAGGATGTCAGTCTCATTTAAAACACTTGATTGAATGAGTGAAGAATAATTCCAATAGATAATGTATAGAACAACACAATATATTTAGATTGAGTCCTAGTACAAATTATACTGAGACAATGAGGGAACATATTATGGGAGTTGGGGTACAGTTATGTTGAGTGACTCCCAATTCAATAAAGAAGTGATTCTTCATCTTTTTAAATTAAGTACAGCTCTCAAAATATCATAACGGCCAACTTTCAACTACAGTAACATAGTAGGTCCAAGTGTTCATCTTAAATGAGATTACAAGTATTCCAAGTCACTGTAACTTTAAGTATGTAGTATGGTACAGTAGTGTTTTCTTACCACTAGAGGCAGCCTGGGACACTTTGCAAAACACCAAAAGAGTGTAAATACCCTTTGCAAGCAAGCGGGTCAAATGTTTGTTTGCATAAGTCCTTTCCAGTATATCAGCACAGCAACCCTGTGTGTGTGCTAAGTGTTATTTGCCATTTCTTTGTTTGTCGTTGTGTGACATTTGCCTTCCTGATTAGCTTCGCACATAATGCTAGCGTGTGTGTGTATGTATGAGTGGGCTCTGGCATGTGTATGCCAAAGGGAGGGGCAGGCGGGGGGGGGCACCGTTGTAAACCTATCAGCCACCGATGACTTTCCACACGGCTCTAAGACAACTTAAGCCCTTTCTAATTACGCCACATCTGTTGCGGCGGCCGACGTCTCCTTGTCATGCGGCTGAACAAATACTCCTGCCTTCAGAGGGGCACATACCTAATGAGCCACGCAGCCTGCAGGCCAACTCGCATCTCCGTGCTAAGATCAAAAAACGCAGAGCTAACCTCTGCTCGACGCGCCGCACGCTACCACGGGGGAGCACTAGTGACAACACAACAACCTGCGACGTGAGAACAAATGAGCGAACTGAAAGGTGGCAAAGTAAGAGCAGGCGGCGTGTTTACATTCTCTGACAACATGGTGAAGGTGTTATCAAGGAGCGAATCAAACGAGCCGTCTGCTCTAATAATTACCTGCCCTAAATAAAGCTAACTTGTATTGTGCGGGAAAAGCTGGTGTGTGGAGCAATGGTAAGAAGCAACTAAGTACAAATACTTACATTTTAGACACGTAGGTTTTTCTGGTATCTTGATACGTACGTACTACATAATCGTGTTTTCATCGTAATTCTGTACCTAGTTACATTTCGGAACGTACAAGCTGCCACCTCTGCTGTCGGGGGGAACAGGTTGAAGAAAATAACACCAAGAAGAGGAAGAGTACACCCTGAGGGGATGTGGCAGTCAGTGTAAACGTGCGAACGCTGCAGCGGAATAAGTCGGTAAGCTCGCAGTAATGACGGGCGGGGAGATGAGGGTATGGGTGGTGGATAAAGTGTTCGTCTCAGACACACAACAGGTGCTAAACACTGCAGACGGCCGTTGTCCGATGGCGTCACAGAAGCAAAACGCTGCTCACCAGCCAAGAAAAGCAGCCCTAATGGCGGATAATGAGACACCATTGTCAAAAATACTTTCATCGCCTCAAATTGTTTTTTCGCCATCGTGTTTATCTTTCGGCTTTAGTCTCGGGATCGTCGACATCGGGCAGGACACGGATTTAGCGTGTGCTTCCTCCTCCGTGCCGAGGCTAAGCTCCAGCTTGCGGTTTCTGACTGTCAACCTCCTGGGCTTAGGCTCCGTTTTCCCGCAGACGTTCCAAATGTCATTATGAGCTCTACTGTGAAAAAAAAAGAATAAACCGAACACCCCGTAAGCGAGCGCACGTGTTTTCCCCCCCGTCGCGTCGAACACACCCAGGCTAATATGGCCGCATCCCCTTAAGATACAATATACGCTTATTGGAGAGCCACTCTATTAGTTACAAAAGGTCACCCAGTGAAAATATCCAACTTATGAAGGGCCTGTGCCAGAATATGCGGAGGAAGCATAAAAAAAGGTGTTGTGTCCCGTGTGTATGATTATATCTTCTTCCTTCATCCTCCAAGCGCTGACCCACGGGCCACCACTTTATTGCTCTCAGATGCCGGCTGCCTCACAATGTACAAAAGAGTCTGCTATTCCAGACCTTTATTAAAGCCGGCCTTCGTTATATACACACACTCGTATACGCTCACGTACGGGAATGACAATTTAGATGCGGTGGAGACTCGACTTCCTCTCTGGAGAGCGGCGGCCTGTCTGTCCTGTCAAAGACCGGCTGAGTGTCCGTCATCTTCACGTGAAATAGAATTTTTGGTCTAGTACGGGAAGTTGAAGTTTCATGTATCGAATGGCGGAACAATGAATCAATGTGTCAACCCTGTAAAACAGCTGCGGGATACGATACGATGGGTCATATGTTCACAGAGGTCCCTGTGTGATGTTTGGAGGTTGCGAATGACGTGCAGTGGCGGAGGGATACGTACGTTGTCACGTGGCACAAGCAGGCATGTTATGGCGTTCTCACTGTGTTTCAGTTGGTTGATTTATTTCATGAAAATGGTCATACAAATATTTACTGCAATTATGACTTTAGTGTCGTTTAGTAACGGACTACGGCGCCTTCCGATTTACTCGCAAATTTGAGGTACCGGGCTGAGGCCTTCTTGTTTGGCGTACCCATGCTTGCGTTTATGTTTTTTCATAGTCAACATATCTAAGAGATACATCAAAATATCCAACCCAAACTTTTCTTGAGGTAGTTGTTGCGTATGTTAGTGGGTGGAGCCTGACACTTGATATCTGTTGATCGAAAGATCCTGTTGACAAAAGCATTTGAATTGGAAAATTAAGTCCAAAATATCAGACTCAAACCAAACACTTTTCCGTACCAATAGTTGGGGTATCGGTTTGAGTAATACGCTTTTCCAATACACTCTGCAGACTTTTTATTGGTGGATAGAGAAATGCCACCTCTGTATTATAATGGAATTAATTTAATGCCATCACATCATCAGACTGCGACTGGAAACACAAGTCAAATCTGGTTTACTGTCCAAATACTTTTGGCTAATTAACTGTGCTGTCTATTGGAAACATGTTCACATTATTTTCCAAGGTCCTTATATATGTATGTTTATTCTTATTACTTACATATGCTAGCACTATGTTCACATTTCCCACATGGTTTTATGATTTATCAGTGTGTGCGTTTGTGGAGTGTTGATGCTTTCTGTGTGAGTGTGTGTGTGTGTGTCTGTATGTATGTATGTGTGTGCGTGTGTGTGTGTGTATCTTGACTTTAGAGCCAATATGTTTGCATTAGGTTCTGTATGCATGACCCCATTATACGCAGGCCTCGGCGGATAACTGTTTGTTTGCACATTCAGTATGAGCTTGTGTGTGAGCCTTGCACTGTATATTTGTGTGTGCGTGCGCGTGCGTGCGTGTGTGTGTAGTTACAGCTATCAAATACTTTTAAGAGCTTGATTTCCCCCGGGAAGCGACAGAGGTCATCTCATCGGCAGAGGGATGAAAACAACATTTGCATGCGATTGGTCACGCCCACAACATTAAAGTTTTAGCTCGACAAAAACACGTCAAAGAAATTTACACCGCCGCGTTGACAGGCCCCGCAGAGTCCGGGACACAGCCCATTGCCACTTCCAATTATTAAGGCTACTTTTATTGTGCGCGTGCAAACTCCATCTTTACCCATTACCAATAAAAAACATAACTGGGAGGAGATATTTTCCCTTTGTCACAGGCATTATCAACCCCCTCCATCCGTTGAGTGTGCATAAAGCTGC
Source organism: Syngnathus acus (assembly GCF_901709675.1). Lineage (NCBI taxonomy): Eukaryota > Metazoa > Chordata > Actinopteri > Syngnathiformes > Syngnathidae > Syngnathus > Syngnathus acus. The sequence goes on along the minus strand of NC_051089.1, from coordinate 4,899,692 downwards.
CAATCAGAATTAGGGAGTGGGTTCGCAGACGTGAGATGATTCGCCTGGCTCAGCCCCCGTGCGCTGGATTTAAATAATAAAAGAGAGATTTCTCTCCAGGCCCTCAGCGCCGTGCCAATAAGAGAGCGGGGAAAATGGGAAAATGGCCGTGTGCATTGAGAAATAACTGCAAATTGACGGTATAATGAACACATTTAATATTTCATTCCTCCGCATGGAAATATCTATATCAGGGGCCTTTTTTTCCCCCTCGCTCCCTTCTTCCCCCTGTCGAAAAAAAAAATCAAGCAGCTGCTAGAGAAAGCCTTACATTTTAAGCACGATAATCATTTACAATTACAGAACACGCTATCCCTCCATTGCTGGCTGTCCTTCAATCTCATCTATAGCAGCTCAAGAGCTCATGAGGGTTGAAGCGAGAAAGCCCCTGGCTGTCAGCGCTTGCCGTCGCAAAGATCTTCTCCACAACATAATTACCACCATTATGGCACCTGCAGTTATCATGTTTGCAGTTCACAGCGGTGTAGGGTGGGTTACCGTCACCTAGTGCATGGAAACCATCAAACTCACGGACCATGGCTCCACCGCTAGTAGAAAAACAAATCCTGACTAATTGCTCATATCACCAGTCCTAAGTTCCCACCAATGCTACATAAAATTTCACATAAATAACTTAAATCAGGGGTGTCAAACTGATTTTTGTCATGGGGCTCATTGTACTCGTAGTTTCCCTTCGGAGGGTCATTATGATTGTCAACATCATACAGTATAGGCAATGAAACAAACTGATAACTATTTTTGAAATCAGAGACTAGTAAAAACTGTAACTGTGACGAATGGTAATAAAAATTTCAACCAATATCTCCATTTTTTTTTAAATTGAAGATTTCTAATTGTAGTAATGACACAAAGTCAAAATTTGTCTTCGCGGGCCGCATAAAATGCTATGGCGGGCCGTATCTGGCCCCCGGGCCTTGAGTTTCACACCTAGGACTGAAATAAACCGGAACAGAACCAGACATGGATGCTAGACCTTCAAAAAGTACCCGACTGGATGTCCTTGAATGTTACCAGTGTTCGGGACAATATGTGCACATTGGGTAAACAATTTTGTAATTGTGCTTGGTTCAAGATGGCGGTTGTTCACTTTGAACTAACTCATCTGCCTGTTTTTTTTTATTTGTAACTACAGCATCTCCCTTCACTCGCCAATATAAACTATAAGTACTTAAGTAATATTTTTTTTGGGTGAGTTAGCACCCTGAAAAATTCCAGGCCAGCTGCCTGAATGTCCACCATTTTCATATTACTTTTTCCGCAGACAGTTATTACGCTTTTTATCTGTCAATTTGAGTCGAAGTTACTTAGAAGAGGATTTATCAAAAATGATGCACGTGTTCCTGAAGCGGAGGGAGGCTATTAATGCTGGCTGGTATTTCAAGGAACCCAAATTGCTTCAAATGTGTCTTTTGACATTACGGCTTGGTAAGCTTTATTTTGGCTGAAGCTTGCTCTACTTTTTTTTATTGTTTTAACAGCATCAAGTTCGGAGAGACATGTGTGGAATAAGCCACCGCAAATATGTCACTAACTGAAAACAGGTTGTTTATCCTTTTTATTGCCTTTCTTATTTTAACTGTACGGGTTCAAACCTGTGCCGGGACAGTCAGACTGTACATAGCTGGACCACATTGTTTACTCAGATGGATATCAAGCCCAGTTTACTTTGATGGCAAATTTCGACGTTTAGTTTTTTTTATTCCTATTACAGTCATGTCTTTAATTATGGTTTAGTCATAGCTGACAATCACAATTATTGTGGAATTGTTCTACTTAGAATCGTATCTCAATTTTTTTTTCTCTCTTGATACTTTTTTACTCTACAGTACCAATTGAGGTTTGAACGTGCAACAGAAACAACTTGAGATAACCAATGAGAATTCATTCCAATTGGATTTTGCCCATAGCAATTATTCTTGTTGATGAACGGACAGTATTCTTAGTCATGCAACCAATTTCCGAACAGGAGAATTTAATTGCATTGATATATTGATATATGACATGTCATTTAAACAAACAACACAAATAAAGTACCAGTACCAAACAGTCTATAAATATGTTTATAAATTAAAATAAAAAAAATTCTCCTTTCATGATGACTTTCATATCTCCAAACCATATATCTTCAAAGCCAAATTGAATTTGAAACTCCTTCCTGAGTTATTGATTCAAAAACTGGTAGTATAGTCAGCACACATATCAATAATACATTGAGTATTTGTAAACCTCCCGGCGAGTCTTTGCGTGTGCCCATAACTGTTTTAACAGCGCACTAATGGAGTCGTCAGCATGGTAGGTACCAGCTATGTTAATTGCCTTACATGAATAGTGATTACCATGACGACGGTAATAATGATCGCGCCTGTCTGTCCTGAGCAGGCGCGCCGCTTCGCATCAGTCAGTGTCGATGTGGTGTGTTCAAGTTAGTTGGAGATCTTAAGCTTTATGTTATTGGTTTGGTGTGTTTTTTTTTTTTTGTTGTTGTTATTTTTCCGACGGCCTGTTATTCGTCTTCAAAGGCGTGAATGAGGTCAAGATGCGCAAGATTAATTCAACAGCTCCCGACAAACAAACTAGAACACATAGAGACCGACGGGGGGCTGAGCAGTTAAAAATTCATTTGGGCTTGTCCTGAATTTGTGTACTGGTGATTACTGATTTTTCTTGTTTGTAGGCTTTACTTTTAATCTGCCACAGAGCGCTCAATAATTCATGGCAGCGTTTGCAATATTAAATGCGTGTATTAATTTCATTTATCTTCAGCAAAAACAAGAGGGTGCAAAAACAAAACTGCAAACATATCACAAAAATTCTGTTGTGATGCCTAAAACATTTGAGTTGGTATGGTACATTCACAGTTGTTTGCCCTTCTATTTATAAGATTCAAATACTGTAATTAAAATAAATTTAAGACACAGAATAGGCATAATTAGTGCAATGATGTCCCAGGTATCATGGGAGAGGTCCTTGATTAACTAGTTTAGTGGTCTACATAATATTGGTGTACGTACCAATGTTAGAGCTAACATTGCTATTCAACTTTTGCCAATTTATATTTTACTTAGTAGTTCAAAAAGGGTAACGGTCGGGGCACTCCAGTGTAAAAACATAAAAAAGGTCAATGCAGGTTTTTGCCTTTTTAATTATTATTTATTTAATTTTATTGTTTTTTTTTGTTTTTTGTCTTAAATCGTCATGGAAAGTTATCTAAAGGTTTGTAGATTTTTAATGAATAAAATACAAAAATAAAAATCTGATATCCAGGCTCATTTTACTTTTTTTTTAATTTAGTTAATCTATATGAAACTAAATTTTCCAATCTTTTTTCAGTTTCAGGGACATAAAACCCCTGTATTGTTATAAAATCAAAATACACATGTAAGATTACATACTGCCTCTCCCCAGTGTTTTGTGACACGAATAAGAACAAGCTGCATAGAAATTGATAAATTGCCAAATGTTAGTATAAGTAAAAATTTTGAGCATCTTTCCGAGCTTTTTAAAGGTCGTCACGGTCGTGAAGGACCCCCTGTATATTTCTGAGACACGTCTGGCTCTCGGCTGTTGTTAACATTCCACCATCATGAATGTGATGTTTGCGTGGGGTAGCGACACCTTCACCTCCGAGGCCCCATCCTGTTGTGCTCCTCTGTGATCTTGCACTCATGTATGTGATTGGATTTTGGATTAACAAAAACCTGAAATTACACACCAATGGAGTCACGGCTGAAACCCGCTTTCACAGTGATGATAGGGGCCGGGCTCACGTGCCGCTTGCCCCTTTAAGATACTGCCCCACCGCCGCTACCTCCACCCATCCCCGCCAGGTTGTTGACGGAAGAGGATAACTGGATTATTTTTTTCCCCCATAAAGCATCAATTTGCATATTTGGCGAGCTGGTTAAAAAGGAGTTCGAACACGGGTCAGTGGTCAACGCTCAACCTCGACATACTTTGGCAAAGAGACCTCGGGACCTCGGAAAGTGGGGTGACGAGCCGGTGGCCTCTCTTGGGGTCTGTGACACTGTACCATCTGCGACACCCACCCCCCCAACTCCAGGCTATGCTTATGCTCATCAGAAAGATGCTGATCACACAGGGTGTGACTAACGTGCCATACAAATCTCCACATCCCAGGCAAAGGAAAAAACAGCTAGTGGGGGCAAAGAGGGGCGACACACTAACACACAATTCCACATCCGATATTACAACCATTCCCCGTGAGGCGGGTCCCTCCTCAACTCTCAGGGGCGTGTTGATTTGGGTCCGCTATGATGAGTGGGTGGACCAAGACGAGGTAATGATAGGGTGTCAACTCGTATATAATTCAATTTGAAAGTGACAGCATCCACACTTCAATGCAGGTCCGCAACTTCTACTGAACTGCCCGTGGGGTCGACGCAAAGCTCTGTGACCCAGCCTCGGGTTTTACTTGTATATAGTCCTACTAATTACATGGACAGAGGTTGTTGCATGAACAAAAGAGGCAGTCTTATTTACACACAGAGGCTTTCTTTGATGTCGATGCTGTGTTCGGATGTTTTTTGAGCGCCGACAATAAAGGTCAGCTGGAACGATCAGGCTCTTGATGATAAAGCTTTGTTGGCATTGTTGTTCGAGACTTTCTGATATCAATTAGTCCGCTTCATGTTTTCGTCTAATTAAAATGAAAAAGGAAAACAATAACAGCCGTTGGGGATTCAAGAGAGTTGGGAGAACTGGATATGAGGATAAAGAGTTTGAAGGGTATCGGACAGCATTTATTGCGTCGATACAGTTTGGGTTAAGTTTTATTGGTCGTCCCCCCTGTTCCATCCAAATGTGTTTACTACCTGTGCCAAATTCTATGACAGCAGGAAACTAGTTAGGCCTGAATGTGAAACATAAATTTAGACATTACATATATCAGAATAAATATGACACAAAACATTGAGAAAATCGTACAGTCATAAAATTTGTCATGCCCGTCTAGTGACTGATACTGCTCAATCCTTGCGATGGGGATGCTCACTCAAGTCTTTGAGGATATAAAACAAACGTGACAAAGCTAAAAGCCCATTTTCACCCACTATCAGCGTGAGTAAAGCTCTCCTCCAGGTCTGCCGTGAGAGGCGGTATTAAAACCTCCAGTGCAAGCATAGTGGAAGAATCAAACAGCGACAAAGATGGAGGAGAGGGTAGCTGGTGTTTAACTGCTGAGCGTGGAGTGTCCTGGAGGATCTAATAAGCAGGTCGAAGACCGATAAGGATAAGCTGTCCCTCTGGCTCTGGGGAGCCTTGTGTGTATTTTTTTTTTTTGCGATATTTATTTATTTCTCCCTGCCTTCAAGATGTAGCTCCTGGAAAACAAGAGTACCCCAAAAAAGAGAGGGAAGATAGATGTGGGAAAAGATGAGTGATAATAGGTTAGGCTTGCTTTGAGGGATTAGATCGAAAGGATTTATGTTTGTTTTTGTTGGTAGCGCTGAATTTTTGGACACAGATTCGGGGTTAATGTGTAGGGTTGGTGTTTGTTTTAGATGAAAACGGGTCTATGTGGAAACATATGTCAAGGAATATAGCATTGCAACCTGCCCGTGTGTCAGATATTCAACCTCCAACCCTGGAAGAACCACAAATACCTTGCATTATTTATGCTGAGCACAATTGGCCTGGGCCACACGCCGTTTCCTATTGTGTCTTCATAATAAAGCAAGTGCAGTGGAGCTACGGAAGAGGAAACGCAGCCCGGAGGCCGCTTTGCGCATCGTAGAGGTGGCAGGTCGTTATGGCACGATGTGTAGATACAAGACAGTTGAGCGGCTGGCGCCTGCCATGTGATTAAGGAGGCGGGATGAGAGGAAGGGAAAAGCAGAGAGGGTCACCTGTCATTTCCTGAGAGATTTTCTGAAGGAAAATTAATGTTTGTGAATTTTTGAGTGTTGTGAACGTATGCCCAACATACACAAGAAATCTAATATTTTGGTTTGTAAACGTCTGTTTTTAGAATCACTAGCCATTCATTTGATCAGAATATTTATTTTAGTCATAATAGCCATCTGACTGCATGTTCTTCCCATGTGGGAGGCTGAGAGGGACATGATAAAGGAGAGCTCAGTGTGTGGTCTTTGCAGGTCAAAGGCAGCCAAGTTGTGAAGCTCCTTCCTGCCCCTCAACCATCTGCCGTGCCCCGGGAGCTGCCAGCATCTCGCCCTGTCGGGGCCTACGAGCTGCCGCAGCGACTATCCTCTAAGGCAGTGTTTCCCAACCACTGTGCCGCGGCACACTGGTGTGCCGTGAGAGATGTTCAGTTGTGCCGTGGGATTGTCCACTATTAATTACGGAGCGCATTGTAAACAGGATCGCCAAACCACTGGTCAGTTCGCGCAAGGCCTGGTCAGCCACTTGCTAATCGTGCATGCATGGAGAATCGGAGAATCTTGAAATGTTATGCTCTGTCGGTCTGATTGTGCTGCATTGGCACATATTCAGTTTATGTGTGTGTTGCTGTGTGATTTTGCTAACAGTGACAGACACTATGACGGTTGTGGTGCGTTTGTGGTCCAATGGAAATCAGAGCATGCAGTTCAACCGGAGAACCTGGATTGGTTATTTTTCACATATATAAAATAAACAGTCAAGTCGAGACACCTCGACTGTGATAGCCACTCAGCTGCTGTCAGAACAGCAGAGCGTCATTAAAAGTGACTTTGTTCTTATTGTTGCAATATTTATAGAGCTAGTCTAAAACAGTAAACAAAATCACGTTGATTCTTTTATTTTAATCACAATCACTTTAAATAGATTATTTCTTACGTCTTCATCTAAAACCTTTTTAAAAAACAGTCACTTTTATTTAAAAAAAAAGGAATACAATTTAAAGAATATTTAGTATTTATTTCTATTAAATTATTCGACTCTCCATACATATATATATAGGAATAGGACTTTACGTCTTTCGTTGTAATATAACTGATTTTAATATAGGAGCATAACAGATTTTTGTTGGCGGTGTGCCGCGAGATTTTTTCCAATGAAAAGGTGTGCCGTGAATGAAAAAAGGTTGGGAAACACTGCTCTAAGGAACCAGCACCCATGAAGCAGCTTGTCGAGCTGTGGTTGGGGGGACAAATCTGGATGATGTAAGTGTCTTATTTGCATTTCATATGCTTGTGGGCAGGTGGTAAAGATTGCAAACACACAACTGCATTGTCTTATTTTCTCAAGACCGTGTCTATTTCCAGATACTGAAAGTAAATATGGCAGCTCTTAAGTTAGTGACCAGTAGGGCTGAGTGTGTTTCATCTATTGTGTAAACTTTCTCCGGATTTGTCTCATATAGACAATTACAGTCTTACCCAATCAGTTTTGAATTCTGAAGTAGCATTTCCTTAAAGATTACAGTACGGTAAAAATATGAATATGATTTTCCGATATGATTTAGCAGGTGCCAAATGCCTAAGCGCATGTGAGCTCTCTGCGTGCTCTTGTTGAGATATGTTATGAGTGTGTGTACACCATCCAGAGGCAAGAATAGACAAGTATTTCTTGGAGTAAGTGTAGGCCACAGGCAGCCCTCCTGCTGCCCGCCCTCAAAGCCTTGGAGACTTAGTTGAATGCCAGGCCTCCATGCAGCATCTTAAGATAGACCCGCTCAGGCAGCAACAGCGCAGGGTATCATATCTCCCAGATCCTTACCAAAGACAAGACCCCTGCCACCAACAAATCACCCTCCAGGAGATTTACACCCACCACTCGGCCAACGTAAAGGGACCTGACAGTGGACATACGCTCGCACGCCATCCGATTAGTCAACATCCATCACATCCTGACGTTGAGAGGGGACTCCTTCCGAAAATAAATGTATATTTAGGAGGCTCACTCTGCAGGGGAGGGAGGAGGAGGGGAGTGCACGTGGGATCTTGTTACCACTCCAGAGGCTAAAATTAATGGCTGCGGGGCTGTCGCGGGAGCAACACCCATGCATTGAGCGCCTCCGCGTCGACGCCGCGGCTCACCGCCGCGGCCTAACAGATGTCAGTCAAAGGGCGAAACGCGACGGGAGGCATTGTAAAGCCTCGTGTGCTGAGGTGGGCTGACTCCGGTGTTGATGCTGACATTAGGATTTTCGATGCATAGTAGAAATGTCAAAGACCAGTTCGTACCTTCCCATTAGCCATTTTTGACACAATGATGCATATACTTATCTTTTTTTTTTCAAATACATACCTGTATATCGCAAATGCTAGCTTACATCGAGCAGCTAGCCTTTACTAGATGAGCAACTTCCATTAATTTCGGCCACTTGGACCAGCACTGCATGCTAACAGTGGAGGTTCACAACCGTTGTGAGGAACACTGGATAAAATTCCGGCATTGAGCTGAAGCTGAAAACCCGATGAACTGCTCCCCGCAAAGGAAGTCGGACTAAACCGAAAGTTTCAATCAGGGATATAACGACTGGAAAAAGAGTTTGAGGCAACAAGTCACAACAAACGTAACATGACATTTGACTGGTAATTTTACACAGTACACAACTTTTATGTCCATGTGACCAGTGAAAGCTCAATTATGGCTTTCACCCATTCATTTAGATAGGAGCCAGTTGTTGTCAACCTAAAATAACAGAGGAATTTGCTGAGTGGGCAGAACTAGCTGAAAGAACCTTTTTTTCTTTACTTGCTAGAAGCTATTATTTTATAGCTAAATGCAGTCAGTAAAAATAATGGAATGCCACTCACACCTTTTATGAAGATGTGTTGTTATTTTGAATGACCTTGAATATATAGCTCAAAATAATTGCTTTATATTAAAATCAAAACAATGGAAAATGATGCATTTGCACTCACTGGCAAATAGGTACATCTGAACAATTTAACGATTAAAAAATGGCACGTTCACATACAGTAACTACAAGTTAGTAGTGGAACGAAGCAAATCATATTTTGCTAATTGAAGCCAAAAATAATGCCACCCATTCCATTCAAAATTATTATTATTATTATTATTATTAATATTATTATTATTATTATTATGACATCACTTAAAAAGTAGATTGACTACAATACCGTGGCCTCCAGATCTAAGACAATGTTTTGTCATTTCAATTGTAATACCAATAACATATGGTGATTTTATTTGAGATGAGACTAAGGGCTGCTATGAGTCAAGACTGTGGAGGTGAACTACACCATGCAGAATTGTAAGGCACAGAGACATTGCCCTATGTATTTAGTTTAGTCATTTCTACTGTATGTATCCTCAAATATTACAACGTAATTGAGAGGAGACAAAAAAATAGACCGTTGCATCCAAGTCGAGACTGTGGAGTATAATACTTGTGGTAACCAGAGCTACAGCCGTGGAGAAAAGGCTGAAATGAGTTCCTTTACTCTACTGGGATTCCTTCTTATTGATCAAGAAGAAATCAACAGCACCGCCTCAGTGTGAGCCAAGATAACAGTTTGGATTCAGCATCACAATCACAGCCGCTCTATCTCACACAGACACACACACACACACCTGTCTCACACCCACACGCTTCCATTTACGTTCATTACCCTCCACACGTTGCACCACACACACACACACACACACACAACCCTGTAAAAGTGCATGAGACTCACACCATCAGATAGTGTTAAATGAGCAACTAATAGAAGTGGACACGAGACAGAGCAATTAAAGCTCATCTGTGGCTGCCTTCCCTCTCTGAGATGCCAGCATGCGACCCAATCAACAATTTGATCACTCACAAGGTGACCAAAAAATAAGGCCAACCAGTAACAGTGACAGATTGGGGGGGCGCGACCTGTGAGTTAATTCGCTTTTTGTGTGTGTATGTGTGAAAAACTATCCAACCCACAAAACAGTGGCTCGTCTACGCAGTAAATCCCCACAAAGAAGCCTCTCAAGGCCGATAAATTTAGATCTTATGATCACAACAAATGACTTCTAGCTGTCACAACTGTAACCACAAAAGTGAGTGGCCGGTTACATCTACGGCCCCTTGAGGTGGATGTCGTATATTTCTCCGCGACTATTGGAAATCAATGAGTGGCAAATTATTTATGGCAAAAAAAGGCACAGTCGTGTTAAATTACCGTCACCAGAAGCCAGCGAGATTTATGTCCGAGCGCCGACCGCACAAATCACGCACAGTCAGCACAGGTGACTCACTCCGAAAATGTAACTAACCGTTCATCATTTCCTCTTGGAGGTCCAAACAATAACAAGAAAGTGTGGAGCTAAATCTATTACAATAGCCTTTTGTTTTCCATCAAGTCTCCTGTGGCCGCTCTGTGAGTTATCTTCCTCTGTTGACCCACTTAGGCCACTGTTGCTTTTTCTTATTGATTGTTTCTGCTCAGGCTGTCACAACACCGGGGGCACAATGAGCAGGCAGAGGATGGTCCAATCAAGGCTACATATATAGTAACTAAAAGCTGTTTATAGGAACCACTAAATGAAGGCTAAGGAAAACAAACATCTGAGGTTTTTATTTTTTTTTGCAGTAGTTAGCACAACTGGAAAATGTGCTGCAATATTCTCAGAGTAGCGTTGAAGATGGTTAAGTGAAAATGGAAGAAGTACTTCATGATGCCGCATGGTTTTTTCGGACAGGTGGCCTAATAAATGTGTCAAGCACCGAATGTATACATCAGCCAGACCCAGCAGGACTGTTGTGGCGGAAAAAAAAAAACATCGACCGCCGTGAATATCTGGGGTGGGGGAGACAGTCGCATCGGCAACTTTCCTTATTTGTAAGAAATACATTTAGAATAAGTTGTCAAAATATGCAGTTTATATGAAGACAAAAGGCAGAAACACATGCTACATCCATACACAAAGATGTTTGTACGCGTGAACATGGCCGGAGACAGACGGCCATGTCGTCAGGCAAGAGCGAGGTTAAGCGAGACGGGAGCGCAGGCCAGAGGGCAGCGAGAGCTCCTTCCAGTCTGATTTATGACCGGAAAGCGAGAGGATCGACTCAGGATGCTTCGCTCGCCACGATCACAGCTCCCGTCCTCCTGTTGGAATGCTTCCATCCGGCAGGTCCAAACTGAAAGATTCATACTGTCCACCCCCTCCTCTTTTAACTCCCCCCTCCTCCCGCAGGGTTGCTCACAAATACATTTATCATGTTCTCACATAATAAATCACGGCGGCCAAAGTGGGCCTGATAAGTGCTTGCGTGGCTGTCGAACGACCGCTGCCCTAATCTGCTTGCCAGACAGCCCCCGCAGGCCTCCGGACCACCATGAGTGTCCGCGGGATCCCTTAACAGGGCACCACCGGGATACATGTGGCTGGCTGCTAATTCAGTTGTTAACATAAGCCACTCTCATGCATACTGACAGCCTCCATTGACGGTGAGTTATGAACTGAACGCCACGAAGTCCTACGTAGGCCTTACATGCTTGATGTATGTATTTGCATTTTCCACAATCATCCGTAGTAAATTTCCAACAGTGAGTTATGACGGAGGAAGGATAGACGAAACGTCCAAGTTGCTCTTCCGCCGTTTGACTTTAGAAAGTGTATTTGTCTTTCTGGACATGTTTACTTAATCGCAAACAATGGAAATTGAAATAATTGATTCCAGGGTCAGACGTATAATCTTAATCAGGTGTACTGTTGATTTAAAGATAACTCCTCTTACAAATGGGCTGCTAGCTAGCTGTAGGCTAAAGTTAGCATTGTTTTGGTAATGCCAATTCAACAGTTTGTGTTACTGTTATGTGCAGAACATGCATGAAATTTTGGCCAGGCAGCAAGTAGAATGTGTTGTCATATTAGTTTGAGTGAACAAGCAGGGTTACTTTTTAAATTTTGGCCTTTGCTCAGAAAGAAAGATTTAAAAATATATATTTACACGGTGGGTGCTAGTTTTGTGATTATTATCAAACTATTGTGCACGTTTGAGAGTTAATACCGTTATATTTTCTCAACTTAGTAGTAATTTGTCCATTTTTACATTATAAATTATCGCTTAGTAATATTACCGTAATTTTCGGACTATAAGTCGCGGTTTTTTTTCATAGTTTGGGTGGGGGTGCGACTTATACTCAGGAGCGATTTATATACATATATATGGTTTTTTTCACTTTTTTAGGCATTTTATGGCTGCTGCGACTTATACTCCGGTGCGACTTATAGTCCGAAAATTACGGTAGTATAAAAACTATATGTGATAAAAGCCTGACTAAAACCTTTCTGGGTTGTCACTGACCAAAACTAGTACAATGACTAAATGACTAAAACTAATGGGCATTTTTATTCAAAACAATTAAAACTAAAATGGCTGCCAAAAACAACACTGAATTTATGTTGACATAACCTGACGTGACACCATATTTATTTGTCCGTCTGCGCAGGTTTTATAGCGACACATTTCATGGCCCCCCACCCACCTCTTTAATTGTGCGGCGGGTGCGTACAAATGGGCTTCGAGTGTATAGCGTGGGTTAATCAAACACAAGGCGCACATAAAAGCAGCCAGGGGCAGTGTGAGTATTTACAGTAATAAAAGTTAAGAGCGGTCAAAGCCTCTGGGATCACATTACTCGTCAGACATGTGGCTGCAGCTCGCTCCCTTGTTGCTTTCCGGAGGTCGGCCCGAAGGTAAAGCAAGCTGCATGCGCCGTGTTCTTCCACACGAAAGACAAGAAAACAAACTTTTGTAGCTCCCTGTCCTCACCCCCCTCCTCCTCCTTCACTGAAGTCATACATTTAACCTCCAGATGATAAATCTCCCCCACAGAAGCCCATGAGTGGGAAGACCCCGGTGCTGGAAGAGCCTCGTGTGTCCTCTGTGTCACATCCTGTTTGCATAGTCAGGGCTCATAATTCAATGCGAGACAAGTCTTCCTCACTCTTATTTTATTTTTTTTTATTCTATTTTTTAAATAAGTGCACCGCTTTGTTTCGTCAACCTTTGCCCCCCCCGGGTCATTTTTTTTTTAGAAGACAAGCAAGTCATCTCTCCATTCACGGAATGACCTAATTTGAAGAAGCATAAAATTTAAAAATCTATTGTGTCAAAAATGGAACACATTGCGGTGTAAGGTTATTGAGGCTACATCGTGGTTGATTGACACTTCCCAATGTGAGACAACTCCTCGTGTATCTCACTCCCATCAATACCAATTAATCAATTGGGAAACTATTACACCTCCGCAGTGGCCACTTGGCTTAATCTTAATCTTCTCTTGGATAAAGTTGGTCTCTTTCCTCTTCTTTCGTCAATACCGGTGAGCCGGCGCTGCAGGTGTTTGACTCCATCGTCTCCACAATGATTCAATAAATTGAAATGTAATTTAGAACATTTAGTCAAATGCTCACACTGGCTTGTTAATGGGATGCAGTCCAAGGATTCGAACCTGCGAGCCCCAGCCCGTCTTTATCTTGACAAACCGAGCTTTGGCCGCATTACGGAAGCTAGCGGATGCGTATTTACCACTGTTGGGAAATATACACAGACACAAACGGGCGAGAGAGAGAGAGAGTCCTGATTGATCAACTCCCTATCTGGCTATTTACGATCTGGCTGCGGCGCAGGCGAGTCTCTGCCAGACAGAAAAGCAATTAATCTGCAAACGAGCTGGGGAACAGCCGGCCTGAGCATTGGAGCCTCCTACCCGCGCGGCTCTGGAGGAGAGATAAGGCTGCAGACGGCTATTTATTGTACATTTTAATTAAGTGCTTGTTAACGCTAGTTATCTTAACAGTCACAAAATTACCGTTGTAATGCGTTTAGTTGGAGGAAAAATGGAGCCGGGGCCGGAGCGTTTCTATGGAAGCTGGCACGGCTCGGCCTTCCTCATTGCGAGTGAATTCAGAGGAGGCGGACGCCACAATGATCTAAGCTCAGGCGCTAATGGTTATTTAATATGGCCATCAGTGGTCCCGAGTCCCCCAGCATACGGCGTTTGCACAATAGCCTCCCAAAGCCTCTTTAACACTTATTTGAGATGACAGGAAAAATGAAATAGTTTGTGCTTTCAATGGAAAAGCAATCATTGCTACATTATACTCTGCTTGCCCTATCATGCTAATGCCAGGTAAAAATGTCACCAAATGTATTTAAAGGGCCTGATGGAGTGTTGCCGTTTGATTCCTGCTGCCTGCCTGATTAATAGAAGAAGGTTGGGGAGGGGAAAAAAAAAAACTTCAATTTGTATGTAAATGCAACCTGGGCTCTCATATCGGCTGCACACCTGCACCTGGAGGAAAATAATAAACTCAAGTTTAATGCCGCAATTATGAGCGTTTATGGGAATTGTGGGAAAAGGGGGGGGGCTTGATGAGCGACAAACATTCTGTAAGGGATATTCAGCCATTTTCAGGAGGAAAAATGTTAAAGATTTTTCTTGTTTCATCTTTAAAATATGATTATTGCTCACGTTATTGACTTAAAATTAGCTTGTAGCTCATCCCCACCAAACAATCCCCCTCAGGACACCTTTTGCGTATTGCATTGTTTGTCATTGCTCTTACGTCGTACACTCTCGCAATACTTCCCAAGGCTCACAGCGTATTCAGTTTACCGTGTGAAGGGTAAAGATGGCCGAAACGAGATTAAAGGCACGGGCCGTTGCCAGAGTGTGGCAGCCGTTCGTCTTCTCACTCCTTCTGTGTAAGCAACCTTGAGGAACGTGCTCCCCCAGCAGCTGCTATCACCTGTCAAGAGCGACGCCTCTTCGATGGGAGGACCTGCTGAAGTGATTGACCCACCCCAACTCATCACGAATTGAGATTGACTTTCGAAACTTCAATGCGTACTATAAAAATCCTGGGGGGTGTGATCCAAGGGGTGCGCAACATTAGAAGAAGCTCAAGTCTTATAATTGCACATTTACGTTCATTTTATTCTCAAAGACTAACAAGTGCATATAGTATTTCTTGCAAGAACTTTTACAACCTCCCTCTTGAATATTGTTACCACTGTTCCATACAAAATACAGCAATGGACTTTTAACAGTTTCGGGGTGCTCACCATTACGAAAATAATACTTGATTTAACCTACAGTAAATAAATAAATAAATAAATAATGTTATTTATTGAGTTACAAATATTTCTATAAATATTCATTTGTTATAAGTATTTAAATAAAATTTGTAATAAATAAAAAAGCCATGAGTCAATGTTGAGTTTTGATTAACACAATCTGTTCAAAAGAATGACATTGTCCACTTTAGAAAACCATCACTAATTTCAGAGCGAAAGGATGGCATTTGAGGTATTTGTATTGCCGTCGAATTTGATCGCCACAGTATGTAAGTGTTATAATGTAGCAGACAATCACGTATTGGTTTGGTTTGGTTGGTTTCAAAATCCCGCTACAGTCGGCGCACTACACAAAAAGAATCCTGGTATTCGACCTTAATAAGTACGTATATAAAATCGTATACAGACTCGCTTTCAAGTGAATTGGAGTTGAATACAAGTTCTTATCCAGGTTTACGAGGCCCGGCTTTCAAATCCCCGCAATGTCATAGATAGCGTACGATAAAACACACGAGGGCACGCGGCGACGTGACAAAGGCCCCTCGCGAGCAGACAGGAGAAAGTGACGACAGTGATTTGAACGAGCGTCAAAAACTTTTTCGCGGTGGGTATTATGCGGCCGAGTGGACTGGAGCGCCGCTCTAAGATAATCGTTATCTGCCGAGATGATCTACTCGGGCATGATAATAGCGCTACAGCGGTGTGACTGCGATGGAGCTCAAGATGTGGGCTCTCCTCTTTCAAGGAACAGAAGGAAGAAAAAAAAGTCCCCAGCTGCTTAATGGCTTTAGACAGCAGCCATTCGGTGGTGCTAATCTTCCGTCTCTCTGAAAATAACTTTTTGTGCCGTATGAAGATTGGATTTTACAGATCACAACGGCACGGTAATGCATTCACTCAGCTGTACTTCTCATGAGAAACGTATCGTGATCTCGAATAATATTCTGTATATGGCGGCAGCCAAGCGCTGCCTTTAAATGCGACGCCGTATTAATATTAATATTTATGGACTGTGGAGGAGCGGCAGGCGTCTGAGGGGTACGGGCAGAACAAACTTCCATTAATTCCTATGGAGGGGAAAGTCCAAATTAATTCCTATTCACATTTTAATGCTTTTATGCTAATGCAGGCACCCGGGGAAAGGGATGGCCTCACAGGAGGAAGAGGGTTAAAGTTGACTGCCGCACCTGAAAAATGTCATTCAGCACTGGGAAATCTGGCCGTACGAGAAGGTTACGATTAACTGAACACACGCACGGTCGCTTACAATTTGCATTTCTATCCGTGAGCTGGAGAATTTCACTGGATTGCTAACAAACGATCGCTGTTTATTTGAAATGTTAACAGTCTTTCTGCATAGAATGATGAAAAGGATGAGGTGTAATTGGACGAATCTATTTTGTCAATCTTCGAGCTGACACGGTGGGTGCTTGGCAAAGATTGAGTGGACCCAACCGGCAACATTTCAAGCGAAGCAGGAACGTGGCTGCGGAAACGGATGAAAACAAGCAGCTTTGGCCTGAACATGGAGAATATTTGCAAAGAGACTCTGGATTTTGGATTCCCCCCGAATAGCTCAGCTAAGCCTAGCTGTTTCTGGGTTGGTCTGTTTTCTGTTTCAAAATCACATTGTGAGAAACTGCAAAAAACACACTTGCATTGAAAATATCAGTCGCAACAAGACATATTAGCAATTTAATTTAATGTATTTAATTCCTGACATGTTGCAATTTCTTTAAAAAATATGTAATGTTCATTAGAATGTTAAATAAAATATTTATATTTAATTTTTATAATTTAATTTTTAAATGTTTTATAAAAAAATTAAAATATTTTCCCGACTAAATTGATTTTGTTCAGCTCCACAAAACAACATGAGGGCCAAACATTTATTATTGATCAACTTGTGTAGACAAAATAAACAGCTGTGACTTTTAAAGGCAACTAAATAGGACTTGAAATGTCCTTTAGGATTGACGCCGTATTCCTCAGTAACCTTGTTGTGTTCTCACCTGTGCGCAAATAACATCTAAGCCTTGTCACTGAAACAATTTCTAGAGCAAATTCACATTAATGGCTCAAAGCACCCCAGCAGCCTCTATCCCAGAGGAAACGGGCCAAGTCAATCCATTCTGATTTGTGAGGACTGGTTAGTGAGGTAAACACAAATAGATTACTCTGGTACACAATCGGCTCTCGGCGTTCCAGCTGTTATCATTTCGCATTGACTCGGAAGACAAGCACGTGCAGCCTCCGGATAGGTCACCATCAGTACATGTCGTTGTTGTGACACCTGCGGGGGTAATTGTCATTAATTGCGTTCATTTGGGCAAACGGGTCAAGGTGTAGCGCAGGTGTTTGGGACGGAACATGGTCATCTCCATCAAAACAATGGAAAAAAAGGAATGATATTTCCTTTGCACATCACGGTTGTCCCTTTTTTCTGCTTCTATTGCGCATTAGTGGGTAATTGGGGCTGGAGCAAAAAGAGAAAAAAATGTGTGTCATCATCATTATTCTCCATGCCCCCCTTCCTCCATTTCTTCCATTCATAGTGAAGATGGAGAGCTCTCATCAGTCCTGATGAGACAAATGTAAGAGATAGCGGCGGGAAGTCCGATCAGCGCGGCCATTTAACGTCACATTAAACAAACAAAGGCGACAGTGCCCAAATCTCATTATCTCCTAAGAAATTAGACATATGAGGACGTTATTCCATCATGTTGCTTAATATCTCGATGAGTGTCTTCATTGGACATGTTTTGGCCATTTGAGCTGAACATGTGCAAACTTTAAAAGGGGGAAAAAAATGGGAATAGTGTACTTTTCACACCTATTTTGTTGGCGTGGAAGTTAGGACATTTCAGTTTGGCTCGAACATAAAACACCAGATGTGACCGGACCAATATTTAGTCAGGGTGACACAGAGAAGGTCAGGTCAGTCACAGTGAAATTATCACCTTTTTAAAATGTACTAAAGGAGACATAGAATGGATTAGTTGTTTTTTTTAATACAATTTGGAACAGTTTTCTGGGGTCAAACATGTTTCATGATAGTTTGTCAAAATATAGCAAGAATAAAAAAAAAGTCTAACACGTATGTAACTAGATCAATTAGGTTTCACTTAATTGCTTCAAAAGCATTTTTTATTTTTACAAATAATGTGTTTTCTTCCCCTATCTATATCAGCAACACATAGTGACAAGTGAACCATTTGAGAAAATCTCATTTCTAAAAAATGCTTCATTTTTTACATTAAAACCAAATTATTGTTCAGTACTTTTTCAAAAGCAGCATACAAAAAACTAATAGTCGCCTCTCACCTTGGAGATGCCTCCCCCATCTGCAGTTGAGTGAATTAACACCCCCCAGCCATTATATCCCGAAATATAACAAAAAATGTGTTTGTACAAATAAAGGCCTCCTCTCTTAAAAGACCCTCACCCCAAACAGACGCCTCCCCCATCTGGAGTTGAGTTGAAAAAAATAATAATAATAATAAAAACCGCCCTCGGCTGCTGTGTGCTGAAATACAGTAACCTTCTTCTACCCTTCAAATTCAAGTCTCTACTCCCCTGCTGTTGCTGTTCATCTGTATTTACCCCCTGAGACTTACACACGCTCCCTTATTCCTCTGATGAAAAGTACAAAAGAGCCATCTCCAAACTCCAAAGTGTGTGTGTGTTTGTGTGTGTCCTGCACGGGCATGGGAGGAGCGCAGACACCAGGAGCAAACATCCTCAATCTGTCCTAATAAGCAAAGTCTGCATACAAAGCGCAGACTTCAAATATAACAACTAAGCTACATTCCCTCATAAAATGGAGGGAAAAACAGTTTGCCATGGCTGTGATGATTTACCCAGTAACGTGTGCCCTCCACAAACATGCCAGCCAGCCAGCGCACGTTTGTGTTTGTGTGCGCCTGCCTGACAAAAATACACAGCAGCAGCTGTGGGCCTCATGTTTGAAGGCCTGCTCCTCAACGTGGAGGTACACTGCGAATTGGAGGACGTGTAACTGATGATGGAGGGCGGGCCTCGACTTGTGCGCACAGGTGTCGGCGACAAATGAGATGTTTATCATCATCTCGGCACTCGGCAGACATTTTCACCCAAAGAGCGGCTCCGCTGTCGTCTGCTGACATCAGGCTGGAGAGTTCATTCGGGCAGTATCTCATTCGCGAGTGACTTGAAATTCCATCAGAGATAATTTGATCCACCAAAATGGTGGTGGAAAAAATACTCCGACATCCCAGAAACATGCTTCTTGATTTAATAGAAGATGAAAATTGCCTTTTGAAAAATATCCGTTAGACCATAAATGGACAACTTAACAACTTATTTGCTGCTCAAATCATTTTTTTCATACAAACCAACTCACACCAAGTCTTAATATTATTGAGTGGTAGATGGAGATATTACAACTTAAAACTATGCAGTAGAATCCTGCTATTTGTGGTGTTAACAAAAGTCCACGTATATTTGAGGAAAATTATTTCTGTACATGCATATTTTACATAGACGTATATTATACAGCCCCAATTAGCAAGTTTTGGTATGTCGAGTGAAATCCACCCCATCTAGCCATCTCAGCCTTTGCGCCACCTGAAGTGGCCTTCCAGAGAACAAGATCGAGCCATGCCAGAACCTGCTGGCTGATATTCCGAGAAGACAGATGGCCCGGGCAAATCGATAACCGCACACAACGTGGCCCATTTTGTGAACAGATAAATTTGCTTTGACACAGTTTGTGGAGCGATTGGGCGACCTGCGTGCTTCCCATCCGAACATCCTCCCTTCCCCTCCCCGGGCGCGCTGTTATTTATGGCACTTGGGCCCTGGTGCTCCTGTGCGCTTTGATGTTTAATTCAAGGACCCGCAACCCGGTGGGGAGGAGAGCGTGGGCGTGTTGGGAACTCACCGGGACTCTGGAGCTCAGGAACTCTTGATTTCCTACAAATGTGCCTGGTGTTGCTCACACTTTTCTCTTGTCAATGTGAGTTGTGGCCTGAACTTTTATCCTGTTTCTATATTTTTTTTCCACAGCACCCCACATTTTAGAGTAGGCCCAGAGGCTCGACATTGCCCACCCTGTCGTCCAACAGCAGTGCTTGAACGTGAGGCCTTTAGTATCCTCAGTCTGGCTACCTTTATCTTCCCTTTTCACTCTCTCTTTCTCCTCAGCCACCTCGCACAGATTTATTCCCCGCTCCAAAGCGAAGGGCGAGGTGTTAGCAATTTATGGTTTAATAAGACTTACATAAGTCTTGCAGGTGTGCTTTACGTCCCTCAACACCCCGCAACTACCGCCCCCTCCCGCCCGAGCCCATTTGGAGAATTTATGGAAGGTCTTTTGGGTTGCTGGCTGATTTAGACGTCGTCTTTTCTGTGCGGTGAACTCGACAGAGTGCACCACGAGACGTCTGGCACGGTCGGCCAAATGTTTGTCAGATGGGGGTCTAGTTGGGGACGTCTCTACCAAAAAAAAAAAAAATGGAGTCATGAAAGTACAGGTGCAGGATATACGTATTGTTCATAAAGTAAGGTAATAGCGCTTTTCGTGATGGCCACCTTGTTAATGTTAGCGCTGAGATACAAATCAGAGTGACATATAGGCTAAGGTTGGTGGGGTGTGGGAGGGAGTCCCGACGGATATGCCGAGCAATGATTTTTAAATCTGAACGGATATCCAAAAGCCCACATTCAATTCTAATACACGTGGCCATTGTTAGGCAGAGGAGAATGGTTTTCGCCGTCTTGGATGCCCCAGCTAACCCCCACCATTGTCACGACACAGTGACTGCACAACAGCTGGCCAAACGCTCTATGACAAGAAGCCTGAATGGAAATAGGTGTTGCCAAATAAACGGTATTGGGATGTAGGAAGCCAAACTTGGCTGTTTATTTTTTAAGAAGTCCGCCAAGGAGACATCAAGAAAATGATTGAGGTGCTGTATCTGAAAGAATGCTTCTATATCTATCTTGCGCAAAAAGTCAGAATTTGTAATGACAGTGAACACCTGTTTATCACGAAAATGTATGTAAAGAGACGACATGAGTTTTTTATACGTAGTTTCACACCTTAAACATTAAGCAAACACATAGTTTAGACACATTACAAACATTTGAAGACAAAATTATAAGGACAAAAGTATGATGGTGGAA